>NC_134837.1:216330207-217530207 GCF_004210375.1 Tachypleus tridentatus
TTAGACCATAACAATAATTCAGTTTGGAATGATAAGGTGTATTAAATTAGACTATAACAAACACTAGTCTGGAATGATAAGGTGTATTAAATTAGACTACACAATACTAGTCTGGAATGATAAGGTGTATTAAATTAGACTACAACAATACTAGTCTGAAATGATAAGGTGTATTAAATTAGACTATAACAATACTAGTCTGGAATGATAAGGTGTATTAAATTAGACTTATAACAATACTAGTCTGGAATGATAAGGTGTATTAAATTAGACTATAACAATACTAGTCTGGAATGATAAGGTGTAATAAATTAGACTACAAACAATACTAGTCTGGAATGATAAGGTGTATTAAATTAGACTATAACAATACTAGTCTGAAATGATAAGGTGTATTAAATTAGACTATAACAACACTAGTCTGGAATGATAAGGTGTATTAAATTAGACTATAACAACACTAGTCTGGAATGATAAGGTGTATTAAATTAGACTATAACAATACTAGTCTGGAATGATAAGGTGTATTAAATTAGACTATAACAATACTAGTCTGGAATGATAAGGTGTATTAAGTTAGACTATAACAACACTAGTCTGGAATGATAAGGTGTATTAAATTAGACTATAACAATACTAGTCTGGAATGATAAGGTGTATTAAATTAGACTATAACAATACTAGTCTGGAATGATAAGTGTATTAAATTAGACTATAACAATACTAGTCTGGAATGATAAGTGTATTAAGTTCTGAAATGATAAGGTGTATTAAATTAGACTATAACAATACTAGTCTGGAATGATAAGGTGTATTAAATTAGACTATAACAATACTAGTCTGGAATGATAAGGTGTATTAAATTAGACTATAACAATACTAGTCTGGAATGATAAGGTGTATTAAATTAGACTATAACAACACTAGTCTGAAATGATAAGGTGTATTAAATTAGACTATAACAATACTAGTCTGGAATGATAAGGTGTATTAAATTAGACTATAACAATACTAGTCTGGAATGATAAGGTGTATTAAATTAGACTATAACAATACTCAGTCTGGAATGATAAGGTGTATTAAGTTAGACTATAACAACACTAGTCTGGAATGATAAGGTGTATTAAATTAGACTATAACAATACTAGTCTGGAATGATAAGGTGTATTAAGTTAGACTATAACAATACTAGTCTGAAATGATAAGGTGTATTAAAATTAGACTATAACAATACTAGTCTGGAATGATAAGGTGTATTAAATTAGACTATAACAATACTAGTCTGGAATGATAAGGTGTATTAAATTAGACTATAACAATACTAGTCTGGAATGATAAGGTGTATTAAGTTAGACTACAACAATACTAGTCTGGAATGATAAGGTGTATTAAATTAGACTATAACAATACTAGTCTGGAAATGATAAGGTGTATTAGAATTAGATTATAACAACCTAGTCTGGAATGATAAGGTGTATTAAATTAGACTATAACAATACTTGTCTGGAATGATAAGGTGTATTAAGCTACACTACAACAATACTAGTCTGGAATGATAAGGTGTGTTAAATTAGACTATAACAACACCAGTCTGGAATGATAAGGTGTATTAAATTAGACTATAACAATACTAGTCTGGAATGATAAGGTGTATTAAGTTAGACTATAACAACACTAGTCTGGAATGATAAGGTGTATTAAATTAGACTACAACAATACTAGTCTGGAATGATAAGGTGTATTAAATTAGACTATAACAATGCTAGTCTGGAATGATAAGGTGTATTAAATTAGACTATAACAATGCTAGTCTGGAATGATAAGGTGTATTAAATTAGACTATAACAATACTAGTCTAAATGATAAGGTGTATTAAATTAGACTATAACAATACTAGTCTGAATGATAAGGTGTAAGTTAGACTATAACAATACTAGTCTGGAATGATAAGGTGTATTAAATTAGATTATAACAATCACTAGTCTGGAATGATAAGGTGTATTAAATTAGACTATAACAATACTAGTCTGGAATGATAAGGTGTATTGAATTAGACTATAACAATTTCAGTTTGGAATGATAAGGTGTAATTAATTTGAGTATAACAACACTAGTCTGGAATGATAAGGTGTATTAAATTAGACTATAACAATACTAGTCTGGAATGATAAGGTGTATTAAATTAGACTATAACAATACTAGTCTGGAATGATAAGGTGTATTAAATTAGACTATAACAATACTAGTCTGGAATGATAAGGTGTATTAAATTAGACTATAAAACAATACTAGTCTGAAATGATAAGGTGTATTAAATTAGACTATAACAATACTAGTCTGGAATGATAAGGTGTATTAAATTAGACTATACAATACTAGTCTGGAAATGATAAGGTGTATTAAATTAGACAATAACAATACTAGTCTGGAATGATAAGGTGTATTAAATTAGACTTTAACAATACTAGTCTGGAATGATAAGGTGTATTAAGTTAGACTACAACAATACTAGTCTGGAATGATAAGGTGTATTAAATTAGACTACAACAATACTAGTCTGGAATGATAAGGTGTATTAAATTAGACTATAACAATACTAGTCTGGAATGATAAGGTGTATTAAATTAGACTATAACAATACTAGTCTGGAATGATAAGGTGTATTAAATTAGACTATAACAATACTAGTCTGGAATGATAAGGTGTATTAAATTAGACTATAACAATACTAGTCTGGAATGATAAGGTGTATTAAGTTAGACTACAACAATACTAGTCTGGAATGATAAGGTGTATTAAATTAGACTATAACAACACTAGTCTGGAATGATAAGGTGTATTAAATTAGACTATAACAATACTAGTCTGGAATGATAAGGTGTATTAAATTAGACTATAACAACACTAGTCTGGAATGATAAGGTGTATTAAATTAGACTATAACAATACTAGTCTGGAATGATAAGGTGTATTAAATTAGACTATAAACAATACTAGTCTGGAATGATAAGGTGTATTAAATTAGACTATAACAATACTAGTCTGGAATGATAAGGTGTATTAAGTTAGACTATAACAATACTAGTCTGGAATGATAAGGTGTATTAAATTAGACTATAACAATACTAGTCTGGAATGATAAGGTGTATTAAATTAGACTATAACAATACTAGTCTGGAATGATAAGGTGTATTAAATTAGACTATAACAACCACTAGTCTGGAATGATAAGGTGTATTAAATTAGACTATAACAATATACTAGTCTGGAAATGATAAGGTGTATTAAATTAGACTATAACAACACTAGTCTGGAATGATAAGGTGTATTAAATTAGACTATAACAATACCAGTCTGGAATGATAAGGTGTATTAAATTAGACTATAACAATACTGGTCTAGAATGATAAGGTGTGTTAAATTAGACTACAACAATACTAGTCTGGAATGATAAGGTGTATTAAATTAGACTATAACAATACTAGTCTGGAATGATAAGGTGTATTAAATTAGACTATAACAATACTAGTCTGGAATGATAAGGTGTATTAAATTAGACTATAACAATACCAGTCTGGAATGATAAGGTGTAATTAATTTGAGTATAACAACACTAGTCTGGAATGATAAGGTGTATTAAATTAGACTATAACAATACTAGTCTGGAATGATAAGGTGTATTAAATTAGACTATAACAATACTAGTCTGAAATGATAAGGTGTATTAAATTAGACTATAACAACACTAGTCTGGAATGATAAGGTGTATTGTTAGACTATAACAATACTAGTCTGGAATGATAAGGTGTATTAAATTAGACTATAACAATACTAGTCTGGAATGATAAGGTGTATTAAATTAGACTATAACAATACTAGTCTGGAATGATAAGGTGTATTAAGTTAGACTATAACAATACTAGTCTGGAATGATAAGGTGTATTAAATTAGACTATAACAATACTAGTCTGGAATGATAAGGTGTATTAAATTAGACTATAACAACACTAGTCTGGAATGATAAGGTGTATTAAATTAGACTACAACAATACTAGTCTGAAATGATAAGGTTTATTAAATTAGACTATAACAATACTAGTCTGGAATTATAAGATGTATTAAATTAGACTATAACAATACTAGTCTGGAATGATAAGGTGTATTAAGTTAGACTATAACAATACTAGTCTGGAATGATAAGGTGTATTAAATTAGACTATAACAATACTAGTCTGGAATGATAAGGTGTATTAAATTAGACTATAACAATACTAGTCTGGAATGATAAGGTGTATTAAATTAGACTATAACAATACTAGTCTGGAATGATAAGGTGTATTAAATTAGACTATAACAATACTAGTCTGGAATGATAAGGTGTATTAAGTTAGACTATAACAATACTAGTCTGGAATGATAAGGTGTATTAAATTAGACTATAACAATACTAGTCTGGAATGATAAGGTGTATTAAATTAGACTATAACAATACTAGTCTGGAATGATAAGGTGTATTAAATTAGACTATAACAATACTAGTCTGGAATGATAAGGTGTATTAAATTAGATTATAACAACACTAGTCTGGAATGATAAGATGTATTAAATTAGACAATAACAATACTAGTCTGGAATGATAAGGTGTATTAAATTAGACTTTAACAATACTAGTCTGGAATGATAAGGTGTATTAAATTAGACTATAACAATACTAGTCTGGAATGATAAGGTGTATTAAATTAGACTATAACAACACTAGTCTGGAATGATAAGGTGTATTAAATTAGACTATAATAATACTGGTCTGTAATGATAAATTGTATTAAATTAGACTATAATAATACTAGTCTGAAATGAGAAGGTGTATTAAATTAGAGTTTAACAACACTTGTCTGGAATGGTAAGGTGTATTTAGTTAGACTATAACAATACACTAGTCTGGAATGATAAGGTGTATTAAATTAGACTATAACAATACTAGTCTGGAATGATAAGGTGTATTAAATTAGACTATAACAATACTAGTCTGGAATGATAAGGTGTATTAAATTAGACTATAACAATACTAGTCTGGAATGATAAGGTGTATTAAGGTTAGACTATAACAATACTAGTCTGAAATGATAAGTGTATTAAATTAGACTATAATAATACTAGTCTGAAATGAGAAGGTGTATTAAATTAGACTATAACAACACTAGTCTGGAATGATAAGGTGTATTAAATTAGACTATAACAACACTAGTCTGGAATGATAAGGTGTATTAAATTAGACTATAACAATAAGTCTGGAATGATAAGGTGTATTAATAGACTTAGACTTACTGAACAAGTCACTAGTCTGGAATGATAAGGTGTATTAAATTAGACTATAACAATACTAGTCTGGAATGATAAGGTGTATTAAATTAGACTATAACAACACTAGTCTGGAATGATAAGGTGTATTAAATTAGACTATAACAATACTAGTCTGGAATGATAAGGTGTATTAAATTAGACTATAACAATACTAGTCTGGAATGATAAGGTGTATTAAATTAGACTATAACAATACTAGTCTGGAATGATAAGGTGTATTAAATTAGACTATAACAATACTAGTCTGGAATGATAAGGTGTATTAAATTAGACTATAACAATACTAGTCTGGAATGATAAGGTGTATTAAATTAGACTATAACAATACTAGTCTGGAATGATAAGGTGTATTAAATTAGACTATAACAATACTAGTCTGGAATGATAAGGTGTATTAAGTTAGACTATAACAATACTAGTCTGGAATGATAAGGTGTATTAAGTTAGACTATAACAACACTAGTCTGGAATGATAAGGTGTATTAAATTAGACTATAACAATACTTGTCTGGAATGATAAGGTGTATTAAATTAGACTATAACAATACTAGTCTGGAATGATAAGGTGTATTAAATTAGACTATAACAACACTAGTCTGGAATGATAAGGTGTATTAAATTAGAGTATAACAATACTAGTCTGGAATGATAAGGTGTATTAAATTAGACTATAACAATACTAGTCTGGAAATGATAAGGTATTAAATTAGACTATAACAATACTAGTCTGAATGATAAGGTGTATTAAATTAGACTATAACAACACCAGTCTGGAATGATAAGGTGTATTAAATTAGACTATAACAATACTAGTCTGGAATGATAAGGTGTATTAAGTTAGACTATAACAATACTAGTCTGGAATGATAAGGTGTATTAAATTAGACTCTGGAATGATAAGGTGTATTAAATTAGAATAACAATACTAGTCTGGAATGATAAGGTGTATTAAATTAGACTATAACAATTACTAGTCTGAAATGATAAGGTGTATTAATTAGACTATAACAACACTAGTCTGGAATGATAAGGTGTATTAAATTAGACTATAACAATACTAGTCTGGAATGATAAGGTGTATTAAATTAGACTATAACAATACTAGTCTGAATGATAAAGTGTATTAAATTAGACTATAACAACACTAGTCTGGAATGATAAGGTGTATTAAATTTAGACTATAACAATACTAGTCTGGAATGATAAGGTGTATTAAATTAGACTATAACAATACTAGTCTGGAATGATAAGGTGTATTAAATTAGATTATAACAATACTAGTCTGGAATGATAAGGTGTATTAAATTAGATCTATAACAAACTAGTCTGGAATGATAAGGTGTATTAAATTAGACTATAACAATACTAGTCTGGAATGATAAGGTGTATTAAATTAGACTATAACAACACTAGTCTGGAATGATAAGGTGTATTAAATTAGACTATAACAACACTAGTCTGGAATGATAAGGTGTATTAAATTAGACTATAACAATACTAGTCTGGAATGATAAGGTGTATTAGTCTATATAATAATACAGTCTGGAATGATAAGGTGTATTAAGTTAGACTATAACAATACTAGTTTGGAATGATAAGGTGTATTAAATTAGACTATAACAACACTAGTCTGTAATGATAAGGTGTATTAAATTAGACTATAACAATACTAGTCTGGAATGATAAGGTGTATTAAATTAGACTCTGGAATGGGTGTATTAAATTAACAATACTAGTCTGGAATGATAAGGTGTATTAAATTAGACTATAACAATACTAGTCTGGAATGATAAGGTGTATTAAATTAGACTATAACAATACTAGTCTGGAATGATAAGGTGTATTAAATTAGACTACAACAATACTAGTCTGGAATGATAAGGTGTATTAAATTAGACTATAACAATACTAGTCTGGAAATGATAAGGTGTATTAAATTAGACTATAACAACACCAACCTGGAATGATAAGGTGTATTAAATTAGACTATAACAACACTAGCCTGGAATGATAAGATGTATTAAATTAGACAATAACAATACTAGTCTGGAATGATAAGGTGTATTAAATTAGACTATAACAATACTAGTCTGGAATGATAAGGTGTATTAAATTAGACTATAACAATACTAGTCTGGAATGATAAGGTGTGTTAAGTTAGACTAAAACAATACTAGTCTGGAATGATAAGGTTTATTAAATTAGACTATAACAACACCAGTCTAAAATGAGAAGTCATGTATAATTAGAGTATAACAACACTAGTCTCAAATGATAAGGTGTATTAAATTAGACTATAACAACACTAGTCTGGAATGATAAGGTGTATTAAATTAGACTATAACAATACTAGTCTGGAATGATAAGGTGTATTAAGTTAGACTATAACAACACTAGTCTGGAATGATAAGGTGTATTAAATTAGACTATAACAATACTAGTCTGGAATGATAAGGTGTATTAAATTAGACTATAACAATACTAGTCTGAAATGATAAGGTGTATTAAATTAGACTATAACAAACTAGTCTGGAATGATAAGGTGTATTAAATTAGACTATAACAATACTAGTCTGGAATGATAAGGTGTATTAAATTAGACTATAACAATACTAGTCTGGAATGATAAGGTGTATTAAATTAGACTACAACAACACTAGTCTGTAATGATAAGGTGTATTAAATTAGACTATAACAATACTAGTCTGGAATGATAAGGTGTATTAAATTAGACTATAACAATACTAGTCTGGAATGATAAGGTGTATTAAATTAGACTATAACAATACTAGTCTGAAATGATAAGGTGTATTAAATTAGACTATAACAACACAGTTTGGAATGATAAGGTGTATTAAGACTATAACAATACTAGTCTGGAATGATAAGGTGTATTAAATTAGACTATAACAATACTAGTCTGGAATGATAAGGTGTATTAAATTAGACTACAACAATAGACTAGTCTGGAATGATAAGGTGTATTAAGGTAGACTACAACAATACTAGTATGGAATGATAAGGTGTATTAAGTTAGACTACAACAATACTAGTCTGGAATGATAAGGTGTATTAAATTAGACTATAACAATACTAGTCTGAAATGATAAGGTGTATTAAATTAGACTATAACAATACTAGTCTGGAATGATAAGGTGTATTAAATTAGACTATAACAATACTAGTCTGGAATGATAAGGTGTATTAAATTAGACTATAACAATACTAGTCTGGAATGATAAGGTGTATTAAATTAGACTATAACAATACTAGTCTGGAATGATAAGGTGTATTAAATTAGACTATAACAATACTAGTCTGGAATGATAAGGTGTATTAAATTAGACTATAACAATACTAGTCTGGAATGATAAGGTGTATTAAATTAGACTATAACAATACTAGTCTGGAATGATAAGGTGTATTAAGTTAGACTATAACAACACTAGTCTGGAATGATAAGGTGTATTAAATTAGACTATAACAATACTAGTCTGGAATGATAAGGTGTATTAAATTAGACTATAACAATACTAGTCTGGAATGATAAGGTGTATTAAATTAGACTATAACAATACTAGTCTGGAATGATAAGGTGTATTAAATTAGACTATAACAATACTAGTCTGGAATGATAAGTTGTATTAAGTTATACGATAACAATACTAGTCTGGAATGATAAGGTGTATTAAATTAGACTACAACAATACTAGTCTGGAATGATAAGGTGTGTTAAGTTAGACTATAACAATACTAGTCTGAAATGATAAGGTGTATTGAGTTAGACTATAACAATACCAGTCTGGAATGATAAGGTGTATTAAATTAGACTATAACAATACTAGTCTGAAATGATAAGGTGTATTATTAATTTGAGTATAACAACACTAGTCTGGAATGATAAGGTGTATTAAATTAGACTATAACAATACTAGTCTGGAATGATAAGGTGTATTAAATTAGACTATAACAATACTAGTCTGGAATGATAAGGTGTATTAAATTAGACTACAACAATACTAGTCTGGAATGATAAGGTGTAATAAGTTAGACTACAATAATACTAGTCTGGAATGATAAGGTGTGTTAATTTAGACTACAACAATACTAGTCTGGAATGATAAGGTGTATTAAGTTAGACTACAACAATACTTGTCTGGAATGATAAGGTGTATTAAATTAGACTATAACAATACTAGTCTGGAATGATAAGGTGTATTAAATTAGACTATAACAACACCAGTCTGGAATGATAAGGTGTATTAATTTAGACTACAAACAATACTAGTCTGAAATGATAAGGTGTATTAAATTAGACTATAACAATACTAGTCTGGAATGATAAGGTGTATTAAATTAGACTATAACAATACTAGTCTGGAATGATAAGGTGTATTAAATTAGACTATAACAACACTAGTCTGGAATGATAAGGTGTATTAAATTAGACTATAACAATACTAGTCTGGAATGATAAGGTGTATTAAATTAGACTACAACAATACTAGTCTGGAATGATAAGGTGTATTAAGTTAGACTATAACAATACTAGTCTGGAATGATAAGGTGTATTAAATTAGACTATAACAATACTAGTCTGGAATGATAAGGTGTATTAAATTAGACTATAACAATACTAGTCTGGAATGATAAGGTGTATTAAATTAGACTATAACAATACTAGTCTGGAATGATAAGGTGTATTAAATTAGACTATAACAATACTAGTCTGGAATGATAAGGTGTATTAAATTAGACTACAACAATACTAGTCTGGAATGATAAGGTGTATTAAGTTAGACTACAACAATACTAGTCTGGAATGATAAGGTGTATTAAATTAGACTATAACAATACTAGTCTGGAATGATAAGGTGTATTAAATTAGACTATAACAATACTAGTCTGGAAATGATAAGGTGTATTAAATTAGACTATAACAATACTAGTCTGGAATGATAAGGTGTATTAAATTAGACTATAACAATACTAGTCTGGAATGATAAGGTGTATTAAGTTAGACTACAGCAATACTAGTGTGGAATGATAAGGTGTATTAAATTAGACTATAACAATACTAGTCTGGAATGATAAGGTGTATTAAATTAGAGTCTGGAATGATAAGGTGTATTAAATTAGACTATAACAATACTAGTCTGGAATGATAAGGTGTATTAAATTAGACTATAACAACACTAGTCTGGAATGATAAGGTGTATTAAATTAGACTATAACAATACTAGTCTGGAATGATAAGGTGTATTAAATTAGACTATAACAATACTAGTCTGAAATGATAAGGTGTATTAAGTTAGACTATAACAATACTAGTCTGGAATGATAAGGTGTATTAAATTAGACTATAACAATACTAGTCTGGAATGATAAGGTGTATTAAATTAGACTATAACAATACTAGTCTGGAATGATAAGGTGTATTAAATTAGACTATAACAATACTAGTCTGGAAATGATAAGGTGTATTAAATTAGACTATAACAATACTAGTCTGGAATGATAAGGTGTATTAAATTAGACTATAACAATACTAGTCTGGAATGATAAGGTGTATTAAATTAGACTATAACAATACTAGTCTGGAAATGATAAGGTGTATTAAGTTAGACTATAACAACACTAGTCTGGAATGATAAGGTGTATTAAATTAGACTATAACAATACTAGTCTGGAATGATAAGGTGTATTAAATTAGACTATAACAACACTAGTCTGGAATGATAAGGTGTATTAAATTAGACTATAACAATACTAGTCTGGAATGATAAGGTGTATTAAATTAGACTATAACAACACTAGTCTGGAATGATAAGGTGTATTAAATTAGACTACAACAATACTAGTCTGGAATGATAAGGTGTATTGTTAGACTACAACAATACTAGTCTGGAATGATAAGGTGTATTAAGTTAGACTACAACAATACTAGTCTGGAATGATAAGGTGTATTAAATTAGACTATAACAATACTAGTCTGGAATGATAAGGTGTATTAAATTAGACTATAACAATACTAGTCTGGAATGATAAGGTGTATTAAATTAGACTATAACAATACTAGTCTGGAATGATAAGGTGTATTAAATTAGACTATAACAATACTAGTCTGGAATGATAAGGTGTATTAAATTAGACTATAACAATACTAGTCTGGAATGATAAGGTGTATTAAATTAGACTATAACAATACTAGTCTGGAATGATAAGGTGTATTAAATTAGACTATAACAATACTAGTCTGGAATGATAAGGTGTATTAAATTAGACTATAACAATACTAGTCTGGAATGATAAGGTGTATTAAATTAGACTATAACAATACTAGTCTGGAATGATAAGGTGTATTAAATTAGACTATACAATAAGTCTGGAATGATAAGGTGTATTAAATTAGACTATAACAATACTAGTCTGGAATGATAAGGTGTATTAAATTAGACTATAACAATACTAGTCTGGAATGATAAGGTGTATTAAATTAGACTATAACAATACTAGTCTGGAATGATAAGGTGTATTAAATTAGACTATAACAACACTAGTCTGGAATGATAAGGTGTATTAAATTAGACTATAACAATACTAGTCTGGAATGATAAGGTGTATTAAGTTATACGATAACAATACTAGTCTGGAATGATAAGGTGTATTAAATTAGACTATAACAATACTAGTCTGGAATGATAAGGTGTATTAAATTAGACTATAACAATACTAGTCTGGAATGATAAGGTGTATTAAATTAGACTATAACAATACTAGTCTGGAATGATAAGGTGTATTAAGTTAGACTATAACAATACTAGTCTGGAATGATAAGGTGTATTAAATTAGACTATAACAATACTAGTCTGGAATGATAAGGTGTATTAAATTAGACTACAACAATACTAGTCTGGAATGATAAGGTGTATTAAGTTAGACTATAACAATACTAGTCTGGAATGATAAGGTGTATTAAATTAGACTATAACAATACTAGTCTGGAATGATAAGGTGTATTAAATTAGACTATAACAATACTAGTCTGGAATGATAAGGTGTATTAAATTAGACTATAACAATACTAGTCTGGAATGATAAGGTGTATTAAATTAGACTATAACAATACTAGTCTGGAATGATAAGGTGTATTAAATTAGACTATAACAATACTAGTCTGGAATGATAAGGTGTATTAAATTAGACTACAACAATACTAGTCTGGAATGATAAGGTGTATTAAATTAGACTATAACAATACTAGTCTGGAAATGATAAGGTGTATTAAATTAGACTATAACAATACTAGTCTGGAATGATAAGGTGTATTAAATTAGACTATAACAACACTAGTCTGGAATGATAAGGTGTATTAAATTAGACTATAACAATACTAGTCTGGAATGATAAGGTGTATTAAATTAGACTATAACAATACTAGTCTGGAATGATAAGGTGTATTAAATTAGACTATAACAATACTAGTCTGGAATGATAAGGTGTATTAAATTAGACTATAACAATACTAGTCTGGAATGATAAGGTGTATTAAATTAGACTATAACAATACTAGTCTGGAATGATAAGGTGTATTAAATTAGACTATAACAATACTAGTCTGGAATGATAAGGTGTATTAAATTAGACTATAACAACTAGTCTGAATGATAAGGTGTATTAAGTTAGACTATAACAACACTAGTCTGGAATGATAAGGTGTATTAAATTAGACTATAACAATACTAGTCTGGAATGATAAGGTGTATTAAATTAGACTATAACAACACTAGTCTGGAATGATAAGGTGTATTAAATTAGACTATAACAATACTAGTCTGGAATGATAAGGTGTATTAAATTAGACTATAACAATACTAGTCTGGAATGATAAGGTGTATTAAATTAGAATTATAACAATACTAGTCTGGAATGATAAGGTGTATTAAATTAGACTACAACAATACTAGTCTGGAATGATAAGGTGTATTAAATTAGACTAAACAATACTAGTCTGGAATGATAAGGTGTATTAAATTAGACTATAACAATACTAGTCTGGAATGATAAGGTGTATTAAATTAGACTATAACAATACTAGTCTGGAAATGATAAGGTGTATTAAATTAGACTACAACAATACTAGTCTGGAATGATAAGGTGTATTAAATTAGACTATAACAATACTAGTCTGGAATGATAAGGTGTATTAAATTAGACTATAACAATACTAGTCTGGAATGATAAGGTGTATTAAATTAGACTATAACAATACTAGTCTGGAATGATAAGGTGTATTAAATTAGACTATAACAATACTAGTCTGGAATGATAAGGTGTATTAAATTAGACTATAACAATACTAGTCTGGAATGATAAGGTGTATTAAATTAGACTATAACAATACTAGTCTGGAATGATAAGGTGTATTAAATTAGACTATAACAATACTAGTCTGGAATGATAAGGTGTATTAAATTAGACTATAACAACACTAGTCTGGAAATGATAAGGTGTATTAAATTAGACTATAACAATACTAGTCTGGAATGATAAGGTGTATTAAATTAGACTATAACAATACTAGTCTGGAATGATAAGGTGTATTAAATTAGACTATAACAATACTAGTCTGGAATGATAAGGTGTATTAAATTAGACTATAACAATACTAGTCTGGAATGATAAGGTGTATTAAATTAGACTATAACAACACTAGTCTGGAATGATAAGGTGTATTAAATTAGACTATAACAATACTAGTCTGGAATGATAAGGTGTATTAAGTTAGACTATAACAATACTAGTCTGGAATGATAAGGTGTATTAAATTAGACTATAACAATACTAGTCTGGAATGATAAGGTGTATTAAATTAGACTATAACAATACTAGTCTGGAATGATAAGGTGTATTAAATTAGACTATAACAACACTAGTCTGGAATGATAAGGTGTATTAAATTAGACTATAACAATACTAGTCTGGAATGATAAGGTGTATTAAATTAGACTATAACAATACTAGTCTGGAATGATAAGGTGTATTAAATTAGACTATAACAATACTAGTCTGGAATGATAAGGTGTATTAAATTAGACTATAACAATACTAGTCTGGAATGATAAGGTGTATTAAATTAGACTATAACAATACTAGTCTGGAATGATAAGGTGTATTAAATTCGATTATAACAATACTCTGGAATGATAAGGTGTATTAAATTAGACTATTACAATACTAGTCTGAAATGATAAGGTGTATTAAATTAGACTATAACAATACTAGTCTGAAATGAAGGTGTATTAAATTAGACTATAACAATACTAGTCTGGAATGATAAGGTGTATTAAATTAGACTATAACAATACTAGTCTGGAATGATAAGGTGTATTAAATTAGACTACAACAATACTAGTCTGGAATGATAAGGTGTATTAAATTAGACTATAACAATACTAGTCTGGAATGATAAGGTGTATTAAATTAGACTATAACAATACTAGTCTGAAATGATAAGGTGTATTAAATTAGACTATAACAATACTAGTCTGGAATGATAAGGTGTATTAAATTAGACTATAACAATACTAGTCTGGAATGATAAGGTGTATTAAATTAGACTATAACAACACTAGTCTGGAATGATAAGGTGTATTAAATTAGACTATAACAATACTAGTCTGGAATGATAAGGTGTATTAAATTAGACTATAACAACACTAGTCTGGAATGATAAGGTGTATTAAATTAGACTATAACAATACTAGTCTGGAATGATAAGGTGTATTAAATTAGACTATAACAATACTAGTCTGGAATGATAAGGTGTATTAAATTAGACTATAACAATACTAGTCTGGAATGATAAGGTGTATTAAGTTATACGATAACAATACTAGTCTGGAATGATAAGGTGTATTAAATTAGACTATAACAATACTAGTCTGGAATGATAAGGTGTATTAAATTAGACTATAACAATACTAGTCTGGAATGATAAGGTGTATTAAATTAGACTATAACAATACTAGTCTGGAATGATAAGGTGTATTAAATTAGACTATAACAATACTAGTCTGGAATGATAAGGTGTATTAAATTAGACTATAACAATACTAGTCTGGAATGATAAGGTGTATTAAATTAGACTATAACAATACTAGTCTGGAATGATAAGGTGTATTAAATTAGACTATAACAAATACTAGTCTGGAATGATAAGGTGTATTAAATTAGACTATAACAATACTAGTCTGGAATGATAAGGTGTATTAAATTAGACTATAACAATACTAGTCTGGAATGATAAGGTGTATTAAATTAGACTATAACAATACTAGTCTGGAATGATAAGGTGTATTAAATTAGACTATAACAATACTAGTCTGGAATGATAAGGTGTATTAAATTAGACTATAACAATACTAGTCTGGAATGATAAGGTGTATTAAATTAGACTATAACAATACTAGTCTGGAATGATAAGGTGTATTAAATTAGACTATAACAATACTAGTCTGGAATGATAAGGTGTATTAAGTTATACGATAACAATACTAGTCTGGAATGATAAGGTGTATTAAATTAGACTACAACAATACTAGTCTGGAATGATAAGGTGTATTAAATTAGACTATAACAATACTAGTCTGGAATGATAAGGTGTATTAAATTAGACTATAACAATACTAGTCTGGAATGATAAGGTGTATTAAATTAGACTATAACAATACTAGTCTGGAATGATAAGGTGTATTAAGTTAGACTATAACAATACTAGTCTGGAATGATAAGGTGTATTAAATTAGACTATAACAACAACTAGTCTGGAATGATAAGGTGTATTAAATTAGACTATAACAATACTCGTCTGGAATGATAAGGTGTATTAAATTAGACTATAACAATACTAGTCTGGAATGATAAGGTGTATTAAATTAGACTATAACAACACTAGTCTGGAATGATAAGGTGTATTAAATTAGACTATAACAATACTAGTCTGGAATGATAAGGTGTATTAAATTAGACTATAACAACACTAGTCTGGAATGATAAGGTGTATTAAATTAGACTATAATAATACTAGTCTGAAATGATAAGGTGTATTAAATTAGACTATAACAACACTAGTCTGGAATGATAAGGTGTATTAAATTAGACTATAACAATACTAGTCTGGAATGATAAGGTGTATTAAATTAGACTATAACAATACTAGTCTGGAATGATAAGGTGTATTAAGTTAGACTACAACAATACTAGTCTGGAATGATAAGGTGTATTAAATTAGACTATAACAATACTAGTCTGGAATGATAAGGTGTATTAAATTAGACTATAACAATACTAGTCTGAAATGATAAGGTGTATTAAATTAGACTATAACAATACTAGTCTGGAATGATAAGGTGTATTAAATTAGACTATAACAATACTAGTCTGGAATGATAAGGTGTATTAAATTAGACTATAACAATACTAGTCTGGAATGATAAGGTGTATTAAATTAGACTATAACAATACTAGTCTGGAATGATAAGGTGTATTAAATTAGACTATAACAATACTAGTCTGGAATGATAAGGTGTATTAAATTAGACTATAACAATACTAGTCTGGAATGATAAGGTGTATTAAATTAGACTATAACAACACTAGTCTGGAATGATAAGGTGTATTAAATTAGACTATAACAACACTAGTCTGGAATGATAAGGTGTATTAAATTAGACTATAACAATACTAGTCTGGAATGATAGTCTGAAATGATAAGGTGTAAATTAGACTATAACAATACTAGTCTGGAATGATAAGGTGTATTAAATTAGACTATAACAATACTAGTCTGGAATGATAAGGTGTATTAAATTAGACTATAACAATACTAGTCTGGAATGATAAGGTGTATTAAATTAGACTATAACAATACTAGTCTGGAATGATAAGGTGTATTAAATTAGACTATAACAATACTAGTCTGGAATGATAAGGTGTATTAAATTAGACTATAACAATACTAGTCTGGAATGATAAGGTGTATTAAATTAGACTATAACAATACTAGTCTGGAATGATAAGGTGTATTAAATTAGACTATAACAATACTAGTCTGGAATGATAAGGTGTATTAAATTAGACTATAACAATACTAGTCTGGAAATGATAAGGTGTATTAAATTAGACTATAACAATACTAGTCTGGAATGATAAGGTGTATTAAGTTAGACTATAACAATACTAGTCTGGAATGATAAGGTGTATTAAATTAGACTATAACAATACTAGTCTGGAATGATAAGGTGTATTAAATTAGACTATAACAATACTAGTCTGGAATGATAAGGTGTATTAAATTAGACTATAACAATACTAGTCTGGAATGATAAGGTGTATTAAATTAGACTATAACAATACTAGTCTGGAATGATAAGGTGTATTAAATTAGACTATAACAATACTAGTCTGGAATGATAAGGTGTATTAAATTAGACTATAACAATACTAGTCTGGAATGATAAGGTGTATTAAGTTAGACTATAACAATACTAGTCTGGAATGATAAGGTGTATTAAATTAGACTATAACAACACTAGTCTGGAATGATAAGGTGTATTAAATTAGACTATAACAATACTAGTCTGGAATGATAAGGTGTATTAAATTAGACTATAACAATACTAGTCTGGAATGATAAGGTGTATTAAATTAGACTATAACAATACTAGTCTGGAATGATAAGGTGTATTAAATTAGACTATAACAATACTAGTCTGGAAATGATAAGGTGTATTAAATTAGACTATAACAATACTAGTCTGGAATGATAAGGTGTATTAAATTAGACTATAACAACACTAGTCTGGAATGATAAGGTGTATTAAATTAGACTATAACAATACTAGTCTGAAATGATAAGGTGTATTAAATTAGACTATAACAATACTAGTCTGGAATGATAAGGTGTATTAAATTAGACTATAACAATACTAGTCTGGAATGATAAGGTGTATTAAATTAGACTATAACAATACTAGTCTGGAATGATAAGGTGTATTAAATTAGACTATAACAATACTAGTCTGGAATGATAAGGTGTATTAAATTAGACTATAAGTCTGGAATGATAAGGTGTATTAAGTTAGACTTTAACAGTACTTGTCTGGAATGATAAGGTGTATTAAATTAGACTATAACAATACTAGTCTGATATGATAAGGTGTATTAAATTAGATTATAACATTACTCTGGAATGATAAGGTGTATTAAATTAGACTATAACAATACTAGTCTGGAATGATAAGGTGTATTAAATTAGACTATAACAATACTAGTCTGGAATGATAAGGTGTATTAAATTAGACTATAACAACACTAGTCTGGAATGATAAGGTGTATTAAATTAGACTATAACAATACTAGTCTGGAATGATAAGGTGTATTAAATTAGACTATAACAATACTAGTCTGGAATGATAAGGTGTATTAAATTAGACTATAACAATACTAGTCTGGAATGATAAGGTGTATTAAATTAGACTATAACAATACTAGTCTGGAATGATAAGGTGTATTAAATTAGACTATAACAACACTAGTCTGGAATGATAAGGTGTATTAAATTAGACTACAACAATACTAGTCTGGAATGATAAGGTGTATTAAGTTAGACTACAACAATACTAGTCTGGAATGATAAGGTGTATTAAGTTAGACTATAACAATACTAGTCTGGAATGATAAGGTGTATTAAATTAGACTATAACAATACTAGTCTGGAATGATAAGGTGTATTAAATTAGACTATAACAATACTAGTCTGGAATGATAAGGTGTATTAAATTAGACTATAACAATACTAGTCTGGAAAGATAAGGTGTATTAAATTAGACTATAACAATACTAGTCTGGAATGATAAGGTGTATTAAGTTATACAATAACAATACTAGTCTGGAATGATAAGGTGTATTAAATTAGACTATAACAATACTAGTCTGGAATGATAAGGTGTATTAAATTAGACTATAACAACACTAGTCTGGAATGATAAGGTGTATTAAATTAGACTATAACAATACTAGTCTGAAATGATAAGGTGTATTAAGTTAGACTATAACAACACCAGTCTGGAATGATAAGGTGTATTAAATTAGACTATAACAATACTAGTCTGGAATGATAAGGTGTATTAAATTAGACTATAACAATACTAGTCTGGAATGATAAGGTGTATTAAGTTATACTGTAACAATACTAGTCTGGAATGATAAGGTGTATTAAATTAGACTATAACAATACTAGTCTGGAATGATAAGGTGTATTAAGTTAGACTATAACAATACTAGTCTGGAATGATAAGGTGTATTAAGTTAGACTACAACAATACTAGTCTGGAATGATAAGGTGTATTAAATTAGACTATAACAACACTAGTCTGGAATGATAAGGTGTATTAAATTAGACTATAACAATACTAGTCTGAAATGATAAGGTGTATTAAATTAGACTATAACAATACTAGTCTGGAATGATAAGGTGTATTAAATTAGACTATAACAATACTAGTCTGGAATGATAAGGTGTATTAAATTAGACTATAACAATACTAGTCTGGAATGATAAGGTGTATTAAATTAGACTATAACAATACTAGTCTGGAATGATAAGGTGTATTAAATTAGACTATAACAATACTAGTCTGGAATGATAAGGTGTATTAAATTAGACTATAACAATACTAGTCTGGAATGATAAGGTGTATTAAATTAGACTATAACAATACTAGTCT
This sequence comes from Tachypleus tridentatus, assembly GCF_004210375.1. Lineage (NCBI taxonomy): Eukaryota > Metazoa > Arthropoda > Merostomata > Xiphosura > Limulidae > Tachypleus > Tachypleus tridentatus. The sequence continues at coordinate 216,350,358 of NC_134837.1, forward strand.
GGAATGATAAGGTGTATTAAATTAGACTATAACAATACTAGTCTGGAATGATAAGGTGTATTAAATTAGACTATAACAATACTAGTCTGGAATGATAAGGTGTATTAAATTAGACTATAACAATACTAGTCTGGAATGATAAGGTGTATTAAATTAGACTATAACAATACTAGTCTGGAATGATAAGGTGTATTTAATTAGACTACAACAATACTAGTCTGGAATGATAAGGTGTATTAAGTTAGACTATAATAATACTAGTCTGGAATGATAAGGTGTATTAAATTAGACTATAACAATACTAGTCTGGAATGATAAGGTGTATTAAATTAGACTATAACAATACTAGTCTGGAATGATAAGGTGTATTAAATTAGACTATAACAATACTAGTCTGGAATGATAAGGTGTATTAAATTAGACTATAACAATACTAGTCTGGAATGATAAGGTGTATTAAATTAGACTATAACAATACTAGTCTGGAATGATAAGGTGTATTAAATTAGACTATAACAATACTAGTCTGGAATGATAAGGTGTATTAAATTAGACTATAACAATACTAGTCTGGAATGATAAGGTGTATTAAATTAGACTATAACAATACTAGTCTGGAATGATAAGGTGTATTAAATTAGAGTATAACAACACTAGTCTGGAATGATAAGGTGTATTAAATTAGACTATAACAATACTAGTCTGGAATGATAAGGTGTATTAAATTAGACTATAACAATACTAGTCTGGAATGATAAAGTGTATTATGTTAGACTATAACAATACTAGTCTGGAATGATAAGGTGTATTAAATTAGACTACAACAATACTAGTCTGGAATGATAAGGTGTATTAAGTTAGACTATAACAATACTAGTCTGGAATGATAAGGTGTATTAAATTAGACTATAACAATACTAGTCTGGAATGATAAGGTGTATTAAATTAGACTATAACAATACTAGTCTGGAATGATAAGGTGTATTAAATTAGACTATAACAACACTAGTCTGGAATGATAAGGTGTATTAAATTAGACTATAACAATACTTGTCTGGAATGATAAGGTGTATTAAATTAGACTATAACAATACTTGTCTGGAAAGATAAGGTGTATTAAATTAGACTATAACAATACTAGTCTGGAATGATAAGGTGTATTAAATTAGACTATAACAATACTAGTCTGGAATGATAAGGTGTATTAAATTAGACTATAACAATACTAGTCTGGAATGATAAGGTGTATTAAGTTAGACTATAACAATACTAGTCTGGAATGATAAGGTGTATTAACTTAGACTATAACAATACTAGTCTGGAATGATAAGGTGTATTAAATTAGACTATAACAATACTAGTCTGAAATGATAAGGTGTATTTAGTTAGATTATAACAATACTAGTCTGGAATGATAAGGTGTATTAAATTAGACTATAACAATACTAGTCTGGAATGATAAGGTGTATTAAGTTAGACTATAACAATACTAGTCTGGAATGATAAGGTGTATTAAATTAGACTATAACAATACTAGTCTAGAATGATAAGGTGTATTAAATTAGACTACAACAATACTAGTCTGGAATGATAAGGTGTATTAAATTAGACTATAACAATACTAGTCTGGAATGATAAGGTGTATTAAATTAGACTATAACAATACTAGTCTGGAATGATAAGGTGTATTAAATTAGACTATAACAATACTAGTCTGGAATGATAAGGTGTATTAAATTAGACTATAACAATACTAGTCTGGAATGATAAGGTGTATTAAATTAGACTATAACAATACTAGTCTGGAATGATAAGGTGTATTAAATTAGACTATAACAATACTAGTCTGAAATGATAAGGTTTATTAAATTAGACTATAACAATACTAGTCTGGAATTATAAGATGTATTAAGTTAGACTATAACAATACTAGTCTGGAATGATAAGGTGTATTAAGTTATACGGTAACAATACTAGTCTGGAATGATAAGGTGTATTAAATTAGATAACAATACTAGTCTGGAATAACAACACTAGTCTGGAATGATAAGGTGTATTAAATTAGACTATAACAATACTAGTCTGGAATGATAAGGTGTATTAAATTAGACTATAACAATACTAGTCTGGAATGATAAGGTGTATTAAATTAGACTATAACAATACTAGTCTGGAATGATAAGGTGTATTAAGTTAGACTATAACAATACTAGTCTGGAATGATAAGGTGTATTAAATTAGACTATAACAATACTTGTCTGGAATGATAAGGTGTATTAAATTAGACTATAACAATACTAGTCTGGAATGATAAGGTGTATTAAATTAGACTATAACAATACTAGTCTGGAATGATAAGGTGTATTAAATTAGACTATAACAACACTAGTCTGGAATGATAAGGTGTATTAAATTAGACTATAACAATACTAGTCTGGAATGATAAGGTGTATTAAATTAGACTATAACAATACTAGTCTGGAATGATAAGGTGTATTAAGTTAGACTATAACAATACTAGTCTGGAATGATAAGGTGTATTAAATTAGACTATAACAACACTAGTCTGGAATGATAAGGTGTATTAAATTAGACTATAACAATACTAGTCTGGAATGATAAGGTGTATTAAATTAGACTATAACAATACTAGTCTGAAATGATAAGGTGTATTAAATTAGACTATAACAATACTAGTCTGGAATGATAAGGTGTATTAAATTAGACTATAACAATACTAGTCTGGAATGATAAGGTGTATTAAATTAGACTATAACAATACTAGTCTGGAATGATAAGGTGTATTAACTTAGACTACAACAATACTAGTCTGGAATGATAAGGTGTATTAAATTAGACTATAACAATACTAGTCTGGAATGATAAGGTGTATTAAATTAGACTATAACAATACTAGTCTGGAATGATAAGGTGTATTAAATTAGACTATAACAATACTAGTCTGGAATGATAAGGTGTATTAAATTAGACTATAACAATACTAGTCTGAAATGAATGATAAGGTGTATTAAGTTAGACTACAACAATACTAGTCTGGAATGATAAGGTGTATTAAATTAGACTACAACAACACTAGTCTGGAATGATAAGGTGTATTAAATTAGACTATAACAATACTAGTCTGGAATGATAAGGTGTATTAAGTTAGACTATAACAATACTAGTCTGGAATGATAAGGTGTATTAAATTAGACTATAACAATACTAGTCTGGAATGATAAGGTGTATTAAGTTAGACTATAACAATACTAGTCTGGAATGATAAGGTGTATTAAATTAGACTATAACAATACTAGTCTGGAATGATAAGGTGTATTAAATTAGACTATAACAATACTACTAAGTCTGGAATGATAAGGTGTATTAAATTAGACTATAACAACACTAGTCTGGAATGATAAGGTGTATTAAATTAGACTATAACAATACTAGTCTGGAATGATAAGGTGTATTAAATTAGACTATAACAATACTAGTCTGGAATGATAAGGTGTATTAAATTAGACTATAACAATACTAGTCTGGAATGATAAGGTGTATTAAATTAGACTATAACAATACTAGTCTGGAAATGATAAGGTGTATTAAGTTAGACTATAACAATACTAGTCTGGAATGATAAGGTGTATTAAATTAGACTATAACAATACTAGTCTGGAATGATAAGGTGTATTAAATTAGACTATAACAATACTAGTCTGGAATGATAAGGTGTATTAAGTTAGACTATAACAACACTAGTCTGGAATGATAAGGTGTATTAAATTAGACTATAACAATACTAGTCTGGAATGATAAGGTGTATTAAGTTAGACTACAACAATACTAGTCTGGAATGATAAGGTGTATTAAATTAGACTACAACAATACTAGTCTGGAATGATAAGGTGTATTAAGTTAGACTACAACAATACTAGTCTGGAATGATAAGGTGTATTAAATTAGACTATAACAATACTAGTCTGGAATGATAAGGTGTATTAAATTAGACTACAACAATACTAGTCTGGAATGATAAGGTGTATTAAGTTAGACTACAACAATACTAGTCTGAAATGATAAGGTGTATTAAATTAGACTATAACAATACTAGTCTGGAATGATAAGGTGTATTAAATTAGACTATAACAATACTAGTCTGGAATGATAAGGTGTATTAAATTAGACTATAACAATACTAGTCTGGAATGATAAGGTGTATTAAATTAGACTATAACAATACTAGTCTGGAATGATAAGGTGTATTAAATTAGACTATAACAATACTAGTCTGGAATGATAAGGTGTGTATTAAGGTGTATTAGACTATAACAACACTAGTCTGGAATGATAAGGTGTATTAAATTAGACTATAACAATACTAGTCTGAAATGATAAGGTGTATTAAATTAGACTATAACAATACTAGTCTGAAATGATAAGGTGTATTAAATTAGACTATAACAACACTAGTCTGGAATGATAAGGTGTATTAAATTAGACTATAACAATACTAGTCTGGAATGATAAGGTGTATTAAATTAGACTATAACAATACTAGTCTGAAATGATAAGGTGTATTAAATTAGACTATAACAATACTAGTCTGGAATGATAAGGTGTATTAAATTAGACTATAACAATACTAGTCTGGAATGATAAGGTGTATTAAGTTAGACTATAACAATACTAGTCTGGAATGATAAGGTGTATTAAGTTAGACTACAACAATACTAGTCTGGAATGATAAGGTGTATTAAATTAGACTATAACAATACTAGTCTGGAATGATAAGGTGTATTAAATTAGACTATAACAATACTAGTCTGGAATGATAAGGTGTATTAAATTAGACTATAACAATACTAGTCTGGAATGATAAGGTGTATTAAATTAGACTATAACAATACTAGTCTGGAATGATAAGGTGTATTAAATTAGACTATAACAATACTAGTCTGGAATGATAAGGTGTATTAAATTAGACTACAACAATACTAGTCTGGAATGATAAGGTGTATTAAGTTAGACTATAACAACACTAGTCTGGAATGATAAGGTGTATTAAATTAGACTATAACAATACTAGTCTGGAATGATAAGGTGTATTAAATTAGACTATAACAATACTAGTCTGGAATGATAAGGTGTATTAAATTAGACTATAACAATACTAGTCTGGAATGATAAGGTGTATTAAATTAGACTATAACAATACTAGTCTGGAATGATAAGGTGTATTAAATTAGACTATAACAATACTAGTCTGGAATGATAAGGTGTATTAAATTAGACTATAACAATACTAGTCTGGAATGATAAGGTGTATTAAATTAGACTATAACAATACTAGTCTGGAATGATAAGGTGTATTAAATTAGACTATAACAATACTAGTCTGGAATGATAAGGTGTATTAAGTTAGACTATAACAATACTAGTCTGGAATGATAAGGTGTATTAAATTAGACTATAACAATACTAGTCTGGAATGATAAGGTGTATTAAATTAGACTATAACAATACTAGTCTGGAATGATAAGGTGTATTAAATTAGACTATAACAATACTAGTTTGGAATGATAAGGTGTATTAAATTAGACTATAACAACACTAGTCTGGAATGATAAGGTGTATTAAATTAGACTATAACAATACTAGTCTGGAATGATAAGGTGTATTAAATTAGACTATAACAATACTAGTCTGGAATGATAAGGTGTATTAAATTAGACTATAACAATACTAGTCTGGAATGATAAGGTGTATTAAATTAGACTATAACAATACTAGTCTGGAATGATAAGGTGTATTAAATTAGACTATAACAATACTAGTCTGAAATGATAAGGTGTATTAAATTAGACTATAACAACACTAGTCTGGAATGATAAGGTGTATTAAATTAGACTATAACAACACTAGTCTGGAATGATAAGGTGTATTAAATTAGACTATAACAACACTAGTCTGGAATGATAAGGTGTATTAAATTAGACTATAACAATACTAGTCTGGAATGATAAGGTGTATTAAATTAGACTATAACAATACTAGTCTGGAATGATAAGGTGTATTAAATTAGACTATAACAATACTAGTCTGGAATGATAAGGTGTATTAAATTAGACTATAACAATACTAGTCTGGAATGATAAGGTGTATTAAGTTAGACTATAACAATACTAGTCTGGAATGATAAGGTGTATTAAATTAGACTATAACAATACTAGTCTGGAATGATAAGGTGTATTAAGTTAGACTATAACAATACTAGTCTGGAATGATAAGGTGTATTAAATTAGACTACAACAATACTAGTCTGAATGATAATGATAAGGTGTATTAAATTAGACTATAACAATACTAGTCTGGAATGATAAGGTGTATTAAATTAGACTACAACAATACTAGTCTGGAATGATAAGGTGTATTAAATTAGACTACAACAATACTAGTCTGGAATGATAAGGTGTATTAAGTTAGACTACAACAATACTAGTCTGGAATGATAAGGTGTATTAAATTAGACTATAACAATACTAGTCTGGAATGATAAGGTGTATTAAATTAGACTATAACAATACTAGTCTGGAATGATAAGGTGTATTAAATTAGACTATAACAATACTAGTCTGGAATGATAAGGTGTATTAAGTTAGACCACAACAATACTAGTCTGGAATGATAAGGTGTATTATGTTAGACTACAACAACACTAGTCTGGAATGATAAGGTGTATTAAATTAGACTACAACAATACTAGTCTGGAATGATAAGGTGTATTAAGTTAGACTACAACAATACTAGTCTGGAATGATAAGGTGTATTAAATTAGACTATAACAATACTAGTCTGGAATGATAAGGTGTATTAAGTTAGACTATAACAATACTAGTCTGGAATGATAAGGTGTATTAAATTAGACTATAACAACACTAGTCTGGAATGATAAGGTGTATTAAATTAAACTATAACAACACCAGTCTGGAATGATAAGGTGTATTAAATTAGACTATAACAACACTAGTCTGGAATGATAAGGTGTATTAAATTAGACTATAATAATACTAGTCTGAAATGATAAGGTGTATTAAATTAGACTATAACAACACTAGTCTGGAATGATAAGGTGTATTAAATTAGACTATAACAATACTAGTCTGGAATGATAAGGTGTATTAAATTAGACTATAACAATACTAGTCTGAAATGATAAGGTGTATTAAATTAGACTATAACAATACTAGTCTGGAATGATAAGGTGTATTAAATTAGACTATAACAATACTAGTCTGGAATGATAAGGTGTATTAAATTAGACTATAACAATACTAGTCTGAAATGATAAGGTGTATTAAATTAGATTATAACATTACTTGTCTGGAATGATAAGGTGTATTAAATTAGACTATAACAATACTAGTCTGGAATGATAAGGTGTATTAAGTTAGACTATAACAATACTAGTCTGGAATGATAAGGTGTATTAAATTAGACTATAACAATACTAGTCTGGAATGATAAGGTGTATTAAATTAGACTATAACAATACTAGTCTGGAATGATAAGGTGTATTAAATTAGACTATAACAATACTAGTCTGGAATGATAAGGTGTATTAAGTTAGACTACAACAATACTAGTCTGGAATGATAAGGTGTATTAAATTAGACTACAACAATACTAGTCTGGAATGATAAGGTGTATTAAATTAGACTACAACAATACTAGTCTGGAATGATAAGGTGTATTAAGTTAGACTACAACAATACTAGTCTGGAATGATAAGGTGTATTAAATTAGACTATAACAATACTAGTCTGGAATGATAAGGTGTATTAAATTAGACTATAACAACACTAGTCTGGAATGATAAGGTGTATTAAATTAGACTATAACAATACTAGTCTGGAATGATAAGGTGTATTAAATTAGACTATAACAATACTAGTCTGGAATGATAAGGTGTATTAAGTTAGACTATAACAATACTAGTCTGGAATGATAAGGTGTATTAAATTAGACTATAACAATACCAGTCTGGAATGATAAGGTGTATTAAATTAGAGTATAACAACACTAGTCTGGAATGATAAGGTGTATTAAATTAGACTATAACAATACTAGTCTGGAATGATAAGGTGTATTAAATTAGACTATAACAACACTAGTCTGGAATGATAAGGTGTATTAAATTAGACTATAACAATACTAGTCTGGAATGATAAGGTGTATTAAATTAGACTATAACAATACTAGTCTGGAATGATAAGGTGTATTAAATTAGACTATAACAATACTAGTCTGGAATGATAAGGTGTATTAAATTAGACTATAACAATACTAGTCTGGAATGATAAGGTGTATTAAATTAGACTATAACAATACTGGTCTGAAATGATAAGGTGTATTAAGTTAGACTATAACAACACTAGTCTGGAATGATAAGGTTTATTAATCTAGACTACAACAATACTAGTCTGGAATGATAAGGTGTATTAAGTTAGACTACAACAATACTAGTCTGGAATGATAAGGTGTATTAAATTAGACTATAACAATACTAGTCTGGAATGATAAGGTGTATTAAATTAGACTATAACAATACTAGTCTGGAATGATAAGGTGTATTAAATTAGACTATAACAACAATACTAGTCTGGAATGATAAGGTGTATTAAATTAGACTATAACAATACTAGTCTGGAATGATAAGGTGTATTAAATTAGACTATAACAATACTAGTCTGAAATGATAAGGTGTATTAAATTAGACTATAACAACACTAGTCTGGAATGATAAGGTGTATTAAATTAGACTATAACAACACTAGTCTGGAATGATAAGGTGTATTAAATTAGACTATAACAATACTAGTCTGGAATGATAAGGTGTATTAAGTTAGACTATAACAATACTAGTCTGGAATGATAAGGTGTATTAAATTAGACTATAACAATACTAGTCTGGAATGATAAGGTGTATTAAATTAGACTATAACAATACTAGTCTGGAATGATAAGGTGTATTAAGTTAGACTACAACAATACTAGTCTGGAATGATAAGGTGTATTAAGTTAGACTACAACAATACTAGTCTGAAATGATAAGGTGTATTAAATTAGACTTTAACAATACTAGTCTGGAATGATAAGGTGTATTAAATTAGACTATAACAATACTAGTCTGGAATGATAAGGTGTATTAAATTAGACTATAACAATACTAGTCTGGAATGATAAGGTGTATTAAATTAGACTATAACAATACTAGTCTGGAATGATAAGGTGTATTAAATTAGACTATAACAATACTAGTCTGGAATGATAAGGTGTATTAAGTTAGACTACAACAACACTAGTCTGGAATGATAAGGTGTATTAAGTTAGACTATAACAACACTAGTCTGTAATGATAAGGTGTATTAAATTAGACTATAACAATACTAGTCTGAAATGATAAGGTGTATTAAATTAGACTATAACAACACTAGTCTGGAATGATAAGGTGTATTAAATTAGACTATAACAACACTTGTCTGGAGTCTTGAATGATAAGGTGTATTAAGTTAGACTATAACAACACTAGTCTGGAATGATAAGGTGTATTAAATTAGACTATAACAATACTAGTCTGGAATGATAAGGTGTATTAAATTAGACTATAACAATACTAGTCTGAAATGATAAGGTGTATTAAGTTAGACTATAACAACACTAGTCTGGAATGATAAGGTTTATTAATCTAGACTACAACAATACTCGTCTGGAATGATAAGGTGTATTAAGTTAGACTACAACAATACTAGTCTGGAATGATAAGGTGTATTAAATTAGACTACAACAATACTAGTCTGGAATGATAAGGTGTATTAAATTAGACTACAACAACACTAGTCTGAATGATAAGGTGTATTAAATTAGACTACAACAATACTAGTCTGGAATGATAAGGTGTATTAAATTAGACTATAACAATACTAGTCTGGAATGATAAGGTGTATTAAATTAGACTACAACAATACTAGTCTGGAATGATAAGGTGTATTAAATTAGACTATAACAATACTAGTCTGAAATGATAAGGTGTATTAAATTAGACTATAACAATACTAGTCTGGAATGATAAGGTGTATTAAATTAGACTATAACAATACTAGTCTGGAATGATAAGGTGTATTAAATTAGACTATAACAATACTAGTCTGGAATGATAAGGTGTATTAAATTAGACTATAACAATACTAGTCTGAAATGATAAGGTGTATTAAGTTAGACTATAACAATACCAGTCTGAAATGATAAGGTGTATTAAATTAGACTATAACAATACTAGTCTGAAATGATAAGGTGTATTAAATTAGACTATAACAACACTAGTCTGGAATGATAAGGTGTATTAAATTAGACTATAACAATACTAGTCTGAAATGATAAGGTGTATTAAATTAGACTATAACAACACCAGTCTGGAATGATAAGGTGTATTAAATTAGATGATATAACAATACTAGTCTGAAATGATAAGGTGTATTAAGTTAGACTATAACAACACCAGTCTGGAATGATAAGGTGTATTAAATTAGACTATAACAATACTAGTCTGGAATGATAAGGTGTATTAAATTAGACTATAACAATACTAGTCTGGAATGATAAGGTGTATTAAATTAGACTATAACAATACTAGTCTGGAATGATAAGGTGTATTAAATTAGACTATAACAATACTAGTCTGGAATGATAAGGTGTATTAAATTAGACTATAACAATACTAGTCTGGAATGATAAGGTGTATTAAGTTAGACTATAACAACACTAGTCTGGAATGATAAGGTGTATTAAATTAGACTATAACAATACTAGTCTGGAATGATAAGGTGTATTAAATTAGACTATAACAATACTAGTCTGGAATGATAAGGTGTATTAAATTAGACTATAACAATACCAGTCTGGAATGATAAGGTGTATTAAGTTAGACTATAACAATACTAGTCTGGAATGATAAGGTGTATTAAGTTAGACTATAACAACACTAGTCTGGAATGATAAGGTGTATTAAGTTAGACTACAACAATACTAGTCTGGAATGATAAGGTGTATTAAGTTAGACTACAACAATACTAGTCTGGAATGATAAGGTGTATTAAATTAGACTATAACAATACTAGTCTGGAATGATAAGGTGTATTAAATTAGACTACAACAATACTAGTCTGGAATGATAAGGTGTGTTAAGTTAGACTTCAACAATACTTGTCTGGAATGATAAGGTGTATTAAATTAGACTATAACAATACTCTCTGGAATGATAAGGTGTATTAAATTAGACTATAACAATACTAGTCTGGAATGATAAGGTGTGTTAAGTTAGACTATAACAACACTAGTCTGTAATGATAAGGTGTATTAAATTAGAGTATAACAACACTAGTCTGGAATGATAAGGTGTATTGTATTAGATTATAACATTACTCTGGAATGATAAGGTGTATTAAATTAGACTATAACAATACTAGTCTGAAATGATAAGGTGTATTAAATTAGACTATAACAACACCAGTCTGGAATGATAAGGTGTATTAAGTTAGACTATAACAATACTAGTCTGGAATGATAAGGTGTATTAAGTTAGACTATAACAATACTAGTCTGGAATGATAAGGTGTATTAAATTAGACTACAACAATACTAGTCTGAAATGATAAGGTGTATTAAGTTAGACTACAACAATACTAGTCTGGAATGATAAGGTGTATTAAATTAGACTATAACAATACTAGTCTGAAATGATAAGGTGTATTAAATTAGACTAAAACAATACTAGTCTGGAATGATAAGGTGTATTAAGTTAGATTATAACAACACTAGTCTGGAATGATAAGGTGTATTAAATTAGACTATAACAATACTAGTCTGGAATGATAATGTGTATTAATTTAGACTATAACAATACTGGTCTGAAATGATAAGGTGTATTAAATTAGACTATAACAACACTAGTCTGGAATGATAAGGTGTATTAAGTTAGACTACAACAATACTAGTCTGGAATGATAAGGTGTATTAATTAGACTACAACAATACTAGTCTGGAATGATAAGGTGTATTAAATTAGACTATAACAATACTAGTCTGAAATGATAAGGTGTATTAAATTAGACTACAACAATACTAGTCTGGAATGATAAGGTGTGTTAAGTTAGACTACAACAATACTAGTCTGAAATGATAAGGTGTATTAAATTAGACTATAACAATTCCAGTTTGGAATGATAAGGTGTAATTAATTTGAGTATAACAACACTAGTCTGGAATGATAAGGTGTATTAAATTAGACTATAACAATACTAGTCTGGAATGATAAGGTGTATTAAATTAGACTATAACAATACTAGTCTGAAATGATAAGGTGTATTAAGTTAGACTATAACAACACCAGTCTGTAATGATAAGGTGTATTAAATTAGTGTATAACAATACTAGTTTGAAATGATAAGGTGTATTAAATTAGACTATAACAACACTAGTCTGTAATGATAAGGTGTATTAAATTAGACTATAATAATACTGGTCTGGAATGATAAGGTGTATTAAGTTAGATTATAACAATACCAGTCTGGAATGATAAGGTGTATTAAATTAGACTATAACAATACTAGTCTGAAATGATAAGGTGTATTAAATTAGACTATAACAACACCAGTCTGGAATGATAAGGTGTATTAAATTAGACTATAACAATACTAGTCTGGAATGATAAGGTGTATTAAATTAGACTATAACAATACCAGTCTGGAATGATAAGGTGTATTAAATTAGACTATAACAATACTAGTCTGAAATGATAAGGTGTATTAAGTTAGACTATAACAATACTAGTCTGGAATGATAAGGTGTATTAAATTAGACTATAACAACACTAGTCTGGAATGATAAGGTGTATTAAATTAGACTATAACAATACTAGTCTGGAATGATAAGGTGTATTAAATTAGACTATAACAATACTAGTCTGGAATGATAAGGTGTATTAAGTTAGATTATAACAACACCATTCTGGAATGATAAGGTGTATTACATTAGACTATAACAACATCAGTCTGGAATGATAAGGTGTATTAAATTAGACTATAACAATACTAGTCTGGAATGATAAGGTGTATTAAATTAGAGTATAACAACACTAGTCTGGAATGATAAGGTGTATTAAATTAGACTATAACAATACTAGTCTGGAATGATAAGGTGTGTTAAATTAGACTATAACAACACTAGTCTGGAATGATAAGGTGTATTAAATTAGACTATAACAATACTAGTCTGGAATGGTAAGGTGTATTCAGTTAGACTATAACAACACCAGTCTGGAATGATAAGGTGTGTTAAATTAGACTACAACAATACTAGTCTGGAATTATAAGGTGTATTAAGTTAGACTACAATAATACTAGTCTGGAATGATAAGGTGTGTTAATTTAGACTACAACAATACTAGTCTGGAATGATAAGGTTATTAAGTTAGACTACAACAATACTAGTCTGGAATGATAAGGTGTATTAAATTAGACTAAAATAATACTGGTGTGAAATGATAAGGTGTATTGAATTAGACTATAACAATTCCAGTTTGGAATGATAAGGTGTAATTAATTTGAGTATAACAACACTAGTCTGGAATGATAAGGTGTATTAAATTAGACTATAACAATACTAGTCTGGAATGATAAGGTGTATTAAATTAGACTATAACAATACTAGTCTGGAATGATAAGGTGTATTATGTTAGACTACAACAACACTTGTCTGGAATGATAAGGTGTATTAAGCTAGACTACAACAATACTAGTATGGAATGATAAGGTGTGTTAAGTTAGACTTCAACAATACTTGTCTGGAATGATAAGGTGTATTAAATTAGATTATAACATTACTCTGTAATGATAAGGTGTATTAAATTAATCTATAACAATACTAGTCTGGAATGATAAGGTGTATTAAATTAGACTATAACAACACTAGTCTGGAATGATAAGGTGTATTAAATTAGATTATAACATTACTAGTCTGGAATGATAAGGTGTATTAAATTAGACTATAACAATACTAGTCTCGAATGATAAGGTGTGTTAAATTAGACTATAATAACACCAGTGTGGAATGATAAGGTGTATTAAGTTAGACTATAACAATACTAGTCTGGAATGGTAAGGTGTATTCAGTTAGACTATAACAACACCAGTCTGGAATGATAAGGTGTATTAAATTAGACTATAACAATACTAGTCTGAAATGATAAGGTGTATTAAGTTAGACTATAACAACACCAGTCTGGAATGATAAGGTGTATTATATTAGACTATAACAACACTAGTCTGTAATGATAAGGTGTATTAAATTAGACTATAATAATACTGGTCTGAAATGATATGGTGTATTTAGTTAGATTATAACAACACCAGTCTGGAATGATAAGGTGTATTAAATTAGACTATAACAATACTAGTCTGGAATGATAATGTGTATTAATTTAGACTATAACAATACTGGTCTGAAATGATAAGGTGTATTAAATTAGACTATAACAACACTAGTCTGGAATGATAAGGCGTATTAAGCTAGACTACAACAATACATGTCTGGAATGATAAGGTGTATTAATCTAGACTACAACAATACTAGTCTGGAATGATAAGGTGTATTGAGTTAGACTTCAACAATACTAGTCTGGAATGATAAGGTGTATTAAGTTAGACTACAACAATACTAGTCTGGAATGATAAGGTGTATTAAGTTAGACTACAACAATACTAGTCTGGAATGATAAGGTGTATTAAGTTAGACTACAACAATACTAGTCTGGAATGATAAGGTGTGTTAAGTTAGACTACAACAATACTAGTCTTGAATGATAAGGTGTATTAAGTTAGGTTAGATCTATAACAGTTCGGAATGGTTCATGTCTCTCAATATTGGTTAGAATTGCTTTTCAATTTTAATGTTACATGTCAAGAGATGACCAAACTGAAAGTTTTGTTTCTGCTTTGCCATTTTTCTAAGTGCTTTTTTTCTTCATTTTATATACATATATTTTTGTTAATTTTTGAATAATTCTTAACGTAACAAATGTACATAAAAATATATTATTCGTAATGGAGTTTATAATCACACCAAGAGATGGCGACTCCTGAGTGTAGACCTCCTACACTAACGGTTTTTTTTTGTTAACACCGAATAGCTGAATTTAATCTCTGTTTCAATCTAATTTGGCAAGTTTTATAAACTAAAGTATGAAATAAAATTAAGATATAATTTTTATTTCTGGTTTTGATTTTACATCGACATAAATGAAAATGCGTTATACACTTAACTTTACACAATAATACGATGGCGCCCTCTATCCACATTTTATGCCAAGGAATTACCGTTGATGTTTTTTTTTTTGTATCAGAGCTTTTATGAGACAAATAAATAAGTTTAATTTCATTTGTTTAACGGCAATACGTCAAGATTCTTGGTTTTTAAACTTCCAATAATTTATCGGCAGATTTCTAGATAAGTAAGAAAACACTTGTTTTTTGTTGTTTTTTTATTTATTCCAAGGAAAACAAAAAACCTTAGCAGTGTGATAAGTTTTTACCTACAGGGTGTTCGGAAAGTTACTGTGCACTTATATATTATTAACAGACATGTTTCAATGTAGAATACAGGAGGTAAATATGAATGATAATTATAAACAATTTTGAAAGTGACCCCCGTTGGCATCAATACAGGCCTGAATCCTTCTTATTTTGTTTCTAAACACCGCTATCAGTTGCTGGCTTGAAATAGACTGAATAAAATATGATTACAAAACTTCACAGTGACCTTCCGAACACCCTGTATTAACCTTATACTGGAAGTGTTTTTATTTATAGCACTTTATTCTATATATCTGGCACTGAGAATCTTTGTTTTGTGTGTGTGTTTCTGTAAATCTGGTGTGTGGGAATGTGTGTGTGTGTGTGTGTGCTTTTTGTCTATAAACTTGGCAATGAACTAGTTAGTTTATGTTTCTGATTAAATACTAAAACGTAAACTTAACGCTTATGAATTGCTTTGTTTTTTTCTGAATGAAAAAGATTTTTAAAAATGAAATGCAGTGTCAATATAACTTTGTTAAATTTAGGTAAATAATAATAATAATGCTTATTAATTCCGTTATATCATTAAAAATAAAATATTTAACTTAATTTTGTGATAACTTAATGTTCCACGAAAAATCATATATTTCATCAACAAAAAAATACTTATTAGCGTTCTAATATGATCCAGAAAATATGATCTAAAAAATGGTTCTTATTATCAAATCATATTACCCTTTATCCGTATGATTCACAACATTGTACTTGATATGTGATAAATGTTCAAATGGTTTTACTCCAAATTATTTCGGGTTAAGTAAGCTTTTAAGCTTTGAAGTTTACCACTGAGTCACCAGGGGACATTCTTTGTAGAAAGCAGCATTATCCTTCTAAAACTACACATTCGTCTCTTATCACAACCTCCACCTTTCCCACAAACCAGTATTAAATATTTTTGTAGATAATTTACAAGTGGGTCATATGGACAGTGCAGTTCTCATCATGACCTCCACCTAATGTGATGAATATTGCCTATTGTAGCCCCATATTTGAAAGTGGATAGAGGATGTACCATCACTTCATAATATCTACAACCGTTTGTCAATGGTCAGGACTTAATGCCAAATATAATAACATGTAGCATTCTAGGAGAAGACTTGGGATTTGCTAATGTTAGCTATTTAAATCTGGCTGCGCGTATGAGGATCTAGCTCCATAAAGTCCAGAAATAATGTTATCTCACTTGTATCCACACTGATAGGAATAGGTGTTTTTTGTAGAGTGGAGAATCATTACATGTTTTATACATCCTGACAAGTGGACGTTTGCCGATAATACTTTCTATTGAGGTAATACACAGCTTTAGTATACATCTTCACGTAAACTATGTGATATTACACAGCTTTAGTATACATCTTCACGTAAACTATGTGATATTACACAGCTTTAATATGCATTTCCACGTAGTGTAAACTATATAGTATTACATAGCTTTAGTATACATCTTCACACAATACATAATGTACAATATTAGAAAGTATTTATAAGACGGCTAGTATGGGTATGAAAAAACTTTAATGAAAATAAAGTACAGAACAACGTTTAGACCTTCTTAGGTCATCTTCAGGTTTTTGTTAACCTGCTTTAGTGTGCATCTTCACGTAGTGTAAGCTATATAATATTACACAGCTTTAGTATACATCTTCACGTGCTGTAAACTGTATAATATTACACAGCTTTAGTATACATCTTCACAGCGGTTAGTCTAACGCTAAAATATCGATATTGGACTCAGCAGATAGCCGAGGTATACTAAATGAAAACACACACACACGTAGTGTAAAGTATGTAATATTACTCAACTTTAGTGTACATCTTCACGTGATGTAAACTATATAATATTACACAGCTTTAGTATACATCTTCACGTAGTGTAAACTATATAATATTACACAGCTTTAGTATACATCTTCACGTAGTGTAAACTATATAATATTACACAGCTTTAGTATAACATATTCACGTAAACTATTTAGTATCTTTAGTATTCGTCTTTATGTCTATATTCAACAACATAAAAACCTCAGCAAAACCACTCCCAATGGCAAGTATTCTAGAAAGGTGAGCTCAGAATTTACGTGTAAGTCGACAGTTCAAAACCGACAAATGATAAGAAGTGAACATTCATGTAATATTTTACAATCTTCAGAAACAGTTGGACTTTATGTCAACGCTGTAGGAATCTTATGATCAGTGAATCTCTAGCTGTCCTCGGGAAGTTGGGAATACGTAATGCTCAGTTGTCGGTGCGCAGTGAAGTGGATGGACCTCATTATAAAAACGCTACTTTTTTTATATAGTAAACATAATAATATGTTAATCAGTGCATGCTATTATATGGTTATTTGTTATTTAATTTAATCTTTGTTATTGTCCTTTCTTTTTGTGAATAGTTTTATGCAATACAGTGTCTTCGTTTTTAAGACTTAGAAAACAACTATCGAGCTTTGATTCGCATGAAACCTCACGCTTTCACTCGGATTCTACCGAAGGGTCCGAACTTAATCGTTTTACGCACCACTGATTCAATGGGAGCACGAGCACGAGCCGGCGCGTGGCAAAACTCGCCAGTTTGCTCGTGTCCTGTTTAAAAGCTGGTACTGTACGATGGACGGGCCTTCCTTTCTTCGGAGACATGTAAAGTCTTGTTTTCTACTGTCCTCCGTATTAGATCTCCCTGTGGAAATAATTCATCGAACTAACATGTGACTAACGGAGCGTGAGAAATCGACGACAGCAAGCACGTGACTAGATTGCCTGTGTCTAATAATGCTATTTTTAATGTTACGAAAACGTAGTGTGTATTGTGTACTTGTGATTTTATTTTTTCTCCCAACTGTATCTACGGTTAAACTTTGATAGAATTCTACTCTTTTGTTTGTTTGTTTGTTTTTTGCTTTATACATGAAACCCCAAAAATCATCTTTAAACTCAGCTAGATCAACTGGAAACCTTTACATTTCTGGAATATTCGTCTGTTTTATCCAGTATTTGAATTTCGTTCTCCACATTCCAGTGATGCCACTAATAAGTTACTGAGTGTTTTATTGAACACAGCTCTTTAAGCACAAAACGTATGTGTTTGTTATGACCGATTCTTCAATATACGTATTGCTAGAGTACCATATCATAGGAATTTTGAAAAGCTTATCCGTTTACTTGAATAAAGCTTGAACACCTGTTGCGTATTTAGTAAAGATTTTCCTCCAATCTGATATGTATAAGAAAAACAAATGCTTTTCCTTCTGACCTTGACCCTAACCTGAGGATCGTGGGTTCGAATCCACGTCACACCAAACAGGCTCGCTCTTTCATAAAGTCGATAGCATATTAGTAAAAATATATAAAGTTTACTCTTTGGTTGCGATATCATATTAATAAAACGTAAAGTTTACAATTTGATAATAATGTCATGTTACTAACAAAGCATATCTTGTATTATGAATGTAAAACTTAATACAGATAGGTGAATACTACAAAGTTATATAAGAATTGTATATCACATTGACATTAACTTATATCTTGTACTGAGTAAAATTTCCTTGTTGTTTCCGATCTGACGGAACATAAAATGGTAATATGACACCGTGTTCACAGTAAAGGTTCACTAAAACGGTAATATGACATCATGTTCGTAGTAAAGGGTAATATGACATCATGTTCATAGTAAAGGGTAATATGGCATCATGTTCACAGTAAAGGGTAAGGTCACATAAAGTTCATAATAAAGTTTACTAAAAGGGTAAGATGACACTGCCTTCATGATTAAGGTTCAATTAAGGTGTAAGATCACCCCGGGTTTGTGGTAAGTGCTTAAACTAACGTGATTATTTTAAAAGACGTTCTGCGAGTTACTACGCTCTAAGTAGTTTTTTATTAAATCTTTCAGAAGAGGCGGTATTTTGTAAAACAAGTATCACAACAGATCTCAGAAACTCTAGCTACAAGCTCAAAAACATGCGCCTAGCATAGAACGAAGGTGGTATAGAGATTAACATCTACGTTCCTGTTTGTTAGCCTCGTTCCATAAATGTAGACACGGCATCAAGGAGGAGACTGTTCAGGATGAAGATACCCCATGAATGTGGTGTAAAAAGTCACGAGAGCTTTGTAGTTCTGGGAGAAATGAGGCGATATCCGGCGCTTTACTTATTCCCTTACCATCTTGTTAAACTACCACGGACAAATAAGTTCGCTGGTAATGATGGTATTTCTTTAGTCAGACCAACCTCATTCCTTGTACAGATAAAGATTACCGGCAGGCAGGAATAGCATACACTTCCCTGACAAACATGCATTAATTTATGTACACACACATACATGTATGTATGCAGTATTTCTACGTTAAGCTTTAAGATGATCAGGGCTAACACACTAACATAGCCTCAAGACAATCTGCCGATAAACCGCAGCTAAGAGAAGCTGACGCGCAGGAAGTTTGGAACGAACCAAAATGCATCTCTTCAAGAATGTGATGGCAACAGCTTGAGGCGAGTCGTGTTGAAGTCATAACACTATACATTGGATCAACTCTATCGTCACTGCACGCGCTCTTTTCGTCGTATGAAATCATCGATCTGATTGGTCGCGGCAAAGAGAAAGGGAGCTCCAACGTTTTTGGTTCGATTTGTAACAGTGACGGGCAGAGCTATCTTCCTAATTAGTGATACCGTCGCTGTTCCGGGCCGTGCGGAAGTCAGCTTTCCGTGAGTTTTCCGCCATCCCTCCTTCACTTCCCCTGGCGGGCTTGTTAAAGATAAGGAATCCGTTAGACAGAGAACCTCCATGCAGAGGAGCTTCCGTTAGGGGACTAACAGAGAGCCGGATACAGCCTGGAAATAAAGTAGGGATGAGTGAGGGGTAGCATTTTATATTCGTACATACCATACAAGTTTCAGCTGATGAATACATATTTTATCACCCATATTTCTAACTGAGAGTACCATACGTAATTCTTTTATCACGTATCTATCAGTCTGCAGGCTGGGTTAACACAAAGGTTTCTTATTTTGATTCGCTTGGTTGATATACGTGAAACAATTCACACAACTTCAACATGTCGCCCCCATTGTTGATTTAACTTATTATTTACCAGACACAACTATTTGTTTTTATGCCGCCACTACCGTTGCAGCCATCCCCGTCACACCAAACATGCTCGCCTTTTCAGCCATGGGGGCGTTGTAATGTGACGGTCAATCCCAATATTCGTTGATAAAAGAGTAGCCCAAGAGTTGGCGGTGGGTGGTGATGACTAGCTGCCTTCCCTCTAGTCTTACACTGCTAAATTAGGGACGGCTAGCACAGATAGCCCTCGAGTAGCTTTGTGCGAAATTCAAAAAACAAACAAACAAGCAACACCAGTTGTAAATACGTCACTCGTTTTCAGTGTAAAATGTACAGATGGTTCCAGTACGAATTAGTGAGATTAAAGCTGATATAGGTAGTATTTGTGTTTAAATATTAATATATATTTTTTTTACATATTAGTATCATTTCCGTTTAAATATCAGTAGCATATATGTTTACACATTGTTATTACTTCTGTTTAAATATTGGCATTATTTGTTTCTGTTTACATGTCAATAATATTTATTTTTAATTTTTTTAATGTTGCGTGTATCATATAAGTAATATTGTAGTCAACGAAATCATGGGTCCACAACCAAGATGACGTATAAAGAGATTAAAAACATATGTTTTAAAACAAATCGGCTAGATCCACGGATTATGTCTGTAACTCTGTGTTCAATGTTTTGTTATGGTGGTTTACATAGTACTGTTGGTGTCACGTTGAAAACCAGTGACCGGTTTATATATATATATATGCCACACACGTGCCATCAGGATTCATTACAACAGTCGTAGTTCTGGTCTGATTACTCTAACCCTCTTCCCAAGCTGTTTGTCGGCTTCTACTGACGCAATTGCAGCCGCAATCTGTGCTCTTCTCGCATCTAAATTGGATACAAATTGAGCAGGAACCAACCACTGACGAAGATGATTACCTATCACAGACGTTCCTTTATGAGTTATTTCCACAGTTTGTTGCTTATCCAAAAGATTCTAACAGACCGGTGATTTAATTAGCTCATGATTCCATCAGCATCTGACGTGCTCTTTCGAACGACAAAGTATACACGTTTCATCTTTATTAGTTGCTGGTACTTCTTAAACAGAGAATTTTCCCAGTTTTTATCATTATTTCAAGAAGCGCATAAACCTCATACAGACAAGAATTATTTTTTTTTATCCTCATGGGTAAGATCAATACGTTGTCGATACGAAAACGTAATCTGTTTCCCGAGGTTCTTTCCACGTATGGGAATATACAGACGTTCCGGATTTCAGGCTAGGAGGAAACGAGAATGACTGACGATGAGAGGTATATCCTGTTAGAACATGACTAACATATCTGGATCCTTCAACGATTACCCTGTACGCACCAACTGCCAAGCTGAAAAATCCTAAATTTTCTATCGAATTTCAGTTTCCTTATGTGAAAGCAAATCGTTTGATTTTACGTATTATAAAATCAAGGAATTTGATTGATATACAACGAAACAGAGTTTGAACCGCTTGGCCTTCACAGGCGATCGTAATAAACATATGCGTATTCACACTTCTCTGTACACCAATCTTCCGGCTAATAAACGTATACAAATCACCTTTTTTTTTCCGCCTGAATCGTTTTCATTGTTAAGTCAATAAAGTGAATATAAACTAATTATCCCTCAAGTTACCGTCTTCTTATTGTACCATTCATTACCCGTGGGGTTAAAATATTGTGTCATATTGAAGAATCGAGCAAACAAGTTGGGTAAAATTAACTTATTTTCTACGTGAAACACAAAGAAAGACTCATGTGATATTTTATTAAATTAACTACAATTTATTGATAGTATATTAGTATCAATATTTTTGGATAATTCGTGTGCCATTAGAGACCAAGTAACCATTCAAATTATTCACCACAAATCACTTAGAAAAAAAAAAAGTGTTTATACAGCCAGTGGGACTACTGATCTCGTGTGTAATATGTTTAACTGTTTCTGTTTCATCGCGAACCAGAAGATCTTAGTAACAAAAATAAGAGTTAATATACACGTTAAAGTAAGAACTTTAGTAAGTTAGTAGATGATATAAGTTGATAACATGTCTGTTGTAGCAACTGTAGTAAGTTGGTAGGTGATATACGTTATTGTCTAGTCTATAATAGCAACTGTAGAAATTTGGCAGATGATATACGTTGTTAACATATCTATAGTAGTCACTGTACTAAGTTGATAGACGATGTGACAGTTTCCGTAGTATGTTGCTTTTGATCACGTTATGTTGAAAAATAAGTACACACGTATAGATCCTTATATTCTGCAAGATTAGCTTATGATTTTAACAAATTAATAACAAAGATTATGTGGTAATTGGTCATTGCAACTCCCTGACCACTAACAAGGCCTCGCGCTGGATGCTGCGACACCTTATGAAATCTAGTTCGCTTGATTACTTAAAGTTAGGCCTAAATCTGTTAAGTTTTACAAATTATTGTTCAAAACAAAGTTGCTCTAAGGTCGGAAGGTGTTTTTTTATCTTTCGCACAAAGCTACTCGAGGGCTATCTGTGCTAGCCGTCCCTAATTTAGCAGTGTAAGACTAGAGGGAAAGCAGCTAGTCATCACCACCCACCGCCAACTCTTGGGCTACTCTTTTATCAACGAATAGTGAGATTGACTGTTACATAATAACGTCCCCACAGCTGAAAGGACGAGCATGTTTGGTGCGACCGGGATTCCAACCCGCGACCCTCGGATTACGAGTCGAGCGCCCTAACCATCTGGCCATGTTGGGCTCTTTATTTTTATTGACTCGATGTTGTCACCAAGTAGTAAACTTTATATTTATTACTAATACGATATCGAGTAGTAAATTTTACGTGTTTTTATACTGTATCGTCTTTATGTTTTTCTTTTCTTTTACTAAAATGGTATCGCTACCAAATATTAAATTATACATCACAAAACTAGAAAGTGTTCTAATCATTCTATGAGTGCTGTTCGACGAAGGACGTTATTTTCGTATCCTAAACACTGACAGCCAGTAATAAAACCGTTATTTTCGTATCCTAAACACTGACAGCCAGTAATAAAACCGTTATTTTCGTATCCTAAACACTGACAGCCAGTAATAAAACCGTTATTTTCGTATCCTAAACACTGACAGCCAGTAATAAAACCGTTATTTTCGTATCCTAAACACTGACAGCCAGTAATAAAACCGTTCTTTTCGAAAATGTTTTCCGTAATTTTCTTACTCCTATTTCCTATGAGATTGTGATGATTCAGTAACACAATTGTACTAAAAACTATACATCTCTACTCGCACGTGTAACGGTTGCATTAACATTCGTGATATGCAAAACTGGTATGACAAATTACGTGGTGTGTTATATACACGCAAAGGTAATTCAACAGCATTAGTCTGACTGTTTGTTGTTAAGCGCATAGCTACACAATGTGCTATCTGTGTTCTGCCCAGTACGGGTATCGATACCCTGTTTTTAGCGTCGTAACGCTTGCAGATTTACTGTTGAGTCAGTGAAGTGCAGTGCAAAACTGACCCGACAATATAGATAGTCTGATGTGTTATACACAAGCGGAACTGGTGCAACAATATACGCCATGTGTTACGTATCACCTTTTCATAATATTCCTAACTTGTAATTTAATAAAAGTTTTTAACACATCACAGAAAATTATTTAAATGATAAACATTCTCTTATATATATATATTCCATTTTTCATTAGCATGTATTAATAATACAATAATTTCTCCAACAAGAATAATTTCAATTTTAGCCTCAAATTAACGTAATTTTAAGACCATTTTAGGTCATCAGGTCAGACGAGCTATGATTGAAATATAAAGAAGCGAATTAGTTGTTGTTTGTAATTAAGCACAAAGCGACACAATGGACTGTCTGTACTCTATCCACCAAGGGTATCGAAACTCTGGTTCTAGCAGTGGTAGTCCGCCAACAGACTGGGGAGGGGAGCAAAGAAGTGAAAACCTGCAGGAATTCTAAGCAGTAGTTAATGTAAAGTTTGGAAACAATTCTCACAAAATCTTTCGTGTTTTTATGTATGTATATTTCTTATTATGTTATTGATGTATTAATGGTCAAAGTGGTTTAAATTTGGAAAATTAATTATTTTAAATAATAACAAAGAGCGATATCATTGCATCAGAAGGCGTCGTTTTGTTTCGTTGTAGAGCAAAGTAACATCGGGCTAACTGCTGTGTGAACCGTAGAAAATAGAACTTCGGATTTTATTGTTGTAAATCTATATATTTACTGCTTCCCTACAGGGAGACCCATACAATAGGGCGTGATGGGTTGGAAATGGAATTCTGGTCAGATTAATCTGTCCAAGCAAATTACCGAGTGTATTTAATTCTTCCTTTCACATTATTCCTTATAAAAATCTTTATAAAGTAAACACAAGTGTGTTTTACGTTCTGCCTCTTTTATGTAGAATACTCATTTTAGTGCCTACAAGAACCGTCTGAAAAGTTTTTCATGAGATAGAAGTAAGTATTTGTGCTAAAATGTGGAGATATTGAGTTAAACGATTTATTTTACATGGGATCAAACAAAAGAAAGCCTCTGACCAACATTATACTGCACACAGTCACTGACTATACGATTGTGAGATAATTATATAACACGTTATTCCTTTACTATTGTTAAAAATATATTAGAAATATTAACATTTGGGTTTTATAATATTTGATCTGTCCGCCCCATAACACAAAATAATAATACAAAACCTGACCTGTTTGTATATTGTGCACGGTTCATACAGATTTTCTCGTCGGAAAATTTGAAACCGTTAGCCACCTAGCAACCGGTGCGTCACGTGTCTTGTTTTTACCTCGTCCACGGAGGTCATATTGAAATTGATCTTCTCTAACGCCCTCTACTCATTTTTCCAAGATATGGACAATACCATGACCTCGTGCATTTTCCCACACAGTGACGTTTTCACTCTGGGTGTTTTATTTTGCGGAGTTGAGGGTAAACAACTTTTGACAATTGACTTTCCGGGCTAGCTACGTCCCTGCCATACAACCCCACAAACAAACAATCAGATAGTGCCCAGTACAGTCTGCCTTTGTCACCTACCCGCCTGTGAAATAGGCCAAAAAGGCTTAACCTATAACACGTAGGCTTAGCTGTCTGTGGTGAAGTCTTCCATAGGATTTTCACTGCTAAATGGTTTCTGACCAATTCACACAGAATCAACTGTGTTATTTAGATCGACGATATTCACAAATTAACATTAATACTATAGGTGTTTTATGTCGCTATGTTACATACATAAAATATTTCTCATTTTGTGTATGTTTCAATTTGAATGATATTACAAAACATATAAAAACTAGACGAAGTCGATGTTCGCACATACTTTTATATCTATGTTTTTAACTGTTTAATTAAAGTTTTCGAGAAAGTAAAAGGTTAAATATATTTAAATGACGAAGCAAATGCGTTAAATGAAGAATTAATGAAACAACAAGAGTTTTTAATCACTATTTTTACTCAAGTAGTGTTTTAATATACTTATGCGTTAAATACGGCTTCAGTTATACTAAAATAGTGGCTAAAGTGACCACTGTTTCGAAACTTACATTCAAAGAATGTTAGCTATTTTTAAAAGTAAAAACGTTGGTCAAAACGCTTTTGCAAACACTCCACTTTTTCAGATTATACGGTGGCCCTCGTAATTCGAACAATAGTTTGGTTTGTTTTGGATTTCGCGCAAATCTACACGAGAGCTATCTGCGCTAGCCGTCCCTAATTTAGCAGTGTAAGACTAGAGGGAAAGTAGCTAGTCATCACCACCCAGCGCCAACTCTTGGGCTACTCTTTTACCAACAAAGAGTGGGGTTGACCGTCACATTATAACGCCCCGAAGGCTGAAAGGGAGAGCATGTGTAGTGTGACAGGGATTCGAACCCACGATCCTCCTATTGCGAGTCGAGTGCCTGAACCATGTGGCCATGGCGGGCCTCGAAGAATATTTACATTATAAAGCAGTCCACGTAAAGTAAAAATGATTACATTATAGAGTGGTCCTTGACATATCGTAGAATAGTCCTCGTAACGTCGAACTTTAGTTAAACTATACGTTAGACCTCTGAACGTTGAACAATAATTACAATGTTCAGTGATCCTGGAAACGTCAAACAGTATAATACAATAGTTTCTCGTAACGTCGAATTGCAGTTTATACAGTATACCTCTGAACGTTGAGCACTAATCACATTATTCAGT
Organism: Tachypleus tridentatus; assembly: GCF_004210375.1. NCBI lineage: Eukaryota > Metazoa > Arthropoda > Merostomata > Xiphosura > Limulidae > Tachypleus > Tachypleus tridentatus. Next base: position 216,377,381 of record NC_134837.1, read on the forward strand.
TGTTCAGATAAGTTTTTTAAGGGTCTTCGTGACACTACGAAGAACACTAGTTAATTATAGTGTTGTATGTAATATCAAACAATAGTTATATTAAATAATATCAAAGAGTAGAAAATTAGAATGTGGATAATCAACCGTAAAATCCTGTAAAAAAAAAAAACACCTTCATTCCATCACCATTATATATTTTTATGAATAATTAAATAATTACATCTATGATTCTTTGACCGCGTAGTTACAACATCGCTTAGATACGCAGGTGTAACTACATACTGTAGATCTGCTAGGCTTCACGACAGACTCGAATAAACGTGTTTTAAATTTTCCGTAACGTAAAAAATTGTTGTTCGTGGATTACGGATGCTTTCTAGTGTTTGAACGAAGTGTTGCAAATTGTCTGTAGAAAAGAAGAATGTTATACGTATATACTGAATTTTGTACTTGTTACTTTTAGTATACTCAACATTTTGTAACACAAGTGGAGAATCACATCGACAACTGAATGATAGGATACACCGATAGACAGATAACTAGAAAGAATGTCTGATTCTAATTAAGCAGGAAGCTACGTAAGGGGCTGTCTGTGATCTGCCTACTACGGGTATTGAAACTCGGTTTTTACAACACCGTTGGGCCACTGGAGGACAAGTAGAAAGAAAGATGAACAGTCAGACAAAGGGAAAGATACAAAATACATATAGATAGATGGACAGATACTGAAATTAAGATCGGATATGGCTTAATGGTGAGCATGTGCGGACTGTAAGGTTTCAGAGTTCAAGGTTTGTGACTAGTTGCCCCAGTTTGGGGCTATGAGTAGTTTTTTGAAAATGAAACCTCAGTATTCAATCACAAACGTATCGCAAAAGTTAGCGGTGGGTGCTGTTTTCACTAACTATCTTCCCTCTAACTGATCAGTTTAAAATTAGTGACGGTTATCCGCAGAAAGAATCCTTGGAGTATCTTTGCGCGAAAATTTTGAGACAAACAAACGTAGGTATATTTTAATTATGTGATTATTGAATTGACTAATTTATCAAAAGGCATGACATGGCCAGGTGGTTAAGGATCATGGGTTCGAATCTCTCTCACACGAAACATGTTCGCCCTTTCAGCTGTGGGGAGCGTTATAAGTGACGATCAATCCCATTATTCGTTGATAAAAAGAGTAGTCCAAGAATTGGCGGTGGGTTGTGATGAATATATGCCTTCCCTCTTGTCTTACACTGCAAAATTAGGGACGGCTAGCGCAGATAGCCCTCTTGTAGCTTGCGCGAAATTCAAAACAAACCAAACCCAATTCGCAAGAGATGGTTTTCTTTAGAAGGGTGCTAGAACCGGTGGAACATTTACTCCATAAATAATTTTACCAATTAATGTTCTTTTTAAAGCTTCTTTTAAATATCTGTGTCAGTGAACGATATTATGACCCACTAATATTACATGTCAGTCATGTATTGCTTTACAACGCAAAATCAGGGGTTCGATTCCCGTCGGTGGGCTCAGCAGATAGTCCGACGTGGCTTTGCTATAAGAAAACACACATCTTGTATTGCTACTTTTAGATTAGTTTCAGGTCAAACGATGGCGCTGCAGGTGGTTCTTGATAATTTGTAAATTGTGTGCGCTAATTGTATGCCAGATATAAGATTCGCGGATGTGAATTTAATAGACCTACAAGTTGTATAAAGTTAAACACACGTGTCATAAGTACATATAAATACACACAACAAAATTCTTATCTATATGCTGCTAGACACTTATAATTATGTATCATATTGGGTCTGCGCGGTAAAGTATTTGTTTTATTTATTTCGTAGCAGAGTACCAACTTTGAAATAATGCTGAATAATTCTGCGTCGTGGTTTAAGTTGTATAACTCTAAAACTGGTAAAAACTTCGAAATTTAATTTCTTACCTGTCTTCAATGTCAAACCCATAATAAGAAATGAACTTTTCTGTCCCACCAATGTAAATGTGTTTCTGGTATCTTTCACTCTTTGTTGTTCTTAGAATATCTAATAGGATTTCTGAATCCCTGCAAAGCTCAGGCATAATATTATCACGCGAAACGTGGAACAGTATTATCATGATATATATAAAAAAATAAAACAATGATGTTGATTTAGAAAAATAAAAAACACATAGTTACGTCATTTAGACTGTTAACGTAATCAACATGCTGTTATTCCTAAGGATCTGCAAGTGGCACAGCGGTATGTCTGTGGACGTACGTCGCTAGACACCGGGTTTCGATACCCGTTGTTGGCAGACGAGGACAGCCCATTATGGTTAAACTATAACAAAACGAACAAATTTATTCCTAAGGAACAAGTATAACATTATTTTATGAAGGCTCACTGGATGACTTCTGCTTTAGAAATAAGTTATATCGACAAGCCTTGATTGATACGCAACTGGAAGGAGCAAACTGAGACTTACGTGTGGTCACGTGTACAAACAAAACACCTATAACAACGGCCAATTGCAGTTGTAAATTCAAGTATGGGCAATCTGTCAGTTTCTTAGATTCACAAGAGCGCCCACATTAGGTAGTACTCTCTCCTAGTTGCTGTGCCTTATGTTATTATTGATTCGTGTAGTCGAGTGTTCCGAGCGATGAGGTGTCTTAGCATAAACTACTACAAAGATCAGTCGCTTTCACAGCAGAGTCGACAGTAATTCATATTTCTAGGTTTCACTGATGTAACACCCCCCTCTTCGTGTGTTATTTAGTCTTGACAAGTCATTAATTTTCTATATTAACTAAAAAGACTGGTTGAATATTTGTCATCTGTAACCTCTTCTGTCCGCCTCTCTTTTTCTTCCAATTCTATTTCCGGTTAGAAACCAAGACGAGAGAGGTTGAGCAGAGCGAGGGAAGTTGGTGGTGGAGGGGAACAGGCTAGATTTCCCTTTCTGCTGCCTCTTCATAATAAATACGCGTCTTGGCATAACATATCATTTTCTTCAAATATGATTTCTACTACGCTTAGCTGATGTAAGCAACTATTCTGCCATGCTAACAATACGCAGAAGTTTTAAGGAGACGCTTTGCAGCTGCAAATTTTGTAACCGTCATCATAAGGGATCAGCTTTGGCTGTAGTTCTAGTATATTGTGTACATCAGTTGAACAATTAAAACCTGACGTCAGAATATCTTACATGTAATAATACTCTGATTGTAAAAAAAATGGATTAAGTTATTTCAAAACACCAGCAATAAAAACTTAACGGACATGTTTCAACATAAAAAGACAAGGAAATTGAAAATATGAAAAACATATTCACCACCACGCTCAACTGAGAACTGGAGCCAGAATTAGCCAGTGATAGAGTGCCTAATCTAAATATACTTTGCACGATTTTATATAGTAGCTTAATGTAGCTACAAAGTTACATCCTCTTCCTTGTAATGAAAAAGCACCAATGTACGTGTCTACCAATGAACTTACACCAACATTTGTTAAATAAAGACACACGCAACTGTTAAATGTTTTATCTGCGGATCTCTTTTAGGTAAATGCGTTTATCTTTACATCCAGCTATCTATTTAAATACGCTCGCAACGCACTCTCATTTACTAAATACTTATACAGTTGTGTTTTTATTTGTCTTTCTGATCACCAAAATTATGAGAGATGACCTCCGTCCGGCCGCTATGTGTTTTGACCACTGCTGCTTAATCACGAGACTTAGAGTATACTACCCAATTGAGTTTCAGTTTCATTTCCGCTGCACTCCTTTAATGCCTTAACATTATTCATCCGCATTGGAAACGAGACCAGTGATGCCCGTTAAAAAGAAGACTCAGGGACTGTCTAAAACCATCACAAAGCTGTATGATACCTCGTAGGGTTTGAGTAATTAGTTAAAGCTTTGCTTATATAGATCAACAGAACGGCCTCAACCCCTTGACCATTACTCTTGAAGTAGTTCTGCCAAGTTTCTTCTCTAGAGTTAAGGAATTGGTCTGGATAAAAATGATTCTCTTTGCAGGCGACTTCCTGTTCTGGTCTTTGGCTTGTACATTACCCACTTGAAGAGATATAAAGCGTGATAATATACTTTCCGTAGAAAGGAAGAAAATGAATTACCGACAGGATCTAGTGGAGTCGGAATGTATAGTTTTGTAGTGAACAAAAAACTACCTGTAATGTCTTGTTAACCATCAAGAATGACTATAGCATTAGAAGACACTCGCAAATTAAGAGGTTATAGACAGATAGATAGTTAGGTATAAAATGACAGATACATAAAACAATAAATAGATGAATATGCAGACAGGCTACAGAATTGAAATGACGATCAGAATGGATAGACAGATAGATAGATAGATGGAATAACGGACAGACATATAGTTCTATAGGTGGCTAACTGATCCTATATGAATGAGCTCCCATGTGGTATCAAAGTGCTTTAAAATCATAGTTCGTGGTCAATGTGTACTACGTGATGAAATGTTGTTTCACGTGTTACCTCAACATCTGCTACTCACACTACTGAACTATCGCTAGTATAAGGTTTATTTTCAAATCACGAGTTTTTGTTTTTTTTCATTTTGAATATTTTCACTGTTTTGGACAGTGTTCTAAAATCAGAGCTCACATTTTCGTAGGTTAAATAAAAACAACAGCATCTTTATTGGATCAGCACAGGCCAATAATGGTTATTGTAATTACTAGGATAATTTTTCTTTCGCTATTCAAGCGTTTTGGTAAATTTATTTTATACCAAGAAATACACACAAAACTATTTCATCCGACAACAATGTTTGGAGTAGGCTATGGAGGAAGGGTTACAATACTGAGTAATGTTATGTTTAAAAACCCGCTGAATACTGAGTAATGTTATGTTTAAAACACGCTGAATACTGAGTAATGTTATGTTTAAAATCCCGCTGAATACTGAGTAATGTTATGTTTAAAAACCCGCTCAATACTGAGTAATGTTATGTTTAAAATCCCGCTGAATACTGAGTAATGTTATGTTTAAAAACCCGCTCAATACTGAGTAATGTTATGTTTAAAAACCCGCTCAATACTGAGTAATGTTATGTTGAAAACTGAGTAATGTTATGTTTAAAATCCCGCTCAATACTGAGTAATGTTATGTTTAAAAACCCGCTCAATACTGAGTATGTTATGTTTAAAAACCCGCTCAATACTGAGTAATGTTATGTTTAAAATCCCGCTCTTAAACCTACATATTTAACTCCTTATTTGTTAAAACACTTGTAAGTCTTTAAGCTCATTTAAGGAAGAAGCACTTTCTAAAGACTTTCCTAAAATAAACTGGTAAAAAGTTATTAACTGTAAGGTATTTAAAGTTATGTGTAGAAACTAAATACCAAAATCACAGGTTCTAACGCTCCAAATAGTGGAGAAATAGATTGTTTACCGACTACCCAAATGATGTGTAGAAACTAAATACCAAAAGCATAAGTTCTAACATTGAGCTCCAATTGGAAGGGAAATCGATTCTTTACAGACTTTACCAAATGATGTGTAGAAAGCAAATAGCGAAACCACAAGTTCTAACGCTAAGCTCCAATTTGCAGAAAAATCTGTTGTTTACAAACCTTATGGAATTATGTATAGAAACTAAATACCAAAAGCACAAGTTCTAACGCTAATCCTAAATTAGCAGAGAAATCGATTATAAGCCTTACCAAATGATCTATTGAAACTGAATACCAAAACCACAAGTTCTAACGGTGAACTCTAATTAGTAGAGAGCTATAGATTACAAGTTGTTTAAAATGATTTGAAGAAACAGTGCCAAACTGACGCATGAACTGTTGGGCTAATACCCTAGTGGTTACGAAATATTTAGGGAACTTATCAGCTTTGAAAATATTTGGAAAATATGCACAAATCTATTTATGAGACCCTGGATCCCTAGTAGGTTTAATCCAGCTCTGTGTTGAGATTAATACTAAAACCTGAATTTTGTAAAAAAGTCACACTTGATATCTATATTATAAAGTGAGTCAAATAATTTGTAAAAATTAATGTGAAATCAGCACCGAAAGAGACATTTTGTGTCCAAAGAGTAGTTACTGATAAACTTACAAACAAACAAAAAATTAGTGTTTAAAGTTCGCATTTATTTCCATCGTAACTACACTTTGGCGTAGTAAACATTTTACGCAACGTTTGAAACGCAGTCTGAGTTTACATGGAGTTTTTAACGACACTCTTGTTAAAGTCACATACAAGTGATGTTGTTACGCCTGTGTTGGTTTACTGTGAAGATATCGAATGGAGGCCAAAACAGTTATCAACTTGAAAACATTGCAATGAATGTTGAACGGAAAAAAAATGTGTAAGATAGAGGTCTGTCCTTAACCGTATACGTGAAAGCGCTTTGAACGTTTCGATAGGGTTTTGTAACTTTTGCATACGGTGAGAACACGTGCTTTGGATGGAACACGTGCGACACGCTGCTTGTCGCGTGTTAGTATTGCGTCCAGAACAACACTTATTAAAGCGGTATTGGTAGGAGAAGTGAGAGACGGGATAGAAAGATGAAACCATGCGGATCCTCGACATGATTCTATAACGAATTCGATCTGGTTCTGTCCCGTACAAACAAATTAAAAGACGTCTATGGCCTTTCTTTACTTTATATACATATATATATATATACGTTGATGAATAGTTATCTAATGTTGAGCTCACCATGGGGCTTGTCGCGTGGACCTGGAAGCTAACACGTGCTCTAGTCGGTCTTAACCAATGCCAAGCTGTTGAAAGAATGATTATAAAGAACATTTTCTCACATTTTTTATACATTAAAAAATATTCTAATATAATGGACGACTTCGTAAAGATATATGCAACAAACTAACTATTTGCAGCTCGTAATGTAGAAAATAAAACCAACAAAACTGTTATATCCGCTAGGTTGCAGAGGTTTATTGTAAGTCACCGCTTCCCTAAGTGTGAGGTGGCCCCACCTCCACTCCCAGGGAGACGTAAATTATATCTTGAGGGACGCGAGCGATTAGGATAAAGCCAATAATGCAACAATGTAAAATTAAGCATTTTAATATATTTTTTATCAATTGAAATAATACATAATTTCTAAACAACATTTTTATGTGAATTAGTGTATCTCGTCACTTAGCTCGCTATTTCAGTCAAAAAAAAAAAAAAGGTTGGCGCACAAGGAACTATACTTATTAAAAGGGCGCGAAACGCTGCTCTAACAAATGGTTACATTCAAGCATTTCCATGAAGCTCACGTCTTTAACTGTTGTTACAAGTATTTATATATGTATTTTTATTTGTTGTGGCTTCTGAGTGACTTTTATTTATTTCACACACAAAAAAAGACAATTTAAACCCAAACTGCACTCTATGAATTTCTAATGAAAATAAAGAGCAAGCTAAAAGTAATTTCTAAATGGCATGGCTTAACTTATTCCGTGCCCGGTATGGCCAGGGTGTTAAGGCAATCGACTCGTAATCTGGCGGTTGCGGGATCGAATACCAATCACACCAAACATGCTCGCTCTTTTAGCCGTAGGGGCGTTATTATGTGCGATCAATCCCATTATTCGGTGATAAAAGAGTAGCCCAAGAGTTAGCGTTGGGCGGTGATGACTAACTGCCTTCTCTTTAGTATTATACTGTAAAATTAGGGACGGGTAGCGTAGATGGCCCTCGTGTAGCTCTGGGCGAAATGAAAAAACAACAACAATTGACTTATTCCAAATGGCCAAGCGTGTTAAGGCGTGCGACTCGTAATCACTCGTAATCTGAGGGTCGTGGGTTCGCATCCCCGTCGCGCTAAACATGCTCGCCCTTTCAGCCGTGGGGGCGTTATAATGTGACGGTCAATCCCACTATTCGTTGGTAAAAGAGTAGCCCAAGAGTTGGCGGTGAGTGGTGATGACTAGCTGCCTTCCCTCTAGTCTTATACTGCTAAATTAGGGACGGCTAGCACAGATAGCCCTCGAGTAGCTTTGTGCGAAATTCAAAAACAAACAAACAAACAAACTTATTCTATATGAATTTTACGTTAACACCTATATTGCTAATTCTCGTCGTGCCTTTGCTTAGGGTTATTTTGAAAGGCAAACTGCAGCGCTACCTGTCAGGAATAATATGAATAGGTATTTTGATATAGCTAACCAGAGTTAACAAAATGTCACATTATTTTATAACATAGATACGTTAAAGAAAATTTCTTTCCATTATCGTTTGGTGGCTCTCGCATTCAGTAACCCAGTTCAGCGTCTGTTTCAGTACTTAATTTTGATTCGCACGCCCAATAAGTACTTACTAAATGCAGAATACAATATTATACAATATAAAGTAATAGAAATATGATATAAACACGTATCAAAACAATAGTGTTTTATTAATTATGTATTTCCCCTGGTTACTGAGATAAAATCTAAGGTTCGATTCCTTGCGATGGACAAAGCACAGATAGCTAATTGTGTGCATAAATCAACAACAATTATAGTAACTGCGTGACACCCGAACCCTGAACTGCTTACTAAAACACACCATACAAATGATAATATTCCAAGATTCGTACACAGAACCTGACGGATATTGGATGCTTGTATCCACGTAGAATGTACCAATATATACAAATTACGTCGAATGTGCATGTTCTATAAGAACTATAACAACTTATCAATGTGTGGTCTATCGTTTTTAGTTCCGCAATATTTGCCTTTTCATTTCTGCATTAGAACAGGCTTCTTCTTGATGCGTCGTAATCTGAGGGTCGCGGGTTCGAATCCCCGCCACACCAAACATTCTTGCCCTTTCAGCCGTGGGGGCGTTATAATGTGACGGTCAATCCCACTGTTCATTGGTAAAAGAGTAGCCCAAGAGTTGGCGGTGGGTGATGTTGACTAGCTGCCTTCCCTTTGGTTTACCAATTCTAAATTATGGAGAACTAGCGCAGATAGCTCTCGAATAGTTTTGGGCAAAATTCAACCAACAAACAAATTTTAGAAGTAAGACTACAACTAATTAAAAACACCAAAATATGCTTTAAAAAGGTTTCAAAGGTACCAGTTCTTTACTGAGACACACTGTTCCCAGTTTGAATGGAACGTAATTGGAGGTAGATTATATAGTTCAAATTCTCTACTGACACACGCTGTTCCCAGTTTGAATGGAACGTAGTTGGAGTTGGATTATACAATACACATTCTCTACTGACACAGGCTGTTCCCAATTTAAATGGAAAGTAGTTGGATTACATGGTACAAATTCTCTACTGACACATACTGTTCCCAATTTAAATGGAAAGTAGTTGGATTACACGGTACAAATTCTCTACTGACACACGCTGTTTCACTTTGAATGGAACGCAGTTGGATTACGTGGTACAAATTCTCTACTGACGCATGCTGTTACAATTTCAATGGAATGTTGTTGAAGTTGGATTAGATAGTACACATTCTCCACTGACACATGCTGTTCGCAGTTTGAATGGAACATTCTACAAATTCACTGACACGCTGTTCCATGGCTGTACAAATTCCCTACTGACACACGCTGTTCGCAGTTTGAATGGAACGTAGTAGGATTACATGGTACAAATTCTCTATTGACAGACGCTGTTCCCAGTTTGAATGGAACGTAGTTGGAGTTGGATTACATGGTACAAATTCTCTACTGACACACGCTGTTCCAGTTTGAATGGAACGTAGTTGTAGTTGGAGTAAAGAGTACAAATTCTCTATTGACAGACGCTGTTCCCTGTTTGAATGGAATATAGTTGGAGTGGGATTATATAGTACACATTCTCTACTGACACACGCTGTTCCCAGTTTGAATGGAGCTTAGTTGGTTTGGATTACATGGTACAAATTCTTTACTGACACACGCTGTTCCAGTTTGAATGGAGCTTAGTTGGTTTGGATTACATGGTACAAATTCTCTACTGACACACGCTGTTCCAGTTTGAATGGAACGTAGTAGGATTACATGGTACACATTCTTTACTGACACACACTGTTCCCAGTTTGAATGGAACGTAGTTGGAGTTGGATTAGATAGTACAAATTCCCTACTGACACACGCTGTTCCAGTTTGAATGGAACGTAGTAGGATTACATGGTACAAATTCTTTACTGACACACACTGTTCCCAGTTTGAATGGAACGTAGTTGGAGTTGGATTAGATAGTACAAATTCTCTACTGACAGACGCTGTTCCCAGTTTGAATGGAACATAGTTGGAGTGGGATTATATAGTACACATTCTCTACTGACACACCCTGTTCCCAATTTGAATGGAACGTAGTGGGAGTTGGATTAGATGGTACAAATTCCCTACTGACACACGCTGTTCCAGTTTGAATGGAACATAGTTGGAGTGGGATTATATAGTACACATTCTCTACTGACACACGCTATTCCCAATTTGAATGGAACGTAGTGGGATTTGGATTAGATGGTACAAATTCCCTACTGACACACGCTGTTCCAGTTTGAATGGAACGTAGTAGGATTACGTGGTACAAATTCTCTACTGACCCACTCTGTTCCCAGTTTGAATGGAACGTAGTTGGAGTTGGATTATATAGTACATATTCTCTACTGACACATGCTATTCCTAGTTTTAATATGACGTAGATTTTGCCTACGAAGTGAAACTACTTAAACACATTACAAAATTAATTTACGTTATTATTTACTTGTCGCTCGTAGTTAGACTAATAAAAAGCAAAACCAAAACCTTCGGTAATTCATAGACATGTATATTATGATTGTAGGGAGGAGGTATAACAAACTGATCCACAAAGATATATATAACAAATATTTCGTATTCCCAAATTAAAATTTTTTTATAAAGTTTTATTTCCTAACATCTCAAATGAGCTTGAAGTCACGTGTTAATTTGCCCCTAAATGCTGCTCTCTTCAGCAGGATTGTTTTATGAGACAGTCACATTGTAACCTACTTTGGTACTGGCTACGTTATAACGGTGAAATTGAGCAGAGATGTTTTCAAGTAAATGTTATTAAATTTTGTGATTTTCGAGCTAAAGAGAGAATGTGGATCGTGAAAACACAGTTTGAGAATGTGAGTCAGATCATATTTTGTCACGGAAAAACAATTGCAATTTTCTTACGGAAGTTTTGTCTTTTTAACACTATTCTTTTAACACTGTTCTTTTAATACTATTCTTTTAACACTGTTCTTTTAACACTATTCTTTTAATACTGTTCTTTTAACACTGTTCTTTTAATACTATTCTTTTAACACTGTTCTTTTAACACTATTCTTTTAATACTGTTCTTTTAACACTGTTCTTTTAACACTATTCTTTTAACACTGTTCTTTTAACACTATTCTTTTAAAACTGTTTTTAACACTGTTCTTTTAACACTATTCTTTTAACTGTTCTTTTAACACTATTCTTTTAACACTGTTCTTTTCCTCTCTATCTTTTCTTTCACTAAATAGTCGGTTTGTTTCCAGTTTACTTTCGATAACATTTATTTTATTTTCTCTTATTTAATATTGTTTTTCATTTGATTTATAAATTCGGTTTGATTTTATTCTACCTTTTTCTATTTTACTTTCAACAACTGAAAGTCTCTTCATCATAAGTCACTATTATTCTGTTTCTTCTTTTTGAAAACTATGTTTTTGTTCTATTTTCATACATATATATTTTTTATCTTTTATTCCACCCGGCTGTAAGAAATCTCCACACCTTTTCTTCCATTATTAGATCCAGTAGCCTCTTGTTATCGCGACGTTCAGTTAACTAGGTGTTCGATACATTACATCTTAGAATGTCAAATGTTATTAAAAGCAAGTTACGATTAGTCGAGATTAATTCGCAACCAATAAATTTGAGAAATATTCCTTAGGTTGAAAAAAAACATGACATATTCCAAGCAATAGAAAACAAAAAGGGTCTGTGTTGATATATTCATTTATCATATACTTTCCTATCCATTTCACACTTCATACACACTCAGACCAGAGGTGAATTTAGTGTTAAGTGTTCATTCATAGACTTAATCGAATGAAAACATAAATATTATTGTATTGTAATGTGTTATAATCATATCTAAATTAATTAGCTTTTAATTTATGTGCAGAACTACGAAAAATACTAATGAAAAGAGAAAGAATTTAAAATACAGTATTTCTGTTTGTAGGCCTTTTATTGTAAATTAATCGTTAATCCAGGTGTCGCTCTTTCAGCAAAAAAAATAAATGGTTATATATAATTATTTGTCAAATGACATCCGTGTCGTTCAGTGTTTTTGCTACAAACATTAGAGTTTCCGTCACTCTTGACCTTACTTTCCACTTTCCTTCCGCTATAAAAGATTTTATTTCTTCCAACACCGGAACGAAGGAAATAGAAAATCCCGCGTTCCGGTAGCTTTCTTTTCCGCTAGTCTTCTGACTCAAGACCGCTACTCACTGGGCCACACGAGAAGCATCGTTCCATAGGGTGACAAAATAAGCATAATTCATTAACATGTGGCGGGAAAGGGCGCTCTATCTTACTCTGATTGGCGGCTATCATAGTACGGAAACACATGAGCCACTTGGCACGCACTCCGGACGTCATAACTCGTTGAGGACGCTCATTGGCTGGGTTCTCTTGGAGACGTGTCGGCAGCTATGCGGTTGAACGCCACTATTAAGAGACCGTTTATAAAGTCTGTTGGAGTTAATCGATCAACCCATGGCGAATGTGTGCGTGGACATGGTAGCACAGATCTTATTAACCAGTGCTGCCGCAAGTCGCAGTGGGACAAACTTTCTCCTCAACCTTTGCTCGTGCGGACTCGTCGCCAACGCTTTGTCAAGACATCGTTAATAACTACTCGTACAGCAGGTTAAATCTAATCCTTACAATCATTTCTCGAAGTGCCCGTGCAGCGGAGCAGGCCGAAAGCACGTGGACCTGTGGGGGCCGGTGTTTATGCTGTTCCGCGTCCGTTGAGGGGCTGGCACTGACCACCGTGGCGCGAGACGGCGAGTGTCCACATCAACTCCCGTGTCGCTACGGGACCGCGGAGGTGTGTCGGCTGTGGATGCAGTCTGGGAAACCGTCGGATTTGTTTCCTTGCAATAACGGATCACCCATTGCAAACCTTCCCATGATCTTCGCTGGTAACACGTTTTTCTATCATATATTTTCAGTTTATTTTCTGAAGAAAACCTAATATTTGTAACAATAAAAAATCTCAAATTATCCAATCCTTTAGAGAAGTCAGTTAATACCACGCTCGCGATAACAGTGAAGTAATGCACCTTGAATTTTTAAACTAGCCATGTAAACAAAGACAGTTTTTTCTTACTTTCTTTATATATATATTCTTGTTCTCCACATTACTGATAAAACTTTTCAAAAATTCAGATTTTTGTTCATAGAGAACAAAGAATGCAAAGAACGGGTACCAAACAAACTTTTTTCTGTTTATTGTAAAAATACTTTTTCGAGACTCGGATATTGTTCGTAGATAGAAAAGGGTGCTATGAAACAAGATGTTTACTGTTGATTGTAAAGTACGTATTTCACACGAATCCACTGAAGCTATCTACCAATGATATGTAAAGATCTAGTTTTTAATCAAAGGGTGAGAGTGTACTGGATAGAGCTAACACTAAAGTTCGTTGTAAAGTGAACTTTCCCATCTTTCAAATGTTCTGACTGTCCTTCCTCTCTTGCACTGGAGAATTTAATAAAACAATTTAAATAATGAGCAAGTAAAGTTTGTCTGTACGTTGGACTGTATTTAACACTGTTAATTGTTTTTCTTTGTGTAAAAAAGTGTTTTAAATTGTGAGAGAAAAAAACAACAACATTGCAGGTATAAATGTTACTAAGAATGGGTTGCTAATTTATAGATGCTGTGAAAAACCCATAAATGTAGGTTTAAATAAACTATTTAATGCACTTTGTAACAGGTTAGAGAGAGTGCATGTAGGTGTTGTCTAAATCTCTGACCCAAGTGTTGCTCAAACCGTTGACCGATTTCTACTGACACTCTGGCCTAAGCATTACTAAACTTTTGACCAGAGTGTTGTTAAATTTCTGATCCGAGTGTTATTAAAATCTCTGACCTGAGTTCTGCTAAACCTCTGACCCGAATGATGATAAAAAATGTGACCGAAATAAGTGTTGATAAAGTTATGGCCACTGGTTTTTCAAAACTTCATAAATGGGTCGAGCTAAAGAAGGGATAAGTTATAAAAAACATTTGTAAGAAAGTTCACGTTTTGCTCATTATTCATTACATTATTTACAGAGTTCATCAAACCTGAATGTTATATGTACCAACATTTGCAAGAAACGTTGACAACTTTAAACTTTATAATATGAGAATTAATACAAATGCGAAAGTCTGTAAACCTAGTGGAAGAAGATTTTAGATTATATCATGTGAGATTTTCTGTGAGGGTTCAATAGAAGAGGTTTGTCCACTGTAGTTAAAACATAAGTAACCGTGGTGGATTATGATTCCCAGGACAGAGAGTGGTAAGACAAGCCAACAACACAACATAGCTATGGCAGCAAAATATCAAAGTTTATCTTTACATATCACGCTTTAAGTGTTGTTGAATATATGTTTGATGAATTATGTTTTTTATTGTTCCTATTGTTTTTGAAACTTCATCTCTGTTCACCGTAGTGAGCGTCATATATCAAGTGTGATTTTAACTCTTACAGTAGTCGCGCAGCTTCAGTTTGAGGGAATTATAAAAATAAACGCATAGGCATTGATAACTGAAGTACATCATATAACGGGAACGTTTTGTGACTTAACCACAGCTTATAATGCCTTCTTTTGAATTTCAGAACCTTCATACAAAGGAGCTTGGCCTTCGCCTTCCCCAACTCAACCACAAGGTAAGTGTATAACTGCTAAAAAACAAACAAAAACTGTTACCTGTAATGCGTGCTTCTCCTGAATACAGAAACGTCGCGAAACTAAGTCTATCTCTAGACCTTACCACTTGATGTACGTGTTTATTCACAAGATCTGCACCAACTCTAAGTTTTGTACACAAACCACATCTATAACTTTCCTTACCGTATAGGGCTATATTCCTAATGTACAACGAAATCAAAAATACAAAATGTTTTGCACACGATGTCCGAAAGATCTGAAACCATAAACACTTCGACGAATTTTCAGTATGTGACTCACTTACTGTTCTTGTAATAGGAAAAAATAAAGTTTGGGTTAACTCGATCTTCTCATATTTTGACAGCGGTTACGTATCCAAGATTAAGATAAACTACATATTATCTATGTTTCCAGCATTTTCGAACACCCTGTAGAAATAAGAAATACATCTTTTTCAGCATATATTAAAAAAAACCAAAAAACAATGCTGTTCTTATTGTTAGACGTTGTTGGTTTCCGTCAGAGAAAATTTATTTCAAATTTTATTGTTAAATTTTGTTTTGTGATCTGGTCTATTTTGTTTACGTGATAGATAAATAGACAAACCGAGAGATAGACAGATGGGTGTATAACTTTGTTAGTTTGATTTTCAGTTCTTCAGCATTCTGTACATAGTTTAACTTCTAGTTATAAACATATATATAATGTTACTAACTCAGCACCAATCATGTGTGTTTTATTACGTTGCTGTTACGTTTATGGCCAATCTCTTTTTTTTCTTATAAAACAGTAAATATTTCAAATTCGAGTGTTCAGATTTCGGAGTAGGATTGTTTATTTTCTAAAGAACAAGGAACTAAATTAACGTTTTTGGTTGAAGATGGGGTATTTAGGGTTACATCGGTCAAATATCAATTTGTAGTGCAACCGAGAGAGTCTTAAAAACACTTCAAGTGTTTTCGTCATTAGACCAAAGAAACATTCTAAATAGTTCCAGGTCACAGATCCGACGAAAATTAAACACCGCCAAGATGTTTCGAAAAGAGTTAGATTATGAATTATATTTACAAGCTCGGAATATACATTCACTTTTACTTTTATTAGTTATCCTTTACAGTCAAAATCATTAAAGAAATATTGAAATAAATATTATACCAGATCGCGTTGTATTTCTCTTTGTATTTTAACACATCATTAATTGGCAAAACATATCAGTAAGTAAAAGACCGTTGTTGTTGTATGTATTGACAGTATTTTTTGTGTCATTTTCCGTTTTGTTAGCTATCGGTAAAATGACTGAGTAAATAAACTCGTCGTGTGTGTGTGTGTGTAACGAGCTATCGGAAAATACTAAATCTCTTAAAAGTACTTTGTACCACATTTTTGTTAGTTTTCTCTTGTTAGTAGTTTTAAACTGATTCATATTTAACCAGGGAAACTTAAAAGTACGAGTTTCTAGTGTTAAAAGTAACGAACAAGTGCTTTTCACGGAAATTCGTTTGATCATAACGATGGACAATTATGCTTGTTGGGAGTTAAGTTCTGAGAACTTCGAAGACTCGTCTGATTGTATTGATGAGAGATCTAAACGTTAGTAGTTAGTTTAATTTTTGAGAACATTGAAAACTCCCTGATTATGTAGCTGTATCTACTAATGGGATATGTTCCTACTGGGAATTAGTTCGTGTAATGACAACATTGAAAATCCATTAGGTCATACTACAACACTTTCAACGATTTATCATTGCAATGTTAATAACATTTTATCAATTACTTGTTTCAGGCTTTAGCTGCTTAATTAACAAAGTTTCTTTGGAACATAGACAGCTTTTAATGTTGGTTCTTTTCTCGATCTTACTATGAATATTTCTTACTCTTACTTTACAACTACGTATATGTTCTTTCACACTTGATCTGTTGTTATTGAGTATATTTTGTATGTTTTAGCACTATAATTTCTAGCCACCTAGCGGTAGGTCCTGTATACCTAGTGTTACAACAAGGGCACGGAAATTCATTTACAACATTAGATATTTTTAGATAGGATATGCAAACGTTAGAAGTCATTTCATGTTATGACAAACAAACGTTAAATTTTATCTTGTCATACTAATGTGACACGATTATTTGGTTTTTATTCTTTTATATTTATAAATCGCATATTAAAGATGGTGGCCAGGTGATTAAGGCGCTTGTTTTGAATTTCGCACACAGCTACACGAGGACTGTTTCCGCTAGCCGTCCCTAATTTAACAGTATAAAGACTAGAGGAAAGGCAGCTGGTCATCACCATCCACTGCCAACTCTTTAGCTACTCTTTTACCAACAAATAGTTGGATCAATCTTCACAACGTAACGCCCACACCGCTGAAAGGGTGACATGTTTGGTGTGACGGGGATTCGAACCAGCGACATTTAGATTACGAGTCGAGGGCTCTAACTACCTGGCTGTTTTGGGCCTACAACTCTCTAGTCACTTCAGAATTGGCCCGGATATCTAATACTAAAACAAACCTTCATGTTCTACTTACTGGCTCGGCATGGCCAAGTGGTTAAAGCGCTCGACTCGTGATCTGAAAGTCGCTGGTTTGAATCTCTGTCGCACCGAACAGGCTCACCCTTTCAGTCGTGAGTCGTCATAATGTGCGGTCAATCCCACTATTCGTTGGCAAAAGAGTAGCCCATGAGTTGGCGGTGGGTGGTGATGACTAGCTGCTTCCTTCTATTCTTACACTGCTAAATTAAGGAAGAGTAGCGAAGATAACTCTCGTTTAGCTTTGTGCGAAATTTAAAAACAAACAAACTCCATAAATAATGTTTTTTGTTTGTTTTATAGCAAAGCCACATGGAACTATTTGTTGTGTTTACAGCCGCAAATTGAACACCGGATTTTGTAAGTCTGTAGAGTTAAAGCTGTTCCACCGGAGGACCCTCTATTAAGAAAGGGTTATTTGTTACTTGTCCTTTGTGGGCCTAAAATAATTTGTGTATACGTTTTTGAATATTAATCTTTTGATGTTTATTTAATTAATTGATTATTCGAAACTTTCATCAATTTTGTTAGTGTGCGGAACGTATACATGAAATTGAGGATATTTTTTCAAATACGTATTATGTGACATTAACCATTATGAATAGTGTACAGGTGAACAAAGAAAATAGTGTTTAAGTACATAAAATTAGCCAAAGTATCTGTTTGTCATTACGTTACCAGTAAGGTCTGGTGGTTGGAGCATTCGACTCATAATCTGCAGGTTGTGGACTCAGTTCTCGTCACCGAACATGCTCGACCTTTCAGCCACGGAGGCATTTTAATGTGATAGTCGATCGCATTATTTGTTGGTAAACGAATAGCACAATAGCTCTCGTGTAGTTTCGCGCGAAATTCAAATCAAACGTTTGTCATTTGTAAATTGTGTACTTTATATGAAAAAAATACACATGCTCTTTCCAACCTTACCCTCCTTGTCCTCCTTACCCTAAAGCTTACATTTTGTAAAATCATGAAAGTGGCAAAAATTGTGAACATTAAGGACGCATTTATTCTTTTATTATATCATATATAAAAAATATATGTTTATTATTTGTTTGTTTGTTTTAGAATTTCGCGCAAAGCTACACGAGGGCTATCTGCGCTAGATGTCACTAATTTAGCAGTGTAAGACTAGAAGGAAGACAGCTAGTCATCATCGCCCACAGCCAGCTCTAGGGCTACTCTTTTTAATCAACGAATAGTGGGATTGATCATCACGTTATAACTGCTCCACGGCTGAAAGGGCGAGCATTTTTGGTGCGACGGAAAGTTGAACCCGTGACCCCCAGATTCCAAGTCAAACGCCTTATCCACCTGTCCATGTCGGGCTCATTTATTATTAGACTTACCACCAGATTTTTTATATTATTAGGTGTATAATAAAATGATTAAAAATTAAATTAATCTGGTAAATTGTTTGTAATACAAGCTGAAGATATAGCTTACGCTAGTGTTAAACGATATCCTGTAGGAGGTTGTTACGTGTGATGTCAGTTCCGGGTTTGAACATTAACGACTTCCTGTTGCTGCTTAACCATCTTTCTCAGTAATTGTAACTACGCACTAACACTAACACGAATAAAAACCCATGGTTTGTGCTATTATGTAAGCTAGAAAGTTAATTAATAGTTTATTACAAACAATGCGTTCTTCTCTGAGTGGGCTTATGATATATTTGGATAAAATAATATTGGTTCTAGATATACGTGACTGTGATGAGATGTTACAAATTGATTGAAACATTATTCCAGCCTTGCATCCACCAAAGAATGAAATAAAAATCTCTAAGTTAGCATTCGTCTATATTTTCCAGGAATGCTTTGTAATTGCTTTACTTTTATCCAATCAATTATTAGCCTAGTATTACTATGGTACAAGAGTTGATTACACGAGGAAAAGTGAAACAATGCGTTCGTCTTTGTAAGCTCCATTTTACATACTACATTTATGCGATAGTCACCTTTTGACAGTTGACTTAAACTCAGATTATAAGCCACAAATTAATTATTCTCTGGAAGAGTCTAATTTTGAAAATTGAAGATTAAACATATGTGTGTGTGTGACTTGCTATAGCAAAGCCATATCAGGCTGTATGCTGAGTCCACCGAGGGGAATGGAACCGCTAATTTTAGTGTTTTAAATCCGTAGATTTACCGTTGTACCAGCAGGGAGAACAAAACGTGTGTGTATGTGTGTTTCCTTATGCATCGGGTTATCTGTTGAGTCCACCGATGGGAATCGAACCCCTGATTTTAAAGTAGTAAATCCGTATACTTACCGCTGTAACAGCGGGAGACAATACTAGAGTTAAAAAAATCTATGACGACTAGAGATATAATCGTGGATCTTTATATATTTTTGATGTTTGTTCATTTGGACCTGTCAGATGTGGTGTGATCAGCTGGAATGATTTGAGAGGTGTCAATAAATTGTTTCTGTTTTGAAACACGTATAGGTTTTGTAGCTCTACATTTCATGTATGCAAATAGTCTATGTACTTTATATTATTACTGACATATTTAGGACTACAACAGAAACACTATTTATGCTCATAACTGGTTAAAAAATTGAATTTTATAACTGCATTTGAATGAGCTCTTTTTAACACATTGTTTGTACATACTTTGTCGATGGACACTTATATCAACTGAGATGTCTTTGAGTCAAGTGTTTGTTTGTTTTTCAATTTTGAGCAAAGCTAGACGAGGACTATCTGCTCTAGCCGTCCATAATTTAGCAGTGTAAGCCTAGAGGGTTTAGTTTGGTTTGAATTTCGCGCAAAGCTACACAAGGGAAAGCATCTAGTCATCACTACCCACCGCCAACTATTGGACTACTCTTTTACCAACGAATAGTGGGAGTGACCATCACATTATAATGCCCACACGGCTGAAAGGTCAAGCATGTTCAGTGTAACGGAGATTCGAACCCGCGACCCTTAAATTACGAGTCTATCGCACTAACCACTTGACCATGCCGGGCTATATCAAGCGAGATGTCTTTAAATCACTTGTTACTTACTGGTTTTCGATAATAGTAATAAAAAAATTACATTTACACTGACATATTTCGGAAAACCGAGCACATTTTAATATTATAACAGCTAAGAATTTCTTTGCCAGATCTCATGTACCATTTGAAGGCTTTCATTTTTATCGATACGATTTGTTAACTTTCATAACCCTCTCGTCAAACACAGAACAGGTACATCTGTTAGTAAATATTAATTAATTAATTAATTAATTTACGTTTTTACCTTCCTTCATTACCAACTTTCACACTATCTATAATATAACAAAACGATAAATAATATTCAGTATTGGCGTCTTTTTTAATAATCAATCGTGTTCGTAATTAAAACTTTTACTTTTCATTCGGACAAACTTATAGCAGAAGAGAAAACGAAGAAAAACAAATATTATACTGCCACCGTACTCTCGTACAACCCCACCTTGTAACTGAACAGTATGTCCGAGAGTTTAGAACGATGAACATCACGTTTCATTACTTGAGCTAGACACAGCACAGATAGTCTATATTGTAGACTTAGGCTTAACAACAAACAAACAAGACATTGTACATGTTGGATGGAGTTCTAATGTATATTATTTTCGTAGCTCTCAACAAAAGTACAAAACCATCAAGGTATTCGTAGTTTTATGGAACGCTAACTTAACGTGTTTAATGTATGAACGACTTCTTTCTCCCGATGAACAGTCGCTTAAATCAATATTTCGTCCTACGGCTTCTTGTACACTATCTTACAACATGCATAAGTTGTTTTATTTTTCTAAAGAAACATTCATCATTAAACAGCTATCTATGTTCGGGGAAAGAAGTCGTATATGTATTCACTGTATTAAAAACGTCAAGCTAACTTTCGAGTGGCTTGTTTGTTTGTTTGTTTTTGAATTTCGCACAAAGCTACTCGAGGGCTATCTGGGCTAGCTATCCCTAATTTAGCAGTGTAAAACTAGAAGGAAGGCAGCTAGTCATCACCACCCACCACCAGCTCTTGGGCTACTCTTTTACCAATGAATAGTGGGATTGACCGTAACATTATAACGCCCCCACGGCTGGGAGGGCGAGCATGTTTGACGCGACAGGGATGCGAACCCGCGACCCTCAGATTATGAGTCGCACGCCTTAACACGCTTGGCCATGCCGGGCCTAAAAGAAGTGAGCATGTTTGGCGCGACAGGGATGCGAACGCGCGAGTACGCCCTAACACGCTTGGCCATGCCGGGCCTGCGAGTGGCTTTTTTTTTTTACAAAAAGTAGAAAACTGTTTCGGCTGTACAGGACTTTCATTTATGGTTTTTAATTTCAAAATTGATTACAAAACGAACATTTCACTAAATAATTATGAGGAGATTTATTGGCATCTTTATTTATTCTGTAAATCACAATATTCGATTATCGAGCATACCCTTCGTTCTTAACTTAAACAAAAATTACTCCTGGTAGTAAAACATCTTCATACGTCAGCTACGAAAGCAGTTTCTGAAAAAAAAAAACTTTCGTTTTTTCGCAACACATGTTGAGATTACTAGCAATACACTGGTGGCTTACAGACCTTCGAGAAGTGTTTGTTTCTTTAATGGACTGATAGTTGTGACCTCTGAAATTCATGTCCTTATAAAAGTTAGTTTTCCAATACTTTATAGTTTTTCTAACGCATATTCAAGAAGCCCTGATAATTCAGTTTTAAATCCCACAGATAGTTTATTATGTATAATTATGTTTAATAAAAAAAACAAGCAAAAATGTTGTCATATTATACGAAACACCTTGACTGGTGATAACTTAACTGGCGCTCGAGGTAGAAGTGAAGTTTGTATCCCTAGTCATATTGGAACTCCGAGCGTTTGGTCATCCAAGCAGCTGCCTACGCCAGATCTATCAAACAATGCATACATCCACACTATCTTATAAGTGCCGTGTCTTAGTTTTTGAGATGAGCGAGATGAAGTATTGTAAAACAAGTATATCGGGTAACTTACAGAAAATAATGACGTGTTACTTATGTTGGACTTATTTGGGATGTTCAGTACACTTGTAAGACGTGTTATACCGGTTGACTTCCAGTTAGAAATGATGTACTGCTTAAGGTGAACTAATGAGTAATGTTCATTACAACTGTAAGACAAGTTTTTCTCTTGACTTACAAGTACCAGTAGCATGGTACTAAGTTACGTTTCACAGCCAACACATTTAGCCACACTGCAGTTTCTAAGCATACTTTGAAGATCGCTGCTCCACTGTGTTTGAGGAATACACTGTTCCTTACTATTTTAATAAACTTTGTGTAGTTTATCTAGTTTACCACATCACTGTTTTTTACTGATGTAGTTTTCCTGTTCCTTTCTTAATTCAGCTATGTATTAATTTGGAGACATATTTTATGTTCTTTTTTGCACAATTAACACTACAGTAAACAACAAAGACACTCGAGGTTGAATGCGTTAATACTTGCACAAGGAAAGCCTACCTTATGAACCATGAAATTAACAAACGTTTGTCACAAACTTAGAGTTTATAAGAGAAAGGTGTTTAATTACATTAGTTTACATCGTTGTTAAAATACGTTAATACTCGCATGAAAATGGCATAACCTATTATAATATGCAATAATGGAACACATAAATATCACTGGTGTTTTTAGTTGTGTATTATGTCAGAAATATACAGTACCCACCTTATCTATATCACGAATGCTTTAATACAACTTTATTTGAAAAATGGACGAAAACAATCTTCTGTATAGTCGATATACCTAACAAAACTACAATGACTATAGCATTGAATGAGGCATCGCTTAAATGTTTTACACTTATCATAAGATCTCACAAAAGCCAAATTTCAGAAATAAATTACCATATAGGCACAGTGGTCGCATTACAACGCATACACATTTTAGACTGGTGGGTTGTTTTGGCTTAACGCTCGTGTCCGTACGGTGGATATAATTTTCTAGTAATTACAATTGGAGGTGCACTAATGAAGTTATATGTGAACATAGTTAAATACAAAAGTGTTCTCGTAGAAAAACTGATATATTTAATGTGCATTGTACATTATTCCAAATTACCGAAATAATGTTAATAATAATTAATGCCTACGGAAGTATCGGTGGCAGATTGGAAGGCTTATAACCCTAATGATTGGTGTTAATACCCTGTGGTGATAACATTACAAATAATCCATTGTACAGATTTATTCTTAAAAATAAACAAATAAAAACGAATTAAAAGAAAACGCTTCCACTGCAACTTCGGACTTAATGAAGTCAATAGTTGTTAATACAGCCAACTAGATATAAGATAGTACGCGAAACTGGAGCTTAGGGAGTTTCAAAGAAGAGGAATGGTTATTGAACGCAGCCTGGTGGTGAGTGTCCAAAATAAATGCCAGGGAAGCTGATGCGCCAATTATAAATGGTCACACTAAGGAATCCAAGTAAGGATATTTTTGCTCAGTTGATAAAACAATGTTTGTAATATGATTACTCAAACTGTCTAACCGAACCGGGTCTTTTTCTAACCTACCATAACTATAAAAGTCACATTTTACTGCTGTTACCGTTTTATTACTTCCTCTTAATCAGTACTTTAGGGCAATTTTTCCTTGTTAGTCCTCTAAGAATTATTCCTTCTAACTAGTTCCTTACTGACGTTTTCTCTTAACCGATCCTGTGTGTGTTATTTTAATAGTTATTTACTGAGTCTTTCTCAAAATTATTCTCTTACGGATTAACTAAGAGGAATGAGAGAAAAAAACAGACAATATCAGCATTTAATTATGATTTTTATCAACGTTATTTGGTCTAATAAGAAAACCCTCTTTGCTTGGTATTTACAATAACTGTATACTGTACATCACACAATATATTTTTTTTGTACAGGATACAAAATAGTATTTTATATATACTTAGGGCTCCCATAGTCCAGCCCAGCTGAATAGTTGTGGTATGGAATGAAAAGTTTTCCGGGAGGTGAAATTTAGAAACTAAAGATAGATGTTGAATACGATGAATACAACTAATGTTTTCTGGTTAGTGTTACTGCGGGCAAACACTATTTTTTACATGAAAGTTTTCTGTGTTAGTAAACGTAGCGTTAAGCCTAAAAAATACATTCGCTAGAAACTGGCATAAACTACCTCCGCTCTCACAAAAAAAACTAACTTATTAGTAAATGTTTAAAGTGTATTTTCTCGACAGTACTTGTTACATTGTACTCTATGTTATAAAACAGTAAGTTCTAGTTTCTGTTGAAGTTTATACTTAACAGAACTTTTGTTTGATATTGAAGAAAACCATTTGAGTGAGTTTTTTGTTAACCTGAAGATGACCTAAAAAGGTCGAAACGTTGTTTTCTGCTTTATTAGTAAAAGTGCTAATACCCATTCCAACCGCACTGAGATATATTTTTACTTCAAGTGGGTTTCTCGTCATCACGAATTTGAGTAAAACATTTATTATGAGAATGTCATTCTTTTAAATTTTTCTAATGTGTTAAGTTAATAACATATTTTCCAAGGTTGTCCAGAAAATGGAAACCTCATCCCTAACCCTGAAAGGGATATTTGCCGGACAATATAATTTTGGGTTAATTTTATTGAAGGTATCAACGTCATACGCTGCAGAAGGAAGGGGGGATCACCTGGTAAGTCTAAATATTGCTGGCAGTCTGGCGGTTAGACATCTCTCAGTTCCTCTCTAGGCCCGTAGAAACAACGTTGTTTTACGGAACAAATCCAATTTCCTGTTCTTCACAGTCTGCTTTAGCTCCGGTAATTTGCCGCTTGGCTTTTTAATATACTTCCAGCAAGCTCATTTGGGTCGAGTCGTTCCCTTTGTTCCCTTCATTAAGAAATAAACTAGTTTTCAATTTGTTGGCATTTCGATTAATGTGTCCGCTTTAAACAGAACCTACGCCATCGTGGACCAACTTGATGAATCGCTGCGGTAGCAGAGGGTGAATGTTGCGCGTGCCAAAAGGTCTGGGTAAAATGATAAAACGAGAGTTTCGTTTCGTGGTTTGCTGTGATAGTTACAGTTAAGAGAAACGGTAGGATACCTATATTATATTTTATCTCGACCGTAACGTGTGTATTTGAAACTGACACTATCTCAAGCCAATCACTCAAAAGAAAAAAGTATTACAACTTTTCGTCTTCGCAGCAAATCTTTAGCATCGTGGCATGTCTTCTCTTAACTCTCTGTTAGTGGTATGTAAAGTATCTCATTTAGCCTGATATCAGGCTATTTGTCTTTATCGTGTATTCAAATCTACGTTTTCTAAATAGTATCAAAGTGAAAAAAAATAGAAAAAGACAAACTATATTTTACAAGTTCGAGTTTTGCTTTAAACTTCTTTATGTAAAATGTGAGAAAAATGAAAGGTTAAAGATTTTTGTAACGTAGGACATTCCAGGAAAAGTGTTTAAATTAAAAAAATATTGTAATTTCTTCAGAGAATAACCATTTGGAAGCCATGATGGCGTATATTACGCCAATAAATATTACATGTATTTTGTTTAGAATGTTTGACTTCTCTGTGACTGGGATTTTAGAGGTTTGTGCCTTGTTTTTTTGTTTATACTTAAGCATAAATCTACACAAAGGGCAAGTTTCTAGCGTTGTAAGTTCAAAGACATACCGATGTGTCACTGCAAGGCGGATTCATGCCCAGAATAAATCAGTCTTAATCCTTCAAGTTCACGTGACTCGTTGCTAAGACAAGACACTTGCTTGTCTGTGTCCCACCTTGTCTTTGGCTCAAATATTACAATTTATTTTTTATACAACTGAGACTCAAGACCAGAAGAAATAGTCATGAACTATTTGTTTATTGACTTTCGCGCGATGCTACTCGATAGCTAGCTGCGCGAGCTGTTCCTGACTTTGAGGCGATAGTCTAAAGTGAACATAGTTATTCAACACCACTCACCATCAACTCATTGGATACTCTATTTGAATGGTGTGGGTTTAACCGTCACCCTTATAACACACCCATGGCTCCAAAGCTAAGAAGCGCGCTATTGTTTTATTATTTTGTGGTTTTAAAGATGGCTGGATCCATGGAACCTTAGGTCAACAGTCCGGAACATTATAAACACAGAGCCACACCTGGCCCAGTATTGTCGTGAAAATGGAGGATTTGTGTTTTAAGAAAATGTTGAGTTACTTTTAAAACAATATTTCAGGCGTTAAGTTGTTTTGTTTTTGATTTTAAGCACATAACTACACAATGACCTCTCTGTGCTCTGCCCACCGCGGGTTTTGAAACCCGGTTTTTAGCGCTGTAACTCCGCAGACATACCGCTGTGTCACAGAGGAGCGCTGGTGTTGAGAAGACGGATTCACCTGTTTCTGATTTAATATCAAGATAACGCTAATTATGGGACAAGAAAAAAACAATATGCTTTCATCAGCTGATAAAGGTCATTTCTGTTTCAGAAAAAAACTAATTCAAACATTTTCTAAATAGTTGATAACATTGTAACCGAATGGAATAAAATCAAATTCAACCGTACTTTCACTAGCTTATGTCGCCATTTCGAATTAAAAGAAAAACTAAAGAATATATACTATAATTCTCTGATATCGTAACATCTGATTTAAGTAAAAAGGAAATTCAAATATATTTTCACCAAGAAAATTATTTTGTTGTTTCTCCACTTATGTAAAAAAATAAAGGTTGTAAAACGATGATTCTCTAAACATTTGGTCACGTTTCATTGAGCTCTACTCAGAATTTCAGATAAAAGTTCAAAGAGAAAAATACTTTTGAGATTTATGAACTTCATGTTATGTTGTAAGATTTGGGACTAAACATGATTACAGTTAATAGTATGTGAGTTATGTTGACAAATTTGGGATTACACATAACTAGAGTTAATAATGTGTGAGTTATAGGATTTTTGTTTTCGTTCCGTCGTCGTTTCTTGTGTTTTTTTGTTCTGATTTGCTTTGAATTTCGCGCAAAGCTACTCGAGGGCTCTCTGCGCTAGCTATCCTTAATTAAGCAGTGTAAGACAAGAGAGAAGACAGCTAGTCGTCATCACCCGCCGCCAACTCTTGAGCTACTCTTTTACCAACGAATAGTGGGATTACAACGTCGCATTATAACGACCCCACGGCCGATAGGGCGAGCATGTTTGTTGTGACGGGATTCGAACCCATGACTCTCAGATTACGTGTCGACATCCTTAACCACCGGGCCTCGCTGTTCTGAGATCCAATTTTCAAACATCTGTAACCGATATGCAATGAATGTGTGTGTGTGTTTTTCGTATAGCAAAGCCACAAAGGGCTATCTGCTCAGCCCACCGAGGGGAATCGAACCCCTGATTTTAGCATTGTAAATCCGGAGACATGCCGCTGTACTAGCGGGGGGCAACATGCAATGAAACCATTGATCAAAATGTAACGGTTATAAACTCTTGAATATATAACTAGAAAGAACAACGAGTTTTTAAATTATACGCATTTTTATCACTGAATTATGATTGTAGCAGCTCTAAACCAATCTTTTTTATTTTATCTCAAAAGTATCTAACATTATTGTTGAGAAAAGTTGCCTGAGTGCAATCCAAAATTAAATCAACTGATTGTACGAGCTTTGATTGTTAGTTATTATTAACATATTAATGTGTTCCACGCACATTTGGTGGCGTTGGTTTTCCTATTGTGTGGTGCAATATTCATCTTACTTTCACGCGAACACAAGGGAATAGTACCACGTAGCAATGAATGCCAGATAAACAAATGGATTATAATTGTTTGTTTGTTTTTGAATTTCGCGCAAAGCTACTCAATGACTATCTGCGCTAGCCGTCCCTTATTTAGCAGTGTAAGACTACAGGGAAGACAGCTAGTTATCACCACCCACCGCCAACTCTTGGGCTACTCTTTTACCAACGAATAGTGGGATTGACCAACACATTATAACGCCCCCCACGGCTGAAAGGGGCGAGCATGTTTGGTGTGACGAAGATTCGAACCCGCGACCCTCAGATTACTAGTCGAGTGCCTTAACCACCTGTATATGCCGGGCCCACTCATATGATGTCTCGCATCATATCTTACATAAACGTACTATAAAACAATGATTATTGGTTGGTTATTTGTGATACGTCCATTTGGTCACGTGCTACTTTTCCATGCTAGCATCAATGCGATTCAGAATAGGGGGTTCGAAGCTATTTCTCACTATGAAATGATAAAATACTGTATAAGAAACCTGGATGGACCTTTACGCTACTCCTAAAAAGGTATTATGAGGCTAGAAGTCGATAAATCAATCGAATTTCATTTACCAATTGGATGCAATAAAGTCAATTATACTGAAAATTAGTAAATACTAAAGTGTTCTGAACCTTTTTGTGACTTAGTGACGTTAAGAAACTAAGTGAATTGTGTTGTGAGCAATGTACAAGTGTAATTCACGTTCATATCTCAACAAAGGCGAAAAATACAATTGAAATAACAAGAACAAAACTGTTGTTTGTTTATGTGGTAAATTGAGTTGAGAAAAACGTCTAGCTTAACATTTGAAGAACCGCTTTAAAATATGGTGTAGCTGTCCCTATTAGGTAAAATGTAGGAAGGGCTACCCAGGTGAACTTGACAAATGGAGATGTTTACTTAAACTCACAGCCACCTGGAGGACAAAACATGGTCAGCAGCAGCCTTCACTACTTCCTTTGTGAAAGTCAGTGAAAGAGTCTGTAATCATAACGTTCATTCATTCATTCTTTAGCACTTTTTGACTTTCATAGACTTGGTAATCTGTCAGTTGTTTACCAGTTCATTCATTTCTCTCGTAACCCGCGTATGATAATCACAACCATGGTTTATGCGTAAAAATATATAATGTAGACTTCTGTAAAAAAATTAAATGTTGGTTATTCTTTTAGTGAGTTATGTTACGTGGAGATAGCAAGATATGAGATGTTATTTATATTAGTTGATTCTGTATATTTTGTAAAGTTAATTTGTTTGGTGAAATTATTCTGTGGTTTAATTATAGAAATTATTTCATGGGGGAATTCCGTCCTCTGAAGTTAGAGTTGTTTGTTTGGAGAAGCAAATGTTGAAATATACCAGAGAAGTTCCGTTTCAAGTAGGTAGGGTTGCAGGTTCTAATTCTGCCTGGAATAAATTTTTACTACATCCAAAATATTTCGGTTTATTGTATGGACATGAAACCGTTTGGTTTGGTTTGAATTTCACGCAAAGCTACATGAGAAATATCTCCACTATCCGTCCCTAATTTAGCAGTGTAAGAATAGAGAATAATTTTTTACTTAATCAAAAATATGCTGTGTTATTGTATGGCTCCATGGGGAAACATACCAGAGAAGCTGCGTTTCAAGTAAGTAGGTTTGCAGGTTCGAATACTGCCTAGAATAAATTTTTACTACATCAAAAATATTCCGGGTTATTGTATGGCAGTGAAACCGTTTGGTTTGGTTTGAATTTCGCCAAAGCTACGTGAGAAATATCTCCGCTATCCGTCCCTAATTTAACAGTGTAAGACTAAAGGGAAGGCAACTAGTCATCACCACCCACCGCCAACTCTCGGGCTACTCTTTTACCAACGAATAGTGGGATTGACCGTCACATTATAACGTCTCCATGACTGAAAGAGCGAGCATATTTGGTGTGACGGAGATTCGAACCCCGAAACCTCAGATTACGAGTCGATTGCCTTAACCACCTGGCCATGCCGGGCCCCATGAAACCGTAACTGTCGCATTCATTTTGTGACCATCAGCATTTCTGGAGTGGTAAGGTCTGGATAAATAGAATAAGTTTTGATCAATTATTCCACAGCACAAAGACTAACCTTTACTACTAAAGAAAGCCTCAAATGATACTAAGTTTAAGACAGACTGAAGTGACTTCCCGTGCTATTGTGAGTTACCCTGACTGCTGATGTGTCACTATACGGTACAATAGACATGTATAGATATTCAATCCTGTTAGATTTTCCCCTTTTCACCCACATAATACATATTTTTGTGGTCTAATCTATGTACAGTGTTGACAGTAATTTATCGTGCAGACAAGTAATATTTATAAACAGTATAAAATATTTTTCGAGATAATTCGCTGGCGCTGATGCCACTAAGCCTGGTGAAAAAAAGTATATTTCTAATTTGATTTGACATTAAACATAATAGTCAAGCTCTAAATTAATTAACAGTAAATTAAACAAAAAACAAAACTAAAGCCCATACGTGTTTACTCTGAAAGCATGAAAGTTGTGTAGGGGCAGTTTAAAAATAGCCGGTCAAGTGATTTATGGGGTAATTACTTGAAATAAAAGAACACGTGAAGAACAATGTTTGTTGGCGTAATGGAAGATGAAATCTTTATTATAGGTTGCAGCCGACTAGTGTCAGTAAGACAATTGTAAACGTTAACCCTGATGATAATGATAATGGATAGATTTAATACTCCGAAAACTTTATAATCTCGAAGTCTACGTTTAAAGGAAGTGCAATTCGATCTACACTTTTACCAACTTATATTATTGGGTTATACTATTTTAGGAAAATTCTACTCTTCATCGCTAACCCTAAACACAAGATCACTAAAGGAGATAAACTGAACCTATATCATGATGAAAAGTATGAAACATACTGATGGTGTCAACGTGTTTTGTATTCACAATGAAAAATAAAACCCTATACACTGGAAAGATGAAGTGAAGAAAATGTATCATTGGCCACTATTCATTTTGTCACGTTATATAGCCGCACAACAGCAGATATGGTAAAAATGCTCAATATTACGAAAGTTGTTTAATCTCGGATATAGCACTAGTAGGCCTAGTTCTGAAACTAATTATGACTTTTGTTAATGAGAGTTTTGTGATTTTGTTTATTTTATTATTTATTGCCACGATTACTTTCAAAAGCACATTAAAACATTAAACAACTTTTTGTCAGTAGTGAGGTTTATGTAGGTTAATAAGTTTTTTTTTGTACCATTTTCCAACGTCATAATAGATTTGTATTAGGAAGGTAGCCAGTCATCAGTACCTTATCAGCTGCCATCAAAATTAAAAGATTTGACTGACAATCCTATAATGCACTCACAGTTTATTAAATCGTGGGGAATATTTTCTGTTCTCGCATGGATTTGAATTCAGCTCGCCAGCTCCGAAATCCAGTGTTCTGTCAGAATAACAATCTGCACCCTCTGATGAGTGAAGCCTGATGATTACGATGAAATACGAAAAAATAAAAAAACATTTTATCACTTCTTATCTGATTCAGATTAAATGTCTTTAAAGAAAAACCAACAGACTAAACAAAACACAAGCTAGAATTTAATCTAAGAATAAAGCTTGCAGGTAATGATATTTACATTCTTGATTAATAAGTAACTTTCGATATTTCTATTACTATACGACTGTAAATGATCTGACAAAAGTATTGTATTCTCATATAATACTAATTATTCGGCAATTAGAGATTATTATTATTATTTTTATTGTTTTACCGCAAAGCTGCACAATGGTCCATCTGCGCTGTGCCAATCGTAAGAATCGAACCTTTAATTTTAATGTAATAAGTTCTTAGGCCTACTACTGAGACACCAAAGAGTAAACAAAGACATATAAAACTTAAGCCTAATACCAAAGTTTTAGTGTGTTTTTCACACTTAGACATGTTAATAATAGTTATTTATTCAAGTAGAATTATTTAATTCGACTTTGTTAGATTAACTCGTTTAGTTCGTTTCGAATTTCATGGAAACATGTTCGAGGGTTATGAGGGCTAGCCATCACTAATTTAGAAGACGGCTAATAAACATCACCTACCGCCAACTTTTGGGTTACTTTTTCTATCAAAGAGCAATGGGATTGATCGTTACATAATAAAGCCCCCACGGTTGAAAGGACGAGCATTTTTGGTGACTGAAATTCGAACCCTCGACCCGCAGTATACGGCTTGAGCGCTCCAATCACCAGGCAATGTCAGGCCCTAGATTATCTCAGTTTAAATGCGTATTATTTGTTTGTTTTTAAATTTCGCGCAAAGTTACACGAGGGCTATCTGCACTAGCCGTCCTTAATTTAGCAGCGTGAGACTAGAAAGAAGGCAGCTAGTCATCACCATCCACCGCTGATTCTTGGGCTACTCTTTTACCAATGAATAGTGGGAATGAACATCACATTATAACGCTCCCATAGCTAAAAAGGCAAGCATTTTATTTTATAATGATCTATATTGGTTGATTTATTATGAGCCACTACTAGCGAGTTTATAAAGTGAGTGAACAAATGAATATTTCATGCCATAATAAAACCTTAATAAACGCATTGAGAAATTAAAACCTGGAGTTTATCATAGATATGCGTGTGTGTGTGTTTTTTTTTCTTATAGCAAAGCAACAAAGGGCTCTCTGTTCAGCCCACCGAGGGGAATCGAACCCCTGATTTTAGCGTTGTAAATCTGGAGACATACCGCTGTACTAGCGGGAGGTGAGAGATATGCAGATTGTTCTTTTCATAATGTTTTGTAGTAACGAGCCTCAGTGAGCAATTTCACAGGTTACCAGATAAATATGTTGTCTGAATTTATTTGTTGCTATCATTTAAACACAAAGCTACACAATGGGTTATCTGATCTCTCCACCGAAGGGAAACAAACTCGTGATTTTAGCGCTTTAAGTCCGAAGACTTACCGCTATACCAGCGGGGGGTCAGAATTGTATTGACTGTATTAAGACTTTACCATTACTTCAGTATAAAGATACATATAGATTAAGGTCCCCTGATGGATCAGTAATAAGTTCACTGATTCACAACACTAGAATATGGGGTTCCATTATTCGCAGTGGAAAGAGTGCAGATAACCCCTGCGAACTTGTTCAATGAGGCTCGTTATTAAAATATTATAAAAAGAAAAATCTACATATATATGATAAGATCTAGGTTTTACTTTATCACTACGTTTATAAACGTTTTATTATGACATGAAATATTCACTAGTTTAATCACTTTATAAACTTACTAGAACTGTCTCATAATAAATTAACCAATAGTAGATTGTGATAAAATTAAATGCAAGACAAACATATAATTTCGCTAGTACATGTACAGTTAAAACCTTGTCATCTTTTGGTGGAAATTAGGCATTGAACTCAAATTATTATTCTTTAACTGCAAATGACAAGTTTTGTCCCTAAAACCGTCTTTTCTTTATATTTTAAAATCGATCTAATCTACAAAGAGTTTGGAGATTTGCTGAAATTATTTTCTGTTTGCTGAAATTAAAAAAAAATTAGAAAAGGAGTAAAAAATCTTAAGCCTAAATTAATGAGATCTTATCTTTTCAACTGTCTTTTGACTAGATGAACTATACTATTACTAATTTGTCGAGACTATATATCAGTAATTGTTAAACAATAATTCTGCAAAAGTATGGCTACTGTGCTGGGCTAAGGATTAAAAAGTCCAAAGTTCAAGCTACATATTTTTATTTGTGAGGACGTCGTGACTACGGCAGTCAATCTTATATTCAGTTAAGAGCAGTCGTATAGATTTGAGGTGTTACTTGTTGTTTGTCTTCCTTCTGGTTAGTATTAGAAATATCTTAGGAATAAGGTGTCGATTCGGTTGAAAATACCAAAACCAACTACTCCAAGGTTTCTATAGTTGGCTTTAGCAAGATTCATAACACTTGTGCCTGCCCATTTTCAATTCTAATTATTTATACCGATTGCACTTGGTTTCAACTTTAATAAACCAAAGATTTCTAATACTTGTGTCCAATTTAAACTTTAACCAAAATTAGGCCTTTCAACACTCGTGTTTGCGCTGTCTATTATCATCTGTTTTTTTTTTTTTAATTAAACACAAAGTTACACAATGGGCTATCTGTGCTCTTTTTAGCGTTGTGAGCCTGCAGACATACCACTGAGCCACTGGGGGGGGGTTATTCTCATCTAATTAAGTTAAACTAGGTATAAATTATATAAACAGTCGAATAAAATTTTTCTGTTGCACGATTGTCAATCTCATTTTTTTTTTTGTAATCTGAAATTTAAATACTTTCTGCCCTCCAGTGGTACAGCGGGGTACCTGTAATGGGCAGAGCACAGATAGCTCATTGTATAGCCTTGTGCTTAATTTCAAACAAATAAATAATTCATCCTGTTTTATGCCTATATTTATTTTTTAATTAATTTCTCAGTGTGTATTTGTTGTACAGATTATTTTGCATTGTTAGTTTAAGATATAATTAGACGAGTAGGCTCTTTGGATTTGTAGTGAACATGTAATAGTCCTAATTGTTCTTGTAGATTAATTAATTTTAATTCGCCGAATGACCTAAATCGTTTATGTGAATGAAAAATCTTCATACAGATGAGACCGAATTTTCTGTATTGTGGTACAAGTACGAAATAGGCTTAACTCAGGTAGATGTTATTCTCGATGGACACGGGTTAATTGATTGTTTTCTGTTAATCTGTGCTACTCAGAGTCAGCTATACGTTTAGTGCAATTAAGCTGAGTGTTGTAATTTAAAGTATTAAGTTTTTTTAAGTCAGAGTAAATTATTTGATGTGAAATTAGACATTAAGTAAAATTATGCTGAATGCTGTAATTTGAAATATTAAGATGGATAAGTCGGGGTGACTTATTTGGTGTGAAGTTATATATATTACATAACATTAAACTGAATGCTGTAATTAAGGATTGAGTTATTTTGTGTTGAAGTAAAGTATCTAATGTGGCGTTACACACTAAGTAAAATTAGGCTGAATCCTGTCTTTTGTAGTATCATAGCTAACATAAGCCGCTCGGACACGGCAAGTCCAAGTGGTTAGGGCGTTTGACTTGCAATGCGAGGGTCGCAGGTTCCAATCCCTTTCACACCAAACATACTCGCCCTTTTAGCCGTGGGGGCGTTATATTGTGACGGTCAATCCCACTATTTCTTTGTAAAATAATAGCCCAAGAGTTTACGTTGGGTGGTGATGACTAATTGCCCTACACTACTAAATTAGGGAGGTAACCCTCGTGTAGTTTTGCGCGAAATCCAAAAAAACAAACATAAGCCGCTCGTGGTAACATTTGATATTATAGACAATTAAATATTTTGGTGGATGCTTTCTGAAACTTAAAGCAACCTCTGACGAATAAAACCACCTGTGACACGTAAACTATGACATATTAAGCCATCTCCAACTAATAAAGTTATGCTTGACCCGCAAAGCTGTCTTAGACTCATAATATTGTGTTTTCCCCGTATAGTTAGCCATTTTCGATACAAAGTTAGGTAGATTCTATTCTTTCTTAAGTGTTAATTTCTTGAAAGGATTAGTATTGTCTGGAATATTTTTATTTTTATTTTATAATTATAAAAGTCATTTAGAATTTTTAACTTAGTATATGGTCTCAGAACTAATCTAAACGTCTTAAACTAGTCAAAAATCATAGAGATATCAAGATTACGGACGAAGCTGTCATTAACAACGGTTCACCTACCTGATGAAGTATTGTATTATTGTATTTTCAAATAGTCTTAATTTCACGTAGAACATATATGACGATACTATTTATTTTTTGATTCTGTTTGAAATTAATTAAACTGTAAGCAACCCTGAAAATTGTCGTAAATCTCAAACACTATTTTCGTGTCGTTACATTTTTTTTACTAAACTGAAGAAATTCAGAGAATCAGCAGTAAGTGTAGAGACTTGTAACGATTAAAATCATGAGTCAAAGTACAAGTGGTCGACAGAACGTTGATAGCCTACTGTGTAGCTTTGCGCTAAAATAAAGAAGCGAAACAACAACAA
The DNA here is from genome assembly GCF_004210375.1 of Tachypleus tridentatus. Classification (NCBI taxonomy): domain Eukaryota; kingdom Metazoa; phylum Arthropoda; class Merostomata; order Xiphosura; family Limulidae; genus Tachypleus; species Tachypleus tridentatus. The sequence continues at coordinate 216,413,611 of NC_134837.1, forward strand.
CAAAAGAAAAACTGAATTATGATTCGAATCACTTGCTCGTGAAAATTGCACGCGCAAAATGGTAAACAAACGAATTTTCAAGTGTTTGTCTTTATTCTCTGGGCGACAGGTACTTTGAAGCAGTGTCTGTTTTCTAATATTTAATACAGATAGTGTTATTCATGTTCTAAAACACTTCAGTTTATAAATATCGTAAAATACCACGTATTTTTTCATGATCACGAGAATACCGTAAAGGTTTGACTAACAGTTTGCTATACTCAGAGTAAAGAAACATATATATGAATATTTTTCCAAGTTGATTTCAGTAATCACGTGGTATTCTTATTCAACCTGCAAGTAAATAATTATGTGTTTTTTTTCAGTTTCATTTTCTTCTATCGTTTTTAGTTTATTTTATTCCCCACGCTTAGTGTCAGTTGCATACATCACGTGAAAACGTCCACCAATCACATTATCCCTTGATGTTGATAACTAACTCTAAGCCAGGGCATTGATGATAAGGGACAAATAAATATACGTTTGTGATTTCTGCACTGTCAGCCACTGTGAGACGCTGTTGCTCTGTAAGTTGATATAAGAACACGAATCAGATTTATCATTCACGATTCCTTAGCCCCGAACCGAAGGTAGAGATGTAAGATTTGATGGGAGATATAAGCAGTTCTGAGTGGTTCCTCCTATACAGAGAGCAAGTCACCCTATCGTGGTTGGTAATAAGAAAGTCACGTAGATTGATCTGAAACAAACAACAGAGCTACGCTAACCTAACAGCGTTTAGCCCGTAATGACTTCGATAAATTATACACAAGTAATGGTCGCTTTGTTCGCGCCGAGAAACAACTCACGTGAGCTACGTACATAAAATAATAGCAAAGGCTGTTCGAGCTACCGTGTTGTGCGTGAGCCTTTCTTTACGCAGATGAGAAAGCTTTGAATAAAAAAGTCAATGTAAGCACGACGATTAAACCTTAATGGGTTTAATCTGAAACATACATCAGTAGTTTGACATTATTTACGCGTGTTTTGAGTTCGTGAATTGAACATGGATAGAACGATCATACTTGAAATTTCTCCCAGTTCAATTTTATTTATGTGTCGCTATGATTTCATGTTTCGGTGCAACTATTTATTCTTAGGAGAAATTACAGCACCAGCATCGTTTATTTTGTTTTTTCCAGAGGAGGAGCAAATGGGGCAGGTCAGAATGTTATGGAGAAAAACAAGACAAAATATACTGACGTGCAAGTTTTTAGTGTGCTAACTTATACTTACCAACTATGGATTTCAAAAATTATTTTAAACAAGCATTTTAAAAGCATCAGAAAGTTTTTTAACCATTATAAAATATAGCTTTTGGAGTGGTTCGAATAACAATTCCCTTTAAAACGGGATTGATGAATAATATTATTCGAGCATTATTGAATGAGATAAATAATTATTTAGTACAGTAGTAAGTACCATCAGTATAAAAAGTAGGCTTAAAGGGAATATCAAATATTGTAGGATATGCCTGGGAATATCAGATATTGTAGGATATGTCTGGGAATATCAAATATTGTAGGATATGCCTGGTAATATCAAATATTGTAGGATATGTCTGGTTGACTTTAACATTCAAGAAAAAAATCCTGCGAAACGGTAGTGCGCGTGCGAACGTGTTTTCTTGTCATACACAGTACACAGGGGGGCCAAACTGGAGGCAAGAAACAATGCCCTCTTTGCCCCATTAGTGCCGCCACTGCTAAGGAGGAAGATGACTTTAAAAACATAATTTGTAATAAGCTCATATATCTATGTATGTGTGTGTACTAAACAGGTATAAAAAAGGTGGTGTTCTGTAAAAACCTACGAATACGTTGTTTCAGTAAGTTAAGTGCGATTGGATTAATTTTCTATATGTAATATTGCTGTGTTAACTGGTTTAAAAAACGAACAAAATTTACGTTTTTAACACAAATGTATACCAGACTTAAAATGGATATAATGCAATTACAGTGCTTAATACCTATTGGATGTTGAGTCCGTTTCACTTCGCTATGTAGTGACCCAAATGAACTTAGAGGTATGTGAATAATGTTGTGACGCTTCATCGAATTTATTATTCGATATTATTCTTCAAATTTGTCTTCTCAATTTTACCTGTGGTGTTAAAGTAAAATAAAACATGCATTTTTATATGTATATATTCAGTTATCATATTTGTTTTCGAATCGGCAATGTTTTTAATTGCAGGGTGGTAGAAAAATGTATTACATTTCTTTCAACTGTATCGTTAAGTGAATAGTTATTTTAAGAGACATTAAAATAGGAAGTCTTAAACTTACCCAGCTCTCGACCCACTTGAGTAGCCAGGCAATCTTTTGATACCCACGATCAAGTTTAGGGTACTGTTCCAATTTACTTCAGTTAAGTCTAGTAACACTTAATGTATTTGTTTTGTTTGATCGATATATTTCAGAGGAATTATTTTATAAACAGTTTTTAAAATAAAATCATATTTATCTTATATCGCGTTCTGCTCTCCCACTTACTGAAAACACTATATTAGAACGTAACGGATGGTGATTTGTACGTTGACTTATTTTCAGTTAGAAGTTTTATACAATTATAATAAACAATTATATTTTTTCTTTTCATTTGAAGGTTTTATTCAAAATGTGTGAAAACATAATTACAAGATTACCATAGATTGACGTCTATCTTAAAAACACTAGAGAACAGTTAGATTTTTTTTCTACTTTCATCTGAATATTTAAGTGGTAGTGTGTAACGCAACTGTTTATAAGTACATACAGTTAAAATAATATGGATGAATAAATATTTAAGTCGATTCATCACATTCAATCGAAGAGTATTGTGGTAATAAACAGTTACATTGTTCAACCAGGTTTAGTTGAAGAGTATTGTGGTAATAGACAGTTACATTGTTCAACCAGGTTTAGTTGAAGAGTATTGTGGTAATAGACAGTTACATTGTTCAACCAGGTTTAGTTGAAGAGCATTGTGGTAATAGACAGTTACATTGTTCAACCAGGTTTAGTTGAAGAGTATTGTGGTAATAGACAGTTACATTGTTCAACCAGGTTTAGTTGAAGAGTATTGTGGTAATAGACAGTTACATTGTTCAACCAGGTTTAGTTGAAGAGTATTGTGGTAATAAACAGTTAAATTGTTCAACCAGGTTTAGTTGAAGTAAACAGTTACATTGTTCAACCAGGTAGATTGTGGTAATAGACAGTTACATTGTTCAACCAGGTTTAGTTGAAGAGCATTGTGATAATAAACAGTTAAATTGTTCAACCAGGTTTAGTTGAAGAGTATTGTGGTAATAGACAGTTAAATTGTTCAACCAGGTTTAGTTGAAGAGCATTGTGATAATAAACAGTTAAATTGTTCCACCAGGTTTAGTTGAAGAGAACTGTGGTAATAGACAGTTAAATTATTTAACTGCGTTCAGTCAAAGTGTTTTGAGAAAGTCTTAGTTTATCAGAACAAAAAAGGAACTTATATATAGTCTCTATTTTAACAGAATTAGCTTTCTGAAGCTAACTAATTTTGCATTCTTAGTGGCAGAAGTAAAGTAAGTTTTACTGAGGTCAATCTTGCTATATTCCAGGTTACCCCCACAATGCTCTCCCTGGCATGACAAAACCTACTCTCGAAGCTCACCCACACCTACGGAACATGCAAGGTAAGTTTCAGGTTAAAGTTGAGAGCTTGTGTGTAATGCTTTTAGCTACAATTACATGGCAATGTTTGGACACACACAGCCTGATTTGTTAAATGACATTCTATGAATACGTCTAACCAGGATTTTTGTAAAACGTTTCATAGGTCTATCCTTTGGATATTAAACAATCTGTCCACTGCTAGTAAAGCGGTAAGTCTACGGATTTACAACGTTAAAATTAAGGATTCGATTCCCCTCGATGGAGTCAACAGATAGCCCAATGTGTCTTTGCTATAAAAAATACGTATTAAACAATCTGTGTTTTCAGATAGTAGGGTATATTGCATTTTTTTACTACAGTGAGTCTAGAATATTAGATAATATTTTGTATAAGGCATTATTTGACTACAGAGAATCTGGAATATTAGATAATATTTGGTAGATTACATTATTTGAGTACAGAGAACCTGGAATATTGGATAATATATGGTAGATTACATTTTTTGACTATAGAGAACCTGGAATATTTGGTAGATTACATTATTTGACTACAGAGAACCTGGAATATTAGTTAATATTTGATAGATGGCATTATTTGACTACAGAGAACCTGGAATATTAGTTAATATTTGGTATGTGGAATTATTTGACTGCAGAAAACCTAGAATACTTCATAATATTTATTTGGTAGATGATATTTGAATACAAACAACCTCTAATGTTAGATGATGTTTGATATAAAACATTATTTGAAAACAAACGATTTGTAATTTTAGATAATATTTCTTATATTACATTATTTGGAAAATGAACAACCTGTACTTTAGGATAGGGGTTGAACGTTTATATTTTTAGATCCTCATGACCTGAGTTGTTGGATACGGATAGTTTTTCAAGATTCTCCAATACTTGGGTAAAGACGTTAACTACAGTTACTCACAGTCTTGTAACTTTTAAATAACTTCTTTTTGAATTAAAGCCAATCAGTTGCAGTGTTTCTAACAACAATAATCACAGAGGTCTCTGTTGCACAAGAATAAAGTGTACCATATTGTTTCTCTATATTGTAACTGCGGTAAAAGATTGTTGAATTAAACTATGTGCCACGTTGAAAAATGCTTAATTTGCTCATTTCCGTGTCTGATATTAAATTACCATGTAATCGAGTTACACCACCTTCTTCGAATCTAGAAAACGAAATTACATTTTGTGGGCGATCTGAAGGTGTTTGTCGATGTTCGATTAAATATTTTTTCGCACCGAATTTTAATAACAAATATTATGCATAGCGACGCCTACAAACCTGATTCCATCCAAAATACTCGTAAAGATAGCGGCTTATGTCACCTTTGTTAGAAGACAATGCAACAACCAACTGCCAGTGCAAATTAGTTTCAACAGCTTTCACATATAGAACCTTAATAAAAGGAAAATAAACGAAAATCGATGATTAATTTTAAAGGAATTGTTTATTAAGATCATATATGCAGGTGACTGTCTATATATCATACTGTGTATTTCCAAATTGCATCAACACACTCGGAGAATTATCCGATTGTCAACATTAGCCTTGGGCTTTATAATTAACACCAACGTATGATGTAACAACTGCTGCCCTCCCATTCCTATTCTGTAAGGTATTTGTTGTTTCTAATTATGTCCCTGTAGATAATCGAATTGTTCGATTACTGTGATTGAGGTTTACTAAAAAACATATTTTATGAATATGACAAAAATTATGATGAGTTAAAGTTAGCGAATGTAACGTCCGAGAGGATCACATCGTAATACAGCGTTTCGTCCAAAACGAAACAAGCTTCTAATAGGGAGAAAAAATATTGTTGTAAGATTCCTCGGAGATCAGTGGGGACGCTCTCCCCATCACTCGTCAGATTTATATTTGCATTTAGAAAGACAAAAGTAGAATATCTCTTACGGAGGCTGTGATGTCATAAGCCCTGGTTGAAGGATTTTTATTTATTTTCCGTGAGAAGTAAAACTATTGAAAATATAAGAATGAAAAATAATAAAAAACATTGCTAAATATTTAACAAGTATTTGTAATACATCATAAGGCTTGTTTTTTTATTTCAAGACACTCTAATAATATTTATATACTTGTAATAGTACAAAAAATATGTTTAAATAGAAATACGAAATATATATTTACTTCATAGTAAAACTTTACTACTTTGTTTTTCGGAACTTCGCGCGAAACTACACGAGGGCTATCTGCGCTAGCCGTCCCTAATTTAGCAGTGTAAGACTAGAGGAAAGGCAGCTAGTCATCACCACCCACCACCAACTCTTGGGCTACTCTTTTACCAACGAATAGGGGGATTGACCGTAACATTATAACGTCCCCACGACTGAAAGGGCGAGTATGTTTGGTGTGATGGGGAAAACTTTGCTTTCCAACGTTTTTGCACACTCATGTACCAAAAGGGGTCGACCAATGTACTCTACACAATTGTCATACTTTTATACGTTACACCGGTGTAAACACATTTCAGTAATCCATACATGTTTCTATACGACATTTTTAAGTCATTAAAAAGTAATATAATATACGATGAGAATTTTATACCAAGCTTATCGTCTGTGAATATCCTGTGAGCTTTAAAATGTTAGGTTAAACACAGGAAATGTTAGATTATAGATCATTATACTATAAAAATGTTGCGCTAAACACAGGAAATGTTGGATTATATACTGAAATTATTGGATCAGACACTGAAAATGTTGGGTTATGCACAGAAAAAGTGAAGACCATAGGTCAAGTTCACTTAACTTTCCTAAAGCAAATAGGCATATTTTACCATATGTTTTCAGACCTAAAACAGTAATGTATTTCAAACTAACGCTATTAAGAATTAATCACTTTAAAATGAATAGACTCCAAATTATAACTTTAAAAGTGAAATTAGTGTTTCTCCAAATTATTCATACAGTTAGTTGTAAGTTATAAAGATATTAAACTTCTCAAAATGTACTAACACACTATTCCTTTTAGCAGTAACTACATTTTTATTTATTAAATAATATCAGAATTCTATTATTGAGTAAGCTGTTCTATATGATGGGATAAGGTTGGTAAAAGTTTGAGCTTTTTTAGACAAAATAAAAATTAGTAAACGTTTTGATTTGTGTTTTACGTTTATGTACTAGGCCTAGTTTCCTTTCCAAGTACTTTACAGATACAAGCGAGTATATACTTTTGACAACAGCACCTTGTATCTAACTCTGAATGTTGCAAGTGAGTCTGCACTTTTCGTAACAGCACCCTCGTATTTAACTCTAAATACTCCCAGGAGTGTGTGATTTTGGTAATAGCATACTCGTACTTAACTCTGAATACTGTAAGTGAGTCTGTGATTTTGGTAATAGCACACTCGTATTTAACTCTCAATACTGCCAAGGAGTGTGCGCTTTTGGTAACAGCACCTTCGTATATAATTTCGAACAATCTACTCAAATACTCTTTACAAATAGAAAAACCAAATAATAATTTACTTTTATTCTCCTCTCATAATACGAATTTATTACAAAATAGTGTTATTGTGTTTTACACTTAAACTTTTATCTTAATATCGAACGAACCAGTCTGTAAAACAGACGTTTTTATCGAACGGTTTAAGGCTGCTTACCCAATCTTAACCTACGTAATCTACCCCAAGAAATCTTTTGTTTCTCTGAACTGGAAGAATGAACTTTTTTATTCAGGTCATGATTCTTGGTCCCTTAATAAGCTGATATCGGTATCGCTTTCCAAGTGTCCGCCCGACCGTGGTACTCGTACCTCATACCAACGAAATCTTTAGTTTTGTAGTCTGTTTGAAACGAACAAATGCTGTTAATCAGAAACGTTCTCATGGCCGATGTTGAGAAACCTCTAAAAGCAGGAAATTGAAAAGAATACCAAAATCCTTAGTCTTTATAGGATTAAGTGCTTAAAGAACCCACAAATTCGTGATTGCGACTCTCCTCTTCAGCCGCGTGCTCTCAAGATGTACACTAAGCTCGTATTTTCTGATCGACACATTTCCCACAGAAAACCTAATCTAAAAACATCACTGTTCAACTAAGAAAAAAAAGCGTTTGGTAGCTTATAAAAAAAAGTTTTATAACTGCGAAGAATTTAAGCTAATTTAAACTGCTTATAGAGGGTATCGCAAAAAAAAACTGCTCCCTCAGTTTCAGGGCACCGCAGAAAATCAAACAAAAACAGCTCTCTCAGTTCCTAGATACCGCAAGAAAACCCACAAAAAACAGCTCCATCATAAGGAAAAAAACCAGTTCCGTCGGCTTCAGGATGGAGGAAAAAACAGTTTCATCAGTTCCAGTTTTCTTATTGTTTTAATTTTATATGAGAGGCTTGCGAATACAATTTAAATCTAGCAGACAAATATCCTTGTGTTATACTTGTAGCACATATCGTCGCAAGTATTTGGTATTTTTTGATAGTTTAACAGTGTTTTGTTTATTTTGCATTTGGGCGAAATAAACATGTATATAATATCAAGATTTATAAAAGCTGGAACTGCAGATATGAAATCACTTTTGTTCAGCAAATTTTTCTAGTAATGTTTTAGGCATAAGAAATTGCATCTGCTGTGAGTGATCATTGACGAAACGTAATAGGAACATCATCTTCTACATCAACTGTATACAGTAAAATAGGTTTATTTACCTGCAAGAAAAACTTGTGATTCATCTCCTAATCATCCCATCAAATGTCAATTATTAATCAAAAATATTTAATGTTTTTTTTCTTTCCCGAAGTATTTTAGCACTAACATTTAGCTAGTGTTACTTAGTTTGTGATTTTCTAACTTATATATAGGTTTATCTTACTCAGCCTTAGTAAACCCGATACCATGAAAAATTTATCGCCTATATGTCTGGTACATACAATTGACTTTGTCTTTGTAACCTACAAAAAGGACCTTCAACATGATGGCCCATATAAATAAATATATATTTCAGGTTATAACCATGAATTTATAAGCCGTAAACATAACACACTAAAATTTAAAAAATACGATGCATATTTTTAAAAATATAACTTTTAATCCCAAGTTGTAGTTTGTACCCTAGAGGTTAAGATTTGCTGTTTTTAAAGCAGTCCTTTCTCGTGGTTTTGTTTACTTACTTGGCTTCATTTAGATGTAGTTATTTAAGTTCACTAAAATATATTTCAGGTTATATTCTTCTGCACTTTTAACCTCCAAAAGGCCTCTTAACTTCATTGCCTGCATATCAGGTTATCTGTAAGGCTCTGCTATTGAAACCCACAGAAAGAGAAATTAATTTTAAGGTTTGGTTAAAAATACCAAATGATTAACAACACAGTGTAATATTTTGCCTCTGGTGATTTTAACTCATGTTTACTGTTTCTAATCTTCGAAGTTGACGAAGAATTGTCGAAGTCTTCCGTATTTCAAATTTTAAATCCTCTCGCACGTTGTTAAACTATTGAGGGTGCTCTCCCGTCACACGCAACAACCAATAACGTTTTCGTCACGTAAATCATTATTTTTTGATAAAGGTGTATAATTGCTTTGCCCTGTGTAATTTCTTTCTTGGCGGTCATGATGCATGTGTTGATCAGAACTGAACAGCAAACGAAAGCTACGACGTGTGTATATCGACGTCCACTTTGTAATATCCATGTAAAAATGAACGAGACAGTTCTTATCTGTACAGCAAGTCTATGTCAAATTGTTTATCAAATGTTAAACACCTTAACGTCATCAACGCATAGTATGGATCGTTCCTAAGAACAGGTGGTGTCTTCTGTTGTAATCTCTTTGTTGTGATGTTGTTTTTCTGGTTTATTGTAAACAAATTACAATGTAAGTGTCGATAGTAACGAAATGTTAATGAATTACATCTTCCACTTAAACACTCTCTTTTTTCTCTCTCCCATGGTTTTTCATTCAGAAGATACATAGTTTGATTTCGATTAAAGATTTGTTTTCATGATCCATTCACAAATTCTTGTCAAAACCTATTACTTCACTTCTTTAAAACGGAAATTGTACCATTATCAGCAGAATGGATGATTTATTCAATGGAGGCCACAGTGAAGACGCGTGCATCTTTAGCACATTACAAGCAATGTATCACAATTGGTTACGCCCTGCTTCCATATCAGTTTTATATAAAAACGACAGAGGTCTTGTCACTGAACCAGAAGGCAGTTAGTTATTATCTAATACATATGCTGCTGCGTGTGAAAGCAGAAATCGGGTAGTCTACATAAAATGTATTTTAATAATTTCAGAAACCAGAACCCATAGCTCTAATTTTTGGTTTGATAAATCCAGCGATGATGTCAGGTAACGTAATTTTTATCGTAGAGTTTTCGGGTCCTTGAGAAATGCTTGTGTTGATATTATGTGTTGACATTAAGAATAGTTATTGCAGTTTCGATCGTTAACTTTATAAAATAAACTATCAACTGAAATCGTCCATGAATAATTTGTTTTTGTCGTAATGAATTTATACTGCATATTAGATTTAAAAGTATAATTTCGTGATTACCTGATCCTTGTTATGGTTCTTCTTTATAATAATACGAAATCCCTTTATGATTTGTCCTTGTTATTCTGCTTTATAATATAATGAAATCCCTTCATAACTTTTTAGTTCTTGTTTTTCTGCTTTGTAACAAAAGTCTCCTCAGGAACTGTCGATCTTTGTGGTTCTCCGTTATAATGAAATAAAATCGTTTCCTCTCTCTATATATATATGTTATTATAAACATGACAGTTAACACTCCTACGAAAAGTGTGGCCTAATAGGCCCCAGAGCAACTTGAAAGGTTATTAATATTAGGCTAATAATTTTGTATTTAAATGAAATTGAAATTTCATTTGATTTCATTTCATTTAAATACAAAATTATTAGCCTAATATTAATAACCTTTCAAGTTGCTCTGGGGCCTATTAGGCCACACTTTTCGTAGGAGTGTTAAACAACTCTTTCTTTTAATGTGAGTAGTTTCTAGAATAAATTAAAATGTAACATTCAATACTCATGATTTTAAAACGATTGTATTTGTAACATCATTTTGTTATAATAATTAGATTGTAGTGCTCTTACAATTGTATTTGTTTCATATTGTTACTCTTACAATTGAATTTGTTTCATATTGTTAATCTTACAACTTTATCCCTTTGTGAAGTTCAACTGATGTCTTACTAATATATAGAGGTATCATTAATGTAATTTATTACGTTAAAATCTTAAAAGCACACACACACACCTAAACATTTTGTTGGTGAAAAAACACTCCATGTATTTCTTTTAATGAGACAACTGATAATGTTCTATTATTGAAATATTTTAACGAAATCCGCTAGTAGTGGTTTTGATATTGAATCACCACACATGATCCTGTTAATGAGACATCAGATAGAGTTTTACTGGTACAACATTTTAACAGAATCTTCTGGTACACTTATTAAGGTTTGGTTTTAATGGCAAGTCACTTCACGTGCTTCTGTTAATGGAACATGAGACAAAATTCCTATTGGTAAAGCATTCCAAATGAATCTTATGGTAAATTACCAAGAGTGGTTTGACTGAGAGATATTCCACTTGTTAACAGAGCATCAGATAGAGTTTTACTGGTACAACACTTCAACAGATGTTTCTTGTAGACTCTTCATTGTGTTTATTAAATGTCTAGACTGATATAGCAGAGTATCTTAGCTTTTGTTTCAAGAACTAACGTTACACCAACTGATTCACTTAATATAAAGTATAGGACTTCATTCTTTTGTATGAATATTGTCAGTTTCTTACTACTTGTTCCTCTCAGCGCACACAATATTAAGAGGACAAAGATAATTAAATCAACTTATACCGGACCAGGAATGGACAAGTCACAATAACAGTGTACTTACAAGTAAGGAATACAATAGTAGGAAGAATCGGAAGGACCTAACGAATCGTGAAACGTTCTTTGCTCTTCGCGGAAATGGAAATGTTGGCTTTCGTGCATTAATATCAAGACTGTTCAGTTTCGTCTTCAGTGAAGAACAAAGGTATCGGATGCATCCTGTCTTAGCTTAAGTCTCATTCCTAGCAGGATGCTTCTGTCTGTTCGTCCATCTCTTTCTTAACAGGAAGTAGTCGAGGAACATCAAATGAGATAAGCAGCTCAATCGTCAGTCTCTGTCTGCCTTATAAACCGATTTCCTGCCTTAGCTTTAATCTCCATTCTATCAAGATAATCCTCTTTCTTTTAGTGGAAGAGTCTCGGAAGACCATACCAAGCCTATCTCAGTCTCTTTTTCTGCTTTTTTAAACGACTAAGTTGAATTCTTGCTTGTACATATCTCTGTTTTGACAGACTTACCTGTGAATGCAACACATCTCGGACAAACATTACGTAACTAAACTTCATACTCTTACGAGTCAAAACACAAACAGTATTTCGTAAAACAGCTTACTGAAACAAAGTAAAAAAAAAACTGGCGAGAACAATGAGAGTTCTTTAGATTGTTTAATAACCTGGTTCACTGCGTTCTATGATTTTACGATACGTGGACCTATTTCTGATTTATATACATGGTATATGTAAGAAATAAAACACAATAAAATAGATTAATACATCACCTATAGATATAAACAAAACAAAAACGCTAAATATTCGCATTAAGAGAAACGTATAAGTAATCAGGTGTAACGTCAAAGATATCAATCGTTCCCTTTCACGCTATTGTGGTAAAAAGTGGATAAACTGACCTTTTATAGTGACTGATTTCCCGGACATAATTTTCACCATAAATTATAAGACGTAAACGATAAATTTATCAACACCAAAATGACAAGTCTACAGATTAATTATGTTTATCCAATCTCTATTTCAGCCCGGTATGGCCAAGTGGTTAAGACACTCGACTCGTAGTCTGAAGGTCGCGAGTTCAACTCCCTCGTTACACTAAGCATTACTGCCTTTGTAGCCGTGGGGGCGTTATAATGTGACCGTCAATCCCACTATTCGTTGGTAAAAGAGTAGCCCAAGAGTTGGTGGTGATGACTAGCTGCATTTCTTCTAGTTTTACACAACAAAATTATGAACAGAGAGCCCTAGTGTCGTTTTGCGCGAAATTCAAAAACAAACCAATCTCCATTTTTGTCTACCCCTGTAGCTCAGTGATAAGTTTGCACGTTTATGATATCACACTCTGCAGTTTTGTGCTTAACCAAAAACCAAATAAATTCCTCTGGTTCACCTATTACGTGGAAATATGTGCAAGTAAAATATATGCTTTAATTATTAATAAGCTTATTTTCCTGATTTCTCACAGTTGAAATCTGTTTTCTGTATTCCATAAAAAATATGTGTTTAATGTGCTATCTAACTATATAAAACAGTCCCTGCTTAATAAACCTAATTTCAACTTTGCTAAGTTTTTCGTTTGTTGGTTTAATTGTTTGTTTTGAATTTCGCGCAAAGCTACACGAGGGCTATCTGCGCTAGCCGTCCCTAATTTAGCAGTGTAAGGCTTGAGGGAGGGCAGCTATTCATCATCACCCACCGCCAATTCTTTGGTTACTCTTTTACCAACGAATAGTGGGACTGACCGTCACATCATAACGCCCCCACGGCTGAAAGGGCGAGCATGTTTGATGCGACCGGGATTCGAACCCGTGACCCTCGGATTAGGAGTCGAACATCTTAACACACTTGGCCATGTTCATTTAAAGAAAATTGTTTTTGAGATATTCGCGCTAATTGGATATCCCCTACATTAAGAGTTTCTTATCTCTTGTTTCCATAGGCTACCAAACAGCTGTTGTTATAGCGAGATGAACAAAATATAATCAGTATTTAAATATTTACCTTTATATTTATAGCCGTACGATTTAATGCATGTATTGAGGGTTAATAAGGATGTTTCAAAATATTCACACTTCTGAAACTGGCTAATGCATTTATATATATGTATATATTTGTATTTTAAGACATAGTTTTATTTTGCGATATATATATACATGTGTGTGTGTGTGCGTGTATAATTTGATATACAGTTTAGTGTAGACTTCTACACGATTTGTGTGTGTTCATAGTAACAATATATTTGACTTGAAAGTACGAAATGGTGATACGACATAGCACAAGAAATTTGTTGCGACTAAGAACATAGTTCGGAAATAAGAGAGGACAGAGCTTGTAGAAGTTGAATCGTGGAAATTTCAGAAGCACAGAAGGAAATATTTGAGTTCGATTGATAAAATTTCACAAAGAACTGTTACAACGGAAAGACAGTGTTTCGCTTCATGGGTTTTATAAACAGTCGTGTCTTAACTTGGAGATGATGAGCAGGGACGTTTCACGAGAGGAAGTTATACTTTTGTGTCTATTTGTATTCTAAAAAAATCGATGTGTAATACGTCCAAACTCACATTTCACGGCTGATTTCAGCATCACGTGATTGCACATGGAAATTGAAATACTTGTGTATCTAGAGGGTAGTACCGCCAACAATCACGGCTGGTTTCTGAAATCGTTGTGGAGTTCTGTGAGCTTATGTTTAATTTTCCTTCATACAAGATCTACGTGGATCGTGACACTACCATGCTCTATGACTATTCTTTAAAATTCATGTGGAAATATTCGATCTTAAGTGTTATTTTCCTTCTTATAAGAGAATCGTGGACTTTTAAGCGCAAAGCTGCACGACTGACTATATGTACTTCGCCTAACGTGGGACTCAAACCCACTTTTACCTGGGATATTTTCAGGTTTATTTGTTTTCGAATTTCGCGCAAAGCTACAAGAGGGCTATCTGCTCTAGCCGTCCCTAATTTTGCAGTGTAAGAGTAGAGGGAAGGTAGCTAGTCATCACGACCCACCGCCAACTCTTGGGGTACTCTTTTACCAACGAATAGTGTAATTGACTCTTATATATAATGCCCCACGGCTAAAAGGACGAGCATGTTTGGTGTGACAGGGATTCGAACCCGAGACCCTCAGATTACGAGTCGAGTGCCTTAACAACCTGGCCATGCTGAGCCTGTTTTCAGGTGCTGGAGAATTTCACAATTTTATCAGGAAAAGTAGACAAACAAATAACCAACAACATCAATTTTTAGAGCAGCAGTAGATTCGGAAATTTAGTGTAACGAGAAAAAGTGTATTATATGACATAAGTGCAGGTGCTTGTTTATTATTACAGCAAATAATTCCCATTTGAATTAGAATAAAAACTTCTTGAATACATTTTGCTTTCATCTCTTCCTTTGTTAATGTTTAAATTAAAATTTAAGTTTACTGAAAGAAAATTACACCACGTAGCAGTTGGAAAAACAATGTTTCTTTTGTGTTTATATTGTTGTAAAATTCCACACTGATTATTATAGCGGTTTTATATTGTTTTAATCTGCGGGTTGCAGTTTGAATCCCCGTCACACCAAACATACTTGCTCTTTCAGCCGTAGGGGCGTTATAATGTGATGGTCAATCCCACTATTCTTTGGTAAAAGAGTAGCCTAAGAGTTGTTTGTGAGTGATGATGACTAGCTGCCTTTCCTCTAGTCTTTTTCTCCTAAATTAGAGACGGCTAGCGCAGATAGCCCACGTGTAGCTTTGCGCGAAAATCCTGACAGTTACTGGTTCATGATTAATTAATATACTCTGAATGCCACAGGTTCGTGGTTAGTAATTCAACTGTAACTGCCACAGATTTGTAGCTAGTAACTGAGCTCTGACTGTCGCAGGTTCGTGGTTTGTTATTGTGTACTGATAGTCGCATATTCATAGTTCTAATTCAACTCAGATCTTTGTAGCTTGTGATCGTGGCAATTCATTTTTTAAAAACGACCTTGGTTTTTAACAATTCAGCTTTAATATGGAATAGTTCGTGGTTTTTACAACCACACTATAACACTGGAGCAGGAGTATAAATATTTTCAAACTGAAGGACATATCAGTGTTTAAATATAACCATCCTTCAAGGACATATGGGCTAAACGTCCAAATCAATGTTCAGGTATGACCATCCTTAAAGGACATATTGGCTAAACGTCCAAATCAATGTTTAGGTATGACTATTCTTAAAGGACATATGGGCTAAACGGCCAAATCAATGTTCAGGTGTAACCATCTTTCAAGGACATATGGGCTAAACGGCCAAATCAATGTTCAGGTATGATCATTCTTGATTTAATTCTAAATAACAAGAAACCAGCGTGTATGTTGCGTATTCTTAACCAAATTATAATTATTCAACAACACATCGCTGCTCGTAGACCTTTCGTTCTCACCAAACACTAGGCCACTCATAACTCTCTTTCTGACACTTAATACTCATAAAAAAAATGTGAACATCCAGTTATCATGTTTAAGGGTTGTTTATAGTTATGTACAAAACTGCACACTCATAACTCTCTTTCTGACACTTAATACTCATAAAAAAATGTGAACATCCAGTTATCATGTTTAAGGGTTGTTTATAGTTATGTACAAAACTGCACAATTGTTCTCTCCACCACGGGTATCGAAACCCAGTTTCTGGCGTTGTAACTCCTCAGACATGCTGCTGTGCCACCGGGGTGCTTAATGGTTCACAGTTTTAATAATTTAACCGATTGTTTCCAGGTTCATGGATTTGAGCATCCAAATGTTTTACCCTGAAGAACTCGTGGTTGTGACAGCTCAACTCTTAAATGTTTACCATTTGATGGCTTTTACTTCAAAATATCCAATAATCTAGGCCACGGCCTCTCGATCTTGTTTGCAATCAGCAGAGATAGGGAAGAATGATCATAAATCTCTCTTACCCCTAAATCAACAGCGGTCCTCATTTGGAGGCCTCCAGAAATGTTGACACTCATGGCTGAGTATTGATATTAGCACGAGTGTTCATAACGTAATGTTTCTGTACTTTAATACAAGGTCCTTCAGGGTGCCAATCGCAGCCTGTCGTCTCTGATTCCTTCTAAAACTTCGGGAAAAGGTGGAATACGACGAAATCAGACTCACAACATTGAACACACACGTAAGCTTTGACTACATTTTACTTATGTAAACGCTTCTGGCGGAAGTACGAACGTAGCATCGACTCTTACCGTTGAACGTAACCGTTTTGGTCTCCACAACGAAGTATACTTGAAAAAAAAGAGAGATAAATTAATATATTCCAACGTCAAACTTTTTTGGAAAGTAAGCCGTTTATTTGTAGATGTGGGTATGTGACTTAGTGATATTTTCAAGTGGCAAAATATCCGAATGCAAAGAAGTCGAAGAAATTGTGATTGGCGGACCAGTAATGAAAATAAACCAGTATTATCGTTGCAAAAATGATTACCGTAAATGTGTTTTTTTTAATATTGATATAAGTTCCTTGAGTGGACTTTGGACTAGACAATAAATATATTCTTTCCGTAATGAGGTTACCAAATTATAGCATTTTTTGTCTTTTTCGTATCTGTAGACTAAATTTGAAAGCGTTAGTTTTAATTAATATGTTTAAAAATAAGGAAGGTAGGTTTTTAGATCTCAGTAGATAGCTCATAATGAATATAAATTACACAATTGACAAAATTCATGATGACCAGAAACCTACTTGAAATAAAAAATGTATTCTCTAGACAGCAGACTCTCTTTGTTAACCTGAAAATGATCTATGAAGGTCGAAATGTTGTTCTGTACTTTATTTTAATTAAAGTTTTAATACCCATACCAGCCGTCATGAGAATACAATTAACAAAAAAAAAGTATCGTGTTACTAAACGTGACGTAACCTGTTCTCATTTATTTTGCTCCCTAAGCGCCTCCTATGTGTCAGGTGGAGCTCTTGTGTTTTTTTTTGTAGAGCTTAATGTTTTACACAAACACTATACACAAAGTCACATACAAACATTTTTACTGTTTTTTTTTTCATTGCGTAGATACGACCGAAATGTCAAGCCTTTTGTTAACACCGTTCGTTTTTGACACTCACATAAACAAAATCATGGTGTATACAGCCCATGCTTGGAGTCCAGTTTCTATACTACATTCAGAGACGTTTTCTTCGTAATTTCTTAAGAACTACTCACTGTTTGCTTTCCTAAGATGATTATTTTTTCTTAGTTGGAGGAATGTCGCTGTGTTTATTTCACCGTTTCGTTAAAAGTATTTTCTATGTTAATTTGAACTTGTGTTTTTACAGATCCGTATCAGGTTTTTGGACCGACTAGCAGCCGACTGGCGAGCTCAGGTATGCCTGTTTATCTGTCTAACTGTGTGTAGGTTACTTTCAAGTGGAGTAGCGACATATTCAACTGAAGTTGAAATAAAGATGGTCAAAGCATGTTCGAAAATTGTAAAATCTCTTAGCAACGCTTACACAAGGAAGGTACTAAACTAGATACGTAAATTCTGGCATTTACTGGAATTTCTTATTGGCATTATATATACACATATAGGTGCACATATATACACGTATTTTAGATATGTA
Source organism: Tachypleus tridentatus (assembly GCF_004210375.1). NCBI lineage: Eukaryota > Metazoa > Arthropoda > Merostomata > Xiphosura > Limulidae > Tachypleus > Tachypleus tridentatus. The sequence continues at coordinate 216,431,743 of NC_134837.1, forward strand.
TATTGCTAATGATCTCATGTATTGTAAGAACAGTGGGTGATGTGCTATTAACAATAATAAATTGAATGTTGTTGCATTAAGAAACGTTTTACTAATTTCTGCAAAATATAATTAATTCTGTCACAAATATCAGTTACATTTTAACAGGATTCAACATGTATTTTCAGTGCATTGAATTTCTCACAACCTTTCTAGAGTTTCATCATACATAATTAACATTACACTGAATTTCTCACAACCTTTCCAGGGTTTTATCATACATAACTATCATAACACTAAATTTCTCACAGCCTCTCCGGAATTTTATCATATATAATTAACATTACAATGAATTTCTCACAACCTTTCCAGAGTTTCGTTTTACTTGATTCTCTCGAAAAAGTGTGTAAAAACGAAATATCAAAATGCAAGAATGAAATAGATCAGAAAAAATAAAGTTTCACAGACTCACCATTTTAACTTACCTTTTGTCAGACTTACCATTTTAACTTACCTTTTGTCACACTTACCATTTTAACTTACCTTTTGTCACACTTACCATTTTAACTTATCATTTTATCATTTAACTTACCTTTCGTCAGACATACCATTTTAACTTACCTTTTGTCACACTTACCATTTTAACTTACCTTTTGTTAGACTTACCATTTTAACTTACCTTTTGTCACACTTACCATTTTAACTTACCTTTTGTCAGACTTACCATTGTAACTTACCTTTTGTCAGATCATTTTAACTTACCTTTTGCCACACTTACCATTTTAACTTACCTTTTATCAGACTTACCATTTTAACTTACCTTTTAGTTTCTGAAATATAGAGAAAACAGTTCCACAAAGCCTGATAAACTTGAATCTCCGAAGATCTTTCAAAAGGTATTCAAACCCTATTAAAATGCTTTCTAATGACCATTAGGTATTCGGCTTTTAAAACTAAAGATATATGCATATAATTTTATTTCAGGAACTGTTACTTCTTTCCACAATTAAACATATATTTTCTTTAAGGTTACGCCCCCATTGAATCAGCAGTTAATCTCAATGCTTACAACGCAAAATATAAACATTCGATACCCGAGTTGAAAAACGACTCAGATATCCTATTGTGTAATTTCGCGCCTAAAAGACAAACTATATAAAGTTACCAAAATGTGTTTCTTGTGGCGTTCTACACGTATGACAATATTTTTTCTTAAATTTTATTTTCTTAAATATCTTGTTAGGCTTAAAATACCAGCGTAAGTGCACGCACCTTAATGGTTCTACTTACAGCTAAATACTTCTTCCTGATTTCCTTGACAGAATTCTTTCATTCTGCGAATTTCTTGATAGATTATTTTCGTTATTTTAATAACAGCTACCAGTTCACGATATTCTTGCTAGGTAATTGTCCATGCTCTAGATCAATACACAAAATTACAACACAAAATACCGAGCAATGTCATAAAACCCTCACTGTTCACATTTCCAAGCTCATTTCATAAAGTTTTAGAAATATTTAAGACCTTAAAATCTAGTGACAAAGATCATAGCATTGTAGACTTACAAGCTCCTATGTCATGTAATCTAAGAATGTTCCAGATTGGGCAGCTAAGTTACATGCAGAAATGAAGCATCAAAAATATAACCTTCACATCCAACAGTGTTGCAAGACGATATAAAGCATCACGTATATATCCTTTACATCCAACGGTGTTACAAGACGATATAAAGCATCACGTATATATCCTTCACATCCAACAGTGTTACAAGACAATATAAAACACCACATTTATATCCTTTACATCCAAAAGTGTTACAAGACGATATAAAACATCGCATATCTATCCTTTAAATACAACAGTGTTAAAAGACGATATAAAACATCACAATTATATCCTTAACATCCAACAGTGTTACAAGACGATATAAAACATCGCATATCTATCCTTTAAATACAACAGTGTTAAAAGACGATATAAAACATCACAATTATATCCTTAACATCCAACAGTGTTACAAGACGATATAAAACATCACATATCTATCCTTTATATACAACAGTGTTAAGAGACGATATAAAACATCACAATTATATCCTTAACATCCAACAGTGTTACAAAATGGTATAAAACACCACATTTATATCCTCTACATCCAACAGTGTTACCAAACGATATAAATCATCACATTTATAACCCTTATATCCAACACTGTTACAAGACGATATAAAACATCACATTTATATCCTTTACATCCAACAGCGTTACAAGACGATGTAAAACATCTCATTTATCCTTTACATCCAACAGTGTTACAATACGATATAAAACATTACATATATATCCTTTACGTTCAACAGTGTTACCAAACGATATGAAACATCACATATTTATCCTTTACATCCAGACGATATAAAACATCACATTTATATCCTTTACATCAAACAGTGTTACAAGACGATATAAAACATCACATATACACTGCTGGCCAAAATCTTAAGGCCAATAAACATAAAGAAAAAATATGCATTTTGCGTTGTTAGACTCAAGCACTTATTTGAGTAGAGCTTCCAAAGATGAAAATAAGAAAAGGGAAAATAAAAATAAAATTAAAAACCTTTTAGCATTTAATAGGGAAAATGTGAACACTATGAAATTAGCACAAATACTAGCTGGTCAAAAGTTCAAGACAACACTGAAACGAAGCGTTAATCGGTAAACACGTAACGAAATTTAGTCATTTGTGTTCAAGTATTAGCGCTGTCAACATCTCCCACTAACATCTCCTGTGTTACATTGAATAAAAACATTGCAAAGGCTAAAATGTTGACAGAGTTTGAATGTGACAGAATTGTCGAGCTCCAGAAGCAATGTCTCTCTCAACGTGCCATCGCTGGTGAGATTGAGCGCAGTAAAACTGCTGTTACAAATTTCATAAAAGACCCTGAGGGATACGGAACGAGAATGTCAAGTGGTCAGCCCAAGAAAATTTCGCCGGCGTTGAGCAGGATGATTCGACGGGTTGTCTGGCAAGACATCAGCCGATCGTCGAACCAGATTAAAGCCTTTACAGACGCATAATGCAGCTCAAGAACAATAAGACGGCATCTACGAGAAAAAGGATTTAAAAACCGTAAACGTCTTCAACGGTCACATCTCCTTCCACACTGCGAAACAGCTCTGTTAAGCTTTGCTGAGAAGCACCAAACATGGAACGTAGAAAAGTGGAAGAAAGGTTTGTTCTCTGGTGAGAAAAATATTTACCTGGATGGTCCAGATGGCTTCCAACGTTAGTGACACGATTAGGATATCCCACCGAAGACATTTTCTACACGACACAGTGGAGGAGGTTCCATCATGATCTGGGGTGCTTTCTCCTTCCATGGAACAATGGAGCTTCAGGTTATACAGGGGCGTCAAACAATAGCTGGCTTCATTGGCATGTTGGAGAGAACACCCTTATTGACTGAAAGCCCTCGCTTGTGTGAAAATGACTGGATATTGCAGCAGGACAACGCTGCAATCCACAATGCCCGCAGGACAAAGGACTTTTTCATGGGGAATAACGTGATTCTTTTGGACCATCCTACATGTTTGCCCGAACTGAACCCCATTGAAAATGTTTGGAGTAGATGGCAAGGGAAGACTATAGAAATGGACGTCAATTCCAAACAGTGCATGATCTTCGTCAAGTCATCTTCACCGCTTGGAATAACATTCCAGCCAGCCTTCTGCAAACGCTTAGATCGACCACGCCAAAGCGAATATTTGCAGTTATTCGCAATGACGGCCGTGTAACTCACTACTGAGACCTCTTGTTTGGCATTTCCTACCCTGTTTAGGACTTCTTTTTTGGTATGGTCTTAAACTTTTGACCAGCTAATATTTAGGCTAATTTCATAGTGTTCACATTTTCCCTATTAAATGCTACAATGTTTTTTATCTTTATTTTCTGTTTTATTATTTTCATATTTCGAAGCTCTACTCAAATAAGTGCTTGAGTCTAACAACGCAAAATGCATATTTTATCTTTATGTTCATTGACCTTAAGATTTTGGCCAGCAGTGTATATCCTTTACATCCAACAGTGTAAAAGATGATATACATCATCACATTTATATCCCTTACATCCAACAGTGTTGCAAGCCGATATAAAACATCACATATATATCCTTTACGCTCAACAGTGTTGCAAGCCGATATAAAACACCAACTTTCTTCAAGTCGTTATCCTTCATTATACATTTGAAAACCCTATTTAGTTTTTAGGATATAGTGCAAAGGTTTATAGACGTTTTCGAATCTCTACTTCACAGCCACATACGTAGTTATTACATCTCACTGTACTATAAATATGCATTCAGCCGTGTCTCACATATACAGTCATATTATATTGTTGCTGGCTTTTTTGCATAATCCAAAACTAACGTTACATTAAAAACATATAATAGCTTTGGATGTCTAACGTATTTACTTAAAAACACGCTACCATTAGTGAACATCTTTGTCAAATCTTTGCTGCAGACGTTGTGACACGTGTATTACGTATTCCTTATTTAAAGATACAGTCGTGTTAACAAAGACATAGCGTTACCAGGTTCAATTAATATTACAGGGTAACTTGAAGTTGTATAAAATTTGTTGTCCTGGCAACACAGTCAACTTGTTTTTGATTTTTACGATCGCGTGACGACGAAATACGTGTCCAAGGAAACTTTACCTGGAAGTGTTGATAAACTTTAAATGAAAACAAATGAACGAGAATGAAAGTGTAATGTGTCTTTCGCGCGCTAGCTAACAATTTTAATTTGAGCATTAAAACTGTGTATTTCTAGATTAATACCGTTTCTTAATACCACAGAGTTTGAACAACATGCGGAAAAATGAGCAACTATTTCAGGCTGACAACATTTTAATACAGCGTGTAAAAGATTTAATTCAGAAAATGTATTTGAAAACAAATTGAGGATATTTTAGGTAAAATAAATTTAAACAATGCAACTAAAACAATGTGTTTATCATTTTCTTGTTTTCCAGAGTGTAGTTATTATTAAATGTTACAGAACTTTACCTTTCATAAAGTATCTTCCAATAGGGTAAACGTCCCCCGCGTAGGCCAGTTGTAAATTCTAAGGCACATTTTTGGAAAACTTAACCTGATATCTATTGGTTAAGCATGTAAATAGTGTTATTAATGTTTATATAGAACTAAATACGGGCTCTATGACGATATAGTGCTTGATTTGTTTTGAATTTTGCGCAAAGCTACACGAGGACTATCGCACTGGCCGTCCCTAATTTTGCAGTGTAAGACTAGAGGGAGGGCAGCTAGTCATTACCACCCACCGTCTACTCTTGGGCTACTCTTTCACCAACGAATAGTGGGATTCACCGTAACATTATAACGCCCCCATGACTCAAAGGGCGAGCATGTTTGGGGTGACGGGGATCCGAACCCGCGACCCTCGGATTACGAGTCGAACGCCTCAACCGTCTGGCCATACCGGGCCCGATCCAGTACTCACACCAAATTTAACAACCGTAGGGTTAGGCTCTTTTCCATAAGATAACTTTGGTCTTTCTGCTACAATAATAATTCATATTGTTTTTAATCTATATATTTCCTGTAGACACTTATGTTCAAGTAGATTTTTTTAAGAAATGGATGTAACAGTGGTAATTATGTTTTTATCTTTGTTACTCCTTTCACTTCAGCTACTGAATAAAAGGAAGTGTACGAACTTGTTATTATCAGAATGTTCTTAAACTTTGAACAAAGCAAATTCACAGATAACATTCATCATTTAACCAAGTCACTTATCAAAGCTAATAAAGATATCCAATTAATCAGACACTTTACAAAACACGAATCAGGCAAACTATGTCACGTGATTAGCAAATTAATGGAAGTAGTTTTATTTCTAAAGAAGTTAATAAATTAATTGACTTGAAAGATGTAATCACCAACCATAAATACAATTAACAGATTTTCGTCTTTTATCAAATGCGACAAAAGAGCTACTTTTAATGAGCCGTTATAATTAGGCTACTGTGGTGTTTCAAATAATAGAAATCTTTTAATGTGTTTAATTGAGCGTTATAACGGAAAACCGAAATCGTTCAAAAACATAAAAAAGTCAGACAGTGTTAATAATAAAATAGGGGTCGTTATGACTGATTGCAGAATTTTTATCATGGAATTTGTTTTTAAAAATGATTTCTCACTTTGAGATTTGTCACGGTATATACATTACTGTTTAATAAAAAAATTTCTCTGCTAAAGTTAATTATCACAAGAAATTGGTCTGTTTTATTTCTTTCAAAAGTTAACATAATTATATTAATATTAACTGGAAACTGAATAAATCCTAGCTTTGTTTTTAGCAGGATCTCGTTGTTTATTCTTTTGACAATCCCCCACCTGGTAGTCCACCGAGGAGACAGCGGTAAATCTACAGACTTACAATGATAAAATCCGTAGTTCGAATCGCTACAGTAGATAGCCCAAAGTGACTTTGGTTTAAAATAGCCAATCCAAAAGCCTCCAGTGGGTGAACGATAACTTCACGTATTTCCAACCTTCTAATGGATGGAATGTAGATAGCTCAATGTGTAGTTTTTATATTAAGAAAACGGTTACCTCATCGTTGAGTACTTGTTGATGATTTTAGTGTTCGCCACATTCAGCTATAAATATAACAAAATAAATTAGTCTTTTTGAACATAAATGCTGCCACCTATTGAGAGAAAAGAAAGTTTAAATTCATAAGCTGTTGTTTGTAATTAAGCACAAAGCTACACAAAGGGCTGGCTATCTATCTATGCTCTACCCACCATTGGTATCGAAAGCCGGTTTTTAACGATATAGTTTCGCAAACATACCGGGCTCGAATTCATAAGAATATGCTGTTGTTTACATTGGGCAATACGTTCCACACTCATATAAGTCTCACACATTTTATGTCCACTTTATTCTTAAAAGTATACTGTGAAAACTTATAACAACTTATTTGCCTTTAACGTTCAGAGATTCTGTGCAATGTTGGTGTAAACAAATTTTAAAATGTTTTCAGAACACAAAACACAACAAAAACGTTTAGGATGACAAACACAAATGAACACTAAAATACACAGTTCTTGTGGAATAAACTGAAGCTGCCTTAAAGAAAAGTTTAGACTTAATAACAAAAAACTGTTCTAGAAATAACAAATATCTTTCAAGTTTCACTTTAGTTTTAATTTTTGGTGTGCGCAAGTTAAGGACTGTAAACAGTAATGTACGAATTTATGTAATCTCGTATGGAACTCTACTGAGATGTTAAATTCGAAGGCTACAGTTGATATCCGATTTTATAAATACGTTGCTTTTATACGAGAAACAGTCAGACTTTAGAGTTTGGAATTTCTATTGTAAAGTCTTTTAAGCGAGACAGATAGATAAGATGTGCTATCAATAATGCAAAACGTTTAATGCGGAAATGTTACCCACTGAGAATATTTTATAGATAAGATGTGCTATCAATAATGCAAAACGTTTAATGCGGAAATGTTACCCACTGAGAATATTTTATAGATAAGATGTGCTATCAATAATGCAAAACGTTTAATGCGGAAATGTTACCCACTGAGAATATTTTATAGATAAGATGTGCTATCAATAATGCAAAACGTTTAATGCGGAAATGTTACCCACTGAGAATATTTTATAGATAAGATGTGCTATCAATAATGCAAAACGTTTAATGCGGAAATGTTACCCACTGAGAATATTTTATAGATAAGATGTGCTATCAATAATGCAAAACGTTTAATGCGGAAATGTTACCCACTGAGAATATTTTATAGATAAGATGTGCTATCAATAATGCAAAACGTTTAATGCGGAAATGTTACCCACTGAGAATATTTTATAGATAAGATGTGCTATCAATAATGCAAAACGTTTAATGCGGAAATGTTACCCACTGAGAATATTTTATAGATAAGATGTTCTATCAATAATGCAAAACGTTTAATGCGGAAATGTTACCCACTGAGAATATTTTATAGATAAGATGTGCTATCAATAATGCAAAACGTTTAATGCGGAAATGTTACCCACTGAGAATATTTTATAGATAAGATGTTCTATCAATAATGCAAAACGTTTAATGCGGAAATGTTACCCACTGAGAATATTTTATAGATAAGATGTGCTATCAATAATGCAAAACGTTTAATGCGGAAATGTTACCCACTGAGAATATTTTATAGATAAGATGTTCTATCAATAATGCAAAACGTTTAATGCGGAAATGTTACCCACTGAGAATATTTTATGCCCAAGCACAGCACGTTAAAGATAACTTTTTTTATTGCCAAGTGAACATGTATTTGTTGGATCGTGCTTTGTACATTTACCAATTTTTTTATAACTTTGCTCTCTCTGTAGGAAGTGGACAGATTCAACTATGGCAGTTCTTGCTGGAGCTACTTTCAGACAGCAGCAATGCTAACTGCATCACTTGGGAAGGAACCAATGGTGAGTTTAAATTGACAGACCCGGATGAAGTAGCTCGCCGCTGGGGGGAGCGCAAGTCGAAACCCAACATGAATTACGACAAGCTCAGCAGAGCGCTACGCTACTACTACGATAAAAACATCATGACAAAAGTCCATGGGAAGCGCTATGCTTACAAGTTTGACTTCCAAGGTCTGGCTCAGGCCACTCAGCCCACAGCTGCAGACTCGACAGCTTACAAATATCAGTCAGACCTCTTCATGTCAGGATACCACCACAATCCTAAGTTGAATTTTGCTATGAGTGCTCACACGGGCATACCCTCCACCACAGGAAGCATATTTCCATCACCAACGCCATATTGGACCAGTCCGAGTGCCAATTTGTATTCCAACATGGCGGCAGCCTCCACTCATACTATGCCCCACCACCCAAGTCACGTAGCCTCTCACATTGGCTCCTATCCACACTACGCATGACATTGTGTATATAAATGGATACGTGTTAATACTTTAACTGAAACGTTGTGAATGACTTATTTGGAAGAAAATGGAAATGAAAGTGTACTTCGAGTGTTATAAGCTTCACTAACCTGAAAGTGGATATGACCAGAAATCACGTGTCTGTTGTGTACGGTGACGACAATTGTAGAAATTATTAATGTATCATAAGTTTAATATTTGCAATCATTACATTATGTGGTGATTTGGGGAAAATCCTTTATTAAAAATATCTTCTTAAATGTGTTGTGTCATATAATCATATGTATAATAGCTGCACGTGATTTCCAACACATTCCTCACTGAAGAACTGAAGTCGTTGTGTAAACTCTATTAACCAGAATGCCACACCTCCTGTCAATGTTCCTTCTAGTTAACTGTCAGAGATATCCAGTATCATAGACTTGTTTGACAATGTTATTTATTAGAAGAATCCTGTTCATTCAGCTTTAGTCTTACTTTTTACATAAGGTCTTTGGGTTTTGTTGCTCAATAATCATCTATTACAGTTTATTTAAGCAGTTAGATTAATTTTATTTTGGCAAAATTGAAGGTTTATTTGAAATTATTGATGGAATCAATATGGAATTTTTTATTTGAAGCTTAAAATATATCAAAGACCTGATGATACGTTATACAGAATGTTTGGTTTTGCTTCGTAAATTATCGTGAAAATGGAGGCCTTTCTGTTGTCTTGAACTCTAGAAAATACTGAATCTAGGTGCCGCAGAAGACAGCAATACATTTCGAATTTTGCTGCCTCATCCATAGTCGTATACGATGAGACTCAGACTCTAATATTAAACAAATCAGTAGTTTTACTTCTGTTTAATTCACAAAGCAAGTTGCTTATACAGAACAAATTATGTCCTATAAAATATTTATCACGTATTCCTTTACAAACGTAGTACAACTGTCGGTAACGAATATTCGTTTTTCCCTGCTCGTTAGAATCTTCCGTACTTTCGTTTAAATACAATTAAAGTAATTTACTTTAACCAAAGGAAGTAAGATGTAGTTATAAAACAAAAACAAATAATGCAAGCGATAAATATTTTTTATTGCTTTTAGTAATGAAAATAATTAAGATTTTGTTTAGAATTTTTCACTAGTCAATAATAACGAAATAAAAATATACCTTGTACTGTGGTTGATTTGAATTCGACTTAAACAATTTGTCCTGTATTTTGGTTGATTTAAATTATACTTCAGAAATATGTCTTATATTTTAACTGGCTTAAGTTTGACTTCAAAAATACATCTTAAAAATTAAATGAAGATAATTAAGAAACACCATCTAAGAACTGGGTTTTAATAAATGAAATGTGTAATCTTGTTTCCCTTCATTTGGCCTGATGTTAAATAACACATTTCATGGAGAATAATGTTTTTTTTTTGCTTGTTTTATGTAAATTGCCTAATTTTTAATATGTTCAAAACGCCACCTATATTTTGTCCTGTTTAAACTTCTTTATCATGTTCAGATTTTTGTTACAAAGCATGAGAGTTCTTATACGTGTTTCATATTTATATAATTTTTACTAATTCTAGTCTGACGATCTCATATTTTATAAGTTATTCAGATAATTAAAATATAATTAATGTTCCTATGGTTACATCATTCCTAATTGTAACGTTAATGGTTGGTCCGAGTCACATGATACTCATACGAGTTGAGCATTCACTATTGTGATGCAGTCGACGTTTATTATTTATCAGCCTAATTTATTCAAATAGTAAGATTGTATAGTTATATAATTGGAACTTTTCACGCTAATCTTCACCCATATAGGGACAAAAAGGTAACTTGGCAGTATGTGGGTGTGAGAGACACCTTCACGATAAGGTGAGTGAATTAAAGAACTGAAGCCTAAACGTGTATTAAAACAACCTGGGATTTTTGACAATACCTGAAAGGGGGATTGTTTTTAAAACTCTCTTAGTTCAGGACTCGCTAAGAAAACGTAAACACTACAATGCTCATTTAAAAATACAGTTTTTTATGAGTTATTTAATACAATTTGAATTTATTATGTTTTTCGTATTTACAAAAATGCCAGAAACATCACTGAAATTACCTTTTACATGCGTAGTGATATTTGTACCCGTTTTTTATGTTGAGGGACCGTTCATTTTTTTTGTATTATGTTTAATTTTGACTAAAGACTATAGTTTTTAGGGTTGCTGATCACTAGTTTATTTTCAGATACAGCACAGTGATTCCACAGCAGTATTCACTTCTGCTGTTTAGAATATAAAGAAAATATTTTTATCGTTTTGTTTCGATATTTTTAGAAGGTGAAAATAGGGTAAAACTAATTTTCAAGACCATCTGGTTTCTGTAAAGTAAGACACAACGTAAGTGATGTGAGTATCGTGTTTGTAGGACATTATTCTCAAATATATTAGGCTCATAGGACATTATCCCCATACCTAAAGTACATAACAGGAAAATATCCCTATATCCGAAGTACGTATTAATGGAACATTTATTCGCATGGTTAAGAGGTTTACAACCAACATCTAGTTATATATATGTGTTATATATACATATTTATTTTTACTTGTAAAATTTATAATTCTTCTCTGTCGTATATTATTATTAACGTGGAAATAAAATAATTTTAACTGTGGAGATAATACCCTTTAACGCACGTTAGGAGTGAGGTATATTGTCCTTTATACAGATGTTAATAAGGATACATTTTCTACTTCGATTATCGCACAGGGGTTGTTGTTAACTTGTAGTACTTTATTTCGTATTTATTGTCCCAGTGTATGAACTAATTTTGTGGTATTTTTTTATCTGTAATAATTTTTCTTTTTCGAATTTGACATATGTTTACTGTGATGATAAATGCTTCTTTAGGTGTTTAAAAATAACATCTCAACACCGAATGTATCTGCATTGGAGTTCTTAAAAAATAAGGTCTTTCTTATTAGTTCCTTGCAATGTTTAGTGTGACTGAAGAAAATACCGAAGTATTCGTTGCTGCCATGGTCTAAACGTTGCTGAAAAAAAACACACACTGGTTTGGACACTAAGATTCAGTAAAGAACTTTTAACAAGCCAACTGAAGTATCTCTCATAAGTCAGAGCAGTGTGACGACACATGGGCTTCTTATGTGGAAATAACACTTGCAATAGAACATTGTCTTATGGGCAGTTTAAAGTTATTTACATAAACGTTTTATACAAACGTATCAAATAATTATACAAGTTATTAAAAAATTGCATTCCTTCGCCAGTGATTTGGGCAAAGATAGTAAAACAAAAATCGAACGAATGAAGGAACTGTTAACATAAAATATATATTTTCTTCAAAAATTTATTATATAGCAGGACACCTAGCGGTTTTAATTTAAAGTAGCCGTCTGTTCCTTTTTCCATATATGTATTGTTGATCTATAAACGTTTCAAGTGTGTGATACATAGGTGAAAGAAAAATAATTACAAATGTGATTCCCTTTACCATTGGTTGATATTGTGAAATGTATAATATTTATATTCCTTTTAATATTTGGGCCATTTATTTATTTACCTAAACGCCATATTTTCTAGTCACTAAAATACACTGATGAACAAACCAATACTGAGACAGTAAGATTCATGGTAAATAATTTCATATAAAATTCCCAAATCGTAAGAAAATGTGTACTTAAAATGTTTGTAGTTATGTGATTTCCAATACCCCGCTGTGATTGGCTAATTCATAGAGTGTAATTAGCTTATCTAAATCTGGTGTATATATTATGTAAATGTTGATTGATTTTGGTAATAAAATATTTGATTCCCTTCCGCCCTCAAAATATCTAGTTTCTTGTGCTTGAACTACTGTAAATTTTTGTATTTTTTATTTTAAAAAGAAAATTATTGTAGTTCATTTTGCGACAAATTACAAACAATCCAGTGTTTTCACGAAGTACCATATTTCCACAAATGAAACTACTGTTTGACCTTTGACCACACTTACGAGATTTTTTAATATGACATGTAAAAAAAATACTCCAGACTTGACAGGTGGACTTGGACCTTGTATTGCTTTTTATCCGTTGGTTTACAGACAGCTACAACTTTCTCCTGTGACCAGTTTTGAACCATGAATTTTTACATAACTTTTGGAATCTTCACTATGATTATAGAATTACAGACAACTACAATTGGTTTCGAACCATGAATTTTGATAAATTTTGAAACTCTTAGTATGATTACAGACAACTTCAACAATAATTTCAACATAATTTTTACTATGGTTATGGACAACGGCAACTTCTATCTTCAATCGGTTTCAAACAACAAATTTTAAGGTAACTTTTAGAACCCTCATTCTAATTACATACAGCTGTAATCGCTTTCGAGCCATAAATAAAGCCCACAGTGAACATTCTTCAATCGTGTGTCTTTTATATCGTTGAGGTATTACTTAACGAAAGTGGGCTTAGTATATGTTGGAAATATAAGTTTTAACCTTAAAGTTTAATCTAAAAAACAAAAGAAAGAAAAAGATTAATGTACATTGTTGTGCAGTTTGATAATTCTCTTGTTTGTGATTTAACATGTGAAGTAGACAGAAGAACCAACAGATTGAACTGATCACTGAACTCGTCCATACTGTTTCTGTTGATGAAGGATATCATGAGTGTAATGGTAATGTTCTAGTACGAGTTATTAACATACGAGTAATACAAATCTTTAAAAACGTTTGAAACATAAGTTCTACATTAGAGAGAGGTTTGTTAAAGCAAGCATAAGCCAACAAATGAAGCTAGAATTATTGATTAAAAACTAATTGCATTTTTATTTGTGCAGTAACTGCACGAATTTATAATTTTGTTTTTTATCAAAGTGTGTGTGCAAATTTTAGATTGAACCAAGATAAAAAATATATGGGGAAAATGCAATAATTATTTAGTTAATTATGTTGGTTGAGGCATGTAACTCAAGAAATGTGAGAGGGATTATAGCAATATACGCACTTTACGTTTAACAATGTTTTATTTTGTTGATATTATTACTCACGTCAATAATAATAACAATGCAATAGTAATAATAATGTCCTGGTTTCACGTTTAAAAATGTTTCGTCTAAGGAAAAGTTTTAGTTGTGTCTTGTAAAAGCCGCATTTTATTTAAGTATCATAAATAAATAAAGTAATAAAAATATTTTAAATCAGTTATTAATTGACAATACATGACTTTCTATCAATTGACAACAAAAACTGTGTGATGGCATTACACGTACACTAGTGTGCAAAAAAATGGAACACTTTAAAAAACGTATTTTTAGTAACCCAATGTAACACAAATTTTGTTTCTGGATAATATGTGTTATTTCTTAATTGCTTATATTGTAAAAATAGAGAAAATGGGCATTATTCCCTTCAAACTTTGATTTTGTGACCTGGATAATGAAATTTAAAAAATAACCTATTTTATATGTAAAAACGGGCAAATTTGCACATTTTCATTTACATAAGGTCTGAATAAAACAACATATGAATCAAAATTTTCATGTATTTATACTAAAGTTTTACAAAAATGTCTAGAAGTGAGTAGTTTTTCGAGACTTGCAACTGTGATGTAAATCACTATCACGTATCCACCCCCAAATAAAGTCTCCCATCATGTTTTCGTTATACGCTCCTTGGTAGCGGCGTTCAAAGTCCAGTATATCTTGGTGGAAGCGCTTGCTTTGCTCATCTGAGTATGCTCCCATGGTCTCCTTGAACTTATCTAGATGAGCGTCAAAGATATACAGGGTGGCCCGTAAGTCCCTACCCATCCATATATCTTATGTATCCAGTATATCTATGTGCTGTCCCTCATTCTCGCTGCACAAAATTATGTCACAATACGCTCTTCAAGTGTAAATGGGCTTACATCGGACATATTTCTCTGAAAAAAAAAAAGAACTAAATTTATAATGCATGCGTAATTGAATATGACATAATAACATATGGATGGGTAGGGACTTACGGGCCACCCTGTAGACTTTCAGAGACATCCTGCAGCCCATTTTGCCGCAGTTCTTCACCAGAGCCTCAACCAGTTCTACATAATTTTCGGTCTTGTGATTGCCAAAGAAGCCCCGAACCACTACGACAAAGCTACCCCAAGTTTTTTTTTTTCCTTTATACTGAGTTTCTTGGGAAATTCTGTGCACTCCGGGATCTTCTTTTTTTGTGGTCCAACGAAGACGCCAACTTTGACCTTTGCCTCAAACAACTTAGGGAAGATGTCTCGAAGGTTCATGAAGGCTGCAGACTCCTTATCAAGAGCTGTGACAAATTGTTTTATAAGACCCAGTTTTATGTGCAATGGTGGGAACAACACCTTCTGGAGGTCCACTAGTGGCTCACACTTCACATTGTGCCTCCCCACAGATAACTCGGTCCGTTGTGGCTAGTGCTTCCTGTTATAGTGCGCTGCGATGTCTTTGCTGTCCCAAAGGCAAAGATAACAGGGAAACTTAGTAAAACCTTCTTGAAGACACATCAGGAATGTCACCATTT
This sequence comes from Tachypleus tridentatus, assembly GCF_004210375.1. Taxonomy (NCBI): domain Eukaryota; kingdom Metazoa; phylum Arthropoda; class Merostomata; order Xiphosura; family Limulidae; genus Tachypleus; species Tachypleus tridentatus. The sequence goes on from NC_134837.1 coordinate 216,447,235, forward strand.
TGAAGCTTCCGATAACCTTCCAGCCATACTCATCATACTTCAAGGATTCTAGCAAGGTCTTGACGCTGTTGTATTCCTCTTTGAGAATACAGAGAATACGCCAGGGTAAGAAACGGATACTTATTCCCGTTATGGAGCAGCACAGCTTTGAAGCTTCTGGATGAGCTATCAATGAAGAGACGCCACTCGTTCGGGTTACAGACAATTCCAATTGCCTCGCACAGACTGGATACATTGTGGCAGAAGCAGAGCCCATCTTGACAAGTGAAGAAGCTTGAAAAATGTCGGTGATGCTTCCTCTGACTTGCGACTTGCACACTTTCATCTAACTAATCCCACTTCTTGAGCCTAGATGTCAAAAGCTCGACATTCGACTTTGTTAAACCAATATCTCTGATCAAGTCATTTAGGTCTCTTTGGTTGGGGTAGTATATGTTTCTCTTACCAGCTGCACCTCTGAAATTGTAATCTGGATCTTCAACGTCTACCTCCTCTTCTAGAAAATTCTTGTAAGTTCTACAACATTCTATAAAGTTCTTTAAAATTCTTGTAAGTTCGAGAAAATTCTCTATCAGCTACTCATCACTGGATCTACCTGGAATGTTCTGGAAACTAAGTAAAATTGAAAATTTCATTACCCAGGTCAATTTACTTTAGGAATAAGCAATTGGGAAATAACACTTTCTACCCAGAAACAAGAAAAAGTAAAAATGTTATTACATAGTGTAATAAATAATGGTTTGTTTTAATAATATTGAAGTTATTTTATCACCATAACTTCAACAATACTAAGTTCCTTGTTGTAATACATCATTAGTTAGCAGTTACTGTAGATCTAATTTATAAATTCTAGATGCGCAAAAAATGGGACAAAAATTAATTATAACTGTAATCATGTTTTCACAAAATCTCCTGTCATTTTTAAATATACCTGTGAGTTTTTTTCCTGGATTCGTACGGTTTTGAGTGTAAAAAGTCTCATGAAGAGAAACAACCAGTATCGAGTGAAAATTCTATAACTTCTCAACGTTCGTAAGGTGAGGAATTAAATATTTTCACTAAAGAAAATTTTCGAGTTTCACATCGTCTTTCTTATATATAATTTAATTTGCTACTTAGTCAGTACTGCTAAGCCCAATACAGGTTAGTGACAAAGACTCCGATTTTACAAAATGAAAACCAGAAAAAGTTTTGGTTTTGCTTCCACCACTGTTAAGCCTTAATATATGTAAAGAAATGTGGTGAAAGTGCACCAAGTGATACTAGAAATCAGACTTAATGATTAACTGACTTCGTGTTAATCAATAGTCATCTCAGTTGTTGTTGTTTTGAATTAAGCACAAAACTACATCACGGGTATCGAACCCCGGTTTTTAAAGTTGTAAGTCCACAGACATACCGCTGAGCCATTGAGGGGAGGAATTAAAGTAAATAAAGCTGCATTCAGATGTGTGTATTGCCAGACTAATATAGAACTGCACGTAGTTTTTGAATGTGTTGTCCTCATTTATGTAAATCTGTCCAAATCTAAAAAGTTGGTTGTCTTCTTGGATGTTCGCATTTTTAATTATTTTATGTTGTTGTTTTTTTACGTTGAGGAGTTCACAAAGACTAACAAACAAAATTTCATTTTAACTTGAAATACAAGTACAATTTTCTGCTGATATTTTAAACGGGATCATCCGACGGCAGGCCACAAAATGGCGTCTCGTGTTTTAAAAGCTAAATACACGCCAGTAGAATTCGTAGTGAGTCCTACACGTTGGTGGATATTAATTGTTTTTTTCTACTACGACAAAGTTGCGTCTTAACTTATTCATATAATTTACTACACAATAGCCATAATTTTATTGTCAGTTAATTTTAGAGTTGTAGTTTAGGGCTAGATGACATTAATGAAAACTATAAATATTTCATGAGGGAACGTGAGGACCCTCAGTCATGAAGACTAAATTTCTAAAGACATGAAATAGCTGGTGGGGAAAAGTCGAAATAAAAACATCATTTAAAAAACGGTATTTGCAGTTATAGAAACTGTGAGTATGTTTCAGTTACATATACAGTACCGTTAGTGTAGAACAAAACTTAAGTTAGTCTTCTGAAAACATAACCATATAATAATGAAAGATGGGGTCAATGCTGGTAAAACAATTGCCGTATAACAAAAGAACACCTTTAGTGGTAAACCATAAACATATAGCTGAATATAGTTCTCTTGGTATAAATTATATATGCGTTTACAGACACCTCAGCAGTCTCCACAATCATCATACTATTGAGAAATTTAAAGAAAAATAATCGTTGTGTGTTATCCCGTAACGCACTCTCAAATGTTTTCGTTTCTAGATAAATCATTTCCTGCAGGATTGGAAAATACATGTAGTAGATTTAGTAAGCGATTGAAACACATCTTTTACGGTTTAAAATATTTTGAGAAATCCAAAATCTACCAAGTAAGAAATGCTGTTATTAGAGGCTTTACAAAACAAGAATATCTGTGACACATTCTGGAATTATAGTCTGACAAAATATTAAATATAACTAAGGTGAAACGATTAACCTTAGCTCAAACTTGTTCATCGTTGTACGTTTTATATAGTTAGTGTAAAGTTATGGATTAGAAGGTCCAAAGTTAGAGCTGCGATATGCTATTGAATACACTCCGCACTTTCGACTCTGGAAGCCTCATACTTTTGGCCGTCCCGCTATTCGATGAAGAAATGATTTTGCCTGAACTAAGAGGCTCGTTTCCCTAGCCGTTTTACTCTTGTCACTTAACATGTAGTTACAAGTTCAGACTGAAAATAATAAAACATTTTATATCGTTAGATAACAAGATAGTGTTGGTTATATTCAAGAACTTTGTTCTTCTAGACCGATGCGTTATGCGACAATAAGTTAAAAAGTTAAATGCTCAGGTCGCAGACCACCAAGTTTTCAGGCATAGACGTCCTTGATTTAAAGTTTCTAACAAGAAAGAAGGAAACCAGTCGGCAGTTACATCAGTCGAACGTCTTTATGTAATATCATATTGAACCCTTATCTTACAGTTCAAAACATATAACTCCATGTAATATTATATGGAACCCTTATCTTACAGTTCAAAAACATATAACTCCGTGTAATATTATCTTACAGTTCAAAACATATAACTCCATGTAATATTATATGGAACCCTTATCTTACAGTACAAAAACATCCATGGAAGCTGTGGATACGAACATTCATAAGTTTGAAACGGTGTCGAACATTTGCACAAGAAAAATATAAAATTCATACAAACCCATCTTCTGTGTTTAGTAAGAGAATATCTGGGATTACTATAAAATAAACTTAAAGGTACCTTTTTTTGAGGAGCTTCCCAAGTGGTACAGCGGAATGCTTGTGGACTTACAACACTAGAAATCGGGTTTCGATACCCTTGGTGGGCAAAGCACAGATAGCACATTGTGTATCTTTGTGGTTAATTATAAACAAACAAACACATTTTTTTTGGAGTAAGATTTTACCAGTAATTACAGTAACACAAACTTCAAAAATGACACTAGAGATTATTGTAGAATAAATGAAAAGTACCTGTTTGGTGGTAATATAATATCGAGCATTTTTTAAAATAAACATAAAAATTACCTGTATTCTCATGACCACTGGTTTGGGTATTAAAACTTTAATCAAAATAAAGAACAGAACAACGTTTTGACCTTCTTAGGTCGTCTTCAGGTTAATCTATTTTGGAGTAAGATGATATCGAAAATTATTATGAAATAAACGTAAAGGTACCATTTTTAGAGTACCGTGATACTAGAATTTAATATGAAATAAACGTACAGGTGGTTGTTTTGATGGAAGACAGTATCAGGGGCTACTTTAACATAAACGTAAAAAGGTACATGTTTTGGAATAAGATGTTATCGGGGTTTGTTATAAAACAAATGTAAAAGGTATCTTTTTAATAGGAAGATGATACCGGGAATTGTATCATAGATACATTTTTTGTAGTAAAATGACACGAAGAACTATCATAAAATAAACATAAAATTACGTGTGCTTGGGTGATATAAGATTGAGCATAACATTAAAATAAACATAAAAATGACATATTTTGGAGTAAGATTATACCAAATATCATTATAAAATAAACGTAAAGTACCTTTTTTTTAATTAGATGATACTATTGTTATATTAAGTTAAACATAAAGGTTGTTGTTGTTTTTTTTGAATAAAATGTTTTGAAGAAAAATGATGCGGGGAATTACGACAAAATATATCCAAAAGCAACTTTTCCGGAGTAAGATGATGTTTGTAATTACTATAAAATAAAGATACCTGTTTTGAAGTAACATGATATCGGACATTACTATAAAATAAAGATACCTGTTTTGAAGTAACATGATATCGGAGATTACTATAAAATAAACATAAGGGTACCTGCTTTGAAGAAACATGATATCGGGGATTACTATAAAATAAACGTGAGGGTACCTGTTTTGAAGTGTGTGTTTGCGTTTTTCTTGTAGCAAAGCCACAAAGGGATATTTGCTCAGCCCACCGAGGGGAATCGAACCCCTGATTTGAACGTTGTAAATCCGGAGACATACCGCTGTACTAGCGGGGGACCTGTTTTAAAGTAACATGATATCGGAGATTATTCTAAAATGAACATAAGGGTACCTGTTTTGAAGAAACATGATATCGGAGATTAATGTAAGAAAAAAAGGTACCTGTTTTGAAATAACATGTTATCGGAGATTACTATAAAATAAACATAAGGGTACCTGTTTTGCAGTAACATGATATCGTGGATTACTATAAAATAATATAAAATATCTGTTTAGGAATATGATGTTATAAGGATTATTACAAAATAAACGTAAACCTACCATTTTATAGTAATGCAATATCGAATATTACATTTAAATAAAAGTATTTGATTTGGAGTCAGATGATATTGGTGATTACTATAAAATAAATGTAAACGTATCTGTTTTGGAGTAAGATAATACTAGGTATTAAAATAAATAAAAACTGTTTTGATGTAAGATGATGTCCGTAATTACTGAAAAAGAAATGTACAAATACCTGATTGGTGTAAGATGATACCGAGGGTAATTATTAAATAAACGTAAAAGTACTTAGTTTGCTTCAAGATCATATCGGGATTACTATAAATACAAAAGTGCCAGTTTTAGAGTAAATAATAACTGCAAATGTATCTGTTTTGGAATAATATGTTACCTAAAACTACTATAAAATAGAGCCTGCATGGTGAGGTGGTTAGGGCACTCGACTCGAAATCTGAGGGCCGCGGATTTGAATCCCCATTACACCCAACATTCTCGCCTTTTAACGCCCCCACAGTTAATAATGTATTGGTCAGTCCCACTATTCGTTAGTAAAAGAGTAGCTCAAGAGTGGACAGTAGGTGGTGATGACTAGTTGCCTTCCCTCTAGTCTTACACTGCTAAATTATGGACGGCTAGCCCAGGTAGTCCTCGTGTAGCTTTCCGCGAAATTTAACACAAACAACACAAAATACTGGAAAATAAACGTAAAAGGTACTTTTTTCGGAGTGAGATGATATTGGGAATTATTATAAAATAAATGTTGAGTTTGTTTTTTTGTAGCAAAAAGACAGCAAGGTTTACAATAAAATAAACGTAAAATAACCTGTTTAAGTGTGTTATAATATCGAGCATTAGATTAAAATAAATGTAATACTATTTATTTAGGAGTCAGATAATTTCAGGAATTGCTACAAAATAAATGTAAAAATACCCTTTTTGGAATAAGATGATACTAGGAATTAATATGAAATAAACGTAAACGTATCTTTTAAGACTAAGATGATACCTGTAATCACTATAAAATAAACCAAAGAGTAAATGCTATGGAGTGTGATGATAACAGTTATTACTATAAAATAAATGTAAATATTTCATATTTGGAGTGAGATAATACCTGGAATTACTAAAAAATAAAGATACCTTTTTTTTTGCTATAAAATCAAACTACGAATTACTATAAAATAAATGCAAAAGTACAATTGTTAGTGTCGGGTTATACAAAGAATACCTGAAAATAAACGCAAAATTATGTGGAAAGGCAAGTATATTATGGAACATTACATTAAGATACATATAAAAGTACCTGTTTTCGGAGTAAGATAATACTTGAAAATACAATGAAATAAACATAAAAAAGTACATGTTTGAATGAAAATGATACTAAGGATTACTGAAAGATAAACACAGTGGTACATGTTTTAGAGTAAAACTATATCAGGGATTACTATAAAATAAAAGTACTAGATATTATAAAATAAACGTATAATTACCTGTTTTTATGTAAGGTTATACCAGTAATTATTATAACATAAACGTAGAAGTTGTTTGAGTGATGAATGATACAGGAATTACTATAAAATATATCTGAAAGCAACTTCTCAGGAGTGTGATAATATTTGGGTTTAGTATAAAATAAAGATACCTCTTATCCCCATCATTTATTCACTTAGTTATCCCCTTACTTTCTATCATGTGCGGGGTTGAAGGAAGACTGTTTAGTCTTCGTATGACATAAACGTAAAAAGTGCCTGTGTTAAAGTTGTACAAAATATTACTACCAAATAAACACAAAAGTATCTGTTTTGGAATAAAGGAAACCAGGGATTACAGTAAAACAAATGTAAAATTGCCGGTTTTGGAGTAACATTGTATCAGGGATTGCTATGAAATAAACGTATAGGTACCTTTTCTGGAGTGCGGTACAACAAGTAATTACAATAAAGCAGGACTGGTGTTATTTTAGATATCACTTATTGTTTAAGCTCCCTCAAACATAATGGTAGGAGTAGTTTTATTTCGATATCAGTTGTAGTTTAAGTCCCTTTAGATCGGATGGCAGATTTAGATATCTTTCTTCTTTAAGCTCCATTAAACCTAATGACAGGAATAGTGCAATTCATATATCATTTGTCATTCACGTTCCTTTACAACTAATGGGAGGAATAGTGTAATTTACATATCATTTGTTATTCACGTTCCTTTACAACTAATGAGAGGATTAGTGTAATTTACATATCATTTGTTATTCACGTTCCTTTACAACTAAAGACAGGACTGTTATTTATATCTCATTTGTCATTCACGTTCCTTTGCAACTAAAGACAGGACTAGTGTTATTTGTATATCATTTGTCATTCACGTTCCTTTACAACTAATGATAGGGCTAGTGTTATTTATATATCTCTTGTTGTTTAAGTACCTTTAGACTTGAAACTAATAACGGGACTACTGTTATTTATGTACCACTTGTTATTTTCTTTTTATTGTACGTAATGACAGACGAAGTGTTATTTAGGTTCTTTATAGCTGACGACAGAACCAATGTTACTTTGATATCGCTTGTCATTTAAGATCCTTTATTCGTAATGACAGAATCAGTGGGATTTATCTATCAGTTATCGTTTAAGGTACGTTAGATCGAAGAATGAACAGTATTATTTAAATATATTTTGTCGTTTGAGCTCCATCATACCTAGTTACAAGACAAGTGCTATTAAAACTGCCTTAGAGTACTACATAGGATAGTTTTATCTGGATATGGCTTGTATAAGCTCCCTTATGACATGACTAGCGTAATTTTTGTATCAATTGTCGTTTGAGTTCATTTAGAGCTTATGACATGACTAGTTTTATTTAGTTATCACTTTTTCTTAAAGCTTCTTCAGACCTAATGACGTGAATAGCGTTGTTCAACTATTAAATGTCGTTTAAGCTCTCTTATATACCTACTGACAGAAATAGTGTTATTTAGGTTTCAGTTGACCTTCAAGTTCTTTTAGGAATTATAACATGACTAGTGTTATCAAGGAATCGTTTTTTTCTATTTAAGATCTGATGATAGGAATAGTGTTGTTTAGGCATCACTTGTTGTTTGAATTCAGTTTGACGTAACATTAAAACTTTTATTTAGTATCTTTCTTGTTTTAGCTCCTTTATACCTAATAAGATGACTAGTGTTACATAGATACCAGTCGTAGTTTAGTGTTCTTCAAACCTGATGATGTGACTCGTGTTACATAGGTACCAGTTGTAGTTAAAGTTTTACTGCATCTAAACACACCCAGTGTTATTTATATACCTCCTGTCATTTAAACTCGCTCAATACTCGACTAGTGAGTGTTATTTAGGTACTACTTGTCGGTTAAGCTTCCTCAGACCTACTTATGGTACTACGTTATTTGGCTAACGACAGAACTAGTTTTATTTGGATATCTCTTGTTGTTTAAGCTCATTTTGGCTTAATGAAAATAGTACTGTTACTTCGATATAACCTGTTATTTAAGCTCTCTTAGACCAAACATCATGATTAATGTTATTTAACATTACTAGTTGATAAAACTCCTTTAGTCCTAATGATAGAACTCGTAATGCAAGTTAGGATTTTCAGCTAATTGAATAACACACAAGTTTATATTGTGGTGTAGAACAGCTATACGATCTTGAGGATTATAAACACGACAAGTAATACTTTTAGAAAGGTTTTATTTAAAATATTTTTATTCAATACAAACAAAAATATGAGTGGGAAAATCAATTAACGGTTTTTGCTGTTATTCAAGTTAGGTCAAGATGTAAGTTTGATTAAGTAAGGTTATATACCCGATATAAAAAGATAGTTTATTTGTTTAAGAGATTTTGTGTATACCTGTGATATGAGAACTATTGTACATTTGGTTAATAAAGGTTATACATGTGGTTAAGAGGGAGTGTACATTTGGAAGCTCATAGACGTAGTTAAAAGAGGACAAAAATTTGGAGTAACAAATACATATATATAACTTTTACCATCAATATCATATTTCTATCCAAGATCCGAAACTCATTCCTATTAGCAACTTTAACTTCGTTAAATCTTGATTTCATGCTATGTAAGGTAAGATGAATGAGAAACAGTAACGGTAATATTTATTAAAACACGCAAGCGATACATATACTTAACCCATAAAGAACGAATAATGGCAACTAGATGGCGAATTTATAAATGGCGGAAGGCAATACCAGTAAAGGTTAAACATAAGTTGTGGTATTTTAGACCAGTTTGGGAGAGTTAAAGAACGAACCGTTTACAGACTTTTGTATACATTTCATACAAGAGTTTCGACTCTTGCCGCATCTTTTTGGGGGAATTGTTGACCAACCAAACTTTGATTTGTGCTCGTTAGATGTGCCTTATTTCATTCCCAGGATCAATGAAACAGTAGAAACGCACTGCTACTACTGGGTATAGTTGAAACATAAGTTTTGAAATTTCCGCTAAAATCTAATATTAAAATGGGTATAGTATGTCTGTTTGCACTTTTATGGGTTTTTATACTTGTGTGGCATTTGTTGATTGGTTGGATGACAACCAGTCACAGTGTAAACTATCATCACGTGTCTGTTTTGTGGTACAGTTCATTTTTGTCCGATAAACAGGTGGTATTCAGTTGTATTTGCCTTTGCTACGTTTTTAACCTGGCTTTCTATAATTATATATTTCCAACGTATCTTTTCAATAAGTCGTTGCAAAATCTACTTGTAAATCTATTCATAAAACAAAGCATTTTTTATGTTTTTGTCTTTCTAGTTTTTCGTCCGTTCACTCATCGGTTTGTCTATTCGTCTTTAGAGGTCAGAAGGTACCTTCTACAGTCGTCGACATGTAACACGATTCTACGTTATATTTTCACAACAAATGACACTCATAGGAGTCCTAAAATAAATAAAGAAAACGTATAATGCTAAGGAATGAGTTATTTACTAATATACTGAATACTTATTAAATCAAGGTAAATTTTAAAGAAGAAAACGTGTGTTGATAATACTTTACTCAATTTCAACGAGGGTGAAAAAGTAATTTTTTTTTATAAAATGCAAGTTGTGTTTTTCAACTTACCAGTAATAAACGAAATTACTTAGTGTTTTTTGTTAAGGTGAAACTGGATGTTAACCTGGTATCAGTGACGTGTATACCGTTGATTTCTTGGAGTATAGTTACAGAAATAGACTGATTAAGAGTTACGGATACCAGAAAGCCGTTGAACAGGACAGACTCGTTGTGGAAGTGATCAATAGAATCTAAGTTAAGAGTCGTGACTAAGGCATTTAAACAAAGAAAATCAGATGCTTCAGGGGACTTGGTAAGAGTTAAATTATTCTCCCGGGCTTAGCTTCTCTCACATGTGCTTACTTCCGGTTTTATTTACATTGTCTTCGTTTCCTTTCAACTTCTCCCACTATTTTGCATTGCTAATAACTCATTCATCCGTACTACGTTTTAACTATCGGCGCAGCAAGAGAATTTGCTCATTATGTCATCAGTTCGCATAGAATCAGGCTGTTAAGTGGGTTTATGTTGTCTCCCAAACACAGTATTAATACTATCTCGTGAAGCACTGAACAGTAGCTACGTTGCTAGGTTACGAAGAGGGTTGACGCACGCATACCAGTAGCACAATTGAACAATCACTACGTAAGCTGAAAGGGAAGCATCCAATTGAAATTGATGTAACAATTTGTGTTAGGATGGAGAAGAAGAAAGTGGAACATTCTGATGTAGAACTGATAAATAGACATGGTTCAGGTTCTCCTGTAGTTCAACCTTTACTACAACATCCATATATTTCAATTTTAGTAGAGCAATAGGTTAATTAAAAGTCATGTGATTACTATATTGTTGTTTGAATTTTTTTTATGGCGCGTATTATTTGGTCTTTATTTACGATAAGTATACTTGTATAAAGTATTACAAAACACAGGTTTCTAGTCAGATGTTCTTTAGTAACTTTTGAATCACAAGTTTTTGTACCACTGATTTTCGTAATATTTATTTTTGTATACAATATTTATTCAGCGTTCCCTTCCAAGTAGAAAAAGGGACTTTCGTAATTGTTTAACTACCGTTTCAAAACGAACAATTAAAAAGATTTACTCTTTAACTTAACACATTTTACTTGCACGTATTCGTAAATTTACGCATTGTAAAAGTGTCACAGTATTACATCTACACATTATAGAAACGTCATAAGATTTCGTGTGGTCGTTAACCTACAAATTTTAGAAGTGTTACAGGTGTTGTACGTCCTAAACCTACTCATTGTGGAAATGTCAGGGGTATTGTACGTATCAAGTCTACACGTTGTAGAAGTATAATAGGTCCTGTGTGTATTGACTGTATTTACTGGAGAAATGTCACGGATATTGCACTTATTATCCTAGTCGTTATAAATGTGTCACAGGTGTAGTACATACTGGTAAACCTACAATTTGTAGAAATGTCACAGGTATTGTATTGTTCCAGTTTCTAAACGTAGGGATATTTAAATGATAATATTTCTCTATGTCCTACGCTCACTTTGCGTTTCGCTCCGTGAGACACATGAAGAACTTTCGTCCTCACACACGAAACGTATTTCAAATCCAATAATGTGGCGAATCCCCCACACAGCGAATCGATCGTAAGAAGAGGTTTTACATCAGAGTTGTGCACTAGCCAGAACAAAATGTAAAAAAAAACGAACAAAAAACAACATGGAGTTACTATAAACTGCTTGTGCACGTGCATTTAAAAACAAAAGCATTATAAAGTTTTCATCAGAAAATCCCTGTAAGACAGCTCAACCTTAAAGCAAGAATTGAGCACAAAAAACTCAAACATTTTAACCGCTGAATACAAACGAAGCGAACAGTAACAGCTTTTAGACGTATCTGATGTTATTGTTTGAACTCGGATACTGTCCACAAATAAATCTTTTGTTAGAACCGATATAATACCAAAACAAGCAAAATAAAGGCTTCCTCTACAAATGATACTTGGACACATTTATTAGCATGTTTAGACCATTAAAAAACAAGGAATGATTTGTATTTTACAATATATTTGAGTGATTTAAAATATTTTGTTATACATTTATGTTTTGATAACGATTAGCAGGTCTCGTGTATCTTAATGATTGTATTGGTGCATATCGAAGTATCCAGAATTCAAGTCGTTATAATAATGAACAATCTCTGCACTTTCAGCTGTGGGCGCTGTACGTAAGTTAAACTGAGTCCCACACTGAGTGTAACTTACGTACAGCGCCTCATTATTCGGTGTAAAGAATCTATGAAAAACCCTTGTGGTGATGGGTGCTGCTGACTGGTTGTCTTCTCTGTGGTCAGTCGCTCAAAATTGAAGACGGTTATGCCTCGACCCTGGGATCTCTGACCTCGTCATTAAGCCTACATGCATTCGTTTTAGTAGTAGTGTGATATTTATTTAAGTCGTAATAAAGAATGCTGCATTTTAATTTAGTACTTTTTGTGTTTTTTTCATATCTGGGGCGAGCGATCTCTTCATGTGAAAAACATATGGGCGAATAATATTGAAAAAAGTTGAAAAGCACTGCCTTAAGGATAACACTAATAAACATCAAATTTCTATCAGTAATTTGATCATTTTATTAAGGTTAATGTACACAACAGTTTTTCATCTTTGTCTTTAAAAGTACCCAAATTTCCCTTATTATATGCTATTCGTGCCAAGGTAATTCTATTTATTTTTCAGAGTTATCTAAAAACTGTATAGGTATTAATGTTTACTTACAAGTTATTTCTACCTTCCAGCATTCAGAACTTGAATAAGTCCTTAAAAGATTTATTGTCTATGTGCTAGTTGCAAACAGCAGATATTTTACTTGAAGCTGTGATCCTTGACATGTGTTTACCTGCACTGACTTTATCGGGTGGTGTATTCATGATTGTCGTTTTGTGGTCCTTGACACGTGTTTGTCTGCACTGACCATGTCGGGTGATGTACTCATGATTGTCGTTTTGTGGTCCTTGACACGTGTTTGTCTGCACTGACCATGTCGGGTGGTGTATTCATGATTCTCGTTTTGTGGTCCTTGACACGTGTTTGTCTGCACTGACCATGTCGGGTGGTGTATTCATGATTCTCGTTTTGTGGTCCTTGACACGTGTTTGTCTGCACTGACCATGTCGGGTGATGTACTCATGATTCTCGTTTTGTGGTCCTTGACACGTGTTTGTCTGCACTGACCATGTCGGGTGGTGTACTCATGATTCTCGTTTTGTGGTCCTTGACACGTGTTTGTCTGCACTGACCATGTCGGGTGATGTACTCATGATTCTCGTTTTGTTAACTCAGAACTTCCTCTCATACTTTGTAGTCGTGTTTGTTTGAAGTTAAGAGCAGAGATACACAATCGGCTGTCTGTGCTCTACCCATCACAGGTATCGAAACCCGATTTCCAGCGTTGAAGTTCATAGACAAATCCCACTATTAGGTCAGGCATTAGTGATCCAAATGTTGACGTTGGGTGATATTGACTAACTGCCTTTTTCTAGTTAATGAGTTCAACATTAAGGAAAGCTATGCGTAGATAAACGTTTCTTATAGTTGTGTTCAACCATTTGAAAAAAAAACTGGCCATAATACGCTTTTCATTCCTTTAACTCTGTTACTGTCATTAGCACATATATAGTACACACTACATAACTTTTCTTTCTAAACTCGAAAACTGTGATATTAACCACATGTAAATTGAGAATTTTGTGTCACCTTGAAAAAGAGAAATATATTCCTTTCAAACTTATCAGAGTTTACTGGTTTCAGATAAGTAACAAAATGTTAAAACAATGAGGTAAATGAGTTTCATTTAGGAGAACGTGTGGATATAATCTAGGGGGTCGACTGTGATTTAGCAACCGGACTGTGACTCTAATAACTTGTGTCAGTTCAATATTTATATTCTCTTTTAATCTCATGAGAATTGATTGATTTCAGATAAGTAACAAAATATTAAAACTTGTTTCTTTTTGTTTTTATTGTATTATCTAAAGATAAACATAATACTGGGAGAGGCCTGGCATGGCCAGGTGGTTAAGGCACTCGACTCGTAATCCGAAGGTCGCGAGTTCGAATCCCCGTCACACCGAACATGCTCGCCCTTTCAGCCGTGGGGGCGTTATAAAGTGACTGTCAATCATTCTATTCGTTGGTAAAAGAATAGCCCAAGAGTTGGCGGTGGGTGGTGATGACTAGTTGCCTTCCCTCTAGTCTTACACTGGTAAATTAGGGACGGCTAGCAGAGATAGCCCTCGAGTAGCTTTGTGCGAAATTCAAAAACAAACAAATATATTACACTAGTATCCGTATATAATTTATAATTTCGTTCAAGCGTAGATTTAAGTTTTTTGTGCTATCTACACGAGTTAAACTTCTAGTCTCTCATTGCTCAGTATAACTCAATAGTTTTGGCATTGTACTCAAGACCTTGTGAGCAGTGTCATATGGAAGATGTGAAACGCGACGTTTACGCAACTGAATTTCATATCTCTTATGTGTACGTTAACATGAATATAAAATATAAAACGTTGTTCTAAAATTATTTTATCACAATTATTTGACCACTAATTCTCCAATATGTTATCAGCGATTGGAGCTAAGAAAATAGATTTAAAATAACATTTGAATTTCTGATATTTGCGAGTGTGTTAAGAAACTTTATAATTTAGTGAAAGTACTTGTATCCTTTTCGTCACTAAATTATCAAATTTCAAACTCGGACCTTTCGCCAAAATTAATTAAACAAATGTAAGAAATAAAAAACAACAACAATACCTAAGGTCACCATATTTAAGTTTAATGACCGCTCTCGTTATTGGTTACTAAAAATCGCGTAATTTTTCTTTATTGCACTTTTGTAAAAATTGAAGTGAATCTTTGGCGTGCCTGAGGCACATGAGGCCGATGGTTTCGAACTCCTATTCTAATGACACATACGGATGGGAACGATGACTCATTTCCCCTTTGTGGGATGCTAGTCCATCGTAGAATACTCCAGCCAACAGCTAGGTACCTGTCATAGAGTTTCGCAGACTGGAACAAGTGGGGTAAAGTGTTTTGCTCTTGGCCACAGTAGCAGGTCGCGGACCAGCCCTGAACTTGTAATCAACTGACCACGAGTCCAAAGTTAACGGATTATGTTGTATTGTTCAGTGTCAAGCTGGAGTGATATTTCTGCAGTTTTACACGTAGCTTTAATGATAGAAAGTAAAGTTACAACGCTGTTTCAAATACAGAATTATTTCTTCATGTAGTAGCTGTAGTAAGTGATTTCTGTGGCACGTGCAAACGAAACAGTAACTGTGTACCACATACACGGGCCTGGCATGGCCAGGTGGTTGAGGCACTCGACTCGTAATGCGAGGGTCACGGGTTTGAATCCCCGTCCACCAAACATGCTCACAATTTCAGCCATGGGATGCGTTATAATGTGACGTTAAATCCTATTATTCGTTGGTAAATGAGTAGCCCGAGAGTTTGCGATGGGCGGTGATGACTAGTTGCCTTACACTGCTAAATTAGAGACGTCTAGCAGAGATAACCATCGTGTACCTTTACGTGAAATTCAAACCAAACCACGTACATGGAGCATTCGGTGGACTGTGAATAATGTGTTCAGCTATTGCTGTGACCTCACGTGATGTATCATTGCGAGCAACGCTGTAATTTGTATCCTTAAATATTCCATAATCTTCTGAGTCACTATGTTCCTGTTTAGTATGTGAGTTAGCTTCGCATAACCTTAGAGTAAAAAGCCACAAGGGTTTAAGCCAGATGACACTGCATTCGAAGGTTTTGTGAGGAAAATTCACCACAAAGTTCTGCCTACTTCAACACAATATTTGCCACTGTACTGCCTCATTCCAAGCTTCAATCTCTCAAGTGAGCAGTTCAATATTGCCAAGTTTAGTACCTTTCAAGTCACAATTGTTACAAATTCAAAATGTAATATGTAGAAAAAATAACGTATATTTCTGAATGTACATGCTTGGACTTAACTTAGAAGTCTTGTACACCTAAATTTCTGGATTATGATCGAACACTTGCGTAAATGAATGTCTGAACATACATAATCTCGGAGGTAGACTGTGATTTAATCATTTGCACGTCCAGACTGTGAGTCTTGATAATTCACGATTCGCGAACCGTTGCCACAAAAGGCACATCGCACGTTAAGACTATCGTTACTTTGTAAAAAGTCAATTCCATTATGTGGTCAGGCACGATAATAACCCAAGAGTTAATGGACAGTTTTGATTATCTGTTTCACTCTTATTTACTGAAATAAGGAAGAGTTATTACTAATAAATCTTATGTATATGTCCTCCAGTGGCACAGAGGTATATCTGCGTGGTGGGCAGAGCACAGATAGTCCATTGTGTAGCTTTATACTCAATTCCAAAACAAATTATTGTATCTTTGCACAAAATTCCGAAATGAATAACTTAATATAATTTCAGGACTATTTTCGCTTGCACTTTTAACCGAGTATTATATTTTGTATGTTGGCGAGAGTTTTCATCTATTTATCATTTAAAAGGTTTGTTTGTTTTGACTTTTCGCGCAAAACTACACGAGGGCTATCTGCGCTAGCCGTCCCTAATTTAGCAGTGTAAGACTAGACGAAAGGCATCTAGTCATCGCCACCCATCGCCAATTCTTTGGCTACTCTTTTACCAACGAATAGTGGGATTGATCGTAATCATTAAAACGTGCCCACGGCTGAAAGGGCAAACATGTTTGGTGTGACAGTAATTCGAACCCCCGACGTTCAGATTGCAATTCAAGCACCCTAATCACCTGGCCATACGAGGCTCGTTTAAAAGGAGAAAAGTAAATATGTCACCAATTTAAACAAGCATTTTGAAACAAAAACACAAGACTACTTGCAACAAAATGTTTTGTTTGTTTTGGAATTTCGCACAAAGCTACTCGAGGGCTATCTGTGCTAGCCGTCTCTAATTTAGCAGTGTAAGGCTAGAGGGAAGGCAGCTAGTCATCACCACCCACCGCCAACTCTTGGGCTACTCTTTTACCAACGAATAGTGGGATTGACCGTCACATTATACACCCCCACGGCTGGGAGGGCGAGCATGTTTAGCGCAACTCGGGCGCGAACCCGCGACCCTCAGATTACGAAGTGCACGCCTTAACGCGCTAGGCCATGCCGGGCCCCATAGTTAAGTAAAAATTAGTAATTGGACAATTTGTATCGTGCTTTCTGAGTGGACAATCGTGAAAAGATGAATCTTCGTCTGAGGTCTGTATGCGAATATTATAAAGAAATCCTGAAACTTAAGGCGGTATTTTTCCATTTAAACTTCAGATATAAAAAATAAAGTTTTTGGCAGGTTCTCAGCGCTTCTGCCAAGGAATAGTAAATAAGTTTTAACACTTTTTGTTACATTGAGAATTTAGTCATACTTCTCTGTCAAAATGCTCTATAAATTATCTTACTTTTTCAAAACTCTAAGGAGCACGCGCAGTGAAATGAAACTAAATAAGTTAACAAAAAATTATTATAAAAGAAAGATATGGTAAACTGATTATACGAGGTAGCCTGACGAATAGATTAAAAGACTTTCTTACACCAGTTACTAAGGCGAAAATTTGTCTAAGTAATATATCTGATACCTTTATGACCCCAAGCAAATCTGTTTCCCTCTCACCACCAGTTGTCTATGACGTCACTTGTAAGCTTCAGATAACGTTTTACACGCTTGTGGCTTGCTGTGGCTGGGTACAATGTTTACTTAAGAGTCCTGAGAGGCTGGACGTTCCACGTGGATAGTCTATAGTTCTCTGTCATAGTAAGCTTTCTAACACACGTGTTCAATTAAGCAGGGTCACCTTCTACCAGTACTAAATGCGCGCACGCACACACACACACAGATAATACAAAAGTACTGCTGGCCATGTCTTTCTTCTGCTGTTTCATCTGATGCCGCGTGCTTCGTGAATTACTTGTGCCACAACATGTAGCACTGATAATACAAAAAAGCCTGGAAAGGATGGGAATCAAATAACGACCTGTAAGAAGGCCTTCAGAAGTCACATGAATAATACGCGAAGTTCAGAGATAGATTAGAAAGCAGGATTTAACGATTAATTTTTAGGCTTAAGACATCGTTATATTTCTGGAACTTTATCTTGTGAAACCTGTAAGATAACATGATATGGGAGTTTAGCATGCTGTTCAACACGTTGTTGTAACACACTTAAACATCCCAGTAGCATTTTCTAATTACAATGGACAAAAGAGGCTTAGTGAATAACTTTCTAGGCCTAACATTCGAACTCGCGATCCGCTGCTGAACACACTCCGACCTTTCAGTTACGAGCGCTTTTCAAAAGTGACAGTCACTACTGCTTTTTTGGCAAAGGTAGCCCCGTAGGCGGGTGGTACTGATAACTGATTTTAGTACTTCTTACCGTTAGTTTTAAATCAGGTAGGATAACTGTGCCTGAGGTAATTTGTTTTGGTCGTTTACCCATTTATAAGCTCATGTTGAATATACCAGTGCCGTTAATGCATTTTCAAACATGTTAAGACAATATATATGTAAAAACGGCTCGTTTGGGTTCAGAAAATATTTTACGCTCCTCTACGTTTTTACATATATATTTCTCTACAAGTGGGTTTTCTCGACATCACTGAATATTAAGACAAGTTTTACAGCCCCCCTCCCAGTGGCTCAGCGGTATGTCTGCAGACTTACAAAGCTAAAAATCCGGTTTATACCCATGGTGGGCAGAGCACAGATAGCCCATTGTGTAGCTTTGTGCTTAATTCAAAACAACAAAAGTTTCACAAACTTACGTATGTCGTATAAGATACGCATGATAAAACTAATAGAAAGAACTAATTTACTAACTTAACTTTTTCATGGCTTTGCTGTGTTTTTTCAGATTCAGAACACAAATGCCATGTTTTTCAACTCTATTTCACTTTCACATTGACGTAATATTTGCGTTGGTAACAGAGAAGAAGAAGCTACTTTTAATTGTCCTAGATGAGTTTGAAAATGGTGACAATACTTAAATAAATATTCTTATGACATCAAGAAAAATACAAAAAGGTTAATTAGTATTACTATACCAATTAAACTTAGAAGTACTATTTACTAACGAATAGTTAAATATTGTTCGTAACATTATAACGCCCCCACGGCTGAAAGGGCGAGCATATTTGGTGTGATGGGTATTCAAACCCATTTCTTGGAATTATAATCATAATAAAGTTCAATGGATATTGGGACAATCACCGCCAACTCCTGGGCTACTCTTTTACCAACGAATAGTGGGATTGACCGTAACATTATAACGCCCCCACGGCTGGGAGGGCGAGCATGTTTGGCGCGACAGGGATGCGAACCCGCGACCCTCGGATTACGAGTCGCACGCCTTAACATGCTTGGCCATGCCGGGCCTGAATACGCCACTCTCAGATTTCGAGTCGAGTTCCCTAACCGCCATGCTATCAGTTGTGAAGTATTGTCTTTGCAACAACCACGTGGAAAATGTGTGCTAGTTTTCTGTGCTTTGTTTCGGTCTGTGTAGGTCAGACAAAAGTCGGATATCAATCATCATGTCTTTTATTGCAGTAGTATGTAGACCTATATCCCAATCACGAGCTTTAAAAGATTTCGCGAAACATGTTTTGTATTCCCTCAGTCCCCTTTGCACTTCCCTTCATATCAACAACTGTTATTACAAGAAAGCGTTTATTAGACAACTGTTAAAACGATGTGAGCATAATAAACCGTTTAACTAGATAAAATATTTTCAGTTAGTGATCGAGTGTAACTCATTTCTTAGCATTCCCGAAGAAAGGACCTGAGAATCCATGAGACGTAACTCCTTCGGTAAGCACTTTGTATCGTGAGAGCGTTATGAAAGTGACAGTCAGACAGTTGGACAATAGCTTTTAAAAGCTAGTGCTATTAACTAGATACAGTCTTGCCCTCTCGTCAGCCTTAACAGTTCAAAATTAAAGGCGGCTATGCTCTTGTGTAGCTGTACGCAAAATTTGAAAAATAAATTCAATTGAATAATGAATGTTAATACACAAACGGTTTTCGGATTTTACTTGTATGTTTCTTGTCGTCATATCTTTATAGTATCTATAGACTAGTATTTTATCAACAATGTACTGCAAAAAAAAAGGTATGGTGTTTAAAAATAGATAATTCTGATAAAACACGCTGTATTGCCAGGTGGTTAAGGCATTCGACTCGTAATCCTAGGGTCGCGGTCTCAAATCCCGTCACACTAAACATGCTCGCCCTTTCAGCAGTGGGGACATTATAATGTTACGGTCAATCCCACTATTCATTGGTAAAAGAGTAGTTTAAAAGTTGGCAGTGGTTGGTGATGACTTACTGTGCTCAAGTCTTACACTGCTAAATTAGGGACGGCTAGAGCAGACAACCCTTGTGTAGTCTTGCGCGAAATTCAAAACAAACCAAACTAAAATACGCTAAAATAATAACTCAGTTGTATCATTTTAAATAAAATACATTAACAAATGCAATGAGACAATTCCAGTAAAATACATTATAATAACAACTCCCATGTGAAAATTACAATAATAGACGTTAAAATAACGCATTCAGTGTGATGATTCCAATAAAAGACGCTATAACAACTCCAATGTGACAATAACAATATAATACCTTAAACTAAAAACTCAGGAGACTGTGTGAGGCTGTATTTTCAGATTCCTGTGGTACTTCAAGCCGTACTGTTTACCACTTCTTATCAAATATGTGATAATATCGTATAATTTACTATCTGCCTTTTTGTGTGTGTTTTTGTACGATACGGTTCCTTTGTACATCAAACTAAGGTAAATTATCACACTTGTCAGTGTAAATGATGTCCGTATTTACCAATAATAAAGCGGATACCTTCTATGCGTTAAATGGAGAAAGAAAACATCATTATCTATTCATAAAGTACAGGCGGTCTAGACGGAAAGAGTTACAAGTATATACATTTCTATTACGATTAGAGTGGATCTCGACGCGGCGCACACTTAAAAAAGAAAAACAGCAAAAAACGACGATTCTCTTTTCTAACAAATGATTCCCGCCCTCATCACTTTACCATTAGCTGTGAAATCACCCGACGTATCACTCCACGGACGGAAAAGCTGGTAACGGTAGAGCTAGAATATTGCTTCACTTTTTCATATTCATACGCTTGTTGACCGGACTGGTGAAGACCATCTACCCTTACACGTCAAGACCATCAGCAAGGCAACTCAGGACTATTTACATAGATATTGTTGTCGCCTGCTCTTCAAACATCCCCGTTGGCGCGTGACAATAACGTATTAACTGCACATACTTAAAAAGCTCATGCTTGGAGCCACGAAGACTAGGCGCAAGCACTACGCGTGCAATGGGGAAAGGGGGCGAAATGCCTGTTTAACTACGCCTAACCAAATGATCGATTAGACTATTTCATATAATATGTAAATAAAACCCAAACACTATTATTTACCAATCTGAGAGGGTCACACGGCGCTGGTTTATTCGCGATCATGAGAAAGTCTCGCAGACAGAAATGTACACTGATCGTGTTCGAAATGTGTTTGTTTGTTTTGAATTTCGCGCAAAGCTACACGACGGCTATCTGCACTAGCCGTCCCTAATTTAGCAGTGTAATATTAGAGAGAAGGGAGATACTCATCAACACCCACCGCCAACTCTTGGGCTACTCTTTTACCAATGAATAGTGGAATTGGCTACACATTATAACGCCCCCACGGCTGAAAGGGCAAGCATGTTTGGTGTGACGGGGATTCGAACTCGCGACCCTCGGATTACGAGTCGAGTGTCTTAACCACCTGGCCATGCTGGACCCATGCTTGAAGTAGATTGCATATATTTACATTAAGACAAAACATCAAATGAGTCCTATTGACATAGAGTTGCTTGCTACTAGTGTCTTAGAGGTAAGTCCAGAACACTGTTTTATAAAACGAAAGATCCCGACTCCTGAATATCGCAAGCAGGTTTCTAGAAGATCACGAGTTATTTTTGTTGAGTCTATTTTTTTGGGGAGGGGGCTATGACGGAGTGTGCTAAGAAACATTTTTTTTTCATCCTTCTAGAGATAATGAGGGGGGCGCTGCGACTAAAGCTCGGATGCGGGGGACCTCTGCCAAATTCGGCTGGTTTATGGGCTTACAGTGCTAAACATCGAGTTTAAGTTCAAATGTGCAAGCACGGATAGTGCAATGTGTAGTTTTGCGCTTAATAAACGAATCTTAAAAGTAGGATTTGTGTTTATTTACCATAATAAGAACCCGTATGGAGATCGTTTATTGAAGAGCCTAGATGTGAAGCAATCCTTTATAATCTCATGGCTTTTGTACGTCGGCTTTTACACCCATTGTCAGCAGAAGTGACTGATGTGGAAACAAAAGACTTAAGTGCTTCTTAATGTGTTTTTGTCCCTGAATAATGCTACAAGATTTCAGGTACTAAACAAAATTTAAAATGTTCTCTAGTAAACAGTTTGGTTTGGTTTGAATTTAGCGCAAAGCTACACGAAGGCTATCTGCGCTAGCCGTCCCTAATTTAGCAGTGTAAGACTAGAGGTGTGCAGCTAGTCTTCATCACCCACCACCAACTCTTAGGCTACTCTTTTATCAACGAATACTGGTATTGACCATCATATATAACGCCCCGATGACTGAAAAGGCCAGTATGTTTGGTGTAATGGGAATTCGAACTCGCGACCCTCAAATTACGAGTCGAATGCCTTAACCACCTGGCCACGCCGGGTCCCTCTAGTAAACAGAGCCTCACAGAAGTTGGATGTCTTATTACTTGTTACTTCCATCATTACGAAAATATTCCCGATCGAATTATTGAATCCGGAACTTATCTTGTTGATAAGAAGAGTTGTCGATTACTGCAACAATTCTCGTGAAAAACTTCATTTATTTACAAGTAAATTCTGTCTCGTTCGGAGGTTTTAGTGAAACTGATAACGTTTCTGATTCATTCGCACGAGCCTGCGATGGTTTTATTTTTTTACATGTTCTCAAGTAATTCCTGTGCACCGAATCCGAAAATGATATCCATTTTTCTTCATCACGTAATAACACAGTCCATAAAAGAGACTATATCACGTATTTTTGAGACTAAAAGACATAAATTCCACTCACACACATAAAAACGGGAAAAATGGGGATGAAATTTCGTATACATCAATGTTCCTCCATTTACTTTAGTTTGTTTATCATTATTAACAAATGGAATAATATTTGTAATAAACGAAATAATAATTTGATCTGAGTAAACGTTTTTTTCTTCACGACTTTCAAATGAAATCCTTACGTGATATAAAAAATATTATATTCGAACTCTGCATAGCTGAATTATAGAAATTCATTATTAAAACCAAAACAAATTTTATGAAGTTTAAATTTGTAGCCCTGTGTTACTGACTGATCTTTCTGTCGTATCATATTGTTGTATATTTACATAAGATTTTGGATTTAATATTGATAGCCTGACGTTTTTATTTTTTGTGTATATATAAAGGTTTCTCATGTTTTGTGTGCATGTGTGAATTTGTTTTGGGTTTTAGTTTTGACCCACAATGACTAGTGAGTTTCAGTTTCAAGTTCAACCTGAGATTGTGTGTGTATGAATTTGTTTTGAGCTTCAGCTTTCACATTTAAGGATCTAGTACGTTTGAGCTTGAAGTTGAGTATCTGATTTTTATGCATGAACTTGATTTGAGTTTCAATTAACAATCTTACATTGCACAAAATTCTCTCTAGTGAAGTTAAATAAGACATTTTGAGTCATACAAGAGCACAAAGTTAGCTGTCATTAATTTACAGTAGAAAATTAGAGAGAAGGCAGTTAGTCATCATTACCAACCGCCAACTTTTGTGGTTAATCTTTTACCAACGCTCCCAAGGCTGAAAGGACGAGCATGTTTGGTGAGACAGGGATTCAAATCCGCAGATTGCAAGTCGGGCGCCCTAACTACCTGCCTATGCGACCTTATACTATTTCTGTTGTTTTTTAGCCAAATTTTACTGTGTTCATTAAAAAATGTTTGGATTAAACACACTAAATTCACACGGGCCACTACTTAAATGATGATGCGAATGTGTATTATTAAATCTATAGAGGAACTAACCTAGAGGGATCAAAGTGTGACATAACTGTCATATAAGAATGTGTCCATTTTGAAATGTATTAAAAAAAACACTGTCGGTTCTCCTTTGATATCTGGACAGAAAATTATGGAACAACTTCGTAATGTAAATTCATGCGCATTTATGATAGTTTGGCGTTAAAAACAAAACCTTACCCACGTGTCTTGTTAAAATGGTGAAGCATGTCTTGTAATTAATTATTATCTCGATTATAAACGTTTAATGATTTTAGAAGTTCACTGAAGTAGAGTTTTATGTTAACAAGGGTGTCTGTCATTCGCGGGCTGAGCAAGTCTAGATATTAGCGTGGCCTGGATACGTTTCCGCAACACCGCACTCGTACTTGAGAACTATGAAGCGCCGTGAAAGCAACACTAAAGTCTTAGTATTCGATCAAAATGAGTCCAAGAATTGGTAGATTAGTGCAGTTGACCGGGTGTTTTACCTCTAGTCTATCACTTTGAAATTAGTTACGGCTATTTGCAAGTATATCTTTGCACAAAATTAAAAAAAAAAAAAGAAGGAAATTTGTTTGTGTCGTATTGTTTGTGTCGTATTTTATAATTTACGCAATTCGTTTCGATGTCTTAGATACGTAATCTTGTAGATATGGAGAAAGGTTTTCATATTTTTATTGGTAGCTTTGAAATATTAAGTAATAAGATGTACTCTAAACGGTTCACATTTGACGTAAAGAGTTATTCTTAGGTATATATGCGGGCTCTTCTCTGTTCGTACAATGATAGGTGTATTGTCGGGCATCTGTTACCAGTGGCCTCCAACCTGCTTGACCTCGTGACACGCTAACCAACAGTCTTGTTGTTGCAACCCTTTCAATGGCTTCTGTACCATCAGGTAACCCTTAAAAGTATGAGTTGAACCAGAAAATCAGGCGTGACTGTTTAGATTGTTCCTGAACCGGACGGTGCTCGTCACGGCGAATGTAGCCGTTTTATACCATGTCAGGCCGACAGCTGCCTCTCTCTCCCTAAGCCTTTCCACGTGCCACCTATAATCCTAGGATTTGCTCACTTAAAGTTTCATCATGATTTATAGAGAATAGAATGAGGTCGTGGTCGCATAAGTTCTCCTTCTTGTAGTCCCTACTGCGACGACCGTGAACTACATTATAGTTATTGATACTCCGACAGAATCGACCTGAATTTGCATTGATATTCACGAGGGCCTTCCCGCCTTTCCAGTTTATCAACACACATTTGTAACGGTTTGTTAAGTGAAAACTTGTTTTCTTACTCGATACACAATAAGTCCACGAAGGAATATAAACAGTTTAAAGTACATTTTTATGGCTCATGGAAGAAATACATACAAAATACAGTACTGTGGCTCGACTGGAAGAAATGCAAACAAAATGCAGTACTTTAGCTCAATTGGAAGAAATAAACACAAAATATAAATTTTGGTTCAAACGGAAGAAATAAACACAAAATACAGCACAGTGACTCAATTGGAAGTAAGTCAAAATCCAGGGCTATGGTTGAACTGGAAGGAATACACATTAGGTATTCATTTGCCTTTGTCTAAGATAGGTGTCTTAGTTTTAGTTCTTTCGGAGAAGTTTATACTATGGTTTATATGTTTGTTTAGAAGTCTAAAATCAAATTAAAACTCCTGAAAATATATATCGGGAGTTCATTTTCTGGAGCAGTTTTAATGGAAAACATTTTATGAAGTCTCAGCAAAAAAAACGAAAAACAATAGGAATATTTACAGAATCTTATTACAGGCACGAAAAAATATTCGGCTTTTGAAATGAAGTTTTTTCAGTGTCACAGCCAGGTTTTCCACTCGAATAGCGAGAGTGGGGAGTGAAAGTTATGAGATAGGTAATAAAATAGAAACCTGAAATTAGTTTAATTTTTTTAATAAAATGGTCATTAGAACACATATAATGTAAATGTTTATAGAAGTTTTATTTTTTATCAAATGATATAAACGAGTTTATTAAACATAAAAGCTGGAAAACAATATGTGATCGATATGCCTAGATCTTGCAGGTGGTCTGGCCCCCTTGACTACGCTTCTTGGTGCCTTAAGAACAAATTTGTTACATTTTACGGAAATTTATAAAATATACAGTTTTTACATCTTCCAATTTTTTATGTATCCTTGTTGTTATTTTTTTACTTCAATCAATACAGCAACTTTTGTACCTGGCTTTAGGACTACTTTTTTTTACTCTTACATATATTGCAACTGTTAATGTATAAAAATAAAATGCTCATCCTTCTCATCTGTATTATCTAATTATGAAGTATGCTTTAAAGGTACGACTCTTGTTTTAATTTTAGTAACTGTTGAAACACAAGAAGAAAATGAATAGACACACATCAAAGGTACCCCAAATTGCACTTTCTCAGGAACTGTGTAGTGACTTAATCAAATTTAGTAGTTGGTTTCATGTTGGATAACTGAGTCTTGACTCCGAAACATCTCGAAGGAAAGATAACGATCGTTCTTAATAGATTAAAAAAAATATTTTGTTCGTTAAAGAAATTCGGAATCATTAAACAATGTTTGTTGAAAACGTTTACAGGATAATTGTCTCATTAATATCGTTTTTAACCGATGAAGTTTTTTGTTTTTGTTCTGATTGTGGAACAATGATTAATTCAGCTCAAAAATGAAAAGGGTAGTTCGTAGAATAGGTGTGTTAAACGAAAAATAAAACTGAAGAGAAAAGAAAATGAAACTTTACGATTGTTATTTGACGAGCATAGTTAGTGACGTAACTGACTTTGTTTTAAAAAATGGTCAAACTTTATATTTCTTATAAGCAGTTTTACTTTATATTCAACACATATAACCATTAGATAGGCAATTGTGGGCTATTTTAATCTAACAAGTGCTATTATCGATATTTTTGGCTGTACTCTCGAAGTAAAGATGTATATATTATAGTCTCGTCACTTAACTACAAGTTTTATCGTCACGTCCGGTCATGCTCTATTCTCCTGACGACCGCATCTTGTCAGTAGTCTTGCAGCATAGTTTCCACTTTAAAATGCTTCTTTGTAAAACCAGTTTAACACTTTCTATCCATAACCGTCCAGTGATCGAGGATGATGATTTCCTAGTGACCGTGTCAAAAGTCGGATTGCATAGAAATCGATAAGTGCTACTACGCTTAGCAAATCGCCCATAATGTCTTCCATAGAAATAATTTGAATGCTTTTTTTATTCTCCAACTTGTTGAGCTGGCATGCAGTAGAACTAACTTGTGTGATTTTTTAAGACGTAGATCTTTTTCATTATATTTCGTACTATTATATTGCCTGAGACACGTAGATAGCTTTTATCACTGCCTTTGTGCTCATGGATACTCACCTGTTACAAATCACCAATCATCTTTCTTTACCATAGCTGAAATATAACTTGTTATAAGTCTCTTTCTATGTGGTCCTGTTACCCCAAGTTGATCCATACTCTATTGTTATCTGACAACATTAAGTAGATGGGGTATTCCTGTCTTTTAAATTCTAAATACTCAATTTGAAAACTTATTTATTATCCAAGTGTGTGAATATTGTACGTTGGAAAGTGCTGTTACGTATCATTCCACAAAAATAGGTGGTGTCATTGCAATTTCTAGGAATGTTGTGATACAAATAGTTCATCCCTTGTATTCGAGGGATTTCTATACTTGAAATAGGGAGCCTCGAATCTGGCAGATCTGGCCATTTAGCACGTTTTTTGCATAAGGTGTCGTACCAATTGAAATTATCAAATCCATTTCGTTTCAGTATGAAGTGTTTGAACATTGTTTTTGTGATATACTATTCAGAGCAAATACTGGAATCTAGAAACTGCTTTCTTCACATCGAACTCCGTACTTGGAAAACAAAATCTTAAAACTTATAAATATTTCACAATTAGAAATACGAATAAATACGAATCATAACCTGAAACATCACGTTATTTCCAATCATTCGATATTTAACCAGAAATATTGTATATTTTGTCATATGGTGCAACATTTTAGACATGTTTTGTAATGTTAGCTCTTTACTGAGGTTATTAGGAATGGCCCACGGGTAATGTAAGGAGTGGAAGCACAAATATTAAATCTATAGTAACCAGCTATTTTAACACGACGCACTATCAAACACACGCTTTAGTAAAAAGCACGTCAGAACCAGGCGTGGACAAGTGATTAATGTTGCAGATTGTAAGGATCCATGGTTTGCAATCCGTTGATCTCAAGAAACGCACTCCGCACTTTGAAACCGTGGGTGAGTAATAAGTGTGGCGGTAAAATTCCACTATTCAGTTATAGTAGTTCAAGTTTTAGCGATGATTGCTGTTGACTAGCTGCTTGACCTCTGAACCTACCAGTTAGAATTCTGAAACAGCGCTGGTATTCTTCCTGCAGCGTTGAACGAATTTTTATACAAACAAATAAGTCCGTGTGGGTTATAGAAGGCAAGATTTTATCATTCTGCTGTGTGATTAAAAGATATAAAAAGATAGTTTCTCGGTGGGACAGCGGTAAGTCTTCGGATTTGCAATGTTAAAATTAGCGATTCGATTCCCCGTGATGAACATAGTGGATAGCCCGATGTGTCTTTGCTCTAAGAAAACACAGAAATAAAAAGTAAAATTGCTTTTTCAGCTTGATTGCCCATGATGTCAAAGCACGTGTTAATTCGGTATTTTTAGACAGGCCCTCTACTGGGCTATAACAAAAATATTAAAAAAGACTTCGAGTGACAATCTTCAAATGATTCATTTTATATCCTCTCCTTTCTTTATAAATAAAGTCAAGATAATGAACTAAGACTCATTATAATCTTTATTATTTTGGAACCTTCAGAATATCATTTACATTATGTCATTTGTGAACCACCACTAGGTGGCGTCAGCACTGTCATTTTGGGGAGGATATTAACAATGCTAATTAATTTTTCCGCTGTTTGACGGCTTTCACGTTTTTACCTTAACGTAAACTAATTAATAGGCTTCATTTTCTGACAAAGAGAAATAAAAAAAACATTTTTTTCGATTGTATTTGGATATAAAATAGCAGGCGTGTGTATTAAAATATATTCAACGAAGTAACTATCACTAGATTATGTCAATGCACTTCCCATGAGACTTAGTAGATAACATTGTTGTTGACTGGAACTCGCATGTATGTCGTAACGTCAAAATGCATTATTTGTTGTTGCTTGGTTGTTGTTTTTTCTATATCCTATACTTCTAGCCAACTTGTGTTAACGATAACAGAATTACCTTCCATTATTCTATTAACTCATTAATCACAACTATACATCTTATAGACTTCACATTTTATGTTAAATTTACTGATATTTTTGCACTTTTGAAGAATAAGGAGTCAGTTTATTTTTAAACCAATCAGATGTTGACGAAGATATTGTATGCAAAATCTCTATCCACCTTGCAGTGTTATTTGTGAACATTTCTGAAAGTGGCAAGTTATAATTTACGATAACTTGTATTCAAGGCTTAATATACTAGTTTGTGTATCAATAATCAAAACAGTTTTACTGAGTGTTCTATGATTCAAAGGCCTAAATAAAAAACCTCTTACCAAAGTTTGTCTTTAGAACATCGCTGAAAATGTTTAAAGTGTTTTCAGAAATAAAATCAAACTTTTCTTTAATGGGTGCTGAATGAAATATAAGAAATCAGTTTACTTCTCTTAGACAACATAAAAGGAGTAACGTCACTTCCTGTGATGTTAAAGGAGTGCAATAATCGTGCTGGCGACGCAAAAATAAATGTCGTTTTTCGCCATGAATGGGTTGTCAACACTTGTGTTGCTAATGTAGCATTTATAGCATATGTTCTAAACAGAAACATTTGGTTGAAACAGTCTGTTCTAAAGTGCATTATGGCTTATATTCTGTCACTAACACACTGACAATCAGCTCAGTTAACTTATATATTTATTTATATGTATAAAAGGCATTCTTTACTACTGGCCGAACCATTCTGAATTAGATAATAACCTTCAAATGTATTAGATTATCAGGATCGTCGCTCTGGTTAACTGCATCTTGCCCTTAATTCTGAGTGTTGAACACCAAACCTGCCATTATTACTGAGTGTTGAACACCAAACCTGCCATTATTACTGAGTGTTGAACACCAAACCTGCCATTATTACTGAGTGTTAGACACCAAACCTGCCATATTACTGAGTGTTGGAAACCAAACCTGCCATTATTACTGAGTGTTAGACACCAAACCTGCCATTATTACTGAGTGTTGGACACCAAACCTGCCATTATTACTGAGTGTTGGAAACCAAACCTGCCATTATTACTGAGTGTTCGATGATTATTATTAGATATTAATGATTAAAATCATTTCAACAATGTTGGATGATACCGAATAAAACATGAACATGTTTGTTTGTTTTGCGCATGATAGTTTTAATTTCTTATACAACTGCATGTTTAATTATAAGAAAAGGAAGCATGTATTTCGAATGTAACCAAACAAGTTGTTGACATTAGTAATGGATATTCCATCACCTCTGTACTCTTACAACAAAGAAGTGTACATTCAATACACTCCGTGAGAACATGATTACGGTAGTCCAGTTTCAATATTTGGTATCTCGCTGTAGGAAAGTCATGTACAACAAATGGTATTTCTAATTTCATGGTTAGCAGGAAGCACGTGGCCTCGAGCAAGCAAAACGCCCCCTTTGGGTCTAGCGTTGTTACTTCGCAGTAAAAGCGACCGACAATATATATGGAACAAAATTGTGTAGGGTTCTAATGTGGAGTTGGCCTGAAAAGAATTGTTAGAACTA
Source organism: Tachypleus tridentatus (assembly GCF_004210375.1). Taxonomy (NCBI): domain Eukaryota; kingdom Metazoa; phylum Arthropoda; class Merostomata; order Xiphosura; family Limulidae; genus Tachypleus; species Tachypleus tridentatus. The sequence goes on from NC_134837.1 coordinate 216,478,124, forward strand.
ATAACCCACACAATACGTATCTCACCGTGACCCAGAGACTGTCAACTCCCCACCGAATTCCCACTTTGTACTTCTTACTGCAGTCCTAATGGTTGTATCGTTGCCAGCGGCTTAACCTATGCTTGTAGTGACATTATGGAATCTATTGTGTTGTTTCTGAACACGAAAACCCGCCAATCGGATTGCGATAATTAATCAACCTTAAATGTACAGTGGTGCACCATAGCCTGTTCTTCTTTCTCACCGTATCGTTAACTTTACATGAGTTATCTTATGCATTTAGTTTTATATTACGATGACAGAGTCTGTTATCTAACATGATTAACACTCCAAATGTTTCAAAGTCATCTGTTTAACAAATGGTAAAATTAAACTAGTTGTCTTGCCAATAAGTTGCAAAGTAAGATCGTTCTTCGGTATTATATCATCATTCTATATCTAAACAATCTGATGCTATATCTTCCTGCACTTCCATATCTTATTAATCTAAAGGTATTATGGTGTATTTTTATACACCACTGATCTAACAGTATATTTTTGTACTCTATATCCCAGTAACATCACAATATCTTTGTGTACTTCTGCACACTACTGATATAAAATTATATTTCTGTATTTTTGCATACCACTGATCTAACAGTATATTTCTGTATTTTTGCATGCCACTGATCTAACAGTATATTTCTGTATTTCTGCACACCACTGATCTAACAGTATATTTCTGTATTTGTGCACACCACTGATCTAACGACACATTTCTGTATTTCTGCACACCACTGATCTAACGACACATTTCTGTATTTCTGCACACCACTGATCTAGCAGTACATTTCTGTATTTCTGCACACCACTGATCTAACAGTATATTTCTGTATTTCTGCACACCACTGATCTAACAGTACATTTCTGTATTTCTGCACACCACTGATCTAGCAGTACATTTCTGTATTTCTGCACACCACTGATCTAGCAGTACATTTCTGTATTTCTGCACACCACTGATCTAACAGTATATTTCTGTATTTGTGCACACCACTGATCTAACGATACATTTCTGTATTTCTGCACACCACTGATCTAGCAGTACATTTCTGTATTTCTGCACACCACTGATCTAGCAGTACATTTCTGTATTTCTGCACACCACTGATCTAGCAGTATATTTCTGTATTTCTGCACACCACTGATCTAGCAGTACATTTCTGTATTTCTGCACACCACTGATCTAGCAGTACATTTCTGTATTTCTGCACACCACTGATCTAGCAGTATATTTCTGTATTTCTGCACACCACTGATCTAACAGTATATTTTTGTATTTCTGCACACCACTGATCTAACAGTATATTTTTGTATTTTTTGCACACCACTGATCTAACAGTATATTTTTGTATTTTTGCACACCACTGATCTAACAGTATATTTTTGTATTTTTTCCACACCACTGATTACATAACAGTACATTTCTATATTTCTATGTCATACTACACTAACAATATAGTACTTCTACATGGTACAAATACAACAGTGTAACTCTGTACTTCTGTATCCCCCTAGTATCATTGTTTTACACTGTACAATTGTACACACTAATTCAAAGTATAATAATTCTTTAATTGTACACGTTAATATAATATTGTATAATTGTTTTATTGTACACTGATTCAAAACAGAATAATTCTTTAATTGTACACACTGATCTAATATTGTATAATTCTTTCACTGTACGCACACTAATATAGAATAATGCTCTTATGTTTCATTATATTAGCCTTGAGATGATAAGCAGAGGTAATATTTCTTTTAAATAATTCAGAAAAAAGGATATCAAAACCTTTTATTTCTTTTATATGATTAATTTATTTCGCAAACAAAGTTGCGCAACTAATATCACTTGCTATTTCAGGTGAAACAATTTTCGTTTATATCTGAACATCTGTTATCTTGATAATTTCTAAGTTGTTAGTTGTAGAACATGTAATAGGGATAATGATGAAGTCATGAATTGAAAAACAGAAAGTAACCTAGTTGAGTTCAGGATGGATTATTCATATAAATTAGTTAAGCCTTTCTTGATACAATGTGTTTTTGCCAAACTCATTACAACATAAACGACTAAATATAAAAGTGTTTGTTTGGTGTGTTCCAAAACCATATAATGGGTCCTCAGCAGTGCTTGTCTCGAGTGGGTCGAATCCCTAACTCCATCACAATAAGAGTACAGCTGAACTGCCAAAGAATTAATATAAAACTGACTCAATCACTTCGTGAAAGATCAGGATACCAGCTCTTAGGCTTAACTAATTGTTCTGATCATGTTTCTGCCTGAGATAATTGTTTAGAAGTCCTAGAGTAAATACTAAAAGTGTACTTGTATTATTGCCATGAGGGTTCAGACACGTTAGGAGTTTACTTTCGAACGACTCGTTAGATATATATCCATTTAACAAACTAAAGGAATTACAACTTGATGGGTCGGCTGTGTCTCAATGGTTAGAATCGCGAATCCTAGGCTTCGTAATTTGCATACTGTTGTCGCAAAATAGTGTTGGGTTATAGGAGTACTATAAGAGAGATGCTCAAATCCCACTACTATTCAATCCAACACTGTTCTAAGAATTTTCAGTGGATTCTGTTGTCTAGCTACCTTATCTGTAGTCTGAAATGTAAAGTTAGGGACGACTGTGAGAGTAGTGAGTGCCAAATTATCACGAAAGGTGTTTTTAGGAATATCTAAAAAGCATATGTTTGATTATTTTTGGGATTTCGCGCAAAGCTACAAGAGGGCTATCTGCACTAGCCGTCCCTAATTTTGCATTGTAAGACTAGAGGAAAGGCAGCTAGTAATCACCACCCATAGCCAACTCTTGGGCTACTCTTTTACCAACGAATAGTGGGACTGACCGTCACATTATAACGCCCCCATGGCTGAAAGGGTGAGTATGTTTGGTGTGACTGGGATTCGAACCCGTGACCATCAGGTCGAATGCCGTAACCCACCTGGCCATGCCGGACCAGGTATATGTTTGACTTAGATGGCATTTGTATACAGACTAATTATCATATCATCATACACAAGTCTTGCAACTGTCATTAAAATCCACTAACAAATAAAGTTATAAGTTCTAAAATGTCATGAATTACATAGCACCAAATTATGAAACACGTTTTGTTTATTGCAAATTTTGATCGAAACTATGAGCAAAAGGAAGAATTTAACACCAAAGCAAAATAAAAAACTGTAAATAATCTTCCTTCAGGAAAGAAATCAATTGAAATTGCAAAAGAACTTGTCAAGACGACAGAATTATTATGAAGTACCTAGTTAGTTCCGATGTTAAGCGAACAAGATCTTATAAAATAAAAGTACGAGTAATTTCAAGACACCAACTTTCGAACATCAGGTGAACAACTATAAAGAAGCCTCTTTAATCGAGTAGAGAGATCAGATCTCTAGATGTTCCAAAATCATCAAAGTGTAAGGTCCTTCGGAATGTTGCAAAATGTGTAATTCAACCATTGCTGGGGGTCAGAAATAATGTGCAGCGACTTGCATGGGCTCACCAGTTTCTAAAAATCATTTTCAAGAAGTTTTGTTTACAGGTGAGTCTCGTGCAACTCTTGATGGATGGACCAGAGGATGACTAGCAAAAGGTGCTTCAATCCCATCCGGAATAGAACACTAGCAAGGAGTAGTAGTAGTAATGTTTCGAGCTGGTATCATTAATAATGAGTTTGTGGGTCCATTTAGAGTACCTGATGCTTACAAATGACTTTTGAAGCAATTATAACGTTTCTTAAGGGCAACTTTAAACCTTGGTTAAGAGCAAGTCTTTGGGATTCGAAAGGTCATTTTTGTGGAAGATAATGCACCATCTTCTACTTCTCGTAGTACATTAGGTTAACTTTCAAAGTTAGTCTTCAAAAACAACCATCTTATGGAATGGCCGCCTCCTCTTCAAATTTAAACCCCATAGAGAACCTTTTGAGTATCTTGAAATGTACATTTATATTGATAGAAGGCAATTTACATCAAAGAATGATCGCTGGAATGCTGTAGTATCATGTGTAAGAGATGTTAAAGCAAAGGACATTTAAAAACTGACCAACTCTTTCAATGATAAGATCATCAAAGTCATGTCGAAAAATGGTAGTTATATCAGTAAATTAATAAATTTTATTCTGATTTCTTATGTATTAAGTGGTTTCTAGGTTTTGTTGGTTATTAAAGGTTAATTTATTGATTCATAGTTACCTTCAACGGCTGCTATTTTTGAACTGCAGATTCATTTGTCAGGAACTTACTTAATAATTTGATACTATGTAATTTGTGACATTTTAAAAATTTCTTATAACTTTTGTATTTATAAGTGGATTTAAATTACAATTGCAAAACTTGTGTTTAATAATACAATAGTTCGTCTGTATAAATTTCATATACATCAAACATACACATTTTCAGATATTCGTAAAAACAAAACTTGCGTAATAATTTGACACGCCCTGTAGATAACCATCTGCGCAACTCTGCATGAAATTTCTATAAAACAAAAGAAATAGATTTTAAGAGGTAGAAAAATCTAAAAGCACAAAGAAATTAATGAAATAACTGTAAATGGATGAAATATACTTATACTTGTTCTAGAAGAAAAAAACATTAGTCAGTGTGTTCACATATTCTGTATAACTAACTATTTCTCTCTTACAGCGATTTTAATCATTTCTTTGCCTTTCCTTTTTAGCGGTCGCCCGGTTGTGAGACATCAGGTAAGTCTAAGAATTTACAACGCTAAAATCCAAAGTTCGATTCCCTACAGTAGAAAAAACAACCAATCAGTTCTTTTATCGATGTAAACCTTGTATTTATAACATATCAAGCAAATTTTAAGCATTTCTTTGTTTTCCCCAAAGCGATTTTAGTCTCGTATTTGTATTTCCTTGTAGCGATTTTAGTCTCGTATTTGTATTTCCTTGTAGCGATTTTATTACAGCAGTTTTCTTCATAATGTTAAAAACACGTAGGTTCAATAATGACAGAAATGAAATAAAAACCCTATAACGCAAGTGCTTTCGAAAGATGGATTTTTCTTCGGATTGCCCCTGAAGAAGAAAGGACCAGCTTTCGAAAGCACTTGGGTTATAGAGTTTTTATTACAGCAGTGTTATTCTCCTTTCCTATTTCAGATATATGCTCGTAGTAGACATATTTCAACTGACCGAAATTTCGTTTTTCCGAGGTATCTGTATAGTGTGGCACAACATATTAAACGTTATACGTGAATTACACACATGGTGAACATTCTATGATCCATTTTGGGGAAAAAAAAGTACACTTTTCTTGTTTAACTGCACCTTGGAGTCTCCCGAGTTATATGAAACCTTCCACGCTTGTTGCTACACATGTAAACAGTACATGGACTGTAAAACTGTGTGTTTGCTCCTTTATATTTGCAGGCACGTAAACACATTTCTATTTATTTATTTGTTGACTGAGACCGACTTTACGAAGTAGTAACAGTCGTTTTATTTTCTTGGAGGCTATGGTTTAATTCAGAAAGGTTATTTGCTTATATTTGCCGAGAGAATTGTTCGGTATGCAACAGTTTCTTCTAATTGCTCCCCATGGTCCATACAGTTACGGATAGATTTAAGTAGAAGCCGGTCATAAGGTCTAATCACTGTCATTATTTCTCTTCCTCCTCACTCCTGCGGCTGTATGCGAGAAGTTACGATCTCGTGCAACGCTCCTGTCGCAGGTGTCAGAGTCCAACTTCATTAAAACACTTACAGTATGCTTCTAGAAATGATAATTCGCGATTATACTTCCAAATATCGAAGTACATCCTGCTTTGTTAAAGCAGTTGCAGTAAAACTATGTTATACTTGTAGAAATGCTGTTGTCGCGATTATACATCCAAATATCGAAGTACATCCTGCTTTGTTAAAACAATTGTAGCAAAACTGTTATGTCTCTAGAAATGCACATTAATTAATTTTAATTCGTATAAGAACTATTTGATGTGACGTGTTTATTATTACATAAGACATACATAGAGACTGATGAAATTAGTGAAAACTTTACTGTAAGATTCAGCTGTTAATGATGTCATAATTATTGGTGATTTTAATTTCAGACATATTAATTGGGAAATGCTAAAGTCAAACCGTGAGAAAGAAATGTTTGTGGAAACTGTTCAAGATGGATTTCTTCACTAATTCGTCAAAATCCTACTTGAAATAATGCTTGTTAACTTCTGATATAAAAATGGTTAAGAGGACAGAGAATGAGGGAACACCTAAATAAAACTATTGATATTAAAAAGAAAAGTTATGAAACAATGCAAATTAAAATCTGAAGTTTTGGGTTTGAGGGAGATTTGGGTTTTGGTACAATTTAATGTAATAGCATGGTATAGCTTAAAACCCGGATGGAAACTTTCTGATATAGGGGTGTAAGGTTATTAGGTGTAGTGTTTTAACCTGAATGAAATATTCAGGTTTAGAGATTTAAGGTTATTGCTAAAATGTTTGGGTATACAGATATAAAATTACCAGTCAGAGAGATCTAGCACTGATAGAAAGTTGTAGGTCTATAGATGTCAGTCTCTCAGTTGGAGGGCTTTAACGTGGATGGAAATGTTCAGGTTTAGAAGTGTGAACTTGGGAGTTGGGATTTTATCTGGCTGGAAATGTCCAGTTCTGAGGTATCAGGTTACTCGTTGTAGTGATTTAACCAACATGGAAATTTTCAGTTCTAGAGGTATAAGGTTGTTTTAACCTGGACGGAAATGTTCAGGTTTATAGGCATATCTTAAGTCATCAGTTGGAAAGATATAACTTTCCTAGGATGTGATTTTTATAGGCATTAGGCTTAAAAATTATTTTTCAAATGTTTTTATTTCTCTCTTATTTGTCCATAGACTTACTGCTGTTCCACACTTTTTTGAAATGATAACTTGTATTTTAATAAGAAAAAAAGATAAATAAAGATAAAATATGTTAAATGTAAGATTAAAAAAAGAAGAAGAAACCCATGTTGAATTTAAAAAACCAGATTCCATTCTAAGTAAGCATTTGAGCTAGATCAATTAATAATAAATAGTAACAAATACAGTGAAATATTTAAAATTAATACTAGTTTTTTTCTTTATCAAAACAGAATCCTTAGCATATACAAGAGAATGGTTTATTAAAATAAAATTGGTTCCACAGAAACTAATCTTCAACAATTAATCTTGCAATGTTAGCTAATTCCTAGGAACACCTAGGTACAAGAGATCAGTGGTTGGATATCGAAATCAGGAATAATAACATTTTGATTCCAAATTTTTAAAAAAAGTAAATTTTGAAAGGATGCAGCAAGAATAATCAGTTGTAAATTAGGTATCTGTGTTATATGAGATACTGAGCAAATGTGGAAATGTTTTTAATATTTGAAACAAATATATTCCTTATAGAAAGAAAAGGGTAGCTGCAAGTACAAAAAACATTCTGGCTCACAAAAGGGTATAAGAGATAAACTTAAAGAAAAGCATAATAAATTAAATAAAATTAAATTGTCTGGTATTATAGAAGATCATGAAAGTTTGTCAATCAGGAAAGTAGGACAACCAAAGAATGTATGAAAAAATTTGTGTGAAAACAAAAATTAGTAGTAAGATTTTTTTAATACATTAGGTGTAAACAAAATGTTAGATTTGGAATAGGATCCTTGAGAGATGATAAAGAAAGGTTTGTATGTCATGTTTATGATATGACTAGGTTATTAAATTCTGCTTTTTTCTTCAGTTGTTACTGATGAAGACATAAGCAGTATTCCTCATCTTGAACAACTGATGGATGAAAACAAAGTTGAACAAGACAATTGCATAAATTCTGAGATTGTTAAAATCAAGTTGAGAAGTTTAAAAAATGAAAAGACTCCTGGACCGCATAATATTTCCCTGAGAATTTTAAAGGAAGTCAAAGATTGGATATATGAGCCACTTGCTACAATTGTTTTTGTAAGTCCAAGTCCTTGAATAGTGGACAAGTACCAAGAGATTGGAGGTTAGTAATTAGTCTTGCATCAGTTATGGGAAGAGGTTTGGAAAGTCTGATAAAACTGTATTGTCATGCTGCATAATTTGAACTGTGCAATGTATTGTCATGCTGCATAACTTGAACTGTGCAATGTATTGTCATGACGTATAAATGAAACTGTGCAATGTATTGTCATGCTGTATAACTTGAACTGTGCAATGTATTGTCATGCCGTATAAATGGAACTGTGCAATGTATTGTCATGCCGTATAAATGAAACTGTGCAATGTATTGTCATGCTGTATAACTTGAACTGTGCAATGTATTGTCATGCTGCATAACTTGAACTGTGCAATGTATTGTCATGCTGTATAACTTGAACTGTGCAATGTATTGTCATGCCGTATAAATGGAACTGTGCAATGTATTGTCATGCCGTATAAATGGAACTGTACATTGTATTTTCATGCCGTATAAATGAAACTGTGCAATGTATTGTCATGCCGTATAAATGGAACTGTACATTGTATTTTCATGCTGACTTCAGTGCTATTGTTTAAAGCTGAATCTCTGTGTTCTAATATTCCAATTGGTTATATACTTTAACAAGAAAATGACTTTTTTTTTATAGAAACATGCACATTGTCTTGATTAGAATATTCAATATAAGTTTAATTATGCTTTAGTCTTTCCACCTGGTTAAAAGAAAAGTAAAATTATTTTCGTTAAATATAGAGCAAAGCAACAGTTAACTATCGTGTGAAAGTTTTCACTATTTAGAATGAAAACAGTTGTGTAAGTGTTAAGTGATCAGTATCGTTAAAAAATCTATATTGTCTAAAACATACACAGTGCTGAATACTGCTTAGCTACAGAAACCGCAAACGGTTGTATTATCTTTGTCTTTTCTCCGTTAAACGAACAGGCACGTGGCTGGCTACATTTGAGCAAACACACGCATGTTCACACCTTTTCAAGGCTCAATGTTGTCGAACTTTTCAGACCTGATAATTAGACCTATTCTCCCACTCGGTCCCTGTGATGAATCATTAACTCTTAGTGATATTTTCACGTGTTTATTTGGATCTAGGCTTAACAAAATTTCACTTCATCACGCCTACCGATCATAAAGTCAAACGGTATGCCACATTCCACGTGCAGCACTACATCACACACACACAGAATATTCCAGTTTCCTCGCAAAGCACCAAATCACACAAATAATATACCAGTTTCCCCATACAGTACCAAATCCTACAATATTTCAGGTCCCTCGTAAAACAGGCCCGGCATGGCCGAGCATGTTTGACGCGACGGGGATGCGAACCCGCGACCCTCAGATTACGAGTCGCACGCCAACTCTTGGGCGGTGATGACTAGCTGCCTTTCCTGTAGTCTTACACTGCAAAATTAGGGACGGCTAGCACAGATAGCCCTCGAGTAGCTTTGTGCGAAATTCAAAACAAACAAACAAAACCCTCGTAAAACACAAAATCATACACCAATATCGTGTCAATTACCTTGGAGAATAGTCCTCTGCTGGTACATCGGTATGTCTACAGATTTACAACGCTAAAATCAGGGGCTTGATTCCACTCGGTGGACTCAGCACAAACTTTAGGAGAATATCAAAACACTAAGAAACATTCCAGTTTCCTCACAAAGCACCGAATCACATATACCTGAGCTATCCTTTCTCTCGCTTGTTTGTTCACATAATTGGTTAGGTTGAGTTTCGTTAAGATAAGTTGTGTTACATAAAGTTATTCTTAAATTAGGATAGGTAATGTTACATTAGGTTAACGTTGAGTTGCGTTACGATAGACATCTTACGTGATGTCAGACTGGCTAACACATGGAAAGAACAACTAGTTATAACTTTAACTGTTGTCAAATGCTTCTTTCGAATGTTTATTTTAGCTGTAATTAGATTTTAGGCTAGGCTTACGTTGAATGTTAGATCTTTTGAATTAGATGCATAGTCATAAAATGATCTGTAACCTTCATTATTGAGAGTGTAGTTTGAATATTTGGAATAAAATACAGTGTTATTGAGAGGAGTGCAAAGTCTTTAAAAAAGGTTTGTGTGATAAAATATAATAGCTTTAAGTGAGAGGGGAGCTGGAAATACGCCATTAAAGCCAAATGATAAATATCCCATGGCAACGCTCCAGAGTTGGACTAATAATCCAAATGCACATTAAAAAAACAATTCAATGTATTCTGTTCTTTTCAGCCAGAACAGCACCTTATAAATTATATGACTAATCAGAGATCCAAGTTTCAGGCATAGACGTTCCTAATTTGCTGTACATAGGAATATCAGTAAACCACGCCAGATCCAAAATTATTCACGTGTTTGTTTTTAAATCTCGCGCAAAGCTACAAAGGGCTATCTGTGCTAACCGTTCCTAATTTAGCAGTGGGAAGGCAGCTACTCACCATCACCCAACGCCAACTTTTGGGCTACTCTTTTATTAACGAATAGTGGGATTGACTGTAACATTATAACGCCCCCACGGCGAAAGGGCGAAAATGTTTGGGAGGTGACGGGGATTCGAACCTGCAATATTCATATTATGAGTCGAGCAATTTAATTATCTAGCCATGCCGGGCCTAATATTTTGTGTAATAACATTAAAGAGATGAATAGAATACACGTTAATTAATTTTATTTCTTATAAGAACTATTTGGTGTGACGTGTTTTTATAACATAAGACATACGTAGAAAGACATACCTCAGGAAATGACAAACTGGATGAAATATGTAGATTATTACCATTATTTCCGTTTTGCTCGCTAATAGTTATGCACTTGACATAACATTTGTCTGGACAATGCTAAAAGTGTCATAATACTTTTAAATAGAGACCTTCACAACAAGTTTTAGAAGTGTCTTAATAGAAATGTATAAATTTCCAAATCATATGAAAGCACATATTTTTTTAAAGTGAAACATGATGTGGATGTATGATCAGCCACTAATTTATCTTGCAAAAGTCTATTCTTCAGATACCTCAAATTATATGGGTGAATACAAACACTTCTTATGGAAAATACGTTCTCACAACGGATATAAGGTTAGAGTAATTTCCGCCTTTGTTTTGTTTAGAAGAGTTCGAAGCCGGTCGCTACGTGTGGATGACACAACAAAACGAGCCAGTACTCTGAGTAAAGGTTAAAAAAAAGTCTTTATAAATGCCCTCTACATTGCGAAAAAAAGTCACAAAGGGAATTATAATGCTAATTTAATGAGTGTTAAATAGGTATACAAATTTTGACTAATGGAGAAAACCGTTGTTTTTTAATTAGTTAAACATGAAAACATAAAAAAAATCAAAAGACTGAAAATGTTTTAGTGATGAATAAAGGAAATTTAACGTTACTTTCACTTGAGATCATTGAGTTTATATGTAAACTCTGTTTTATAAGAACTTACAAATTACAATATATCAAACATAAAACTATAAAGGAACGTATTCCGAGTGGATTTGAGCATGACCAAGTGGGTTTAGGGGTTTGAATCGTAATCTGAGGGTCGCGGGTTTGAATCCCCGTCGCACCAAACATACTCGCCCTTTCAGCCGTGGAGGCGTTATATAGTGATGGTCAATCCCACTATTCGTTGGTAAAAGACTAGCCCAAGTAGCTGCCTTCCCTCTAGTCTTACACTGCTAAATGAAGGACGGCTAGCGCAGATATCCCTTGAGTAGCTTTGCCCGAAACTCAAAAACAAACCAAAAGGATTTAGTTTTGATATCACCAAGGTAAGACCTGTGTTCACAAACAAAGCCGATCAATAAGACTTTCATAAAAAGTCTTAACGTATGTATATTAATAAAGGGATAGTCAAATCACACTATTTGGCCAGGCAAAAGTATCCCTAATGTTTTAAACATACAATGGATCAAAATTTGAACGAAAACAAATTATCACTACAGTAACTTTTAATTCAAAAATTTTGGTCCCATAGCGGTACGTTGACGGAATTAGAACCATAAATGGCCCGGCATTGTCAGGTGGTTAAGGCACTCGACTCGTAATCCGACGATCACGAGTTCGAATTCCCGTCACACCAAACATGCTCGCTCTTTCAGCCGTGGGGGGGTTATAAAGTGACAGTCATTCTCACTATTCGTTGGTAAAAGAGTAGCTCAAGAGTTGGCGGTGGGTGGTGATGACTAGCTGCCTTTCCTCTAGTCTTACACTGCTAAATTAGGGACGTCTAGCATAGATAGCCCTCGTGTAGCTTTGAGAGAAATTCAAAACAAACCAAACCAGAACAATAAATTTTAGAGTTAGACTCTCCGCGGTGGACACAACAGACATTACTAAAACAAACAAACAAATTCTTAAATCTGTGTGTAAGGCATATTTTGTAACAGTGATAATCGTAAACACCAACAAAAATTAAAATGAGCATATTACAAGGAAGTTTATGCTGTTAACACAAAATTAAGAGCTTTAGCTACAAACAAAACTCGTTAATAACGTTTACCACCTAGCTAGCACCTTCACTCTAGTCTGTCAGCTTAAAATAACTTACGGCTCTGTGTAGATAAGATGTGTACAGTTTTGCCCGATAATTTTAAAAAATAAGCAAAAAAGAAATTGAATGATTCGAAGATAAACTAAACTATATCATCCAGCCTTGGCCATAGCTAAATCAGGAGCTGTGTGTCTGCCCCTCCTATGTATACAGTAGATCATTCTGTACAGGTGCTTTTAATTTTCGTATGGCCAACAAACAGTGTATTTAAATTTAGCCTTATTAAACCCTGTTAACTTGAATCATTTTACTTGGCTAGGTTAGAGAACACTTACAGGTTGCTTTTGGAGCAAAGTTTATAAGGATATTTTTTGTCGTAAAATATAATTACTGTTACATTTAACCATAAGAATACTAACTGGTTTCGTATTTCCTGAATGAACAATATGCAGTGAAGCCTGATATTCAGGCGTCAAATGCTACAGTGGTATAAATGGTGATACTAACTGTAGAAGTGTCATCATCTTTCAAAACTGGCATCTTTCTAGAAACTTTCATGTCAGACATTTTTATTTGATCCCTGTGTGTTAGTTACTTTGTATTGTTAGTGGCAAGTTATTTTATTATTAAACAAAACTAATATTTTAAATTATTCTGTGTCCGTATTTACAAACAAACGACATCAAGTAACTGGATCGAATCTACAACATAAGTGTAAAAAGAAGAAAGTAATTGCGCTTGCGAAAAAAAAATTAGTAGGCCTAATAAAAGTATTTTCAATCGTTTATTTAATTAAGGCAGTGATTTTGTTACTAAAGGAAGTGTTAAAACTTCTACAGTCAAACAATGACGTCATTACTTTCGTTGTGTCATAGAATGTCTAATTCTTTCCTGTCATGGAAAATATGTTAGACTCCAGAACGGTGCTATAGGTATAGATATGTCTGGCTTCAAAACAGTGCCATAGATGCACATATGTTTGTATCCAGAGCACTGCTATAAGTGTTCGGATTTTTGAACCAGCGTGAAAAATGAGTATTCTCTTTCAACCTTCCAAGAATGTATCAGTTCCAGATTAGTGATAAAATATAAAATAAACCTGGAACTGGAAGAGTTGTGTATCCATAGACATGGAACTGGAATAATTGTTTGCTTATTAATCTGGCCCTGAGATGGTTGTTTATCTATCAATATGGCACTAGTGTACTTGTTTATCTATAAACCGAGCACTGGGGTAATTCTTTATCTATAAACCGGGCACTGGGGTAGTTGTTTATCTGTAAAATGGGCACTGTAGTGGTTGTTTATCTATAAACCAGGCACTGTGATAGCTGTTTATCTATGAACCAGGCACTGTGGTAGTTGTTTATCTATAAACCGGGCACTGGGGTAGTTGTTTATCTATGAACCAGGCACTGTGGTAGTTGTTTATCTATAAACCGGGCACTGGGGTAGTTGTTTATCTATAAACCGGGCACTGTGGTAGTTGTTTATCTATAAACCAGGCACTGGGGTAGTTGTTTATCTATAAACCAGGCACTGTGGTAGTTGTTTATCTATAAACCGGGCACTGTGGTAGTTGTTTACCTATAAACCAGGCACTGGGGTAGTTGTTTATCTATAAACCGGGCACTGGGGTAGTTGTTTATCTATAAACCGGGCACTGGGGTAGTTGTTTATCTATAAACCGGGCACTGGGGTAGTTGTTTATCTATAAACCAGGCACTGGGGTAGTTGTTTCTCTATAAACCGGGCACTGGGGTAGTTGTTTCTTTATAAACCGGGCACTGGGGTAGTTGTTTATCTATGAACCAGGCACTGTGGTAGTTGTTTATCTATAAACCGGGCACTGGGGTAGTTGTTTCTTTATAAACCGGGCACTGGGGTAGTTGTTTATCTATGAACCAGGCACTGTGGTAGTTGTTTATCTATGAACCAGGCACTGTGGTAGTTGTTTATCTATAAACCGGGCACTGGGGTAGTTGTTTATCTATAAACCGGGCACTGGGGTAGTTGTTTATCTATAAACCAGGCACTGGGGTAGTTGTTTCTCTATAAACCGGGCACTGGGGTAGTTGTTTCTTTATAAACCGGGCACTGGGGTAGTTGTTTATCTATGAACCAGGCACTGTGGTAGTTGTTTATCTATAAACCGGGCACTGGGGTAGTTGTTTCTTTATAAACCGGGCACTGGGGTAGTTGTTTATCTATGAACCAGGCACTGTGGTAGTTGTTTATCTATGAACCAGGCACTGTGGTAGTTGTTTATCTATGAACCGGGCACTGTGGTAGTTGTTTATCTATGAACCAGGCACTGTGGTAGTTGTTTATCTATGAACTAGGCACTGTTATAGTTATGTCTCAGTAAACCTGGCACAGAAACACTGAATGTTTAAAGAAAACATTTTCTACAGTTTACAACAAAAGCAATAATTACAAACAAAAACGTTAACTGTATTTTTCTAGATGCGATTGTTATAGGTTCATCTAACAACATACACAAATCATAAGACGAAAGTATTACACCGAAATTATTTTTATTAATAATTTTATTTTGGAGGTTAAAATGGAATTCGTGTGTTTCAGAACCATGATCTAGTCTGAGTGTTATGTTTTTATTCTTGTAGAGGTTCATTAGTAGCTTTACGCATGAAGTAACACATACCGCAGTATCTCAGATCAGTTAATAGATCTTGGTGAATCTGTTGTAATATATATATAGTTAGTGTGCTCTCAACAGTATGGATGTATATATTTTTCTCTGTAATAAAAGTTCGGCTCACTTGGTTTCGTCGATATTGTTTTGCTTCCTCTAACTGTCGTCATTCGGAACTGACTTGTTACGAAGGAAATCGGGGCACGAGATAACCCGGTCTTCCATTGGTTGAACCGTGAAATGCAGGGAAGCACCCCACTAGGGTTGCTTTCGTAACGTTCTCATCGCATCCCGACCTATTCATGACCATCGAAGCGTCCGGCTCGTTTATGGGCGCGCGCGACGCTAGCCTATTTCCACAAGTCATGCCACATGAGTAGCGCTGTAAGTCAACGAAAGAGACACTCGCCATATTGCTTGGAGACCCGAGTATCATACTGGTCAAATGAGTGCTACAGATACCACGTCCCTCCCCAAACTTTAATCGGTTTTTCGGCCCTCCCATTTGACGCTTGGTGAGCCCGACCAGTCTGAGACGCTGAATGGGCCAAACTCTATGTTATGTTCTTTGGTCATCAATCTCTTATATTCATGGACGTTGTGACACAGACCCGCATGGCGTCGATCAGGCGTTAAGAATTCATCGCTCGGGACATGAATGTCTGTTCTTTAAGGCTAAAGAACCCCGGACTGGCCATAGTTAACTGGGCGTCCACCATTACAAAACAATCCAGACCTTTTGTGCTTTTCTCAATTCCTTATAAAAGTGTCTCTAAAAAGCCCTCCAATCGCTACTGATTTATATATATATATACTCTTAACAATAAGGCTTTAGTATCGTTTTTTTTTCTTGTTCATATTTTAAAGAAATGCTGTTATAAACCTCAGAACAAGCTCGCGAAATTGCAACACTTCTATAGTTCCGTCACTGGACATTTGAAGGAAAGCCTTAAAATTATTACCATTTTTGTACAGCAGAAGACAGAGTAATGGTAAATGCCAACTAACGTGAGGGGCGAATTTTATAAACTTGATCATCGAACCAGAAAAAAAGCGTTTTCTAACTTTAAGTTAGTTTAATACAATCATTATTGCAGTAAAATGTTCGGATGATAGCACGGGGTGTTAATTCACAAACCAATTTGATTTTTTAGATCGAGTAACTCGTTCTTTGTACGTTATGTGTGACTTTGGTAAATCGGATCTCATGAGCCATGTTTTAAGTCCTCTAATACTTTGTTATCATATATTTAGTTAGGCACTAAATAGAAGAATAAATGGATGAACGAAGAGAAAGTGAACATTTTAAAAATAGTTAATGACCGGATTTTGGTTATGTAAAAACTTTAAGCTTCAGGATAAATAAAGTCAATAGGAGTTCCGAAGCAAAATTCTTTCAAGGTGTGGTCTTCGAAGCAAGATGACATAGATTTAATTACAGTAAAACGTTGATTCGCTCAATAATTCCATCTTTCATTCTTACAGCTTGTTTGATTGGTTCCATAGAACTCTTTAGGTTTATCACTAATTCACCTACAAGAATATCTAAACAGGCAGTCTAGGTGGTCTCTTGGTAACAGCCAGAAATCTTCCATTCTTCCAACGTGTTTGGCTGGTTTTATAGAACTCTTTAGATTTGTCAGTAGTCTACCTACCATAATATCTAAACACGCATTCTAGATGGTCTCTTGGTAACAGCCAGAAATCTTCCATTCTTCCAACTTGTTTGACTGGTTCTATAGAACTCTTTAGATTTGTCAGTAGTCTACCTACCAGAATATCTGAACAAGCAGTCTGGGTGGTCTCTTGGTAACAGCCAGAAATCTTCCATTCTTCCAACTTGTTTGACTGGTTCTATAGAACTCTTTAGATTTGTCAGTAGTCTACCTACCAGAATATCTAAACAAGCAGTCTGGGTAGCATCTTGGTAATTACTCCACTTTGACAAGTTTTTATTACAAAGGAGAAATCACGAATGTTTATTCTTGTTACATTAACCGTCCATTCGTTCCCAAGCCACAAATTATGATAATATTCTAGATACCAGTGAAAAATTCCGTTAAAGTTTATAACAAAAACTAACATTTTATTTCAAGCAAATACACAAGCTATTAAGTATCGTCTAACACAACGCACAGGAGAAACGTCTACCAGGGACTTAGGGCTTCAAAATATTTAATATATTTATTGTTAATTTCTGCGTTTATATTTTGTTTTAAAATTATTTCCTAAATAAATTCCTAAAGTCTAAAGGTATTCTAAGGTTGTTGACATCCTTTGTCTGAGGTTATTGCTGGCTAAATGTCTTTAATCTCACTGATTGTTCAATATTAAGCACAAAGCTTTACAATGTGCTATCTCCGTTATCCCCACAGAAGGTATCCAAAATAGGTTTTTTCTTACGTTATAAATCTTCAGATCTACTTTTGAGGCACTGGATGACTGCGTTTCATTGTAATTTTGGTTTGTATATTTCCATGATTGTTGGGATGCGAACATCTTTATTGTCAGTGTGTTTCTTACATCTTAAGTTGTTGTTCGAAAAAATACCCTCATTCTCAGAATATTTTGAGGTTATAAACATTCCAAATATCAATTTCAGTCAACTTTTGATTTGCTACTCATTTACTGTTAATCCAGATATTTTGAATTTATGATAAATGTTAATTTGTCGTTGGTTTTTATTTCAATGTGTACATTTTCGTGTACAAATATTTTGGTCATGTATGTTTTACAGTGTTTTTATAATTTTTTTCTGATTTCTGAAAACGTCATTATTATGTGAAATTTTTTTGTAAAATATCAAAGTTACCGCCGTTTTATTACCACGTGGTAATCTCGGGTAAAAATTAAACATACTGTTTCTTAACATTACCAGCACGTGACGATTTCTTGCAAAAACCAATTGACAGTTACTTAACTTTTTATCAGTACGCGATAATAACCTATATATGAATAACTAAAAGTACCGCGATAATAATGGCTTTTAAAACATTACTTAATTTTACGGGTACGTCATAGTCTTGTAAAAATTAGATTACCATTACTTACGACTAAGTTTTAATGCCTAATAAAATATTATCTTTAAATAGCGTTACCGGTGCGAGTTAATACCCGATAGAAAGAAGTTGTAATAGTAAGAAATTCCTTCTTTATGAAAATATTCGTACTCTTACATTTCTACACACCTGTATAAAAAAACACAAGCAAATACATGTTGTGTTTACTAATTATGTGTCTCAGGACAGTCATAACCTTTTCTATTTTCGTTCATTCATGACGATTTATGTTTCATTCCTCCTAACTCCTGTCATCCACTTTTCTTCAACGGCTGTACTAGTGTTATTTAAATCAGCACATAGGCTGTTGCTGGTGGCAGATGATTGATTACTTGAAAGTATCGATCAGGGAATGTGGTAAGACATTTCTGTGTAGAAGAAGTTTCCTTCAGAGCATTCTGCTGTAAGCTAATGTCTCGTAGAAAGTCTGTCAAAGTGCAGCTACGTTGATGCGTGCTGCTTGAGTCAAGCGTTGGAATATAGTTTCTTTTATCTCTACATTTATGACTGATCACACTAGTTGTAAGGTGCATTGTTAGAGCCGTCGAATTTAGTTAGGTCGTAAATTCTACCCCTTGTCGACAATGCTTTCCTTTCGTGTTCTCGTGAACAACGTTAACACCACGTGTGGCGGAAAGACTTTATGTCGTTTCCGGTTTCCGGGGCTGTTCTACCAGATTCGGAGCCTCTAGAATTGAGCAAAAAAGGCCTAATCTATACCTGTTTAAAGCTAGGTTTCAAATCTCCACTTTTATCTTCGTTAAAGAATGGAGTATTCCGGAAACTTGGTAGTTCGATATAAAGACATGTTTCCGAGTTAAAACTTATTTCCGAGGATAAAGAACTCTTACCTGTTGACTTTTCCTCCCCCTCTTGACAAAATTATAAGTCAAGTAATCTCCTTTACTGTTAACCGCAATCGTGTAAATATAAAGAGCAAGTTGTAGCTAGATGAATGAAACAAAAATATATAATTTTATGTGTTTTATACATTTCTTGAATGGATTATTGGCTGGTACATTAGTTTACTAATAATCACGAAATCTCGTCCGACCAGGCATGTTTTTGACACGTGTGGTTCTAATTACGCAATAATACCAGAATGTTCCCTTCAAGCCCTCTTAATGTTTAAATGTGACAACGTTAGTAATGAGGGAGAGTGTTTGTCAAGATACAGTTCAAGCAGACATGTTTGTGTATCACAACATTTTATTACATATAAACTTTTCAAAGAGTAATGCCGTCCCAAGTTGCTATAACATTAATTTACCCAATCTCTTTTTCATTACTTAGGTCACTTGTTAAACTTATGTCGACACAGACTGAATGTCGTTCACTATAAAGTTATTTCTTTTCTACGCAGCATTTTAAGTGTATATATATAATGGTAATTATACATGTTAAATAACGCTATGTGTATCCATAATTCGGATCCAAATCATATATGCATATACTTAGATAAACACGTGGCACAGTAGTACATCTGCGGGTTTCGATACTCGTAGTGGGCAAAGCACAGAGAGCCCATTGTGTAGCTTTGTGCTTAATTTCAATCAATGAAACTGCTTTTCACACGTTTGACACGAAAAAAGTTACAAAGTATAGAAGGTTAATTAGAAGTGGGGGGCCTCGCTCTCCCTGTTTCCTCACCACTATATTATTATTACTCCAAGAAAAACGTGTGGCCCATTGCACTCTTATAGATGACCAATACTCTTACACGCACATAATACCTATACATAAGTAAATATAACATAATCACACGTATTCAAAATGGATGCCAGTTTATGATGTTGATGTCTTTACAAAATGAAGTCACGATTTATTTTATCCACAATTAGCAACTGGAAACTATTAATTACAAAACGTTAGGCAGATAATTTTAGACAATTTGACTCGAACGACGAAACTATTATTTTACAAATTCCACTTAGGTGATCAATTTACTAATTTATGTGTACAATATATAACGGTCAATGAAAAACAAATAAATTGAAAATTCGTAATACAGATATTACCCACAAATTACACAATATTTTGACCAATGATCAATCATGATATTTTCGATTCCAGTTTTAAAGTTGTAATTCATTATTTTGTTTAACTCACATATATTTTAATATTATCCGTGATGTTAGTCTATGAATGAGGTTACAGTAAGTCTGTAAATATATTTTTAGTAGTTAGATAACACAACAGTTAATTTTGACTTCTAAAATTTTCTATATATGTAAAAGTTAGAAACTATTCTTTTCGATGAATCATATGTATTCTTTACGCTGACATAGAAGTCACTTATGGTTTCATGGAGTTTTGACTGCGAGTAGACATATTCGATAGAATTTTTATCTAATTTTTCCTGAGGCCAACTTTTCCTGCATAAAAACAACAATCAGATGGTTCTCCAATAGAGTACTGTGATAAACGAATCACTGGATATTTTATTAAATCATAAATAACTTTCGAAAATGTTGTGTGGCTAAGTGTTTGTGAGAAGTTTCGTTTTCTTCATAGAGTGCAAACTGCTTTGATTGTAACTGAGAAGGACACTGGCTACATCTTAGTGGGAAACAGTTTCACCACACAATCATATTAAAGTTGAGTATACCTCTTTCACAATATTAATCATATTAAACAACCAGCCCCTACTAAAGCTGAATATATCTACCTTATCACATTAGTCATATTAAAGGAAAAGCCTTACTAAAGCTGACTACATCTACCTTATCACATTAGTCATATTAAAGGAAAAGCCTTACTAAAGCTGACTACATCTACCTTATCACATGAGTCGTATTAAAGGAACAGCCTCACTAAAGCTGACCACTTCTGCCTTATCACATTACTCGTATTAACAGAGCAGCCTTACTAGAGGTGACTACTTCTACCTTATGACATTAGTCGTATTAAAGGAGCAGTCTTGTTAAGGCTGACTTAATCTACCTTATCACATTAGTCATATTAAAGGAGTAGCCTTAGTAAAGCTGACTACTTCTACCTTACCACATTAGTCATATTAAAGGAGTAGCCTTAGTAAAGCTGACTACTTCTACCTTACCACATTAGTCATATTAAAGGAGCAGCCTTTCTACAACATAGTACATCTATCTGACTACATTAGTTATATTAAAGAAAAAAAGCCTTGCATTGTAATAAATAATGTTGTTTTTCTAATCATGTTGAATGATGAACCTTAGCATATTTGGTAGTTTGATCGTCCTTCTCAAGTGTGTGTGTTTTTTATAGCAAAGCCACATTTGGCTGTCTGCTGAGTTTACCTTGACAAGTAACCTAGACCAAACATTACAGTTTTTTCTCTCAAAACTTATAATTTTATGATGAAAGAAAGGGAAAATATTATTATTATTACTACTATTATTAGTCATATTAAGGAAATAAAATGACTACACTGATCATGTTAAGGATTAAATCCGACAGCACTAGTCATGTTAATCAGTTAATTTGAATATGCTGACCATGTTGAGAAATAAATCTATCTACATGGATCATTTTAAGGACGTATTTTGTATGAACGAGCTGACTGTGTTAAACTGGTTATGATATAGAAGATATCTGACTATATTGTGCGGGATTTTTGAATAATCTATTTACATTTCCTGTGTTTAAAAAACAACTATTATTATATAAATATTTCAAAGCTTCGTTAGGTAGGTCAAGTTGAAACTTGTGTTGAATATTCTTGACCGTACTGAAAGATTGATATAATAACGTAAGACCTCTAATGCCAATACATGCTGTATCGCTTACACATTAGAAACTCGGTTCTGTAAACGTTGAAAAGTGAGTTCTAAGTCTAACAATAATTATATTTTAATATGTTGCACGATGAATGTAAACAGAAACATTTGTACTTACCGTTAAAACTTGAAACATTATTACTTTTATCCCATTCTGTAAACAGTGATATACTGAATGACACATTGTGGTATTTTCAGTCATATGGATCAGTTATTATTATAGCTTCGATTTATTGTTTTTTATTTTTGATACGTTTTTTAGAAATACGCACATAAGATACTGTAATATCCTTTAAGTACCTTCTTTATC
Source organism: Tachypleus tridentatus (assembly GCF_004210375.1). NCBI lineage: Eukaryota > Metazoa > Arthropoda > Merostomata > Xiphosura > Limulidae > Tachypleus > Tachypleus tridentatus. The sequence continues at coordinate 216,500,419 of NC_134837.1, forward strand.
ATGTTACACAATATCACTAAACTGTTACGTGGTATATTTAAACACGTTGTTTTGATGAAAGTTTCAACTTCTAGACACAATGTTTTCCCTCGAATTCGCAAAATCTAATTCATTTCGAGGCCTGCCCATAACACTGAGGTAATACTTGCTATTAACAATCAGAATGCTAGGTACGTATATATATGCAGTAATAGCTTATGAAACTAAAAATCGAGTTTCGATACTAATGACGGGCTGAGTACAGGTGGCTCATTGTGTGACTTTGTGCTTAAGAACAAACAAACATTTATAACTGATGCGAAATATACAGTGCTAACAGTTAACTTAGTTAAGACATGTTAAATAATTGTCTTCTCTAGACGGTTTATCACCAAAACTTTTCTCACGATATCCTTGAGGTTATTTAAGCTTGGTTTATAACTTCAGTGATTTCTTTTGTTCTAGTTTTTGTTAAATACAGAAACTACACAATGGTCTATTTGTGCTATGTTCCTGACGGGTATTGAAACCGGAAATTTAACGTTTTATGTCTGGAGATTTACCGCTGAGCCACTTGAAGTGTATGTGCTTGAACAAAATTATTCATTTATTTTTTATCAAAAGTGCAACTTTATATTTATTTACAAATAACTGCTATTTTCCTTCCGTAAGAAATCAATATCATTCGTTGGTGGAAAGTGTTTGTGTTTGACCTTCTTTTTCTACCTCTTTACCTTTAAACTCTTTGTACTTCCTAAGCCTAAACTGTCTGTTCGTGTACCTATTTCATGAAGCAGGTGTCAGTGTATAACATACAGAATGTGTTACTGTTTGTTTGTTTATTTATTGTTTTAGGTTTCTAATGAATAATATATGTAAGGCCCGGTTCTTAATTTTTTTTTAAATCATCAGTTTTTCTTCACTAAAGCAGTGTATTATTATCTAACAAAACAACAGCCAAAAAAAAAAGACATTAACTTTTATGTTACCATACCTAATGTATATAGACATAGAAGAGTTCTGGCTTTACTGCACACTGTATTTTAACAATGGAAAATACTTATTATACACAAAATTACAATTGCCGTATCTACTTTACTAACACCCTGGCTTCGCGAACCCCTACAAAATGTATATTTTACAAAGTAATTATTAGTCAATAATGGAGTCTTTATCCCCCATTATAAAGCGAAAAATCAATAGGCTAACGTTTAGACAATTATAGAGCTCGGTTAGGGCTTTCAGCGCACAAATCTTTTACACGTAGCAGTCTTTCTAGACTTCTCTATGTGCAATGGTTTCCTTCGTTTTATGACTTAAATCGATTTAAAAGTATTTATTAACAGAGCAGAAGGTACGAAAGATGAAATTAACATAAAGGCCTGTTCACACAGGTTTATGATAGACAGGTAAATAGTGCTGTATATAATGAAATGTCTTTTTATAGTGAAGCCATGTACAAATACTCTGTATTAATTTGAGTATCAAAACATACCAAGTATGATGCGTAGTAGTAATAATTTCCATGTTTTATTGACGCTGTGTATAAGGCATTAAGGAAATGTCACTCAACCATTAAATTTGTTTTACGTAAGTACATCCACATTTCTAATTGTTCTTGGTAAGTCATAATAAAATGCAGCGTGTGCACTCAGACGACATATTACAAGTATAAAAATCGACCTCAGTCAAACAAAGTACAAGTTTATATACATGACTCCACTTATGGTAGCAGTGGTAATTCATACATAATGTTATATTTATGGTAGTAGTGGTAGCTCATACATACCATATCACTTATGGTAGTACTGATAGCTCATATATAATACTTTCCTTCTTTAAGGTAACAGTACTAGCTAATACTTAGTTGTTTTCTTATGGTAGAAGTGATAACTTGTACGTATTACTCTAATTGTGGTAGGTACTGAAACCAGTTCATATAATTAATTCATCCACTACGTTTTTGGGTATTTTCAACCTGTATGATACAATATGGTCCATTTGCAGAGAAAATGGTCATTCCCAATTTAGACCGCTGATACAACGGCATATCACGACCCCAACCTTTGACCTTCAGGTACGCAGCCTGCCACAGTAACTGCTCAATTATACCAGCTCACATTCACTGGTAGCAACGTCACTTCAAATGCATTGTTTCACTAGTTTGTAGCAATGCCGATTTATTAACCGTTTAATAGAAATTATCTAATATTTTTTTTTGTTCTGCTACCTGCTCATAGCTGTCCGTAATTTTGAATTGACGGATTAGAGTGAGCTCAGCAAAACAACAAAACCCACTACTAGCTCTTGGGCTACTTTAACACGAACAATATATTTGAAGGTTATTGTTGAGAAATGTTTTAATTTGTTATCACCTAGTGTCGCCGCAGACTTTTTTTTTTTAGTCAAAAGTCAAAAGCTGTTTAATTGAACCGTTGGACATGAAAAGTCCAGAAATGGAAACGTAAATTACCACGAACAATAATAAAAGTAGAAATATAACCAACTATATCCAAGATGTTCATTATTAAGCAGAAAAGATATCAAAACAAAACTAACAGAAATTTTAAAGTCCCTATGAACGTGAAAACAGACGTAGGAGTATGTTCAACGTAATAGTAGAACTGTGAAAACAGACCCCCTGTCTAGGGGTATGTTCAAAAACCACAGACCCCTGTCTACCCCTGTCTATGGGTATGTTCAACGTAATAGTAGAACTGTGAAAACAGACCCCCTGTCTAGGGGTATGTTCAACGTAATGGAAGAACTGTGAAAACAGACCCCCTGTCTAGGCTAACAGACTAGACGTCTAGACAACAGCACTTACTACCAACACTTAGGTCACTCCTTTCTGATCCAATAGTAAGTTTTCTAATAATTTTGAGCTGATGACTGCTTCAACTAGTGAGATTTGATCACTAATCGTATGGCATATCCTCGAATGGTAAAACTATGAAAACAGAGCGCAAACTCTAACCCCTAAAGTAACATTGTCTATGGGTATTTCGTCCGGAGACACTATTTCAATTTCTGTTGTATAATACAATCTTTCTTATGTGCAACCTCAACTTAGCCTAAAGCATACACTCCTCAATCAAACATTGAAAGAAAAGTTCGAAATTGTTTTCTTTCTAGCTGAAGACTGTTTATCTTGACCATTGTCCTCCAATGTTCTGAAATAAAAAGAAAGAAAATAACACACGTATTGAAAGTGAAGTAAACAAGTCACTAAGAACAGGCAGACAACTAAATAAAAATCTCAAGAAGTGCCTAAATTCACAAACTCAAAAAGTTATCTGTATATAATAAATTCATAATTGTATTTCTTATATAAAATTATTATGCTACAGAATATTAGATCTTAAATATCATCTATTATTTTATTGTAAAAATATTATGAAGCCTTTTCGACAAGGCACCGCGTGATCAGATGGTTAAGATTCGTAATCCGAGGGTCGCGGGCTCAATTCCCCATTACACCAGACATGCTCGCCCTTTTGGCCGTGGAGACGTTATAATGTAACGGTCAACCCCACTCTTTGTTGGTAAAAGAATAGCCCAAGAGTTGACGGTAGGTGATGGTGGCTAGCTGCCTTCCCTCTAGTCTTACACCGCTAAATTAGGGACGGCTAGCGCAGATAGCCCTTGTGTAGTTTGCGCGAAATTCAAACCAAACCTTTTGACAAATAAACACATCTTTTGTTCTAATATAATAGAACCAATATAAAGAGTTCTAACTTGGAAAATTTTAAAAATATAAAATACTTTCTATAAAAACATTTATTCTGTCATCTGTTATAAACATGTGTAATTCTCCGTGTAGTATACAATATTCTGTTGTACAAAGTGATAAAGTTTTGATCTATGATGTAGTTTTGAGATAAATATCAAAACAATGAATCAAATGTTTATAACATGCAAATATCGTATAATTATTACATTATCTTCTGTTAAAATTAAGTATGCTAGAGAACAGTCATGTTTTTATTATGATTGGTTATCATTCAACCAATAAGACAGTGCTACACTGCTTATAAAATAACAGTCAGACATACTGTTCCCATTAGTAGTGTGGTAAATACACTCATTGCTCGAAGAACATAAATGCTACATGCTAAACGTATGTTACGAAGGTAAGTCTTTGCGACATATTGAGATCTGACATGGCCTGGTGATTGGGGCACTCGATTCGCCATCCGCGAGTTATAATCCTGTCCACCGAAAATTATGGCCCTTTCAGCCTTGTGATGGTCAAGTCCACTGTTTGTTGGTAAACAATAACACAATCAGGAACAACTGGCGCAAACACCTAAAAATTCATACAAACAGCGATATATTGAGACGAAGTTTCATGTTTTGTAAGTAGCTGCATTGAAACTAAAAAAGTAATATGAAAATGGAACTATGTATATGATACAATTAGTCGAAGTAAAATGACCAAATATTTCAAAAGCGATGCTAAGTAACTCAAGGTTTGCTGTTTACGTGATACATGATAGTCCAGTAAAATATTGCTAAAACTCCTAAATGTAAGTACAGGTATGAACTTTACCTCCATTACAGTAGGATGGACATTATCACCAAGTGGCCATCTTGGACTGTAGCTGTCTCACAAATCACTGCTGAGAATGAAAAAAAAAAAACAGACCAAAAGGATGAAATTGGCATCATAATTCAAACCATGCGATAAGAAAAGCTGAACTCTTAACAGCTCATTACACAATCCAGGTTTTTGACGTAAGGCAACGATAATTTGTTTGGTGGCAGAAAAAAACTGCATGTACTGTGCAATAGGGGAAGAAATTTAAATGTGGACTATGTCTCAGTGATAGTGTTGTGGATCTACACAAAACTGGTAGCGCTGCTTGAATTTGTAAGGTTTGGTTTGTTTTGAATTTCGCTCAAAGCTACACGAAGGCTATCTGCGCTGGACGTAACTAATTTTGCAGTGGAAGACTAGAGGGATGGCAACTAGTCATCACCACCCACTGCCAACTTTTGGACTGCCTTTTAACAACGAAGAATGGGATTGACTGTCACATTATAATGCCCCCACGGCTGAAAGGGTGAGCATGTTTGTTGTGACGGAGATTCGAACCCGACGACCCTCTGATTACGAGTCAAGTCAAGCCATGCCGGGCGGAATTTGTAAGGAAAGAATTAACTGTGATTAATTTCCTCGAAAATAAGACCTGTTAAGCAGGAATTAGTCATCTAACAAGACAGCGAGGTCAAGTACATGTAGAAAAGAAAATATGGTTAAATGATACTTGCAAGTAAAATAGGACGATGTGAAACCTGTCACCGTGTTCTGGCCAAACATGAATGTTCTCGAAAATATGAGGGCTTTTATATAGAAACTGAGAATAGCTAAAGAAAATCAACCAGCTTGGCTCGATTAATACATGACATCTTATACCCATCTTCATGCCTCAAGTTGAACAAAAACCTGGCTCTGCTGACTAATGAATAAATATATGTTACAAATTTTTTATCAATGCTGTAAATATAGCCGCTAATTGTATGTGTTGGAAGAGAGCAACTTGAATATTTCTTATTTTGGTGAAGCTGTCAGAATCTAAAATAATGCCAGAGTGTTTGATAAATACCATACAAACAAAAATCTCCTAACGGCTTAGAGATATAAACTTGTCTTGTTTAGTGGTAAGATAAGAACAGTGTGAATATACAAAACGTGAGATCCAACGTCGCACGTGAACTTTCTGTATTCTTACCGTCATTTATAATGTTTTAAACAGCACTTGGAGCTAATCGTACCATTCTACACGTGTCTTTGGTGATTGTTTTCCCTTGGAAAACTAATTTTAAAAATATTACCATTTTAAATTTCGTTTTCCTTTATAACCAACATAGTTCCCTCTTCAAACGGGAAAAATACGTTTTACTGTTTCACTTATCTTTGACTTTTTTCCTGGTAAAAGAACCTTTGTCTGAAAGTAAACTCACGTGCCTTTTTATTCAGTATATATCCAATTACTCGCTGAATGTCCAAACGATTATCATGGCCTGTTGCTCAGCGTAAACATAGAGTTATGGTTTGAAAATTAAACCTTTTAGCGTGATTGGCCGGTGACAATTATTTGATTGATGACGTCGAATTTGTTGTAAAAAAAAAAAGTCGAAATATAGATTCGGCAGTAGATTAAGTACAAACAGGAATTGCTAAAAACGATTAGCATTTCTCTGAACTATAAGTGGTCACCGTTGAACTTCATAAGCTAGATGATGTAGGCTTAACGTACACAGAGTTTATATAAAGCCAACTCTATATTCTCCCAGTAGGTTAGCTACAGTAAAACTACACAACATTTACCAACGAAGTCTACCCTAAATCCTACTGTATTATAGCTTTATGATATGACCGAAATTACAGAAGTCTGGAATTAAGGAAACTTTCATAATATCTGTCCCCCCTCCCCAATTTTCTTTTCTTTCATTTTTCAAGACTTTTTCCTGGTGAAACATTAACTTGTAGTAACGTTATCTCACATTTAAAAACAAAACAAAACTAACCTGCATCATGTACTATTCTTTGGTTGCTGTACGGCTTACTTTACGTAAGAATTAATTAATTACCTACAAAGAAAGTATTTACAATTACTCCAAATAAAGTACGTGGTGTTTAAAAAAATAATAAAGTAGTCTCACTAGAGTATATTAGTACTGACGTGACTTTACGTTGTACATGTAGTTAAACATGGAGGTGTAGAACACGTTATATCTATAGTTAAACATGGAGGTGTAGAACACGTTATATCTATAGTTAAACATGGAGGTGTAGAACACGTTATATCTATAGTTAAACATGGAGGTGTAGAACACGTTATATCTATAGTTAAACATGGAGGTGGTTCTCTCATGACATAAGGTTGCTTCAGCACTGCAGGAACTGGAGAAATTGATGATCGAATGAATCCAGCCATGTACTACAACAGTCTGCATAATACAGAGATACTATCTGCTTACAGGCTGAACGGTGAAAGTTTATCTTCCAATACAACAATGATCTGAATAGTACAGCTGATTAGCTCTGGAATTCTTCAAGAAATCAAAGGTAAAACTAAGGCAACCATCAAATACTCATCAAATAGAAACGCTTTGGGCTAATCTGAAAAGATGTAACCAAACATTGTGCGTCCAGTTTCTCAAAGCTGAAGGAAATGTGGAAGATGTTGACAGATTGACATTGCTCCAACAAGATGTGATGCACTGACTAAACATTATCATAAACACCTGAAAGCTGTACTGCGTTTAAAAAGTAAAAGTAAAGCCTTAAAAGAGGGTATTCCAGTAGTTTATTTTGACCAAATTCTTTAAATAAAATAAGTTTGTTTTTGATAGATATTATCTGTGGAAGTGGATATTTTTCCTTGATCTGTTACATCCACTTATGATACAATAAGTATAGGACACTAAACACTGACTGTGTGTAGCAGGTCTGTGAACTTTTGTTTGTGCTATCTGCTGTGTCCGCTGTGTAGGATAAAACCAAAGTTTCTAACATTATAAATCCGTTACATTTTTGCGTTTATTCACCGGGGCAGTCAACAGAAGCCATAACATAAAGCAGTCCTATTGATTTGTTTTCAACTTCGTGCAAAACTTCACGAGAGCTATCTGCGCTAGTCGTCCCTAATTTAGCAGGGCAAGACTTGAGGGAAGGCAGTAGTCATCGCCATTTTTGGGATAATCACTTACCAATAAATAATGGGATTTACGGAAACATACTAACGGCCTCCATGAATGAAAGAGCAAACAAGATCAGTTAGACGAAGATTTGACTCCTCGACCCTCAGATTGCCAGTCGAGAGCTCTGACCAGGTCAGTTTGTGCTTCATCCATTACATGACAAACATTATCACTCAAAATAATTATTTTGAAAATTTTTCGTCAATGTTCAGTATATGTGTGTGTCTGTGTAGAGAAAGTTATTGATTATGTGACAGAAACTTAGCACAAGCCTAGAATTATTTTGACCTATTGATAGTTTCTATACTAACGATATGAAAGAAATACAGCCAAACTTTAACTCAACATTCCTACATAAAACCAATCATTGTCGTTTCCATCAACTAGAGAAAGATAATTCTTTCTTTCTCACCACCTGCGTTATCGGAAGCTCGTACGACAGTGATAAATCATATACTTCCAATGTTTCGACGTAAATGACATTCATATGAACTTCCTGAAGTCACGCGGAAATGGATCGTTTAGGCTAAAAACTATACAGAATATCCAGGATTGTGACATATTAGTAAATGTTAATGACGTTTTTTAACCCAAAAGATAAATAGACGGATCGATGGGTGGACGGGCGGAAGACAGACAGACATAGATAAACAGAAAACATATTACATTGTGTCTGTTTATTCTATTACATCAAATCCCACAAACGTCGCTCGCAACAACTAGTAATAGGTAAATAACACAGGCTATATTTGATTCAAAGCAACATCTCGAAAATCCCAACAAACCTGATTCGTTTTCAATGAATTTCTACTTACTTGCTCAACTTCATAGCTTTTCTCTGTGTTTGAATGTTTTATTTTTTTCTACGTTTCGGGTTTTGTGTTTTAAAACGTATTTCAGTCAATTTGGTTTCGTACATTTATGATGTGTATTCCGCAGTTTCTCTTTAAGCACATCAGAATACAGATGAATGTGTTCACGCTTAAACATAATTATTTCAGAAAGTTTTGTTTCTTTTGTTTGTATGTGTGCAATTAAGCATAATGCTACACGCTGGGCTATCTGTGCCCTACCAACCACGAGTATCGAAACTCTCTTTCTAGCGTTGTAAGTCCCAAACGTATTTCTTAGCGATTTAAATAAATTTTAGTTTTTTGTCAACCGTTAATTATTTTTACGCTGTCAAATCTAACTTACCATCATAGATAGATGATAGAACACATGTAGTGCCTGGCATGGCCAGGTGGTTCGAATCCCTGTCTCACCAAACATGCTTGTCCCTTCAGCCATGGGGGCGTTATAATGTTACGATCAATCTCACTATTTGCATGGCCAGGTGGTTAAGGCAAAAGAATAGACAAAACATGCTCCTCCTTTCAGCCGCGGGGGCATTTACAACTATTCGTTGGTAAAAGAATAGCCTAAGAGTTGGCGGTGTGTGATGACGACTAACTGCCTTCCCTCTTGTCGTACACTGCTAAATTAGAGATGGCTAACGCAGGTACCCCTCGTGTAGCTTTGCACGAAATTGAGGAACAAACAGAACACATGTAGTCTATTGTATAGCTTTATACTTAATTGCAGACAAACAAACCCCCAAATTAATCTTCTTAATTAGACTTATAAATCATTCTTTACCAAGTTATTATTATATTATCATAATATGTTCCTATACACAAAGTACCATAATACATACACATACGTATATAAATAGTTTGGTTATGTTTATCTGGGACATCCACACAAAGCTACAAAAGGGCTATCTGCGCTTGCCATTCCGAATTTCGATCTAGCCAACACAAAGCAAAGCAGTTTAATCAATCGTGCCCACTGACGGTTCTTGGGCTGAGCTAATTAAATAGTAGTATTTAATTGTCGCTCTTATAATGTGGCAACAGGCGCAAAGTTGGGGGCTGCGTGATTTTTTACTGTATGTTTATTTCTTGCGGTAGCGGAACACACAAACAAACGTAGGATGAATCTACGCATACAGATTCAAACAGATACACACAAACGTTATAAATAAAGATTGGTAGAGAGAATAGTTAGATACGCAGATAGAAAGATACACATTCGTAATTATCGACCGTACTTGCATCACAAGTTGCACAAGAGCTGTAGTAACGGTTTCAAAAGCAGTAACGTAGCCGATGTTAAATTCACCAGTACTCACGTTACAATCTGTACAGGAGCTGTAGTAACGGTTTCAAAAGCAGTAACGTGTAACTTACGATACACTCGATAGTTCTCATAGAACAAGTCATGTTGAAAAGAAATTCTCCAGTCAATGTTTTGTAATATTAGTCCAGGAACTGAAGTAATAGCAAGTAAAACGATTATGACAAAGAATTAGCTTGAACTAAGTTGAGATATTAACACGTGGTTCAAACCATAAAATAGATATCTGTGGTTAGAAACAAAATGACTTGAAAGAGAGTTACCATGCATGATTCAAGTCCTGTTGTTACACTCAGCTACTGAACATCCTCGCCCTTTCAGCCTTTGGAGAGTTATAGAGTAACAGTCAATCTCAAAGTTCGTCGGCAAAAGAGTTGCTCGAGAGTTGGAGGTTGGTGGTGTTGATTACCTGCATTCCCACTAGTCTATCGCTGCTAAATTAGGGACATCTAGATAACCCTCGAAAAGTTTAGAGAGCCTTTGTTGCTTGTGACACGAGAACTTCCAAAGTAATGTTTTTGTCAGAGTTTGTTATCACTAGTTTATGATCAAAGGTAAAATGTGATTGTAAAAGCATGCCCTGGACCTTTAAACTCTGAGGACAACAAAGTGTTAAACAAAGTATGAAAATGACAATTTCTAACTAAGTTTTAATGACCACATTCTCTCAATAAACTTACGATGAAACCAACAAAAAAAACAGAGAAACTCCATAACGTTACTATACACTATGAAGTATGTGGCGGGGATTTAAACAAAGAGAAACATCTTAAGATTATTCCACAGTATGAAGTATGCGGAGGGAATTTTAACAAAGAGAAACATCTTAAGATTATTCCACACTATAAAGTATGCGGAGGGAATTTTAAACATCTTATGATTATTCCACACTATAAAGTATGCGGAAGGAATTTTAACAAATCAATAAACAGCAGAGAAACATCTTAAAGCTGTCTTTCTAACTTCGTGGAAGATAAAAACATCAGATGTAATGTTGAGGACACCTACTCCGAGCGTCAATAACATGACTCTCAAAGATCCAAACCACACTTTTTTAGTTCATATTTCGCATATGATGTTTCATTCTGGAACAGTACCCCAAATCCAACAACAGTAACATAAATATACGACCACTACGAAACAAAATGTACTACAATGACTGCACTAAACTAATTGATGAATTAAAATTCATGCGCTCAAAACATAAATCATATTATTCACAAAATCATATAAAACCAACAAATTAATACCACAGTTATTTCTAAACTGAACTCTGTCACAGACAACAACGTCAGCAAAATTCTTATAGATTAAATCTGATTCAAAGTTAAACTGGATACCACACATTAATAGGATAAAAACCATAATTTGAAGAAAAAATTTAGCTTAAAAATCTGACTGCTAAACATCAATGAGTTTCAGCAGAATACATATAAAAAAATTTACAAAATATACATAAGACCAGTCGTAAAATTTGCCTATATGATATGGATAAATGTATCAAATACTCGCATTAACAAACTACAAGAAATACAAAACTATATTTTAACGAAGTCTTAGAGTTTCACGGTATTTCTACACAACTATTCAAACGTAACTACACTGTCAGACAGACTCATATAGATAAAGTTACTTCAATAGTACAAACAAAAAATATTAAGAAAACTGAACTTATGAGCAAACTACAGGGTTACATAATACATGAAGAAACAAGTCCTCAGTACTTACCTCTTCTAAACATCATAAATAAGAAATATACTGACCAAACTCTGCTAAGCCTACTGAATCCTAGACGAAAACATAGCTCTATTTTACAAGGGTTTGTATGTAAAGGTAAGATTGTGTGTATGTGCATACGACTGCTAAGCGAAACTGTACAGTGAACATGAACTAACAGTACGATCAACCATACGTGAAGCTAGTGAAAATATGTGCGTTAAGATTACCCCATAAATAACACGAAGAAGGTATGTTAATTAAACCTGTAGACAATGGATAAAATATATCACCGACACATTGTGAATCATGCAACAATGTAATGATGGCCGTTACCTAGAATCCAATAACAATATAAACAAACTAACAATTCCTCGGAGGTAGGAAGAGTTCAATGTTGAATCTGACCTTCTCTGGTCCAAATCATGAACCCAATATCGATGAAGAAGAAATATTAACATATGAACGTTAATCCACGATATGTAGTGTTACGTTATATTGGAAATTATACTGTTGTTAGATTTTCTTTTTAAATGTTCTCTTATTCAATGAAGTAAGACCTTTTTTTAAACTTATTTTTAAGTGGTAATTGTGTACTGATTCTATAACAGTCGTTCTTATATCAATGCAAAATTACATCATTTGTAGTTTAATTAAAATGGTGGCATTGCCTGTGACACCTGAACACATGTTACACGATACGTTAATTCCAATGCATTAAATCGAAACAGAAAGTGAGGCAAAGGATATTCACTTTGAAACTTGCAATCAGTTCTCGCATCTAATCACCACCATCCCCTATCTCTCTGTTGCTCGGGGGTCCAGCTTGGTTGACAGAACTCTCACTTTTAACCTTTCCAACTCTTGTTAAGTGGAAACAACCTGGTAAACCCCCTGAGAAATCCACGAACAAATTCGTTTCAGTGTTTTTTTCAGTCTGCGAGCAAATCTCGTCCCACTGAAGACCGTCCCGAGGGAAAAGGCTGAGATTTGAGTTAATGCAACAGTCAATTAAGTAAATGAACATTGGTCTCTCACGTCGGTCTTCTTACGTCACTCTGAGAGTATAGCGCGTGATTGACTCCCGTTACCACGAGTCTTGCGTTGAATACAGAATTAGGAAATGTGTCAGTTTCACAGCCTGAAAGACTACCGACACTTTAAGCAAATTGACCCCAGAAATTGGAAAAATGCTTCAAAACAAGCAACAAAACACAACTTTTACTTGAAAATGTTTCCCTTATCAATTCAACTAATAACTATATATATGTATATATATATATATATACACCAAAACATAGTAACCCGAACTGTTGCTATTTTAGTACTGGAAGTGTCACATTTCTGCCGTTAGTACCTCGTACGTAAACACATGCCAGGCTTGTTAGCGAATCATCAGATATTTACTATCTCCGCATACTTACCGTTGTGAACCGTATTAGGTTCCTGCGTATTCTTGACAAAGAAAATAGAGTATAAATATCCAATCAGATCAAGTTACTGTAGTGAACGTCCAATCAGATGATGGTATTGACTCAATCCAGTTCATCTCAAAATTATAACTGCTTTCGAGACGCAGTATATCCTCGACCTGATGAAGAAAGACAAAAACAGAATTGTTCTAATGTGATTCGGATCTAGTTCTGAAAGTCTGAAGTATGCCACCTGAAATACGAAAACGATTTTTTTTCTAAAAACAAATAATGATCACATTTTACGAGCTGTAGTACCCGTCCTTTGGACTGGTGTTGTAAAAACTCATATGTAAGAAAGGAGAGGAAGTTGTGCTTATATGTTTGGTTAACGAACTAAATGTTAAAAGTGCAATAGAAATACATAAAGGTACCAGTACTGAAAAGAAAGACATACGATTTTCAAGAATTTTGTGAATGTGAAATTACATGTCCTCATGTCATCCTGTGCCATTGTGTCAAGTTTGGCTCTGATTGATCAAGAAATGTGGAAACGTATAAGGAACAGATACACACATATATTGACCTTTATCCATATAGGAACCACTGAATTCCGTGTTCTTTACTTATTTATAATGTAGAACAGTGTAACGAATATATATATGTTAACCTGATATATATATTTTGGCTATTTTCATTTCCAACGAAATGAGGCGTATGTATTTCTATATTAGTACGGTCGATAAAATTAGTCCTCGTATATATACGCATGTATGTACCTTTTCTCGAGCATAGTAATGTATCAGAAATATTAGGTTGTGTGAAAAATAATGGCGGATTTTAAATTGTAACTTTAATAGGAAATAAAATTCAAAAGTAACTTTATTGATCAAAATAGGAACCTAGTGAATCTATACACTTTTGCTAACAATAAACAAGATTATTTATGCCATAACGATAAAACTCTGATGCCCCAGAACTCAAAAGTTATTTAAAGCTATTCTCTGTTGCTCCTCTTTTGTTGAATATTTTGCCCTGTGAAAAGTTGTCCAAATGCTTAAAAAAGTGGTAGCCAGTGAGTAACAGGTCTGGAGAGTAATGAGGATGAAGCAATGTTTGTAGACCAATTCGTTGAGCTTCTGGAGCGTCATTTGAGCAAGGTGTGGCCAAGCATTATCATGAAGCAAGATTGGTCCTCTTCGATTGATTAGTGTTGGCATTTTTTTCACTCAATGTTCCATGCATTTCTTCCAGTTCTTGACAGTAGATCTCCGTAGTGATATGCTGGCCCTGAATGAACAAGCTGTAATGGGTAATACCGACTGAAGACCACCATACAGTGACCAGAACCTTTTATTGTGCAACTTTGGCTTTGGGAAGTATTTTAGAGATAGGTAGCTCATTTATGTTGCGCAAAATCAGCATAGAACACACCTCAAAACGGCGATTTGTCTGATTTTTACTGAGTTCGTGTGGAACCCATTTGTAAAGCTTTTTCACTTTTCCAGTTTGCTTGAGATGGTCCAAAATTGGGAAATGCCAACACACAGTTCCTCTGCCACTTCTCGAACAGTTTGGTGCGGGTTTCTCTCCGCTAATGCTTTCATTTTGTTGTTTTCTACAGCAGAAGAACGTCCTCTTCCCTCCTTATCTACAGCAGAAGAACGTCCTCTTCCCTCCTTATCTACAAAATTCACATACGAAACGTTTGGAACCAACGATGTACTGTACGTTCGGAGGTGGTTCCTTTGTCCCATGCTTGCTTGATTGATATTGCGAGCTGTTTGTGATGTATTATGACCAAGTTTGAATTCATGCAAAAAAAAATTATGCGCAACTTTTTCCATCATTAATTGAACGGATCTGAAATACTGGAAATAAAGTTTTAGTAAATAATAAAAGCACTAAAGAATTGAAGAAAGCTTTAGTTTTCAATGGTATATATGGAGTAGTAAAAAATACAGATTTCTTATCCCTATAAATGTTTAAAATTGTAATATTAAAATCTGCCATTATTTTTCGAACAACCTGATATTAAAAGGACGACTAGGCTCAAAATACTGTATTTTTAAAATCTTTAGTTGGTGGGAAGCGCTTTTTTAGCTAACACAGCTCTTCAGCCAAATGAATTAAATACAATACGTGACACTTTTTAATCACATCAAAATGATTATACAATAAGTACATTCCAGTAAAAATATTTTATCAAAAATATAAATGAACTTTATATTATTTCAAATCCATTAAACATTGTAACCATTATAAATAAAATATATATTATTATATAGTGTTATTATTTAATATCTATAAAAATAATAAGTAATTACACTAAACTAAATGTCCAAAAAATTCACAAGTTACTTAAAATTAAAATTACTTTCAAACTTTTTATGACATAATTTCATATAATGATCTTTTCTGTTGGGTATCATACGACCAAAATGAAAAAAAAAAAAAAAAGAGAAAGACTCTTGTAATATACTACTGACACTAAAATACAATTGTGAAAATGTTCAGAGTATATTAATGGAGTCTAACTTGATTTTTAACATTAAATTTATGTTGATTCATACTATATCTTACATTTTCAGTTTCGCCAACACAAAATATACAACATACTGTACATTTTAACGAGTAGTTACAAGTTTTAGAATTGTAAGGAGAGAGTCTTGTAATTTTAAACGTAATGGCTTTATCTCTGTTTTTTACAATGTTTGTATTAATAATATAATCTAGATTATAGAGTTGACATGTCAGGTTACTACAATGAGTAATTCCTTTTTGTTTATTTTCCATTTTATATTTATAATAAAGTAAATGGTTCAAATGTTTTGGCCATCTATAAGCTACAATAACACTGGCATTAATTACAGCTCTAAATGTACCAGAGTTGGTCAAACTTTTGTACTTCTTGATTTTACCTTTTAATCTTGGATTGTAAATAGTAACAACTGGTAAAATTTCTGTCTTGTTAACAACCTAAGGTCTACCCCTCGGTGTACATTCCTGTACGAGGTGAGGGGACCTCCCAAGGAAGGTTCTGTTTTTTTCAGTTTACCTCCTCTGAGATCTAAACTTCTACCCACGTGTTTGCCGTGGGAGGAGAGGATCCTGTTGGTTGAGTGATTTAACTCTAACACACCACTTTGGCCTTGAATTCCTGTAGATGGGCGGCTTTGGGATGCCTTCCCCTAGGATCAGGCGCCTGGTCCATTTGAGCTAGGGTCAACCAAGTACCAGTGTTGGATGTTCTCAACAGGTGTTGTGGACATTGTATCTGATGCTGGTGTTTGGGTATAATGCTCACGAAACCCTGGTGTTGCTGCAGTGTCCTTGTTTGGCATTATAATGAGTCCCGTAGTAGGACTCCGTGGTGGGTGGGGTTAGTGGACGCTGAAACATTATTTTTTTATTATGGATAAAATAAAAACGTAAATAAAATAGTAAAAAACAGTCCATAGGTAAATGACCGTCTTGAAGAATCTGAGTAACAATCTTCAACACCTGTAACACATGTACCTCATTTTCTAATATTACATTCTCTTACAGACAAACCGTTGGAGTAAATGTCTCCCTTTTTTATTCAGAATGGACTAGAGGAACTTGCTGGCTCTCCAAAGTCGGTCAAAAAGCTTTGCTTTGGCGACATATTTGTGAAAACATCCACATCTAAACACAGTGAACTCCTCTTACATTTAAAGGCGATTGGGGATATATCTATTGAGGTTATGCCCATGCTACTTTGAATTTGTCACGAGGAGTTATTAGTGAGAGGGATTTGAAGAACATTTCCGAGTCAGAGATTCACGCTGGTTTCTTCACCAAAGGAGTTTCTACAGTGAGGCGTATCTCCACTCGCAAAGATGGAATTATGATGCTGACCAATGTCCTCATTCTGAAATTTACATCACCACATCCACCTGCCACCATCAAGGCAGGTTATCTTAATTGCAAGGTACGGCCATACATTCTAAATCTTCTCAGATGTTTCCAGTATCAGCGGTTCGGTCACTCGAAGACATCATGTAGTAGTTCCTTGACGTGTGCTCGTTGCGGTGGCAAGAATCATGATGTCTATGAGTGTGAAATGGACCTTCATTGCGTCAATTGCAATGACTCTCACCCATCCTACTTTCGTTCTTGCCCTAAATGGTTGGAAGAAAGAGAGGTGCAGCGTTTGAAAACAATTCATTACATTACTTATCCTGAGGCTCAAAAGTTGACGTCCACCACTTCATCTCGGATGTAAGCTGCTGCACTTCGTTCCACTACTACAGTGGGAGTGCAGACGGATCTCTCTGTGCCTCCAAAAGAATCGTTCTCAAACCATATGAAAAGTCCTTTGACCTCCATAGTTAAAACATTTGATGAATCAACGTCAACACCCATCTCTGTCCCTTACATACATTCCAGCAAATCCCAAGATCCACTTTCTTTGGTTCCAGGAACAGGCATTTCCTCGTGTACATCTTCTTCTCCAGCCCTAAGCGCAAAATGATTTTTCTTTCACGTCCTCAGTCACTGGAATCTTCTCCCAACGACAAAGACCTGCCCAATCGACCCAGAGCAGGATCAATGGAGGTCCATAGACCTCCCTCGAATAACGAAAATAAAGAAAAAAGATGTGGTCGTAAACAGAAGGGCTTTTCACCCGATTCGACTACACATATATAAAAATGGCCACCTTGATACAATGGGACTTTGAGGTTTACGTTCTAATCGGGATGATATCAAAACATTGAATGCTTCCTACCATCCTGTATGTCTTTCCTTACAAGAAATATTTCTGAAACCTTTCGGTGGTTTTCTTTGTACAGAAATGACAGGCTATGTGATGTACGAGTGCATGGAGGGATGGCACTGTTGGTTGATCAGCATGTACCTAACCTGCTTTGCCACTCGACACACCCTTGGAGGCCGTAGCCATCCGTGTTTCCTTTGGTCGTACCATCACTGTCTGTTCTCTCTACGTGTCTCATGAAGAGGCCTTGATGCTCTCGTTAAACAGGTGCTATCTTCCTTTTTAATTCTGGGGTACTTTAATAGACATCATCCCCTCTTGGTAGGTACTGATATTGATAGGAGGGGTCGCTCCGTAAAACGTAAACTCTCAGATCACAACTCTTCTCTTTTCAATACTGGTTCTTCTACTTATTTTCATCCACCTAGTCAGTCCTTTACTGCTATTGATCTCTCAATTTGCTCCCCTTCACTATTCTCCCATTTCTCATGGAGGATTAACAATAATTCACGAGGCAGTGATCATTTTCCTATAATTCTGAGAGAGACTGGACGTGGTCGATGCCACCCGACCTGTGTGCCCCGGTGGAAGCTGAATGAAGCCAACTTGCCCTCTTTTACTACTCTTGCAGAAGTTGTTCCTGCCATCGTCTGTAAGCCATCGATAAACGACTGTGTGGCAGCAGTGACTGACTGTATTATACAGGCAGCTTCTCAATGTATACCTTAAACCTCGACACATTTTTCACGATATCTTCGTCCGTGGTGAAATCCTGCCTGCCACATGGCAAGGAAGGCTCAAAAACGGGCCTGGGATGCTTTTTGTAGGTATTTGACTCTCTCAAACCGCATCGCTTTCCAGTATGTCCGTGCACATGCTCTGCGGGTAAGACCTTTAAGCTAGAAGGAATCTTGGATTAAGTTCAGAACCAGTTACAAAGACATATGGGACAAGATTCAAAAGGTCACTGGGTAATATAATTCTGTCCCCCTCTCGATCTTGCTCTCTGATGGCCAGGAAGTAGCTGATATCCGGATCATCGCCAGTACTCTAGGTGAAAGTTTTTGCCGGGTTTCTAGCATTTTTCCTTCTTCGTCCACCTTTTTAGCCATCAAGACTCGGGCAGAGCAATCACCTCTTTCCTTTCGAGCTGATTGTCTCTACGACTATAATCATCCGTTTACACTGGTATAACTCAAACCGGCCCTTCATCGGTCTGGCAGTACATCGGTTGGGCATGATGATGTACGCTATGAAATGCTGCGCCATCTCTCTCCTGCTTTTCTTGCTATTATTCTGATTGTTTTAACTGGATCTGGCAGGATAATGTTTTTCCTGATGCCTGGTGCCAAGCTATTGTCCTACCTTTCTCTAAACCTGGGAAGGATCCCAAAATTCCTTCAAACTACCGTCCAATTGCTTTGATGAGCTGTCTCTGTAAGATCTTAGAGAGGATGGTTAATGCTCGTTTGTTTGGTTCTTCAAATCAAACAACCTCCTCTCACCCACCCAGTATGGGTTCCGACGACAGCGCGTCACCATGGACTACCTGGTTCGACTTGAAACGTCAATCAGAGAAGCCTTTCTCAAATGACAACATCTTGTATCAATATTCTTTGACCTTGAGAAGGCTTATGATACTACATGGAGGTATGGCATTTTACAAGACCTCCATTTATATGGGTTACGTGGTCATTTGGACAGGCGATTCCAAATTCGTGTGGGTTTGACACTTTCCCGTTCTTTTCTATAGGAACTTGGAACTTGTTTTGAGTGTCACACTTTTCAGTATAAATATTAAAGCCATCACTGAATAACTCCCTCTCACTGTTGCAAATGGGTTCTATATCTTTCTCATCTCATGTCAGTCATCAAACATGAGGTATATTGAGCGGCAGCTACAGACTGCCCTCGATCGTTTACTGAAGTGGACCACAACAAACCGTTTTAACTTCTCTCTCTCTAAAACCGTTTGCATGCACTTTTGTTACCAATGGGGTATTCACCCTGATCCTGAACTCCGTATCGGTGAAGTTGTGCTTCATGTGGTCCCTGAGACAAAGTTCTTGGGGATTATCTTTGACCGTAAGTTGTCCTTTATACCACACATCAAGCAGCTACGAGTCAAATGTACAAGAGCACTGAACATCCTCCGTGTCCTCTCTTCCACCTCTTGGAAGGCAAATCGATGTTCTGTGCTAAAGATATATCGTGCTCTTATTCGATCAAAACTAGACTATGGGCCACTGGTCTATGGCTCTGCCAGGACCTCGGACTTGAAGTTGCTGTACCCCATTAATCATCATGGACTTCGATTCTGTATCTGGACTTTCCACACTTCCCCAGTTTAAAACTTTGCTCGAAATTTAAAAAAAAGCTTTTTTGAAAACGGCCGTAACGTGAAATAACTCGAAACCAGAACTGGAAAAATCAACTTCAGGTGATTAACGCTGATGTTTGAACTTACCCGTTAATCATAGTTATGATAATTAAAATTATGGTACAGAAAGTCCTTTACAACTTGTATTACTGTAGTTTTTCTCTTACTGCTGTAAAGTAGATATAAAAATTGGATTTAATGCTATTTATGTTTTTAATTCAAAAATTAAACTTTGTTTTGTTTTACTTTAATTCCTTTTTACAAATTTTAATAATTTTACTTTAATTTTAACTTTTTACTGGATGTTTGGCGCAGATAACCTAGTAGCTTTGCGCCATAAACCACCGAAGCAACTAACAAACCAACCTTATGCCTACGTAATTTCGTCAAATAGGTCCTCTGAATAATTTTTATTTAACAAAAATATTTTTAATTTATTCAACCTAATAATTTTTCTTTATTGTTGCCAATCTGCACAATTCAATTTGATAACATATTTTCTTTGACAGGTCAAGGGTGGTTACTTCTAAAATCTGAGTTAAGGCGATCTACTCGTCATCTGAAAGTCACAGGTTTAAGTCCTCGTCGCCCCTAACATGCTCGCCCTTAGCCGTTAAGTCGTTATAATGTCACAGTCAATCCCCTTATCGTTGGTAAGAGAGTATCCCAAGAGTTGGCGGTGGGTGATGATGACTAGTTGCCTTCCCTCTAGTCTTACACTGCTAAATTAGGGACGGTTAGCGCAGATAGTCCTCGTGTAGTTTTGCGGGAAATAAAAACAAACAAACAAATACTTCTAAAATCGACATAAGTATGGTAATGTGTCGGTTTATAGAAATATCGGTTTTAAGAGGCAATTGTCAGATTCAAAATATACTATTTCGAACTTTATGGTACTTTTAACGTTTGTGGTATATAAATATACGGTACAAAAACAGCATTATCATCAGACGGAAAAATCAAAATTATTCTTCCATTACCAGTCCTCGTTGTCATCTTTAAATGTCTGTGTCTATAGCACCTAGATTCGCGGAGGGTAAGTACTCCATATTATCAATAAGGTCCAGATGTTGATGTCAAATTAGACAGCAACTAAGAAAACTAATCAGTTAAGGGCTGAGAACCTACAATATCTTAACACCCCTTGCCAGCATTGAGAAAGCAGTTACCCTTAACATTCAGTTGTAATCTTAAAGTAGAATTAAACCGCCCTAAAAATTCTCCAGAAGAGATGTATCTATCTAGGAAACGATGTGAAATAATGAATTAGTAGGTGTTATTGTGAAATTACTCATGTACATATGTATATATGTATATGTTCGTTTCGTTCTCTTCGTATATTATATTTACTTTGATAATAACAATAATACTATGTATGTTCTTCTGGTGAATGTACAATATTACGGTATAACACTGTATGTGTCATGTTGAATGTAAATATCACTGTATAATACCCTATGTGTTAAGGTGACGTAACTATTACTGTATAATACTGTATGCGTTACAGTGAATGCAAATATTACTGTAAAAGAAATACTGTGTGTGTTAGTGAATGTAAACATTATTGTATAATACTGTATGTGTTATGGTGAATGTAAATATCACTGTATTATACTGCACGTGTTATGGTGAATGTAAAATATCACTATACAATGAATACTGTGTGTGGTTAAAAATGTGAACATCATTGTGTGATACTATGTGTATTTTTGCGAATGTAAATATTACTGTGTGTGTTGTTATGGTTAATGTAAAACACTACTGTATAATACCCTATGTGTTATGGTGAACGTAAATGTTACTATATAATAGTGTATGTGTTATGACAAATGTAAATATTACCGTATAATACTATATGTTGTGCTAAATGTAAGTATCACTGTATAATACTGTGTGTATTATGGAGTATGTAAATGTCACTTTATAATAAATACTGTGTGTGTTATGATGAATGTAAATATCACTGTGTAAAACTGTATCTGTTATTGTGAAGGTAAAATATCGCTGTACAATCAATATTATGTGTGTTACGGTGAATGTAGATATTACCATATAATAATGTATATGTTATGGTGAATGTAAATATTTTTGTATAATACTGTGTGTGTTATTGTAAAGTAAATATCACTGTATAATATTGTATGTGTTATGGTGAATGTAATGTATTGCTGTATAATACTATATATGTTATATTGAATGTAATATTTTTTCTGTGTAATACTGTATGTGTTATGTGAATACAGATATTCCTGTATAATACTGTGTGTTATAGTGAACGTAAGTATCACTGTGTAGTAAATACTGTGTGTTTTATGGTGAATGTAATTATCACTGTATAATATTGTATGTATTATGGTAAATGCAAATATTACTGTATAATATAAATACTGTGTGTGTTATTGTGAATGTAAACATTACTGTATAATACTGTATGTGTTATGGTGAATGTAAATATCACTATATAATGAATACTGTGTGTGTTATTAAGAATTTGAATAGCATTGTATAATACTATGTGTATTTTTGTGAACGTAAATATCACTGTATAATATTGTGTGTATTATTATGATGAAAGTAAATGTAATAATGTATATTTTATGGTGAATGTAAAATATTACTGTATAATTTTGTTGTGTTGTTATGGTGAATGTAAATATCACTGTATAATAAATACTGTGTGCGTTATATTGAATGTAAATATCACTGTATAATACTGTGTGTGTTATGGTGAATGTAAATATAACATACCATATAATAGTGTATGTGTTATGGTGAATGTAAATATAACATACCATATAATAGTGTATGTGTTATGATGAATGTAAATATTACTGTATAACACTGTATGTGTTGTGGTGAATGTAAATATCACTGTATAATACTGTGTGCATTGTGGCGAATGTGTATATCGCTGTATAATAAATACTCTGTGTGTTATGACGAATGTAAATATTACTGTATAATAGTTTATGTGCTATGGTGAATGTAAAATATTAATATGTAATGAATACTGTGAGTGTTATAAAGAATGTGAATATTATTGTATACTACTATGTGTATTTTTTTAATGTAAATATTACTGTATGTCTTTTTATGGTGAATGTAAAATACTGTTGTATAATTCTCTATGTGTTATGATGAATGTAAGTTTCACTGTATAATACTGTATGTGTCATAGTGAATGTAAATATTACTGTATGATAAATACTGTGTGTTGTTATGGTGAATGTAAAATACTGCTGTATAATTCTCTATGTGTGATGGTGAATGTAAATATTACGATGTTTTTAGTCCGGAAGAAAGTTTTATTTAGTTTGAACGTCAGTAAGCTTGAGAAAAATCATTTCTAGGCCTATTTATTTTGAGGCTAGCATCGTGTTACATAATATATACATGTGGCAGTTTGAGTCACATTTATTCAATCACCTATTTGTGGAAAGATAAATTTTTGTTACAACCTCTTTGAAGGTCCGTGGGGTTAAAAAAAACGAAGAAAGAAATGAAAAACTGTGAGAATATGCATATGTAAATCACAATGTTTTTTTATAAATATATATATATGTGTGTGTGCATTTTACTTATCCGCTACAGTTTAGGGATGTAACGAGCCGATCCTTGTATCGAAAACGTTGCGAAACGTTGTTTCAGACTATTGAATAGTTTGTAGTGCATTTATATAGCGTGGGAGAAGTCTCAGGTTCGCTACCTAGCTGAGGAAATAATATATAATATGTTTCTCCAAGCCTTATTTTAAAATGGCAGCTTTTCGAGTTAGTTGTATATTGTAACCAATATGCCAGTTTCAATCATAGGAATTGTGTGCTTTATGAGGTTTTCTCCCTCCACGTAAATGGTTATTTTTCAAAATATTTTCTCACCGCCATATTTAGCTTTGTTTTATTCTGACTGCCTTATTTAAAAAACAGACAACCCTATGTAGAAATCAATTTGCCCTATGCAGAAAACAGACTGCCCTCTTTGCGTACCCAACAGCCGTATGTAAGAAACTGACCACTTTATGTAAGAAATGGGCTGCCCTATGTGAGAAACTGACTGTCCTATGTAATAAACGGGCTTTCCTTTGTGAGAAACTGTCATATATAAGAAACGGGCTGGCCTTTGTGAGAAACTGACTGTCCTATGTGAGAAACTGAATGTCATATGTGAGAAACAGGAAAGATCTTTAAGAATTGTATTCGAGCATCCAGACCACCACAGATTAAGTGTTCACTTTCAGAGCTCGCTGAAGAAAATGACATCAGCCCATTATATTAAGTTTAACTAAACATTACTCTTAAAATAACAATTATAAGACACGGCTCACCCATTTTGTACTTATAATAGCACAGCTTATTCTGAAGCCCAGTTTATTTTCTCATAAATTTTATGATGTTATAATTTTTATCTAAGTAGCTAATAGCATATTTTACGTCCACGTGTAATTGTTCTTTAAACACTATTATTTTAGTAATAAGTGTAGGTCAATATAAACACTTTATTTTATCACTATTAGGAATATCAGTCAGTGTAATGCTAGGAAGTTTTCAATACTTTACGTGTAACCCACTTAGGTTGAATACTACGTAGACGCTTCGACCCAACTCTACAGTATATTAGGTATGTCTACATTTAATTTCCTTAAAGCTGTGAAGAACAAGTTACACACAGGCCCTGGAGACTTTAAGAGCACTTCTAACTGTCAATCACGCCCCCTGGTGTGTTGGCAAAACCATTGTAAGAGCACTTGTTGGTCTCTTCACGTGCAGATTCTCCTGTTTAACTACCGCCCGTTCGCTTAGCTCGTGCTCTTTCCTGGGCCTTGTTAGCTAGGATATTTCTTGTACAATTGTGAGGCTTAGCGGTTTGATTTCCGCTATATTCGCTTCAAGATAAAGTACGTTTTGTTTTGTGTGAAACTATTACTGACGTAGAAATATTTTAATCTAAATAACATAGAAATGCCTATTTTATTATTATTTATCTCTGTTCTTAAACCACACACAGTTAACATCAGTTTTTTCTTTTTAAGTATTCTTACGGAGTCGAGACTTAAACAAAAGCAGTGTAGATGAGTACCACTCTTGAAATCTTCATAACTCTCACATACGCTGATACTTTATATCAACTACTTTAGAAAGAGGTTGAAAAATTATCGTTTAAATTACATTTGCAGTGGGTTTCGTTTCACATTTTGAATATGGGAAGTATAAAAAACTCCATTATACTTTCAATAACAAGAAGTAATGAACAAATAAGCGAAGAACAAAATTTAGTTCCCAATATACCTCTGAAGAAGAAAGGTCCACCTTTCGAAAGTGCTCGTGTTATAGGTTTTTTATTCATTTCTATCAAGACTTCTTGAACCCACGTGTTTTTCTAACGTCATGAATGAAAAAATGAATGTAATGAGAAACAGGATTCCTCGAAAATACCCACTGATGAACCCGGCATGGCCAGGTGCATTAAGGTGTTCGACTCTTAATCTGAGAGTCGTGGGTTCTAATCCAAGTCGCACCAAACATGTTTGCTCTCTCAGCCGTGGGGGCATATAACGTGGCGGTCAATTCCACTATTCGTTGGTAAAAAGAGTAGCCCAAGAGTTGGCGGTGGGTGGTGATGACTAGTTGCCTTCCCTCTAGCCTTACACCGTTAAATTAAGGGCGGCTAGCGCAGATACCCCTTGTGTAGCTTTGCGCGAAATTAAAAAACAACCACTGATGTTTGTACAAGCTAATATGAAAAAGACTAGCTCTCGTTAAGCCTATTTTGAAACTGTCGGAGCGAACGTTTCTTATCTCACATTCACAGTAGCCTTTTAAGTTAAACCTTACCTGAAGTTACTTGCTGTCTCTCACGATCTATATATCTTATTCTCTGACTTAAAATAATTAAATACAATATTACACTACACTAGAAAGTAATACAAATGGTGCTCTATCTCGTAATTTCAGAGCGTTTAGATTAATTACAGGTGTATTGAAATTTACTTTAACGTTTTAAATTATAAAGTAAATAAGGCCTTAATTCGTTTCGCTCCTGTAAGAGGTTGTTTTTTCGGTGTATTTGTGTAATTTATTGACAAATATTTCGAATCAAAGTGGAAAGAAATATGAAACATATCTGATCATACGATAATCTAAAGCACAAAACTGCTCCACAATTGTGTCGAAAATTTTTCTAGAAGATTTTTTCTCTAAAGGACGCCCCCCGCTAGTACAGCGGTATGTCTCCGGATTTACAACGCTAAAATCAGGGGTTCGATTCCCCTCGGTGGGCTGAGCAGATAGCCCGATTTGGCTTTGCTATAAGATAAACACACACTATCTAAAGGACTAATGCCGATTAACGTAGTTTTAATGAAGATTGGCTTTGACTGGTTCTCATAAGGCTTAGAGATAACTCGCCCAATTCTAATTACCATGAAGATGACTCATTCAGTTCTCACAAGGCCTGAAGATGATTCACGCAGTTCTTAGAAGGTTTCGGTGGAGAAAACTCATCCAATTCTTGCAAAGCGTAAAAATGTTTCACTTAGTCTAAACTAGCCTATAGATGACTCGTGCAGGTCTCACTAACAGGGAAGTGACTCACGTGATTTTCACAAGGTCTAATGATAACTCACGTAGTTCTCATAAGGTCTAAAGATGGCATATCAAGTTCTAAGAAAGCTTGAAAACGACTTATTTACTTCTAAGAATGTTGAGGTCAACCATGCTTTTAACTGTACCTGTTCTAGTTTTATAAATGCTTTTGTTTGCATATTTGGTTTTCAAAGGGTAGAAACTGACTTACATTTAATCAAAACTTTCTTGCTAAGTAGAACTGGTTACTTGTTGCATCACAGACGATCTAAAACTGTTCAGAAAACCTCCTTACAGAATGTGGGAGGTCCTCTGACGAACTAAAACCTCAAACTTAACCAACAACTTTGCTGCTGTTTTACTTCAGGTAGGTTTTTGTTTTGAACGAAATTCACAACCCACATTTACCAAACTGTTATTTAAAAATACTAAGCAAACATATATATTAATATTATGGGATATCAGAGAAGAGCAGACAGTGGGTAGTGTAATCAATCTGACATACTATGTTGATGTCTGGAAGATAGCAATTATCTACATTTTAAAAAACTCACTATCAAGTTTTGTGTATTGTAAAGTGATACAAAGACAACAAGCGAAATATAGACCTTTTGCTTTTGTCATCAAATGTTTCAGATTAGGTAAAAATGGGATATTTTAATGTCAATACAATCTTAGGGGTAACAATACTTTATGAGCAATTGATTAACTTACTATCTTTATAATTAAGTACCCATACAACTGTTATGTATTATAATTTATTTCGGACGAATCTCCGATTTATTATGTTATGTATAACTATTTCAAATAACCGGGAATATTAATACGTATTGAATTTATGTTATTTGCCAATAATATTGAACACACAATTTCTTTTTTTAACACAAATATATTTGAATATGCAAAAATAAAAACAGTAGAATTTACAACAACGATTATTACTAATACTTATTACAGATGATGGTTTGTATACAAGAGTTTTGTAAACGTGGAGACGACACTGAATCTTATATCTGGTCTAGAACTAAATATTGTATGGACGAGCCAGGTCCACAACGAGCAAATTTATTCTAAGTTCATATTACCACACTTCGCTCTCTTTTCTTGGTACGCCCGGCATGGCCAAGCGTGTTAAGGCGTGCGACTCGTAATCTGAGGGTGGCGGGTTCGCATCCCAGTCGCGCCAAACATGCTCGCCCTTTCAGCCGTGGGAGCGTCATAATGTGATTGTCAATCCCACTATTCGTTGGTAAAGGGTAGCCTAAGAGTTGGCGGTGGGTGGTGATGACTAGCTGCCTTCCCTCTAGTTTTACACTACTAAATTAGGGACGGCTAGCGCAGATAGCCCGCAAGTAGATTTGTGCGAAATTCAGAAAACAAACAAGCAAAACAAACTCTTTTCTTGGCTAGCCTAACATCACTGACTTTATACCGAGGATGATATTTAAAGCCCTCATATAAATAATAATGCCCGAAGTAATTCACTGAAATTGAACAGTTTGTAATGTTCGAAATCTGTAAATGTTCCTGACCAAGTTCTGTAGTTTTCCGATTAATAGGCGTTAATCACAATTATAACTTCGGAGGCCTATAGCACACTGACTGTAGCTATTCAGTAATATTAATCTTCTCGCGCTTCCATTTTATGTAGCAGTCACGCGAAGTTCTGGAAAGTTTCAAGAATTATGTTAATTCTTACTCTCAAAAAATTTGTACAAATTGAAATAACACGTGGAACATGCGCAATACACAGTCAAGAATATACGTCACACGCAAAATAGAAAACTATGCTGAAACAAGCGTAGGTGTTAAACTAAACGTATAACGGTAAGTTCGTTATACTACTTACTGAAGTAAAAACATTGATGTCGATAAATTAAAAAGTAAAACGTTTTGATGTAACTAGGATAAAATACCCCGTGTGGCTCAAAGTCCCTCTCAATATTCACAGATGCCCCAGTGAACCTATATAACTCATCCTTTATCCCCAGTTACTTCTGTAACTACCTCAAGAAAATAACCTCGTTAGCTCGTGTTGCACTTTAACAGGCGATCGAAGTTTTGGTTCGTTAGCTTGTAAGTGGGGGTATGAACACATTTTCACGAGTGGTGCATCATGAATACCGAGGGGGCAAGAAACGCATATTTGACGCCAGATTCGAGATAAACAATCTTTCAAACCTACTCCTAGATCCCCATCATGCCTTGGTGACCTACAGAATGCATTTGAGCCCACCTTGGCATTTTTTCGTTAAGAAGGCACATCATATAGTTAAGAGCATTCCTTTTGTCCATCCAGAGTCCGTCTGTCTAGTTTGGTCTCGCTAGTTTTAATATTTTGGGAAGTATATATGGACAAACATAGAAAGTGAAATGATACGAAATTACGAGTCAGTTGGTGAAATGAAGGGATAACATCAAATTCATAAACTGTATTCTCATCAGTTTACGATGCTAAGTACAGTCAGCTTAGATTCTTCAGGAACATTGTCATTCTATGCTTTATTACGTATTCATAAAGTTATAGTGGGTTTTAACTGGTAGACGCAGGTTGAGATGTAACTGGCAATGTCCACTACTGCTCAGACTAGGTGAAATCAGGGATATCTTGACAGAGACACTTTTTTATGTTTATGGTCGTAAGGATATGTTTTATTTTACAAAGTTTTGCATGTAATGTTCTAAGAAGTGCTATAAAATATATATGATCTACATCAGCTGCATTAATTTTTTAAGTTTAGTTTCTGTTTCATAAATCTTACTGAGTTATATTGTTATATTTTAGGTCATAGTTTTAGTCGTGCATTGTTCAGTAAACAGCGAGGTATTATCATTACGCTTCAAAGTAATTCTTCTTTCCTATGTTTTCTACAAGGATAAAAAACATTCTGAAGGGGTTTCAATATCTGGACAATCAACCTTTCAGTATGAATGTGTGAAGTTTTACCTAGGAAATAGAAGTTTTGGTTTGTTTTGTATTTCGTGCAAACTTACATAAGGGCTATCTGCGCTAGCCGTCCCTAATGTAGAAGTGTAAGACAAGAGGGAAGGCAGCTAGTCATCATCACCCACCGCCAATTCTTGGGCTACTCTTTTACCAACGAATAGTGGGATTGACCGAACATTATAACGCCCCCACAGCTGAAAGGGCAAGCATGTTTGGTGTGACGGGGATTCGAACCCGCGATCCTTGGATTACGAGCCGAGTATCTTAACCACTTGGCCATGCCGGGCCGAAAACAGAATTTTTTTATGCTCTACACGTGTTAAGGCTTTTTTTATTATTCTCTCACGCAAGTTTGGATACTCATGTGAGTAATAAATACAGAAACAAAAACATTACGTGAAACTCTCTGAATTATTTCAGTGTTATAAATGATATTGGTGGGTAACCAGGAATATGATCCGAAGGTACTAAATGCCAAACATAGCAAGAGTATTAATGAAACCGAATTACCCATCTTGGCTTACAAACCAAACTTAACTCATTTGTTTGCTCAACTAGCCAGCTATTAGGAGATTGGAGACAGCTAAATGGACGCTGTTGTTTTAGTGTTGCTATATTTGAAGCCTTGAAACCAAATCAAACTTTCATTAACGTATCACCACAAGCAATGGGCACGTGACGAGAGAAAACAAACTTCTTATACCGTGGACAGGACCAGGCCTAGCACCATGTATACTCAGAGTCAACTATCTCAAATGCTTCTCGCGTCGCGCTGCAACGAGAGCTGCTAATGGAGGAACTTCCGGTTACACATGATTACCGGAAGTGGAAAAAGCAAGGCTCTACGTCGTGGCCGTCAATTTCATCAAGTTGTCCGAACAAAGTCCAAACCACCATTTCTAGCCTCACCCTATTTTCACTTGACGTTCAACACGTATTTCTGATGATCAAGATCTGTGATGCAAGGGAAGTTTGCATTTCAGAGAAAATGAAATAACGGAAAATGGGGACAAACAGGTTTGCTATTATCTTACTTTATCACTTCCAATTAGCTTTCAAGTGGTATACTTTCCTTTGTTTTGTCACATTATCCACTGTAAACATCTGTGGAACAGCAGTCATTTGCGCTGTGTTTAAAATAAGGAAAACGAAAGAAACGGAGAATCTAAAATGTACCGTTTATCCTGAATGCAGAACGAAAAATGCGTGAATCATATAAATAACTTATATCATTATTCAAATAGTGAATGAACATTTAACACATAAATATTAGTAGAGTAAACAATATGTAATTCATTCTACCTTCTCTGAAAAAACAAACCAACAACAAAACAGGCAGCTTCAACAACATTAGTTTATTATGTCTTCTAAATGACCTACCGGGTCTGAAATTGTGGATATAAAGAGATTGGATACTACAAGATTGTCATTCACTGATTTATTATAGATCTACAGGATGTACTGGGTCTGAAACAGTAGATACTGGCAGCTTAGACTCTTCAGAAACATTCTCAGTTACTGATTTATTACATCTTCTTATGGACGTAATGGTTCTGAAATGGTAAACACAAGCAGCTTAAAATCTTTACCAACATTATCATGTTTTCTCTTCAGGACGTATTTGGATTGAAATGATAGATACAGTTAGCTTAAGTTCTCCAGCAACATGGTCATTCTTTGCTTTATTATGTATCGTTAAAGGTCTAAAATGATGGACACAGACAGCTTATAATCTCCAGCAACATTATTATTTTCTGCTTCATTATGTATTAATAGGATGTACTTATTCTGAAATGGTAGACACAGCATATTCGATCATTTAACATAATTGACATACACTTATTTTTAAAGTCTTTCCGGGGATGTACTGAGTCTGAAATGGTAGACACGGGCAGTATAAATTCCTCAGATATATTCCTATTCTGATTTTTATTATATCTCTTTCAGGTTTGAAGTGGTGGATACACCAATATTAAACTAATCATCAACAACGCCATGTTACTTTTGTTATATTATCCACAAGAATGCTCGTATTAAAAAGGTTAGATAAATCAGTTAAAGGCAGCCATGTTGTCCTAGAACCGAAAAGCTAAAGAAGAAGCTGTATTTTTACAACATAAACGATCCGGTTTGTAACTTATATAAATCAAACTAATAAGCGTTGCAACGCCAGTATCCAACTCTAAGTATTAATGTACGTCTCCTATTAATTGGTACTACACTACTGATGCTGAATTTTACAAAATGAGATTTTACGGCTTGCACGGCAATGTTTATATAATCGGCGTTATTTAACGCTGTGAATTTTTTAAAAATAATTTTAAGTGAATAAATATATTTATCTATGTCAAGACAATCACCGTATTAATTCGCGTTGTAGATTGTAATAAACATTTTAATAGATATTAGTAATTACTTCGTGGTTAGAACTACGTTCTTGTTATAATTGAATAAAATGAGGTCATAAAGTGAGAAAAGCACTAAACAGTATCAAGTTAGAACCTTAAACGATAATAGCACTCTTTAGTATCTGGTGAGGATCTAAAGTAAGAAAAGCAATGTTTGGTATCTGGCGAGGATCTAAAGTAAGAAAAGCTATGTTTGGTATCTAGTGGGGATCTAAAGTAAGAAAAGCTATGTTTGGTATCTGGCGAGGATCTAAAGTAAGAAAAGCTATGTTTGGTATCTAGTGAGGATCTAAAGTAAGAAAAGCAATGTTTGGTATGTCGTGAGGATCTAAAGTAAGACAAGCAATGTTTAGTTTCAGGTGAGGATCTAAAGTAAGAAAAGCAATGTTTGGTATCTGGTGAGGATCTAAAGTAAGAAAAGAAAAGTTTAGTTTCAGGTGAGGATCTAAAGTAAGACAAGCAATGTTTAGTTTCAGGTGAGGATCTAAAGTAAGAAGAGCAA
Organism: Tachypleus tridentatus; assembly: GCF_004210375.1. Classification (NCBI taxonomy): domain Eukaryota; kingdom Metazoa; phylum Arthropoda; class Merostomata; order Xiphosura; family Limulidae; genus Tachypleus; species Tachypleus tridentatus. The sequence continues at coordinate 216,532,973 of NC_134837.1, forward strand.
TATTTGGTATCTGGAGAGGATCTAAAGTAAGAAAAGCAATGTTTGGTATCTGGCGAGGATCTAAAGTAAGAAAAGCTATGTTTGGTATCTAGTGAGGATCTAAAGTAAGAAAAGCAATGTTTGGTATCTGGCGAGGATCTAAAGTAAGAAAAGCTATGTTTGGTATCTAGTGAGGATCTAAAGGAAGAAAAAAAGTTTAGTTTCAGGTGAGGATCTAAAGTAAGAAAAGCAATGTTTGGTATCTGGCGAGGATCTAAAGTAAGAAAAGAAAAGTTTAGTTTCAGGTGAGGATCTAAAGTAAGAAAAGCAATGTTTGGTATGTGGTGAGGATCTAAAGTAAGACAAGCAATGTTTAGTTTCAGGTGAGGATCTAAAGTAAGACAAGCAATGTTTAGTTTCAGGTGAGGATCTAAAGTAAGAAAAGCAATGTTTAGTTTCAGGTGAGGATCTAAAGTAAGAAAAGAAAAGTTTAGTTTCAGGTGAGATCTAAAGTAAGAAAAGAAAAGTTTAGTTTGAGGTGAGGATCTAAAGTAAGACAAGCAATGTTTAGTTTCAGGTGAGGATCTAAAGTAAGAAAAGCTATGTTTGGTATCTAGTGAGGTTCTAAAGTAAGAAAAGCAATGTTTGGTATCTGGCGAGGATCTAAAGTAAGAAAAACTATGTTTGGTATCTAGTGAGGATCTAAAGTAAGAAAAGAAAAGTTTAGTTTCAGGTGAGGATCTAAAGTAAGAAAAGCAATGTTGGGTATGTGGTGAGGATCTAAAGTAAGACAAGCAATGCTTAGTTTCAGGTGAGGATCTAAAGTAAGACAAGCAATGTTTAGTTTCAGGTGAGGATCTAAAGTAAGACAAGCAATGTTTAGTTTCAGGTGAGGATCTAAAGTAAGAAAAGAAAAGTTTAGTTTTAGGTGAGGATCTAAAGTAAGAAAAGCAATGTTTGGTATGTGGTGAGGATTTAAACTAAGAAAAGCAATGTTTAGTATCTGGTGAGGATCTAAAGTAAGAAAAGCAATGTTTGGTATCTGGTGAGGATCTAAAGTAAGAAAAGAAAAGTTTAGTTTGAGGTGAGGATCTAAAGTAAGACAAGCAATGTTTAGTTTCAGGTGAGGATCTAAAGTAAGAAAAGCAATATTTGGTATCTGGAGAGGATCTAAAGTAAGAAGAACAATATTTGGTATCTAGTGAGGATCTAAAGTAAGAAAAGCAATGTTTGGTATCTGGTGAGGATCTAAACTAAGAAAAGCAATGTTTAGTATCTGGTAAGGATCTAAAGTAAGAAAAGCAATGTTTGGTATCTGGTGAGGATCTAAAGTAAGAAAAGCAATGTTTAGTATCTGGTGAGGATCTAAAGTAAGACAAGCAATGTTTAGTATCTGGTGATGATATAAAGTAAGAAAAGCAATGTTTGGAATCTGGTGAGGATCTAAAGTAAGAAACGCATAGTTCAGTATCAAGTGAACTGGTTGCTTTTTATTGAAGTAAGGTTATAATTTAACAAAATCATTAAAAGGTTCAGAAAAATCCTTTGGTCGACATGTTTACTGAAAGAGTACTGCCAACATCAGTGATCAAACGTCAATATCAGTCTTAGTATTCCAGTGATGTCTCATTGAAGTCAATAGAAATATCAGTCTTAGTATTCCAGTGATGTCTCATTGAAGTCAATAGAAATATCAGTCTTAGTATTCCAGTGATGTCTCATTGAAGTCAATAGAAATATCAGTCTTAGTATTCCAGTGATGTCTCATTGAAGTCAATAGAAATATCAGTCTTAGTATTCCAGTGATGTCTCATTGAAGTCAATAGAAATATCAGTCTTAGTATTCCAGTGATGTCTCATTGAAGTCAATAGAAATATCAGTCTTAGTATTCCAGTGATGTCTCATTGAAGTCAATAGAAATATCAGTCTTAGTATTCCAGTGATGTCTCATTGAAGTCAATAGAAATATCAGTCTTAGTATTCCAGTGATGTCTCATTGAAGTCAATAGAAATATCAGTCTTAGTATTCCAGTGATGTCTCATTGAAGTCAATAGAAATATCAGTCTTAGTATTCCAGTGATGTCTCATTGAAGTCAATAGAAATATCAGTCTTAGTATTCCAGTGATGTCTCATTGAAGTCAATAGAAATATCAGTCTTAGTATTCCAGTGATGTCTCATTGAAGTCAATAGAAATATCAGTCTTAGTATTCCAGTGATGTCTCATTGAAGTCAATAGAAATATCAGTCTTAGTATTCCAGTGATGTCTCATTGAAGTCAATAGAAATATCAGTCTTAGTATTCCAGTGATGTCTCATTGAAGTCAATAGAAAAAATTAATGGGTTGAAAAGAAATATAATGATTGGAGTTTGCACAAACAAACTTGTCTTTCTTTGATTTTCACTCGTTTACGTTTTTCCTTTCTTGTTTTAATATCTAGAAGTACGTATAATAAAGAAACGAATAAATTCAATAATAATAACAACAATATTTTAAACAAGCAAAAAACAACAGAAAACAAGCACAATTGTATTCGTAGACTGAATCTCCAGATGCATTCTTTATTTATCTGTATGAACCAGTATAAGGTGGGAGATTTTATTTTTATTTTAGATTGGATCTGCTGAACGATGACTTTCTCTTTCAATTCATCTATCGTATTCTTCTGGTTCTTATTTTTTGGACTCGATATTTTATTTACAAGATAACTAGCTGGAGTACCCGTTCGTTGGACGAGCGAAATAACAACTCGTTTGAAACAAAGGACAGGAAATTTTGCTTCTATTTTTTATCATAAACATCAGATATGCAATAAAAATACAAAAATGGTATCAATACTAAAATGAAAAACATATGTGAAAAAAATTCAACCAATATGAAATTAGACACTGTAGCCAATCCCCCTTCGTGACCTTCCTCATGCCATCCTCTATCGCTGTGTCAAGTCTGGTGCTGATTGATCAAGAAATCACATCCTTCAAATTTGTGAAATTTTCAACCATAATATTAAATGTTGAATGTAAACAACTGCATCTTGTTCTATAATTATCCTGAAAGTTTTAATAATACAAATTCGCAACAAATCTTAATTAAAATAAATCTAGTAAGTGTTTTCTATGGCTAATGACGGGCCCGGCATGGCAAGGTGGGTTAAAGCGTTCAACTCGTAATCCGAGGGTCCAGGGATTGAATCCCCGTCGCACCAATCATGCTCGCCCTTTCAGTTGTGGGGGCGTTATAATAGTACGGTAAATCCCACTATTCGTTTTGAAATGGTCACTCATATTCAATTAAAGTTTACTTGCAACAGTTCTAGGTGTTTCACTAGTCCAGTCGCTATGGATTTTCAAATGTGCCTAAAGACACACCACTTTTTAAAGTGGATAATATTATTTATTTTTGAACCTATGGTATGTGTGATCTAAAATAGAGAGGGCAAACGTCCAATCACTTTCCTCCTAAGTTTAACCTACATAGATCACAAATTTAAAATGGTTTTACTAATACAATAGAAATAGATCATTAATTTAATAAACATTCGTTTAATAATGTTAGGATAACTATTTTAGAAAAAATAATGTTTAACACAAAGTTATGAGCAGACAGAGAATATTATATTTTAAATGAAAAAATATTCTTACAGACTAAATCAGGACTTTTAATAAAGGCCCGGCACAGCCAGGTTGTTAAGGCACTCGACTCGTTATCTGAGAGTCGTGGGTTCGAATCCCCGTCACACCAAACATGCTCGCCCTTTCAGCTGTGGGGGCGTTATAAAAATGATGGTCGTTAGTAAAAGAGTAGCCCAAGAGTTGGCGGTGGGTAGTGATGACTAGCTGCCTTCCCTCTAGTCTTACACTACTATATTATGTAGTGCAGATAAATCTCGTGTAGCTTTGCGCGAAATTCGAAACAAAACAAACCTTTCAATAAAAGATACTGAGACATAAAGTAAAAATAATTAGAAAACAATATAAAAATTATAACGGTAACTATAATGTTAAAATGAATATAAAAACATATTTCCCACCGTACGTCTGTTTTGAGTGGAACTATATGTTATTAAATGCATTATAACTCAATTAAAAACCTTAAATGTATCTAGATATAAAAGAGGCTTGAACTTTAACGTCTTGAAAAATAAAATAAAAAACTTAAGGTGGTTTTATTATATCTATTGATAAAGCTGGATGTAATTTTGGCTGTATAATAAAAAACTACACTTCCAAATTGTAATTGATGAAATAATTACCTCAAGTACTTTCACAAAAATTGCTTTATTAATAATACAAAGAAAGCCGTTAAAAAATGAAATATATAAACAAACTGTTACAATTTACCATTTTTACATACTATATACTATATACTACATACTATACACTACATACTATATAATACATACTATATACTACATACTATATACTACATACTATATACTACATACTCTATATACTACATACTATATATTACATACTATATATCATTACATATATATATATTACATACTTATATATTACATACCTACATAATTATATAATTACATAATTACATAACTATATAATTACATACCACATACCACATACTACATACCACATAATTATATATTACATACCATATATACTACATACTATATATTACATACTATATAATTACATAATTACATATATTACATATTATATATTACATAATACATACTTACATACTTACATAATTACATACTATATATATACATATTATATATATTATATATATACATACATATACATACATTACATTAATTATATAATTACATACCATATATACATACACTATATAATACATACCATATATTACATATTATATAATTATATATATTATATATTACATATTACATATATATTATTACATACCACATACATTACATAATTATATACCATATACTACTATATATACATAATTATATACTTATAATTATATATACCACATACATATATACTAATTCATATACATACATAATTATATATTACATACCTATATTACATACTATATAATTACATACTTACATACTACATAATACATTACATATATACTACATACTTATATATTATATACTACATACTATTACATAATATATATACATACATTATTATATACCACATACTATATACTACTTGCATACATATTACATAATACTATATAATTATATAATTACATAATTATATACTACATACTTATATATACATACTATATATTACATAATATATATGCATTACATAATTATATATAATAATACATACAATTACATACCATATATATTACATATATATTACATACTATATAATTACATACTTATATATTACATAATATAATGCTATACCATACAATTGCATACACATACACTATATACATACTGCATAATATAATTACATAATTATATATTACACATAATTACCATGCACTACATAATTATTTCGCTACATATTATATATTACATAATTACATACCAAATAATTACATAATTATATATTACATACTATATACCACTGCATACTACACATATTATACATACATATATATATACACAATTACTATACCACCACATACCACATACCACATACCATACATGCATATACAATTACATGCTATATAATTATATACATGCTTACATAATTATATACTATATAATATATGCTACATAATATTATATAATATATATATATTATATATTACATATTACATACATACATACTATTATACTGCATACTACATACTATATATTATGTAGTAATATAGTATATACATAATATATAGTATGTAGTATATAGTATATAGTATGTAGTATATAGTATATAGTATGTAGTATATAGTATATAGTATGTAGTATATAGTATGTAGTATATAGTATATAGTATGTAGTGTAATATGTAGTATGTAGTATATTACATACTACATACTATATATTACATACTATATACTACATACTATATACTATTACATAGTATTACTATATAGTATTACAAAAAATCAGAAATTTTTGAGTTATAGAAAATAAAACTCAAATAATAAAATACCTTTAGAATCTTTAAAAACAACCAATTATGTTGTCAACACCTGTAAATGGATGTTGTGACTTGACTACCTATCATAGTTCCAGCAACACTCGGTTAAAAATTCATAGTAATAGTTAGATCATTATCTACCAAGGTTCCAACAACACGGAGAAGGTTCCATTACACTAATAACAAGAGGCTGTGATTATCTACCAATGCTCCAACACTACTAACTAAATATGATGACTACCTTCTATCGTTCCAACAGCGTTTCAACTCGAATAAGCTTCTAATGCAACACTAACTAGATGGTGGGGCTTCCAACCAAGTTCCAATAGCTCTTTGACTCGAACAAACCTCATGTACAGCAACAATCAGATGCTATGTCTACCTACAAAGGTTCTAAATAAATGTTGTGACCACCTCCAAAGTTCCAACAGTGTTTTTTTCTGATGCGTTTGTAAATGTCCCGCGAAATTATATTAAGTTTTTTTTTTTTTATTTTGCGCAAAGCTACACCAGGGTTATTTACACTAGCCGTCCCTAATTTATCATTGTAAGACTAGAGGGAAGGCAGCTAGTCATCACCACCCACTGCCAACTGTTGGGCTAGCTAATCTTTTACCAACGAATGTGGGATTGACCGTCACATTATAACGTCCCCACGGCTGAAAGTGCGAGCATGTTTGGTGTGACAAGGATTCGAATTCGCGACCCTCAGATTACGAGTCGAGCGCTTTAACCACCTCGCCACGCCGGTCCTATGATTTAGGTGAGAATAATTTTACAAGCAATATTTGAATATTATTATGAACATAAAACCGTGTAAACATAAAACATATTTAGTGTGATGAAATCTTACAACAGGTGAACTATTTAAAAGATTTGAGATTTTCTTTAGAACGACGCTGCCTGTAAAGAAACTTGTGTCTAAAATATATTTTTTATTCAGAAATTACTGTAAAATCCTGTGTGCAAGTCATTTGTTTTGAGTTCCTACGTTACTGTTGTACTCTGCCATCTGTTGATAAAACAGTGTAGTTACTTCTCAGACGCCTTTCCTTTAAATAAAAATAAATAAAGAAGCAGTCTTTTCTTTTCCCTGACGTTAAAAATTTTGCATATGACAATGAAATTAATAATAATATATATAAGTAAGTTAAAACATTTTGTAATGCCTTTTTAAAATACATTGTTACAGCTATTATTCAAAGTTGTAATGTTTTTCTAAAATACAGCACTCTCGTGTTTTGCTGTAGGGCCCGGCATGGCCAGGTGGGTTAAGGCGTTCAACTCTTAATCCGAGGGTCGTGGGTTGGAATCTCTGTCGCACCAAACATGCTCGCCCATTCAGCCGTGGGGGCGTTATAATGTTACGGTCAATCCCACTATTCGTTGGTAAAAGAGAAGCCCAAGAGTTGGTGGTGGGTGCTGGTGACTAGCTGCCTTCCTTCTAGTCTTACACTGCAAAATTAGAGACGGCTAGCGCAGATAACCCTCGTGTAGCTTTGCGCGATATTCAAACCAAACCTGTTTTTCTGTATTATTGTCTATGTAGATATTCATTACACTGGCTTTTAGTCATCGTACTCATGTATATCTGCAATGATGTGTTATAAATAATAGACTGTTTGCATTTATTTTAAACAATTACACGTTTTTATAAGTGTGTTAACATTAAAAAATATTTTCATGTTGGTTTAAAGATTTTTACTTAGATTTTGATGTGAAGCGTAAGTAAAAAGTTTATTTTTTGTAATCTGAGTTTTAAAATAAAATTGAATTTTTTTATATCTGATATCAATTCTACTACTTTTCCAAACGGTGTTTAGATGTATTTTTTACACTGATACGAAACAGGTTAAATGAAAAAATTCGGTAACAAAAAGGAAATGGTTATATTTTTTCTATATGTAAATATGTACATGTATGTACTTCTAACATATGTATGTATGTACCTCTAACATATGTATATATGTTATCAAAAGTAACTTTTGATTTACCAGTTTTTTGATCTATCAAATCTCAGATCTGCTCAACTGAGTTGAGATCGGGATTCTGTGGGAATTATCGTATTATATGAATGGCTCCAGCAACGTCTTTCTTAGCTAAGTAATTTCTGCATTGCTTGGATGAATATTTGTGGTCATTATCTTTTTGGTATTAAAATTCTTTACCAATAATATGCAAACCGTTAGATACACCACAACTGATCAGAAGTTGATGATACTTGCGCTGGTTCATTATTTCATCCATTTTGCAAATATATCCTAAAGAACACCCACAATCATCACACTGGATCCCTTATGCTTCGTGGTAGGTGTTATGCATTGAGATAAGTATCTTTAACTTTTCTTCCTCCGGACGTATAACCTACACTTCGAACCAGATATTTCAAACTTAGATTTTTCCGTTCATAACACCCTTTTCCAATCATCAACAATCCAGGTTTGGTACGTTTTAACAAATTTCCGTCTGTTGACAGTATTTGAAGATAGAAATAAAGGTTTTTTAACTGCTACACAACCAAATATTCGTTTCTGGTTAAGTCTTCATAATACTGTAGATCTTAAAACTTTAGTAAATGGTTGTTATTCTTATGCTTGAGACTAATGGCAGTCTTACTTCTGTCATGAAGGCTGCATAAATAAAGGTACGTAACATCAGCATCATTGAGTTTAGATGTTCTGTCTCTTCCTTTCCTGTCTTCAATTTTACCTGTCTCAATCTCATGATCTAGGGTGTACTTGACAGTGTTTGGGGAGCATTTCAAGTCTGCAGCCACGTATCGGAGAGTCCACCTAGCATCATGTAAAGCTTTTATGCGAACTCTCTGCTCTACTGACAATTCTCTACGCTTTTGAGGCTGCGGAATGATAACAAAACTTAATATATATGGTGTTAAACATGGTTTTATCAACGTTTATTTTTCGAGTGTTATTAATCGATTTCTTCCAGCATATACCGATACCAGAAGTTAGCTCCTTGCTAGCTTCTTTCTATATAGATAAAACACTGCATGGGACACCATAACAGTTATATATATATATATGTATGTATGCCCCTTCATTATCCCTTATCAACAATTACTTCTTTAGCTACTCCAGGGGTGGGAACGGTATATAACTGATATGACTTCACTAGTGGAATCTGAGCATGTATAACACGTTTTGTCCTTCTAAAGTATCATAGTTGATACAAACAGTTTCAAAATGGTACGCCAGCATCCCAGGGGGAGCCAGAAGCACAAAATACTGCACTAGATTCTGATTCATCGATCCTCGAAACCTACTCCTATATCCCCATTATGCTTGGGCGACCATCCGAGAGCGTTTTAACCTCCATTGTACCACCAGGAAAGAATTCCACTATGTATCGATAAGGCCCCACCCCTTCCTAGCCATCCGAGTCCGCCTACCACAATTGATTTGGTCCTACTTGCTCCCAAACTGTGGGAGGAGTTCGTGGACAAAGAAACCAATAAATAAATTAAAAATAACATAAGATAATAAATAAATATAATAACAGATAAGTGTTCAATACACAACGGAAATAACGCTTAAAAGGGATTCAGTAATATATCAAATTTATATTTCTTTTGACTTTGATTTGTTAAAAAGGCCTCAAAATACACCAGACGCCAATCAGTACACCTGACACAAGCTGACAAAATGTAATAAATATGGACCAACAGTACTTACATAAGATGATAATCGAAATATCAATCAATACAGTTCACTCAAGCTGATAAATACAATAAGTGTCAATCAATACGTCTCACTGAAGCTGATAAATAGAATACGTATCAATCAATACAGCTCACACAAGCTGAAAAATACAATAAGTGTCAATCAATACAGCTCACTGAAGCTGATAAATACAATAAGTGTCAATCAGTACAACTCACACAAGATGAAAAATACAATAAGTGTCAATCAGTACAGCTCATTAAAGCTGATACATACGATAAGTGTCAATCAATACAGCTCACTGAAGCTGATACATACACGAGATAGAAATATTTCATAATATTTGCATAAGCGTCACTTTAAATATTTGGAATTAAATTGCATGATAAGACTGGGTTAACAATGATTAGGATAAGAGAAAGGTTAAAAGTCGAGTTCTAACTTTCAAACACACAAAAATAGGTCTATCCCAGTTAACTAGCTAACTGATTTTGCTATATTATTTTTTGCATTAATGCAAAAGAAAAACTTGATTCATTGGCTGGCCTTACAGAATCATATAATTAAACGTATAAATGCACATCAAGTCACTTTCCGTTTAAATAAACCAAACCAACCAATAATAGCACTGCTTACTAAAGGATAACGTCTTCCTTTTTGAAAGCTTGCTCTTCAATTGCTAAGATAAGTAATAACACGTCGAATCGTGCTTGTACAGTGAATGTCATATGAACGACATTTATGTTTTTATTTCTCTTAGTTGGGAATATAATAGTATGAGTTACACCAACCATAAGCATGTAGTATAATTTCAAATAATCCTTTAAAAATGTATTTAAAACATACACAATCTAACACTTGTTTCGTAAAAATTATTTATATCAAGATTTTCATGTTCAAACACTTTGTACTACAGTAAACCTTGTTAATTTTCTCTTTAATCAGACTGTGTTAATTAGTGTATTTTAGAAGCTGCTAATGTTGGAGATGGAATAATCTGTTGAAGATGCGGATTGTAGTAGCCAGTTTAACCGAATTGTGTTACTTAGAATGTTTTAGAAACGTTTAAAGGAAACAGTTTAATAACATGTTAAAAGTGGAGATTGTACTAACTAGTTTAACTGGATATAGAAGCTGTTAAATGTGATACTATAGAAGAAGCAACTGTTTGTTGACAGTGGAAGTTATACTAAACTGTAGTTTTAAACAGGTTTAGTGTACCTTGATACATCTTTTATGACTGACTACAATAAAATGTTAATAACAGGAAGGTTATGACATACTATCGTAATCAAGAGTTGTACAATTAATGTATAAAAGAAACATAAATGCAAACATTCGTGATAAAAAAAGGTTAAACTACCGGAATTGTGATTCATAAAATATGAGTTTCAGAAAAGGTGATAAAGAAATATAATTATATAAATATATTTTTAGTGTTTGAATTTTGTTTTTTTTTTTAGCGTATTAATGCACGCCTAGCGGCGAGATATTTATTCATGCTCAACAACAACGAAGCTAAAATTAAAGATCGTGGTCAACATAAAACTAATAATTATGCTACTTTATCAGAAGAGGACTTGTGATGAAAACACCCGCATAGCAATAAACTTTTTATTTGTAACTCGTTCATTTCTAACGTATACAATATGTACTTGTATTTAATGTTTGTTTCTCGTGACATGGCGTGATGTTTCACTATTCTAAACTTTTGCAACTCGTCATAAGATTTATATTTCACAAACCCTTTCTAAAACGTGCAGATAATAAAAACAACATTAATTTCTATTTCAACCTTCTTGTTCTTTCTTTTGAATTTCGCCCAAGGCTACACGAAGGTTATCTGCGCTAGCCATCACTAATTTAGCAATGTAAGACTAGAGAGAAGGCACCTAGTCCTCACCACCCACCGCCAACTCTTGGGCTACTCTTATGCCAACGAATAGTGGGGTTGACCGTCACATTGTAACGTCGCCATGGCTGAAAGAGTGAGCACGTTTGGTGCGATGTGAATTCGAACCCGCGACCCTCAGATTATGAGGGCCTCTTTCTGGTGTAAAACCAAACTAAATAAAAAGTTGGAAGAATTTTGGCAGTTCAAAGTTTGAACTCACTTAAACCAACATTAACATTAACTTAAACCAACATTAAACCAACATTAACAGTCTGCAACTAGTTCTGAAAATCTATGTAGAAATGAAATTAGTTACTAAAATGCAGGCCCGGTATGGCCAGGTGATTAAGGCACTCGACTTGTAATCTGGGAGTCGTGGGTTCGAATCCCCGTTATACCAAACATGCTCACGCATTCAACCATGGGGGTGTCATAATGTGACAGTCAATCACATTATCCGTTGGTAAAAGAGTAGTCCAATAGTTGGCAGTGGGTGGTGGTGACTAGCTGCCTTCCCTCTCGCCTTACATTGCTAAATTAGTGACGGCTAGCGCAGATGACCCTCGTGTAGCTTTGCGCGAAATTCAAAAACAAAACAAACAAACATAAAACATCCAATTTGCGTATTTAACGACTGTGTATCATGCTATGTTAATGCTTTCGTTTTAAATACATTACAAAAGACACATAAACTAACATTTGCAAATGCGGCGTATTTTTTTTTTCTGTAAATTTGTATAAACAACACCAGACACGTTTATTGTTATATTTGATTCTCTTCGGACTACGATCGAAAATACCAAAATAACCTAGGTTCTGATCATCGCTGATATTAATTTCCATGTGTGTTTGTTTAAAGCATGGAGCATTTTTATCAAGCCTTTTACTAAATTTATATGTTACTTTTTGTTTCGATTTATATGAATTTACTTTATTAAAAAATTGTTAATAGCCTCAATTTTCAATAAATCCAATTCAGGTTTATAAAATTAAAAATTAACATACATGTTCCTATCAACGATACATAAAATAGGGTTATTTGTTGATTATTATCGTGAATTTCATAGATTCCTATATCTGATACTTACCATGTCTTCTGCACTAAGTTAAAGATGTTCTATAAACAAAATGTCGGATTGTTTCCCCCTCTGTCGGAGTTTCAAATTCAAACATTTCTATTTTGTTCCAGTAAACATGAATTTAAGATTCTCGTGAGTTGTAAGGAAATATTTTGTTTTGGGTCAAGTGTTTTTTTGTTTTGTTTTCTTTAATTTCGCACAAAGCTACTCGATGGCTATCTGTGCTAGCCGTCCCTAATTTAGCAGTGCATGACTAGAGGGAAGGCAGCAAGTCATCACCACTCACCGCCAACTCTTGGGCTACTCTTTTACCAACGAATAGTGGGATTGACAGTTCATATTATAACGCCCCCACGGCTGAAAGGGCGAGCATGTTTGGGTCAAGTGAATCCAATGTGTTGTGGTTCGCGTCCCGTTGTCGCTAATGTGAATGTTACACTCTGAATCGAGGTGTGCTATAATAGTAACAGTCAAATCTTACCTTCAGTTAGCCAAGCGTCAACAGCGGGTGCTTTTTTTCTGGTCTATGCGCGGACAGTTTTGCTAAAACAAACTTGAAATCGATAACACGTGTGAATTGGAATTTTCAATTTGAGCGGTACCTTAAGCACACTTGGACATGTTGGCCAGGTCATAAACCTCTCTGGTTCAACTGTAAAACGTGTTGAGTGTATTCTTGCTTGTATCTTTTTTCTGCAGCTGTGAACGCTATTCGCTGGACCCACAGCTATCTTACATGCATGAATAATTAAAATAAAAGTGAACAAGATGTATGATTCCATCCCACTGTCTTTAGCAAAACTGAAATTTAAAATATTTTGAAATATTTGTATGCCCTATTTTCATTTTTTTCCCCTCATGGAGCTTTAATACCGTTCTCTAAATCTTTCTTTATCTAATGACGTCATTTTAAACAACTTGAAATGACAATGTGAGCAACACAGTCACTTTGTTCTTTGACGTCACTTAGGTAGAAGCATATAAGTAAATATAATAAATACAGTAGTTCTATAGTACTCTATGTTGCAGTAAGCTTTGTAATAACAAATAAAATGATTGTTAAACTCTTGTTCTATCGATAGTGCTGTGTAACAGTAAGTGTATCTATGTATTGTGCTACTATCTATAGGCCAAATTTGAAAATAATTGGTTTATAAGAAAGAGTCGTTAAATTTAAAATATATGGGAGTGTAGTATTTCAGAAGGGCTTGGTATTGCCTAGCGCGTTAAGGCGTGCGCTTCGTAATCTGAGGGTTGCGGGTTCGCGCCCGAGTCGTACCAAACATGCTCGCCCTCCCAGCGGTGGGGGCGTTATAATGTGACGGTCAATCCCACTTTTCGTTGGTAAAAGAGTAGCCCAAGAGTTGGCGGTGGGTGGTGATGACTAGCTGCCTTCCCTCTAGTCTTACACTGCTAAATTAGGGACGGCTAGCGCAGATAGCCCTCGAGTAGCTTTGTGCGAAATTCCAAAACAAAAAAACAAAGTATTTCAGAACACGTGGAATAAAACTAAAACCTTTCATTCACGATGACGAGGAATTCACTTAAAGTAAATATATTACTAGAGATGGTTGACTCGGGTATTAAACACTTTTATTTAAAAATACTAAACAAGTAACAAGATTTTAACATCCTTAGGTTATTATCAGGTTGATACTGAGATTTGAAAAAAAGAACCATTATTCATGATGTGGAGACGACAGTAATGACAGTCATAATACTGTAGGAGCATTGTTAGTATTTAATCTATTATTATAAGGTAGTTAACACTAAGGAATAATTAATATCAATATAAAAGTATTCAAAATGCATTGTATCTCAAATAACTACACTACAATAATAAAAACATTGACATATTAAGCAACCAAATTAGAGAAAGAAAAGAACCCAAATTGAACCAACACTAACGAACCTTCAGCTTAGTTCATCACTACAAACGTGTATCCGAATATACTTGATAGCTATCGTGCTGCTATCTGTTGGGAAAGTTACAATGTAATTTGTTTATAAAAGCACACATAAATCTATGATATATCATATAAATATAATAATACTGTATGTTATATGTTCGTGTCACTACTTCAAAGGGTATCAAAATTCATTAGGTCCATGGGTATTTTTGCCTTTTTTTCTCATTTCCTGTTGATGGATTTTCACCAAATTTGTCGTGAAGATTTGTTGGTGCCTTGAGAATATACATATGAATTTTCAGGTTTGCGGTTTTATGGACTTGTTATTATCACTACTTCGCCCTGTATTAATGAATTTTCACCAACTGTGGCATGAAGGTTTGTTAGGTAAATAGGGAGACACACACAAATTTGTGGTTTCGCAATTTCTGTTTTAGAGTTTATATGAGCGTTTTTACGTTTTCTACAATTGCATATAAGGGAAGCAACTATTAATGTCCTAAGAAAACATTTCATTAGTCATTAATTTACATAACGTCTATCAGGGGGACGTGTACTCCAGCTAGTATATAAATATACAAGGAATGAACATGATAGTATCATTACAGCTCTAGTGTCATGTAACTGTACTAATAATAACAGTAAATGCTAGACAAGCTCCATCTAAAGTTTCTTAATCAACCCAAGAAACCTTTAGTTTGTGTAATATGTATGACACAGGGACTAATGCATTTCTATGTCCCCAATAAACATCACTGATTGTTTAAAACGAATAGCCACAGAAGCAGCTGCAGCGCATGGCAACATTGGAAAATAAATATTTAGATTTACTGTCGGAGAGAGAAAAATGTATGGTCAACTTTTAGGCTGAATTTTCGGGTAAAGGTCATTTAATTTTTTTTTAATCTCTATTAATCATTTCATTATACTCTTAGAGCATAGTGTGCAATAGCCTGTAAAGTGTTTTATCTGAGGGTGAACAAATAGTTTATTCAAAGATGTATTAATAACTGTTCCTCATCAATGTCGTATTTGACGTCTACGAGTTTCATTGAATGGCTGTCTTAACGATTTCATACCCGTGTTGGGCGCATCACAGAGAGCCCACTTGTAATTTTATGCTTAACTACAAACAATGTCCCCCGCTGGGATAGCGGTAAGTATCTGGACTTACAACGCTGAAATCAGGGGTTTGATTCCTCTCGATAGGCACAGTAGATAACTGGATGTGGCTTTGCTATAGGAAAAACACAAACCAAAAAAAACACTTAATAACAAACAAAATAATAATAATATTTATGTTACGAATATTTTTAATAAATTAGTTCAATGTCTTCCAAGCTATGGGGCGCGAAATGATGGCTAACAAGGAAGATGGAGACCCAACATTAACGACGGAAGACTTGTTTATATTTGAATTTGTCATAAAGCTCCAAGAGAGCTATCTGCGCTAGCCGTCTCTAATTTAGCAGTGTAAGACTAGAGGAAAGTCAGCCTGGGCTACACTTTTATCAATGAATTGTGGGATTGATTGATACTTTATAACGCCCACACGGCTAAAAGGGCGAGCATGTTTGGTGTGACAGGGATTTGAACCTGCGACCCTCAGATTACGGGTCTTGTGCCCCTAACCAACTAGCCATGCTGGGCGACGCCCGAAGAAACAGAAGAGTTAGAAATACCGATAATTCAATAAAAGTATTTTTCTGCAATCAAAGTTTTTGTTTTCTTTGGGTTCTCTCATTTACTCACATTTTACAAGAATTTCTTCATTTAAAAAAGCAATTATAAGAAAACAGGGAAAGAAAAAGCTGATTTTTTTCTGTCACCACTTGCGAATATTATTTTAATCTGAAGAGGGCGCAATGGAAAGTTTTCCGAGTGTGAGTGCTGCTTTTTAAAACTAGGAAAATAGCTAGATAATCCCCAACCTCAGAGCTAGGGCCATTAGCCGTAGATGTATATATATATATATATATATCGTTTTATCATCTTTGAACTCATTTATATATATCTCCACTTCATAATTTCCAAAAATATGCCCAACATGCTGGTCTACTCATTGAAAGTTCTGTGATTCAAACTGTGATATGCTGCTGAACATGTTCAGTATTCTAAGCAAGGTGCCTTATAAGAGTAGCAGTCAGTCCCTCTATATAGTAAACGGTCGTCCACATGCGAAGAGCGCATATAATTAATAGCCTTTTAACAGTTCAGGACGGATATGGCCGATGCTTGAGATCTCTAGTTTGGTCATTTTATACACGTGTCTTGCCCACAAGGTGTTACCCTGATTAAATATACAAATACCAAACTCATCATTACGGTTGATTCTGACGAATCAAAGAACAAGAAGAAAGACAATATTTTGTAAATTAACTTATTGAAATAAGTAAATGTTAAAAAGTAATTGTTATTTTGTTTTAAATTCTACCATTACTTGTAATGCGTTTGAGTAAACTAAGCTACACATATTCCTGTATCTAAAATTGAGCTTTAATGGTTTTTTTTTTTAATTGTTGGGTCAGCGACAATTTCAAGATCTCACAAATCCAGGGTTCGAATTTTTATGATTGAAATCACATTGTGTAGCTTTATGTATATATGATCCTATTTTGCATGTGAAAATGATAGTCATTTTATTCCTCAATGGTTTTATATACCAGTGATTGGCTAATGGACCCAACATTTGCATGAAACCTTCCGTATTGTGGGTTTGTGGCAACTGACCAGGTCTCAGTCATTTTATTAAAAAATAATTTTAGTTTAATAACTTAACAGCAGATGTCAGTAAAGGCATCCTTATGAATATTTCCTGCTCGACTGCACAGTGTGAGTAATGAAGAAAAGTCATGGCACGCTATAGCAAGGAGGAGCCACCACCAGTTCTTCGAGTTGAATAACGGAATTGACTGTCACTTTTATAACGCGCCTACAGTTGAAAGTGTTATGCGGTATATTA
Source organism: Tachypleus tridentatus (assembly GCF_004210375.1). Lineage (NCBI taxonomy): Eukaryota > Metazoa > Arthropoda > Merostomata > Xiphosura > Limulidae > Tachypleus > Tachypleus tridentatus. The sequence continues at coordinate 216,550,518 of NC_134837.1, forward strand.
CTCCTAACTTCCAAACTCTTAGCAACACTGTTCACTAGACCAGTGGTCGGCAAATTTTTTTTATCGCATGTCAGTTTTTTTTTTTTGTTTTTTTTATAAATTTAGCACTGTATTAGGTCAGTGATAGGCATATAATTCTTAGTACTGGTTCATGTACTCAAATGTGTGTGTTCTTTAACATACAACAAACAAAATTAATAGTTCGAACAACTTGAATATTTTTCCCTAAAAGTGATTTTAATATTCTCTGTGGTCATAACTCTTTCCTTTAGTATCTTTGTGTTTCTCACATAGTCGAGAAATTTAAACTGAACAATGATTGTAACTAGATGTTGAGAACTTTTATCAATTCATAAAACAACCGCTTGGGCCGTTTTGAATTTCGCCCAGAGCTACACGATGGCTATCTACGTTATTCGACCCTAATTTAGAAGCCAAAAACAAGAGTGTATGTGTCTTATTAGCAAAGCCACATCGGGCTATCCGCTGAGTCCACCGAAAGACGAAAGACATCATCACTCAGCGCCAACTCTTGGGTCACTCTTTTAGCAACGAATAACAGATTGACCGTAACATCATAACGTTCCCAGCGCTGAAAGTATGTTTGGTGAGACGGAGACCCTCATATTGCGAGTTTAACGCCTTATCCACCTAGCGCAGAAACAATAAAATATGAAGAAATTTCCCACATTCTGAAAAACACTTATCGCTTACATTAATTCTGTGAATATTATATATTAATATTATATATCGTCAATAAATGGTATAAAAAGATATATATCTTTAAATATCATAAATATCCACATTTGAATATTAAATTATCAGCATTATGTACAAAAAGAAATGGTTTTGTTTTTACCTCCCACTCTCCAACAGGTCCTGTTACATAACCAATGTTTTAAAACTCATTATTTCTTTACAATATTAAAAACATGAATATATAACGTGACTAATAAATCAAAGCTTATTTTATTGTATAAAGCAATTATTCTTCTTTCACAGACGCACAGTGTAACTTAGTGACTAATTTGGTGTTTCTATGTTTACATGTGTGTATAGACACACACACACACACACATTATCTCTTTCTCATAATTCCGAAATGGCACCACAAATCATATTTCTGTAAGTTCTGTACTTGTAATGGACTTCGTTAAGACTATCAACAATGATTTCATTCTGGGCACAATATAACAAGAGTAACAGTCACCTCCCTCATTTGACTGAAAGTTCTTTTAGCGGCCAGTGCTGCTGGCCGACTGCCTTCCTTCTGGTCCATACTTTAGATTTAGGGTTACATTGACACGGTCATTTAGGACACTATGTTGCGGAGGGTGTCATGCGGGTTGAGAATACAAACACCACATTTTATTTGTATAGTCTAGTTACCAGGTAGTTTTCGCATGACGTAATTCTCAAAAGTCTCAATATTTGAAAGTCACTTGTTCGTGGTCGTGGTTCCAACTGTCGGTGTTTTGCATCTCGATGTATATCCTCCAGAAAAGGTTTGTTTGAAGGTAAGCACAAAGATACAGAGGGCTACCCGTGGTCTGCCCACATGGATATCGAAACCTTGTTTCTAGCCCTGTAAATCCGCACATATAACGTTGGCCTCCTTGGGATGAATGGGGGGGGGGTAATAATTCGTTTTCGTGTTTCCTACGGTTATCGAGAGGAAACTAAAATATATTAATTTCTTCCAACTCACGCCCACTCCATCCACCCACTTGTGCTTAATATTTTAAAATTAGTTAGACTCGAAAGTTATTCCTTTAAAGAAAATAAGCTACATAAGTGTTATCTTACGTTTTCAAGTATAAAACTGTAAAACTTTGTGTACAAACCATATGAAGTTCCTTTATCTCCGCCACTGTTTTGTATAATTCCATTATAACGAACAATACATAAAATTTTAAAAAGACTGAAAGATCCCTTCTGCAGATAAACTGTTTGAAATATTTACACGCGCCGTAAGAACTGAACGAAAAGATTTAACATAAATGTATCTTCAGCTGCTACTTCGACTTTCAACTAAGCTCGTTTCTATGGTAGCAGCAGATAGCTGACAAATAGCAGCATGATCTGAAAAGGAAGCCATAGTTACTTCAGACATAATGGATATACTTTGCGCTATTTGTTCTTAAATGCATATTGGTGTTTAAATTAAAACTAACCAATGATTTTTCCAAAGCTCAGTGAAATCATGTAATTCGACAACCAGTTCTTCATCTACTTGTACTTATAGAACCAAATTTAATCAAACACTGTTTGAATACGCTCTTAAACACAGAATAGGTTGGTTTTCACTCAGTATTTTCATACTGAGAATGGTAATTATTAACAAAATTCAAAATCACTTTTCCGAAGATTTCAGTGTATTTCCATTATTATTTGTCCGGTATGGCCAGATGGTTAAGGCACTCGACTGGTAATCCGAGGGTCACGGGTTCGAATCCTCATCATACCAAACATGCTCGCCCTTTCAGCCGTGGGGACGTTATAATGTGACGGTTAATCCTACTATTCGTTGATAAAAGAATAGTTCAAGAGTTGGCAGTGGGTGGTGATGACTAGTTGCTTTTCCTCTAGTCTTACACTAGTAAATTATGGACGGCTAACGCAGATAGTCTTTGCGTGGTTTTGCGCGAAATTCAAACAAGCCAAACCATTATTATTTAATATACTAAGTCAACCTTTAAGTAAAGTTCATATGCGCTGGTTAATAAGACACTCATTTTATGTAAACCAATATCAAATTGTTGGAAAGGAAGAGAAATAAAAGCAAAAATTAACTTTCAATATAACATAACAAGTTTTCAAACATCATGCACAACGTTCAAACCTTCCCGGATAAAGTTCCTTAAAAAAATAGATTTAAGACATATTAACTTAGGTGTAGGGGGTTCTTTGTAACCATCCCATAGATCAGTTGCTAAAAATGGATAGATAGATAGGTTCGGGTTTGGCTTAGAACTTGATACACTAAGTCATCCAATAAACATGATACATTCACTTCAACAATTCCTAGTTTGTGAAATCGTAAGCTATGTGCAATAAAATAATTCCTGTCCATTTTCCCGTTTGTATATTTCCCGTTCGCATTGAAATAAAAGCCCTTATATAAATATATATATATACATATAATTTTTCTCTTCCTATACGATCATTAAAATTGCTCCCAATTTACGTTCTTCTAAAGTTAGGCGTGGCTGAAACACACGTGCATTTTAAAGAACATATGTCAGGAGTAAAATAAATCAATCTTTTTTTTTTTTCTCATAATAAGTGAAACATACAGAGCTAAAGATTGTTCTTAGAGCTCCTATAGGCGTGAAAGTGAAACATACAAATGGGTTGTTTGGTTTTATATGTAGAATAGAAAATATAACAATACTGAGATGCTCGCCAGATTAAAATAATTTTATTAATGAATATGAAAACAACGTTCCTGGTAACAGTCCTTCCTAGGGTTTCCGGTCTTCAATAATAAAATTATTTTTAATTTGACCTGCTTTACCCCATTATTATATTTCATATTTTGTAACTTCTCCACTCATTTCTTTTATTAATATAAATAATCGTTTGATATAACATACAACATTCATTGCTGTTTAATACCCACATTATAAAACACAATCACGCATGTTTTTTTGTCTCCTGATCTTCGGTGAACTGTCATGTTCACCCGAACTACGACATCATTGAAGCGATGTCGAAGCAAAACCGAAATCTCGAAGACGTTGCCTTATCAACCATGCTATTTAATTTAAATGTTTTCTTTCAATAAATTTTTATCTAGGTTGTTTAATCTCTACTTTTAATTGGCGTTTCGTATTTTGATCTTGCAAAATATTATCCTAAAATATATCTAAGCAAAGTTACATCGGCTCATCTATTTTATCTCTCACATGAAATGAAACCTGGAATTTTAGCTTTATAAGCACGTTTACTTACCACTTCCTCATAGAAGAACAGTTATTTGTTTTTTGAATTTCGCACAAAGCTACTCGACGGCTATTTGTGCTAACCGTCCCTAATTTAGTAGTGTAAGATTAGAGGGAAGGCAGTTAGTCATCACCACCCACTGCTAACTCTTGGGCTACTCTTTTACCAACGAATAGTGGGATTGACCGTAACATTATAACGTCCCCACGGCTGAAAGGGACGAGCAAGTTTGGCGCGACGGGCATGCGAACCCGCGACCCTCAGATTAGGAGTCGCACGCCTTAACACGCTTGGCCATGCCGGGCCAGAACAGTTACTAGTAGAATATCTGGCTAGTCTTATTAAATTCGACGTGCTAGATCGGAAAGTATCATGGTGACGAGACTTTCACCTGTCACGTAAGACCCACCCACCTTCTGATGATGGGTGTTCACGCCTGTGGTATGTTAATAAACTGCCCAACAAAGAATATATTAAATTATTAATTTGCTGAGCAAGAAACATTTTAAATTATTAAACTGAGAACGGAATATAACTTGTATTAGTCTGAAAAAGATGATTTCGACATTTTAAATGAATAAAACGAGTAATGATTACTCATCCGCAGCTCAAGGCTTATGTTTTCATCACACAGACGACATTGCTGGATTGAAATATTGCTGGATTGTGTTATGCAACTATTGCCATGTGTCGTTATTCCAGTATTGTTAAGTATGTTATACAGCTATTGTCAGACAATGTTATTCAGGCATTGTTAGACAATTTTGCTCAGCTGGCAGCCAGACAATACTATTTATCACTTGATAGAGTTGTGTTATGTCCCTCGTGCGCGATGATTTCATTTTGTTAAAGAAATTCTTTCTTCCTTGGTCGTAAGCAGACAACATTTCTTATCAGTTGTCGAACCATTTTACGTGGTTTTTACCAAAGATTTTCTAACGGTTAGTGTCATTCGAATTGGCTTGGATAACACCAATCTGTTTTACACTGCTTGTGGCAAATGATATACCAAGCTACTAGCAGAAATTTTATTTAGACATTGCCGGACTTGTTAATATGACGACTTTAGAACGGTGGTATGAGACTGTTACTATTATATATTACTTGGGTGTTACTAATTAATGTTATCTTATTATTGTCTGATTAATTTTAATTTGAAATAGCTCATCATATAAGTTATGATAATCATTATCAAACAATATACTAATTAAGAAATTATAGCTTCACTATAATTAAATTAAGGTAATTTGTTTTGCTGCGAGTTATTTATGACTTTTGATTAAGTAAAGAGATTGGGTCACCGAGTTTGTTTTGTTTCTTTTGTTTTTTGAATTTTCGCACAAAGCTACACGAGGGCTATCTGTGCTAGCCGTCCCTAATTTAGCACTGTAAGACTAGAGTGATGGCAGCTAGTCATCACCACCCACTCTTGGGCTACTCTTTTACCAACGAAAGGTGGGATTGACCGTAACATTATAACGCCCCCACAGCTGGGAGGGCGAGCATGTTTGGCGCGATGGGGATGCGAATCCACGACCCTCAGATTACGAGTCGCAAGCCTTAACACGCTTGGCCATGCCGGGCCATTGGGTCACCGAAAACCCACGTTTTCTATATGTCGAAAGCAGTTTATTTTGAAACGAGGGATTCCTCAATAACCGCGGCACTTAATGTGTCTAGGCAGGATAAGAGTAAGTTAATCTATGCAACCTTTGCTTCCCGTTTTGTTAGCTTTATTTTTGTGCGCAAACAAAACCAAGTGTGGGGTGCGCGTATACCCGATTCGATTTTATTCTTCATCAGATATCTAGTAGTCTATCTTCAAGTTTAAATTATTTCAGGCAGGATCAGAGTAGATTAATTTATGAGACTTTGGGCCAAGTCATATCCATCAATCAAAGAGTTTGACCTCCTGCGTCGAAAATTGTAATTAGATCTGAAATTCAGCAAGAGGTGACGGAGCTATGACCTAAAAGTTTGTACTTGGGGAAAAAAACACACACATCAGAACCATTATATGAGCCACTATGCTGCATCTAAAAACGAATTATTATTTTAAAGTATGCATTGGGTGTTTATTTCTTATCTTGATTGCTTTCTTAAAAATAAGTGTCATTAATGTTATCCAATCAAAATCAGTTTCTCCGCGTGACCAGATACTTTCAAACTCAAATAACACACTTATGTCTGAATAAAGGGTAAGAGTTTCTTACATCAACTGTCTTTGATAACAACCTAGCAATTTCTAAATGTAAAAGTACCAACAGTTTGTTTGTTTTGGAATTTCGCACAAAGCTACTCGAGGGCTATCTGTGCTAGCCGTCCCTAATTTAGCAGTGTAAGACTAGAGGGAAAGCAGCTAGTCATCACCACCCACCGCCAACTCTTGGGCTACTCTTTTACCAACGAATAGTGGGATTGACCGTCACATTATAACGCCCCCACGGCTGGGAGGGCGAGCATGTTTAGCGCGACGCGGGCACGAACCCGCGACCCTCGGATTACGAGTCGCATGCCTTACGCGCTTGGCCATGCCAGGCCGTACCAACAGTTATGTGATATATTTCTTTCAAAATACCGAAGAGTTCCTACAAAGTATCTTGTTCTTTAAAGGCATATTTATGGCCACTATTAAGTGAAACTGACAGACTGATATATTTTTGTTCTAATTATTCTATGTTCAGAGGTTGCTCTTGAACAAAATACCACCGAAATGAGGATTTAAGAGCTAGTGACATCTGCTGTACAATCAGTTCCACTTGGTTTGAATTTCGCGTAATGCTACACGAGGGCTATCTGCGCTATTCGTCCCTAGTTTTGCAGTGTAAGACTCAAGGGAAGGCAACTAGTCATCACCACCCACCGTCAACTCTTGGGCTACTCTTTTACCAGCGAATAGTGGGATTGACTGTTACATTATAATACCCCCATTGCTGAAAGGGCGAGCATGTTTGGGATGATAGGGATTCGAATCCACGTTCCTCAGATTGCGAGTCGAGCGCCCTAACCACCTGGCCATGCTGGGCCATATCGGTCATATTTAACTGGTTTTAATAAACTATTAGAGAAAGAGAATAGTATTTGAATTTTTAATAAATGAAACGGTTGATTTTAGCGATCGTTGCAGAAATTTGAAAACTTTTCAACCATGTTTCCAATGGTCCACATTATACGCTGATTTACTAGCTATTCATAAAGCTTGCGAACTTACAACGTTAAAATCCGAGATTCGATTTTACGATAAATACAGCAGATAGCCCAATGTAGCTTTGCTCCAAGATAAACAAAGCGAAAACAACTGTTCTAATCACATTTATTACAGGCCTCAGGTTGTATATTAACGAGCTCTCTTATTCGTAAGCTCTGTTCATCATTGGCCCTTGTTAAAATCTTAAACGAATTAGAATTAAAAACTCTTTTATCATTAGTATTTGGTAAGATCTTATACCAATCAAAATCAACGATACAATCACTTCGAAAGACAATGACGTAAAGAGGCACTAAATATAAAAAATAGCTCGCTCATTCACAGGCTGAGGCCTGAGACAAATATGGTTGAAACAGTTAGTTAACCCTTACAGGTGCTGTAAAAATGTAGTAATTTGATTAACCACTGATTGACAATTTTATCAAGGCAACACCTATTTATTCTCTTTTGTTTGACTTCACCACACAATAACATCAGACGGAATCGAAAATGTTTATTGATTCACCCCATTCTGCATGAAATAAGGCCTACAGTATTGTTCACAGATATCGGAAGCGCATCACTACTGGTTCACAGATATCAGAAGGGTTTTATGATGGCGAGAACGACGATCTGGTTTATTCCAATTCAGACCTCAAGTTTATTAGCTTATTTTTGTCAATGTTACACAGCGGGCTGTCTTTGCACACACGGAAGCCTGTTTTTTAGCATCATAAACCCTCAGACTTGTCGAATCGCGACACTCTTTTATGGTCACTCGTCGAAAACACCTTATACATTAGAAATCAGTAAACCTTCTTTCCTGGCTGAATGTGATATAATGAGTTTTTAGGCTGGCTGACGACCGCTACCTTATGACTGTTATGTTGTGTTATTCGTACTGTGGAATTAGATGGTCAGATTGTAAGTATGAACAAATTGAAACACTTTTGATAAGCTTTCTTTAACAGTGTAGCTCCAGTTTTCTAAAACTAAAGGTTGCAGGAAAGTGTCAAAGAAGGCAGTAGAAAATACACAAAATACGCAATACTGTTAACATTCCCTGTATCTAAAGTCCTCTCCCCTCCACCAGTGGATCAGCAGTAAATCTGAAAACTTATAACGTTAGAAACAGAGTTTTAATGACCCTGGTAGGTAAACACAGAGAGTCCCTTGTGTAAATTTGTGCTTAATAACAAACAAGCTGTATCTAAAGATTATTTGGTTGGAGGGCCTTATTCAGAATGTGAAATGTTTTGGAGATGGGGGAAGGTTTATGTTGAGAAGGTTTGACAAAACCTATTTATCCGACAGACGGTTACTTCTCTACGGAATAATGAATTAATAACAACATAAACGTGGAGGTTGAAAGTGCTGTGTGAACTCTGATGATAAATAATGTGTTTTGTGAACTCTGATAACTGACAGAATTTCACAAGTAACACAAATTTCCTGAATGTATCGTTGTATTGTATGACAGCGATTCACAGTGCAGGTAGGGTACTTGTTTGGCAAGACACTGTAACGTAACAATTTATTTATTAATGGTTGTAACGACAGACACTGGACTTATAATTAATATTAGACGAAGCTTGGTTTTTATGTGAAAAAAAGTGCAGTCACTTTTTAAAGAACCTAACTTAGAGAATTAAACTGAGTTTAATGAATTCTGTGATCGGGCTCAAAACAGGAATATTTTCACTAATAACTCACACTAACACATTCTCAACAACTGGGATTGGGCTCAAAACAGGGATATGTTCACTAATAACTCACACTAGCACATTCTCAACAACTGGGATCGGGTTCAAAACAGGAATATGTTCATTAATAACTCACCAACAACATTCTCAACAACTGGGATTGGGCTCAAAACAGGAATATGTTCACTAATAACTTACCTTCAACATTTTCAACAACTGGGATCGGGCTCAAAACAGGAATATGTTCACTAATAACTCACCTACAACATTCTCAAAACTGGGGTTGGGCTCAAAACAGGAATATTTCCACTAATGACTCACAGTAGCACATCTTCAACGATTGGGATCAGGTTGAAATCAAGAATATTTCCACTAATGACTCACAGTAGCACATCTTCAACGATTGGGATCAGGCTGAAATCAAGAATATTTCCACTAATGACTCACAGTAGCACATCTTCAACGATTGGGATCAGGCTGAAATCAAGAATATTTTCACTAATAAACCACTGGACAAATACAAAGTCAGTTACACATCGTAGACTCCTTACTTTACTAGTAATTCTCAGATGATGGAATCCAGTCTGTTTCTGGCGATTGAAAGGATAAGAGACACTTACATAGTAAATGCCACCAACGCTAATCACCCAGAAGATGTTGAAATTGTACATATTTAAGTGCCCCTGTGAAACGTTACGACCCTGAGAAAATTGTAATGTATTAGTAACAGGTGTACTAGTTCCCGCTGTCAAAACTTGGAACTAGAACTGAACGGAAATTTACAACACATCAGTATATATATATATATATATATATATATTATTACCATATAATATATTACCATATGTATATATTATTACCATAAATTTTTAAGCCATAAACAAAACATATTAACATGAAACAAAATACGCTACAACGTACAAGCTAGAACGTGGGATTATAAAATATATCCTGGATTTTGAAGATAGCTGCGGAATAGGACCCAATTTGCGGTGGGGATACATCGGCTATCAGTCTTAACCTCCAATTTGCTTGTCTCACATAAGAAAATTAGAAATTAGGAGAGCAAGATGTGAGTGTTGAAGTTCACAACGTCCCACATCTATATCACCCTTCACTACTTGCAGACAGCTGTGGGAAGGTGACTGCTCTCCCAAGTTAAAATAAGAATAAGAAAAAGTAAACATAAAACGATGAAAAGTAAAAAATGAAAATTAGGTATTACCATCTGGGGGTAAGTAAGATAAAACTTACCTTTTGAAGTTAACATTCCTGCCCCCAATATGGTAAAGGCACTAATTAACACGACATCAGTAGAGTAATAGTTTAGTGTGACTGTTGTGTTTTTATATGCGACTTAAGGTGTACATCCGCATAAAGTAGTGCCAAGTTTTTATGTATGTCTATTTGTGTGACGTTAGGACAACTAATAGATATAATAAACAATTTAAGACAAAAATGCAAAACCTTTCACGGAGTTATAGGGCTTAGTAGTTTTGTGTGTGTATAAAACATTAATTTTGGGAAAGCAAAGTTTTAAAGGTAAGCTAGGCTAGCAGACTGTAAAGGTTTTCTTCTTACGTCATTACCAACTAACGTTTAACAGTTAAGTTTTTCTTTGCGGAAGACCCGGTTTTTTCAGTTGTTGATATCTTTTTACTAACAGATGCCTTTGATGTTTTGATCAAAGTAGCAGACTTCGATAAAGACCTTTCTCCTAAAAACACGCTGTCAGTGCCCTTTGAAAGTCTTAAAGGCTCTTACCACTTCTCCGGCAGGTTACCCATAATTTGACTAAATACCACTCTTAATATGGTTCAAGCAATTACTTACTGGCATATCTCATGACAGTTTATTGTACAAAATAAATACAAGGAATGTTCTACAACGTGTATAAAGGATCCTAGTAAAGTGACCAAACTATGTGTGTGTGAAATATCATTAGCTTATATCTCTTTAACTACATCTAATAAATTTTCATGTTGACATGCTTTCCATTAATCATCATATCTCTTAATAATAAGGAAACGAATAATAATGAAGCTAATTAACGTAATTAGTATTTCTTCTGGTTCATGTAAGAACAATAAATAATATCATAGTTCAAGAAAAACAGTCGTGATAAAATATTTTCCATACCAGGGAAACACTTAACAGCTCCAAATCTGAAAACCTGCTTCTGGTTTTCTTTGATTTCATGGCGATTGGATCTTAAGTCCAAAGACTGGATACATTATCGCTCAACATTTAGAAACACATGAGTCAAATCTGGCATCGTGAATTGTTTTAAGATTCAGAAAATCGTTTTAGGTTCAGAAAAACAGAAAGGTTTTCAAACGCTCATAATGTTATTTAATAAATAATATATATTTCATTATTATTAATTACTTCCTGCCAATGATTCACAAGCTTCTGAATGCCACTTCTATAAAATTCTTGGAGTTTGGAGGAAAAAAATGCAGAGAGGGTAGTTTTGACATCTTCATGTGTTTCCATCAAGATAGTTCTGCAAACTTTGGAATAGATGATAATTAAATGGGTCAAAGACTGGAGAATAAGGAGGATGTGGAAGTTTATCCCAGTCTAGCTCTTCAGTCCTTGCAGATGTGATCCTTACTGTAAGAGGCCGTGTATTATCCTGGTGTAACACAACACCTTTACTATTGATCAAAACAGGCCTCTTTTCTTTCAGTGCAACATTCAAACATTCCAAATGTTCACAAAAGAAGTCTGATGTAATCGTTACATTGAGTGGCAGCAACTCAAAGTGGATCACACCAATAATATCCAGCCAAATGCTTAACAAGACTTTCCTAGGATGAAGGTCCATTTTGGGCTGTCCTTTAGCCAGTTTACCTGAACTGAGCCATTGTCTGCAGCCTATAATTTTTTTATATAATATTCATTTTTCATTTACAGTCACTAACCTGTTCATAAAAGATGAGTTACATTCACAAGAGTGCAGAGAATTGCAGATGTCCACTCCTGCTCTAAGGTTGGCTTCTGTCAAATCATGGGGGACCCATTTTACAAGTTGCAGATGACAGTGAACTGTTGAATAGGTTGAATTAAGCTTCTGTGCTAGTTATTCAATTGTTACAGCACAATCTTCATCAAGTGCAGCCAGCAGCAAGTCATCATTAAATTCAACAGGACGACCTGAACGTGGCACATCACTTAAGCTGTAGTCACCTGATCTGAATTGACGAAACCACCTTCGACATTTTCTTTCATTGCTGCACTATAAACACCTTGAATGTTTCGTGTAGTTTCTGCTGCACTGTTGATCTTTTTAAACTCATAAAGCATCATATGCCTAATGTACTTCTCAGACACATCCATCTTCATAAGGGTTTATTTGATTACTGATCTGGAAAAGTGGAGTTGGGTTAGTTTCTTTTATTTGTCTGAACATTTTTAAACACGTCTTACTACATATTTTAGTCATTAAAACCTTCTACAAATACAGAAATAATGATGTACTTTCTGTATTACATTTTCTGATATTACTTATGGGATTATAACTCACTCGATGTACTTCTCTGAGTAGCGAGATTATCTCTTTCTGCAGATTAGATACATCACTTCAGTCAAGGGATAATTTGTATCAGAATTTTTAAGAAACAAATATAAAAATGCCAGAAACTGCACAAACATAAAATGTAATAAATATTTACTTTTCATTTAAGAGGCAGAACCGATTATTTTTGTACCGAATCCTTCACCACATGTCCTCCAGTGGCTCAGCGGTATGTCTGTGAACTTACAACGCTAAAAATCGGGTTTTGATATCCGTGGTGGGCAGAGCACTGATAGCCCATTGTGTATGTTTGTGCTTAATTTAAAATAACAACAACAACTTCACCACACATTGAAGAAACAAACCCGATGGTTTCTGTGCAAAGTCGTTTCTCCATACATCGAAGAAACAAAATAATAAAATATTATTATAACATGAATTTCGGTCTCAAATTGTCTCCAGTGGGACAGCGGTAAGTCTACAATATTCAGAACGCTTAAAATCAGAGGTTCGATTCCTCTCTAATCGAACACACACCAGGCTCAAATTAAGTTTTCAGTTTCATTATGAGCTTGGTTAACTACATCGCAACAGTGTCGCCTGGGTTCATAACATATTGGTTATTACTGATGGAAATTGTAATCTTAGTACCAAAGTGAACAACTTTGTTTTCATTGTTGTATTTTATTTTGAGAAATGTAAGAAAATGTTAGAAAAGAGAAATTTAAGCCTATATATATTTACATTATTTTTATTTTTATTTGTGGGAATGGGGATGTAAGTCCTAACAATATTCCAGGACCCGGCATGGCCAGGTGGTTAAGACACTCGACTCGTAATCTGAGGGTCGCGGGTTCGAATCCCAATCACGCCAAACATGCTCGCTGTTTCAGCCTTGGGGCATTATAATGTTTATATCAATCCCACTATTCGTTGGTAAAAGAGTAGCCTAAGAGTTGGCGGTGGGTGATGATGACTGTTGCCTTCCCTCTAGTCTTACACTGCTAAAATAGTGGCGGCTAGCGCAGATAGCCCTCGCGTAGTTTTGCACGAAATTAAAAAAAACAAAACAAAACAACAATCCAGAGTTGCTTATAAATTATAACTTTCCACAAAATGTGTACCAGCATTGAATTGTAAGTAAAACTGTAAAACAGATATTTTAATTTCAGATTCTTGTAATTATTTTGAGAGGGAGATGTCTCTCCTGCCCTCCATAATTGACAACTCTGCATATACAACACACATAACACAGATTTAAACATAACACATACATGATAGCTCTTTACGTTTAAAAACATTAAAGATGATTTCTTTTCCACTACATTAATCGAACGAAAACTGTTATTCGATCAACAATTTGATTATAGAGAACGACTTCCTTAATGTGCTTTAAGTCGTGAAAAGTTCTTACAAAAATCTCAGCGACTGCGGCTGTTGCTATGACATCGTTATGAAATTTGCGAACCAGTGACGTCAATTTGTCAAGAACAGATCCACATGCAAAGTTACATCAAAAGCGCTACAGCCAAGTATCTTTTAATCCTCATTTACGGCGTTTTTTCACATCAAGAATGTTTGTATGTAAGTTTTGAAGTTAAGCATATAGCTACACAATAAGCTATCTGTGTTCTTCCCACCACGGATATCGAAACCCGATTTCTACCAGTGTAATTTCACAGCTATTCCGCTGTGCTACTGGTGAGTTATGTCAATAAAACCACTTATATTTTGTTTATCGGAACTAGTCGAAAGTTAAAATATCAGTTGTTTTTTTAAGACACGTGTTTACTTTACACTTGGCCTGGCATGGCCAAGTGTGTTGAGACGTACGACTCGCAATCCGAGGGTTGCGGGTTCTAATCCCGGTCGTGCCAAACATGCTTGCCCTTTCAGCCGTGGGGGCGTTATAATGTGATGGTTACTCCCACTATTCGTTGGCAAAAATGTAGCCTAAGAGTTGGCGGTGGGTGGTGATAACTAGCTGCCTTCCCTCTTGTTTTACACTGCTAAGTTAGGGACGACTAGCACACATAGCCCTCGAGTAGATTTACGTGAAATTCAAAAAACAAACTTTGCAGTTTGTATCAAACAGAAATTATCAGATATAATCAGGTTGTACACATACAAATCTGCCTGTGACGGTGTTTTTTTGAAAATGAGTACTGCACCAAAGACCTTTCCTTTTAATCGGTAGATAAAGTTCGAAATGTTGACGTCATAAAGAACTTCCAAGTAACAAATACCCTTGAGAATCTGATTTATGGAGTCTACTTAGCTCGCGTATTACTTATTGCTATGTATATATTATATATAGAAAAATCTGAAACGTAAAAAAGATACATCAGAAAACGGTAAAGTCGTGAGAAACACAGGAAGGACAAGTAGTGTTAGTTTTAGTCGATATATATATAGAAAAATAAAGCTTGTGATCCATTATCTACTTCTTGAATGTTTTTAAGGATATGCTGGTTTATCGATTGCTACAATTTAAAAACGGGTCGAAAAATAGAAAAGCATTTGCTCTTAGTAAAACAAAAGTGGAAAGAGAGAAAAGCAAGCGAATACTTGTTTCAAAAGTGCCGGTATGAAGCTTCGAAGTTTATAAAACAATTTTAACTTTAGCAAAGTGTTTGGAAATTATATCTGTCAACACACATAAAATCAAATAATGAATATAAACCTCAACGTTTTTAGCGCAATTCAGTTTACAATCTTCAATAAGAGACCCCACGAAGTGGCACAGTGGCATGTTTGCAGACTCACACCACTAGAAAGAGAATTTCGATAACCGTAATGGGCAGAGCACAGATAGCCCATTGTATAGCTTTGTGCTTAATTACAAACAAAGTAATCTTCAATAAGCTACTTTGTGATTAGAATACGACTGTGGGACGTTTACAAATATGGTTTTAATGTGACAAATATAATCTTCAACCCAAATGATACCTTAAGCACATACAGGTAAAACTCTTGGGTTAATATACAGCATTTCTTAATTATGGACTACACATTAAAGTGAAGGCGGTTTGTCAGCAACCTCCGTCACCATAAAAGCTTTGGATTGAATTACAAATTTTATTGTCACTTTTATAACGCGCTCACAGCTGATAAATGGAGAGAATTTAATGGCGTGGTGACGTAAACTTTGACCCTTCTAGCACACAGTTTAGCTTGCTAATCGTAGGGCCATGCTCAATCCAAAAAAGACAGTATCATCTTCTCTAAACTTAACCTTTCTTTCAGACACATTAACAAACTGAGCCATAAAGTACAAACTGCAGATAAGTTATATAAAAATATCGGGCCTCTGTTCACAATTATTGTAAACAAATTAGAAATATTACCAAAGCTTAATTTTTACTTTGTATTCTACAGTGTTTCTGTGACTTTTAGGATACTTCATCCTATATTTCGTTGTTGTTATTGGGATTATGTTTTCTTTTTTTTGGTGGGGGAGAGAGGTAAGTACTTGTACTATACATGTATGAAGTATGTAAAACGGTTTTATGTTAGAAAGAGAAAAGGGACAGTAGAGTAACTTGAAATACAAGCTGTAACGTTCTATTCGAGTTACTAACGGCACAGAAATCCATATACTTGAACTTTTATTTTTCATTTGCTTACATGATTACTTTCCGAACTAACCACAAATTGCAGGACCTTGTCATTCTTAAAATTTTGGCTTGACAGAGTTAGATGGTGACTCTCCACTCGCGGTCTCTGAGTCACAAGTTCGAATTTCTGGTGCCAATGTAGACGTTATAGTGCGACGGTCGGTCAGTTTCATTGTTCATTGGTAAAAAGGTAGATAAAGTGTTGAAGAGGGGGCGTTGACCAGCTGCCTTCCGTTTAGTCTATTACTGCTACAGAAAGGACATGTGGTGCAGGTAACCCGAGGACAGCTTTGCACAAAATAAAAAAAACAAACAAATACATCTCATCATATTTAAAAGCGGCTGGTATGACTAGAGAAGGCACTAATAGAGAAGCGAACAACGTTTCGACTTTCTTCGGTCATCGTCAGGTTCACAAAGAAAGAAAATGCTACTGACCGGTACCTGACACCATGTTGGAAGGTGTTTGTGTAATTGAGTGTAGGAATGTAGAGGGCGTGCTTAAATGTTGGATATATTTATTAATATAGGTATTAAGGTGTTCCTTTGAATTGGTTTATTTTGGGTTTAAGTTGTTGTATAGGTAAGGATTCTTTAATTTTGCGTTTGTTTGTGTTTGTTTCTTTATTTAGTATTTGAGTGTTTTCTATGGTTATGTTGTGTTTATTTGATTTGCAAAGTTCGAAAACGTGTGAAGATGACTTTTTGTGTACTTTGAATCTGGTTTCAATTTTTCTTCTTGTTTCTCCAATATAGAAGTCGTGGCGGTTATCACATTGTATTTTATAAATAATGTTGGTGTGGTGTTTTCAGTGTAGTTTTTATACAGTATAGACCTTAGTTTGTCCCTGGTTTTTGAATAAATTTTGTATTAACTGGAATGTCATATTTTGTTATTAGTTGTTGCCAAATGTTGGTTATTTTTTTACTGATGTCGGGAATATATGGTATGCAGCAGTATATGGTTTTGTGATTTTTTAAATCGTGGGATATATTTACTTTTGTTAGTTGATTTTGCTTTTTGTCTAGATGTGTGCGTATAATGTTTTCTGCGGTTTTTTGAGGAAATTTGTTGATGTTGAGGAAGTATTGTTTTATTTAGTCTAATTCGTCGTTAATTTTATCTGGTGAGCATAGTTTTATGGCTGTGTTTATTTGGTTTCTTAGTATGTTGAGTTTTTGTTTTGTTTCATGTGCTGAGTTCCAAGAAATGTATAGTCCAGTATGGGTGATTTATCGGTGGATTTCTATTTTAAATTGTGTGTCGATTCTTGTAATTTTGAGGTTAAGAAATGATATTTGATTGCTTTCTTCCTGTTAACATGTGAAGTTAATGTTGAGATGTATAGTGTTAATGTGATTGGAAAAATGAAGTGTGTGTTCTGTAGATTTGAATCTTGCAATCGTGTCATCTACATATCTGTACCAGTATAATGGTGGATGTAATGCTGTGTTAATTCCTTGTGTTCCAATTTTTGTCATAAAAATATTGGCTAGAACTGGTGATACTGGGTTGCCCATGCTTAGGCCATTTGTTTGTATATATTTGTGGTTGTTGAACATGAAGTTTGTCTTTGCCGGGGTGATTTCTAGGAGGGTTGCTAATTGGTTGCTGGGAATGTCTATAGTTGGGTTAGGGTCTCGGATGTAGAGTTATAAGGCTATCTTGCAGGCTTCAGTGGTTGGGACTTCTGTAAAGAGGGATATAACATCGAAACTGGCCATCAAGGCTTTATGATTAAGTTGATTTAGATTAGACTTGAAATTAGAAGAGTCTTTGATAAATGAGCTGGCTGATGTTACATATTTGGAGAATGCCCATGCTATGTATTTACCAAGACTGTAATCAAACGATTCATATGTGGACATTATTGGTCGTAGTGGACAATCTGGTTTATAAGGTTAGGGGATGCCGTATATTTGTGGTGTGCGTGAGTCGGTTTTACGTAGGTAAGGAATAAAGTGTTTGTGAAATTGTATTGGCTTTTTTTTCATTTTTAGTAGTATTTTGTATTTGTGTGTATTGGTTTAAATGTGTTTGTGGTTGATAGAATATTGATCATTTTTTGGATGTATTCATTCGTGTTCATTATTACTATAGCGTTTCCTTTATCTGCTTATAAAATGTTTATGTTTTTGTCAGTACTCGCTCATACGATTGTAAAGAAACTAAGAAACTTAAACCAATAAATTATCAACAGAAGAAATGGTATCTATTTCATTCAACAGTGTAGAAAGAAACAACTAACCTCCAACTTTGTAAAGGTAAAACTATCAAAAAATTTAATCAATGCACAAACGTTATCCAAAATTTACAGAAAAAAACTACTCAAAGCCATGTTGAACACGAAATACCAAGAACTACATGACTTACAGAAACAAAAAATGAACCTAGACCATCAACTGGCATGTTGTAAATAAGATTTAAGGACTTATACAACGAAACATAAACCAAATCAACACTAGGAATGACGGAGACAAAAAGATCTGCTACAACAAAAAATTAGAGAAACTAAGATGCAAAAAACAGAAAAGACACCAACACGACAAACCGTTGACTAACCTCATAATTAACAGATCCGACCGACAATTAAACACAGACGAGATACATCTACTTAACAAAGGACTCAACTTCACAATAGCACCTAGGTACATCCCAACCTTGGAAATTAAAACATGTTTAGAGCACCGAGCCAGGAGACTTGTGATACTTTCTACAGGAAACAAAAACAACCGAAAATAACCAACAGAAAGAAGACAACTTCGACAATTCTATAGACATCCAACAACCAAACTTCCCAGGAAAAATAAACAATTTATATTTTCCAGAAACACCTAAAAACAACATCTTAAACGATTTTTTTTGAAGGATTTTCCCACAAAACCATCAACATAATTTCACAAAACAGAAAACTAAAAAACAACCTTACAAAAAGAGACATTAATTCCATTAAAAACCTAAAACAAGATAAAAACATTAAAATTCTAAAAGCAGATAAAGGAAACGCTATAGTCATAATGAACACAAATGAATGCATCCAAAAAATGAAGAACATCTAATCAGACACAAACAACTTTAAGCCAATACACATAAATACACCAAAAACACACGAAATGCAACTGAACAAAATACTACTTGTTCGCTCCTCTATTAGTGCTTTCTCTATCCATCCCAGACGTTTTTAAATATATAAATTTCTCTACAAGTGGGTTTTCTTGTCATCACGGATTATTATTTAAAATACATCTGTTTCAAAACCTTTCGTTATGGAACTAGTCTGTACATTTAACCATAGAATGGCTAGTAAGATACGTACCGATGCTTTAGAAATATCACACAATATATTTCTAAATTGTTTACGTATATAATTTTGTGTTGAGTCAGGAGTTAGTTGTTTACAATATCTATAAAGCACGTGGTCTTACACGCATGTATTTAAAGAGAAATACTATCGGTATTACTGACTAAGAGATGCTGATGCTTCCGTTCATTTTAAATAAAAAAAATAATGATTTCAAATAATTTCGTGTTTTAGCAGGCACAGACTCTAAGATCACTCAATGCATCCCACCAGTAACGATTTTTTTTTTTTTGAATTTCGCGCAGTGTAATTCTCGTAATTTAGCAGTGTAGGACTAGAGGGAAGACAGCTAGTAATCACCACCTACCGCCAACTCTTGGGCTACTCTTTTACTAACGAATAGTGGGATTGATCGTAACATTATAACGCCCCCACGGCTGAAAGGGCGAGCATATTTTGGTGTAACGGGGATTCGAACCCGCGACCCTCGGATTACAAGTCGAACGCCTTAACCCACCTGGCCATGCTGGGTCTCCAGTAACGAATTGTAGAAACTAAGAAGTCAGTAATTTAATTGTCAGTGGGGTAGTTTGTTGTTTTTAAAAATGTCATTCCCAAATATTATATTTCTTCAAGTATTTTATTTTGTAAAACAAATACTGTTCCATCTGAAGTAGAGTCAAAGGTCAAATGCTGCACCTTCAATAGGATACTCTGAGGATATTTACACAATTTGTGACATAATTTTAAAACTGTCATGGGGCCTATAACAATCTTATATTTAATAAAGCGCTTGTCATTTAGAAACTATAAAGTGTTAGTAAGATACTAATCTAAAAGAAAAATTCTAGACATGGATATTGGAGATAACCTATTGGATATTTTCAGTCTGTATATCACTTCATGTGAAACTTGAATGGTCAGGTCAGATGTCGGCATATTCATCTCTAATTTAAAAACCTTTACAAGAGTGCGGGGAAGGCACAATAGCTCTCCCCCCCAACAGTGGGACAACGATACGTCTGCGTACTCACGCTACAAAAAAACGGGTTTTGACACCCTTGGTCAGCAGAGCAGAAATAGCCAATTGTGTAGTTTTGTGCGTAATTCCAAACAAAGAAACAAACCTAACGCAATAATGAGGTTAACTGACAACGCTGTAAAACTTTCACGATTAAAAATACGGATATGATCAATGGAATATCGCGAATCGAATCCGGTACTTTTGATCTGAAGCATAATAGTCATGGTGGTTAGAGCGCTAGAGTCGTAATCTAAGGATCGCGGGTTCGAATATCCATTCCACCAAACATGCTTGCCTTTTTCAGCCATGGAGGCGTTATGGTGTGACAGCCAATCCCACTATTCATTGGTAAATAGCAGCTCAAGAGTTGGTGGTGAATGGTGATGACTTTTCCTCTAGTCTTACACGTCTAAATTAGGGACGGCTAGCGTGGATACCTCTCGTGTAGCTTTGCACAAAATTCAAAAACAAACAAACCAAAAAAATATGAGTATGGCAGGGGGATGTTGGTGGTAGTGGATTTTAGACCCTCTCTTATATGTTCGCTTGGTTTTATTTTACTGACTCAGATAAAAGGATAGCTTTCTGCCCTTTTCCCGCCCCCAGATGGAGCTCTGATTACGTAAAGCAGTTTTACTTTTTCTTTCTCTTTCGGGTTTTGTTTGGTTTATTAAATAAGATATTTGACGTCAATAGGATATTCGAGAAAAATATCTTGTTTACCGTTTATAAGCTTGGCGAAATGAAAACTCAAATACCATGGCAACAAAACAACGTAAAACCGGATCCTGTTCATCATTAATCGATAACACTGATTTCAAGTGTTCAGTGACATCTCCAATCACGAAGGTTAATGTTTTGGAAACGTGCCAAAACAAAAGAAATATTTACATTTAATATTATTTATTCAAATTAGTGTATGTCAAAACGTATAATAGACTATGTTCGCTCTATGTTTATCATAAACGTTTTGGTTTCGTGTTTAAACAAGTAGAAATCTTTGTTTATGCAACAAAATCCTTGTTTTCGATTGTTGTTTTTCTCGTCTACTTATTAATCTCTTGGAACCTTACAAGCTTGGAAATTGCAGCTTATATCACAGATCTTTTGGAAACACTTCACTTTGCAAAGTAGTCAATAAATTCAGGAAAGTGGGCCATGGATGGACTAAAAGTACCTGGGTAGTTTAATTCAGTGAGTAAAAACTGTACTTAATCCCCTTTATGGATTAGAAAGGAACAGAAACGTACAATTTATTGGTCAGTTTGCTTTAATGATACAAGGAAAATGTACACAATAGCAATAAACACAGCGAAATAAAGTTAGCATTATAAAAGCAAATAAAAAGCTTGTTTGTTTGTTTTTGAATTTCGCACAAAGCTACACGAGGGCTATATGCGCTAGCCGTCCCTAATTTAGCAGTGTAAGACTAGAAGGAAGGCAGCTAGTCATCACCACCCATCGTCGACTCTTGGGCTACTCTTCCTACCAACGAATAGTGGGACTGACCGTCACATTATAACGTCCCCACGGCTGAAAGGACGAGTATGTTTGGTGCGACGGGAAGTCGAGCACCTTAACCCACCTGGCCATGTCGGGCCACCCTGAAAGCGTCTCGAACCTTATGTTGATATTACTATTAATGTATATTGTTTCATTCCTTTCTTAGCTGAGCGAAGACGGGAGTATTAAGTTGCATATGATTTCATTTCGAAAATGAATATAGATGAGTTTAAAATTTTGATTCTGTTCTCAAATATAACATAGAATATTATGTGTTAATTTAAACTGCAATATTCGAAAGATTCCGCAATCTCTGATCCAAATCAGAAAGAATATATGCTATGTATTATTATTAGCACAAATTCTGTAAATAGAGTGTCTCAGGAACACCTGCCGTGAGACCCGAAAGTCGAGAGACGCATGTGTTGAAATACTACAGAAAAATTGGCGCCAAAAGAAACCTCATAACATTGGTTTTGTTGGGTTCATTTACTTGCTTTGTTTGATAGCAGAGATCTGTGTGGCCACCAAATAGTTTGTATATCAAAATGATATCAGCTTTTCATTTGGTCCTGTCTTTGACGTATAGAGTTAAAATAAGTGCCATTAATACTGTGTTAAATATTTTAACTCTTCAGTTACTACTGTAATAAAGCACTTTCTAACTACACTCAGACTTCGTGGATGATAAAAATATAATGCTAAGTCTTAACACCATATATGTCGTGAACTTGAAAAAAGAACATACAAAAATGTTTTTACTCCCTGGAAAACAACAAGAATATTCATATCTGTTCACAGACATCAGTTTAGTTCATTTTTGAGAGATGAATTTAATTCTATACACAAATTCGTGTCTTCTTGGGCGCAAGACCAATTATTTTTGCCGATAAATTAAATTATAAGAATTTAAGACACAAGATCATGATACTAACATTTTGATAGACTTAAACAGAAAATTATACAGTGTAACACTCGGTACTTATAGAATAGAAGACTTGAACAGTTACACACTGTAAAACTTGACAACCATGTACTACAGGACTTGATGATTGGTTTGGTTTGTTCGGAATTTCGCAGAAAGATACACGTGGGTTATCTGCGCTAGCCGTTGCTAATTTAGCAGTTTAACACTAGAGGAAAGACAGCTAGTCATCACCACCCACCGCCAATTCTTGAACTACTCTTTTACCAACGAATAGTGGGATTGATCGTCACATTATAATGCCCCACGGCTGAAAGGACGAGCATGTTTGGTGTGAAGGGGATTCGAACCCGCGACCCTCAGATTACGAGTCGAGTGCTTCAATCACCTGGACATGCCGAGCCAAGAATTAATAATTACACAATATAAAACTTGATTACTTAGTTTTCCTGTAACGATGTCTATCGCACTGGTAGACAGATAGATAGACAAATAGAGTGGAAAAGACAAATGCATAGATAAAAAGAGAGACAGACAGATAGAAAATATTTACACAATATAACAGTTACTCCAGTCACAGTTAGCACTAGTATCTTGTTACAGCAAGCATTACCTCCCTGTTACAGAAAGTAAAAACACCATGTTACAACATAGGTTAATTCCATGTTTCAGCAAACATTGATACACCGTAACGTCAAGAGTTAATTATCTGTTACAACAAACTTCGCCAGGCTTTTCTTGGTCCAGACAACACTGAACGAGTTGCTAATTTCAACATTATTGTTTTACTTGGCTGAGCGTATGATAACCTATTGATTTTCGCAACCCTTTATATGAACGTTATCACAGCTCCGTGCAATTAAAAATATGAATGAAAGTCATAATTCTAACAGCTTTTCTGAGTGACTTAGTACACCGTTGATTATCTTAATTTCTTACAACGTCTAGGAAAAGTGAAACTGTGTTGTTTGAACAAAGTCTCCATAAGCAATCTTTTGTTTTCATTTCTTACAAAAAATGTCATTGTGCTTTATTTTCTAACAACGTGTGAAAAAATTAATTTTGTGTTTTAATTTGTAACAAATAAACAGTAGTGATTTTGTGATTCATTTTCTAGCAAAATGCCAATAAAGTCACCTCGTGTTTTAATTTGTAACAAAAATGCTAATAAACTGATTTTGTGCTTTATTTTTCAAACAAAAATAAACATAAACTGTTTTTAGCTTATTTTGTAACGTAAATGTCAGTAAACTGATTTTGTTTTATTTTGTAACAAAATGCCACGACTTCTATATTGGAGAAACAAGCAGAAAAATGGAAACTAGATTCAAAGAACAAAAAAAAAATATCTTCACACGTTTTTGAACTTTGCAAATCAAATAAATAGAACATAACCAGAGAAAACACCCATATATTAAGTAGAGAAACAAATACAAACAAATGCAAAATCAAAGAAGCCCTACTTATACAACAACTAAAACCAAAATTAAACCAATGTAAAGGAACATCTTTATACCTATACTAATTAATAACCTAACATCTAACTACAACGCCCTCTACACTCCCGTACCCGTTTATACTCTCGACCGTAATTCATGTGTCCGTCAACGTTCACATTCAAACTCTCTCTTTCTTAACCTGAAGATGATGTAGGAAGGTCAAAACGTTGTTCTCTGCTTATCGATAAAAGTGTTAATACCCATACCAGCCGTTCTGAGACACGAAGTGATTTTATGTTTTTCTTTTATAGCAAAGAGTGTGTGTTTTCTAATAGCAAAACTACCTCTGGCTATCTGCTGTATCCACCGAGGGGAATCGAACCCCTGATATTAGCGCTATAAATATGAAGACCTAGAGGGAGACACTAATATAGTGGCCTTATGTTTTAATAATTAACAAAATATTAGTAAAGTATTTTTATCTTTCAATCATTACCACCTTCAGAGATAAAGTAGGCCTAGGGCCTATCTGTATAGAATGATACTTATCTTTTCCTGTTTTTATCGACCTTGCTTGTCTATCTCACTCACGTGATTCTTCTACAAACCATTACCTGTCCCATTTTCTCCATTTGTTTCCAAATGAATCACCTTTGATGCATTATTTGTTCCTCCATTTGCCTCAGGTGGCCATATCCTCAATCACCACCAACACACCCTTCACGCTCAAATGTGATATAATATTCTAAGTTCTCATTCTGTCTCCAAGTGAGACACATTTGAAAAAGCAGAAGAATTTGATCTCGATTGTTTGGACCTTACTTTTCGTTTTAGTATCAAACGTCCATGGCCCATTCCCATACCCCAACAGAAGTCGGTATATAGTAGTATATGTATATATACGGTAACCCTAACATTCTGTGCTGTGTATTTGTTCCTCATTAGGATGAAAAACATGTCTACATTTCAGCTGATCCGGATTATGTTTTTATTTATTGCACATTTTATCTGCTCCATTGGTTAAAGGGAACTCCTGGGTATTTTGAGCTTTTCTATTTGGTTTAATATTTGTTCCTTTTGCCATAAGTGTTTGTTTCCATATACGAGACAACGCCATTATTTCTAATACGAAGAAACTTAGTTTCAAACCGAATTCTTAAAACACTTTGTACCATTTACCTATGAGTAAATGTAACTCTTCTTCAGTAAATGTAACAACGTTAGTAATCAGCATACGCAAGGGTGTAAGAATTCAAAATTACACAGTTGAGTAGAATATACAATTCCACTTATTTCACTACTTGATCCATTAGCAAGATGAACATAAGCGTATACTTTCCTACCTTACACCAGTAATTACTTCATGATTAACAACAGTTGAGAGAGTATACTACTTTGCAATACACCAGTATATGTTTTAGACCATGTCTCTGTCTTTTGTATCACTTACAAAAGTTTTCTTCCAGGACTTCTGTTATATGATATTTCCAAATCTTGGAGAGCCTTGTTATGCTCCCATGGTTTATCAAAAGTCACTTTAAAACAGAAAAGTAAGTCGCCTTCCATCTGTAGTTAGTTTCAGTAGGTCAGCCAAAACGTTACCTTTATTCTCTTTGACAACCATAAAGCTTGACTCTCCTTTCTGTAAGTTTTTGCCAGTGTGTACAGGAGCTTTCGTGCCCTCAATAAAGCTTCTTCATAACACTTTCCAAGCGTCTCTCAAGAGATGTGACTTGAATCTAAATACCTTGAAGTCAGAACTAGCGGTATTGTCATGCATATCAAACAAGCACTTTTTTGTAACAAATGGTACAATATTAAAGCAGCTTCAAATATTTAGACGTCCTCTTTAACTTAGGAGCATATGAAACATTGACTTCTTCGATTTTTAGTATATTCAGTCCTCGCTTTTCAATATATTCCTCACAAATCTTATTCAACTTATGCTTCATCCATTTTTCGAAAGCTTCAGTTTTTTCTCTAACTGTAGTTTTCACCTCGTCGTCTCAATAGGCGGTCTTCTTCTCTTCTTCTCCTTAGTTTCTCCCATCCACTTAATATAAACAACATCTTCGGTGATTTATATCACCTTCTTACAAAATATTTACCATTCTTCTCCGTAAGGTTACTGTGGTATCTTCAAAGAGTTCATGTTCCACTGTCTTAATGAGCAATTATCTTTTCATGTCATCTTCTCTTAGATGTTCAGACATCACACGTTTAAGTCAAGGCTTGTTTTGTACTAAATAACACATTCTGATTTATCTTTAAATTAGGGACGGCTAGCGCATATAGCCCTCGTGTGGTGATGACTAGCTGTCTTTCCTCTAGTGTTACACTTCTAAATTAGGAACGGCTAGTGTAGATAGCCCTCGTGTAGTTTTGTGCGAAATTCAAAAATAAACAAAACCCGACTGATTTTTTCAGAAGCAAATTCTTCCCTCATATATAGTTACTTTTGGATTATAGCAAAAACATTGTTTGAATGTGAGCGAGTGTTTGTTTTATTAGGGTGAATGGGGTCGATGATAGGATATCTGGGAGGAGGTCCGTAGTACTTGTTTTCAAGATATCTTTCTGGCTGCCAATAGGGGTACCATAATCATGTGATAGAAGTATCCAGTCCAACGACATTGTTAATTTATAAAGATTGATTTATTATACTATACGTAAATAGGACCAAATATAATTTATTTTAAAGTGGGCAGGACGTTGGCCAGTGCTTAAAGTGGCCGGTCTATAAATCCATAGATTCGTGGTTCGTGTCTCATTTCACCAAAACTTCCTCCGCTATTTATCTGGCATAAAAAGAGCAGCCCGAAAGATGGAAAAGGGTACTACATCCTATTTCTAGTCTATCAGCTTAAACTTAGGGACGGAATGTGCAAATAGCTTTTTTAAAATTATAGCTTTGAGCGAAAACTGGGAAGCAATCAAAACTTTTCCAAATAATAATTGTTAAAAATGGTGAAAATTAAGACTTGTAACTGGTTTGTTTTGAATTTCGCGCAAAGCTACTCAAGAGTTATCTGTCTGCGCTAGCCTTTCCTAGTTTAACAGTGTAAGACTAGAGAGAAGGCAGCTAGTCATCACCACCCACCGTCAACTCTTGGGCTACTCTTTTACCAACGAATAGTGGGATCGACCGTAACATTTTAACGCCCCCACGGCTGAAAGGACGAGCATGTTTGGTGTGATAGGGATTTGAACCCGCAACCCTCGGATTACGAGTCGAGTGCCTTAACTGCCTAGCCATACCAGGGCAAGACTCGTAATAACAGCATTTCTATCATTCCTCCGCTATTAAGCACAGTTGCCAAAAAAGGTGTATAATCGTATTTTAGTTACAATTTGTTCTCATTCGGGAAGGTATTCTGTGTTAATTCTTTTATCATCACCTCCAGGATAATTCTTTGCCCTGTTTGATAACCTCCAAGTGCTCAAGTTTTTATTTTATTTTTCAAGTTAATTACAAAGAATAAGTTTAGGAACCCAGTTTGTTTTGAGAAGGCTTGACTAAGTAATGAAAAAAATAACATCATATGTTTATAATAAAATATTTTCATTATCCAGACAAACGGTCTCAAAACTTTTATTTTCTTAAAAACGAGTTGTCAAATATTAAACCAGTTTGTTTTATATTTTCTTGATTGTTTTGTCTAGATTTGTATTTATGTGAATTTTCTTTGCATCTCCCAGAAAAGCGCCGAATGCAGACCGATTTTATGTAGGGTTTATCTTTGAAGTGCATCAGACTTTCGAAATTCTTCTCCGTTTCTATGGAAACATAAGAGAGAATTTTTTATCCTTTTTTTTTGCTTATAAAACACAACTGAAAATAAAAAAGGACAAAATTGAGCTATTAATCCAAATTTTCATTGTTTTATTGTTAACTACAATACAACAGATTGCCTGTAATATGTCCATCGCGAATGTCGTAACCCAATTATATACATTAACTTCATAAGACTTACCGCTGAAATTGAAGTCATAAAATGTGTATCATTCAAAATAACATCCGGGATCCACAGAAATTAAATCTACATTAGGAAGTATGAAGTTGTCTGTACACCCAACACAATTCAATTGAGCGTGGACACTACCTGTTCTGTTCAATGTAAAATTTCCCAACTTGGCTTCAAATGTCACCCTAATGTGTTTTTTTACGTCTTGCAAGTTGCCAGAAAAAAAAACAACTTATTGTTTCGCAATAGAGTAGTAACGATACTTTATATACTAGTAAATTTAATGGCTGGGTTTTATTACGGCGGCAATCTCGTTACCCCATGAAAGAGTATTTATGTGGGAAAGAAGTGATACAAAGGGAATATGTGTCATCACAGTCCCTATTTTTTATTCAACTTTGATTGTATAAAGAAAGTTTGAAGTGATTTGACTAATACAATATACATATTGTAAATTCTTGATGACGAGAAACTCACTTGCATAAAAATATATCTCAGAACGGCTAGTATGGGTATTAACACTTTAATTGATAAGGAGAGAACAATGTTTCGACCTTCCTAGGTCATCCTCAGGTTAAGAAAGAGAGAGGTTGAATGTGGCCGTTGACGGACACATGTCTTAGGAACAAGAGTATGAACGGGTACGGGATTGTAGAGGGCGTTGCAGTTGACTGTTAGGTTTGTGTTTGTGTTTTTCTTATAGCAAAGCCACATCGGGCTATCTGCTCAGCCCACCGAAGGGAATCGAACCCCTGATTTTAGCGTTGTAAATCCGGAGACATATCGCTGTACTAGCGGGGGGCAACTGTTAGGTTATTAATTAGTATAGGTATAAAGGTGTTCCTTTATGCTGTCTTAATTTTGGTTTTAGTTGCTGTATAAGTAGGACTTCTTTCATTTTGCGTTTGGTTGTATCAGTTTCCTTACTTAATATCTGGGCGTTTTCTATGGTTATGTTCTATTTATTTGATTTGCAAAGTTCAAAAACGTGTGAAGGTTTTTTTTTTTTGTTCTTTGAATCTAGTTTCCATTTTTCTGCTTGTTTCTCCAATATAGAAAACGTGGCAGTTATTGCATTGTATTTTATAAATTATGTTGGTGTTGTGTTTGTCAGTGTAGTTTTTACTCAGTATGGACTTTAATTTTGTACCTGGTTTTTGAATAAATTTGGTGTTTACTGGAATGTTGTGTTTTGTTCTAACTTTCTCCAAATGTTGGTTATTTTTTCGCTGATGTCAGGAACATATGGTATACAGCAGTATAAGGTTTTGTAGTTTGTTGTATCTTGCGATTTATTGCTGTTTGTTTGTTGTTGGCATAGGTGTATGTGTATAATTTTTTCCACGGTTGTTTGAGAAAATTTGTTGATGCTGATGAAGTGTTGTTTTATTTTGTTGATTTCATCGTTAATTTTATCGGGTGAGGGAGATTACATCAAAACTGGCCATCAGTGCTTCATAATTTAGTTGATTAAGAATATATTTAAAGTTAAGAGTCTTTAAAAAAGGAGCCGGCTGATGTAAGACATTTATAAAATGTCCACGCTGTATATTTACTGAGGTTGTGTTTGTAGTTTAACTACATATTGCGAGTTGATCACCCACAAAAGTCGCCATTTTAAACAGACATTTGTTGCTCATCTTTCTTGTACTAATTCATCTTCGTTTTTTGCTTTTTGTCAGTTTATTAAATCAGTTTTTATGTAACTTTTTGATATATTGTGGAATGTTAAAATTTCTGATCAAAATTGATATTGAGTATTGAAGTGGTATGTTAAGAATAATGTTACGAAATTTGAACCTGGAATTGTTTGTTGTTTTTTAATACATATTACTTGTTTTCTTTACAGATTAAGAAGGATTCCTGCTATGTATCTCCAGCAAACCCGCCATCCTCAACTTACAACGCTATAAACCGAGTTTCGATTCCCGTATTGGGCATAGCACAGGTATCTCAGCTTTGTGCTTTATTACAAACAATACTCTACAGCGGGAATTTTAGTTTTAGTTACGATAATGTCGAATTTAATTTGCTGCGCTCCAACTTACAGTTGACAACTCCCTGTATCGAATTTTTTCATAAATACCCCCTACAATGGCACAGCTACCCGTGGTGGGCAGAACACAAATAGCCCACAGTGTAGTTTTGTGATTAATTGCAAAGAAATAATAGAATATTAAAAGCCGGTTTCAATACACGCGGTGGTGATAGCACAGATAGTCCATTTTGTTGCTTTGTTCCTAACTTCAAACAAACGAAAGAACCTTTATTATCCAGAACAAAAAAAATGTTCCTCCATTTATAAAAAAAAAATCAAAACAAGTAGCAATTTTACGAAGTAGTGACGTTTGGAAACAAGCAACAAAAAGTTCCTTATTAGATAAAACACTTATCATTATTTGCAGACATTTCAGTTTCAAAATAAATTACTTGTATAAATTACATGTATTTTAAGTATCAACAAACGCACGTACGTTAAGGCAGGTGTGTATATTGATACGTTAAGCCTAAAGTGGATCACATCGAACTCCAATAGTTGCTGCTCTTTGAGCACTTGTGTTAGTAAAGATGTCACAGAAAACTGAGCGCCTCTGTTTATGAAGATAATAGTGACGATAGAAAAACACGTGCAAGTTCTTGAAATGAAATACTTTAGTTCATTAATTGGAATAACGATAGTTATTGCGGTAAATTTCTAAAATATATATCAACTGCGAAGCTAAACACTTTCATTATTACAGTCCCCCTGGTGGATTAAAGAACTTTTGACATTTATATCCGATGTTCGGTTTTCCAGGGGAAATCAGGATTCAAATTGACCTCGTGTGTGTTTGAACTTGTACAAATCCCACGCATCATTATTACAAAGTTTGATTACTTCTGGTAGTAAAAATGATTAATGTCCTTTTAAAACATTTTAGTTTCAGGTGACATTACACAAGTGTAGATTATTCTAAGTACCACATACTGTTTAATTTACTGAATAATTATTTGGTGTCATTTTGACTCACTAACAGAAACTAAATATTCTTAAAACAATTAATAACGACACTTCATCAAAGTAACACCTTTTAAGATGGAATTGGTTTGTTTATTTTGAATTTCGCGCAAAATTACACGAGGGCTATCTGTGTTAGCCGTTCCCAATTTAGCAGTGTTAGACTAGAGGAAAGACAGCTAGTCACCACCACCCACCGCTAACTCTTGGGCTACTTTTTTACCAATATATAGTGGGATTGACCGTAATATTATAACGCCCCTACACCTGAAAGGGTGAACATGTTTGGTGCGACGACGATTCAAACCCGTGACCCTCAGATTACGAGTCAAGTGCCTTAACCACCTAGATGTGCCGGGCCTAATTAGAAGGAAAAGCATCTTACGATTATCGAGAAGATGAAAGCTTTTGCATTATTTTTCTAAACTGAGAAGGCGATGATATACGGCCCAGCATTGTATTTGTATTGTAACTTTACAGTACACACAGTGAAGTGTAAAACTGGTAGTTTATTGTCGGGCTTTTCTAGTCCTCTTGAGAGTAATTTCTCATATGAATGACGTATCAAATTTATTTCATAAAGTACGTATGATGTACATGTAGTATGAAGGTAAGCTTAGTGTCTTCTATCCTCCTGTATTTAGGTCCTCCTCAATGGCACGGCGGTATGTCTGCGACTCATACCGCTAGAAACCAGGTTTGATAACCGTCGTATGCAGAACACAGATAGCTCATTGTGTACATTTGTGCTTAATTATAAATAAAACAAACTTTATTTAATAAGGTAACTTTTGGTTCATATAACTTTTTTTTTTCAAAATTTTCGTGTACATATATAAGCTTGGGTAACTTTCACGTACAGCTTTGGTCAAGGAAAGATATAATTTCTTTTATCGTAGTTATCTATTGTTCCGGATCATTTACCTTTAGTATCATGTATTCTTTCTTGAGAAAAAGGTTTTTGTAAAGTTCAACAGTATATGTGAAAGTACAGTGCGATATGTTCGATTGGCAAGTCAGATGATACATTGAGTTACAGTTTCTTTTATTTTGGAAGGGATGGCAAACAGTGGTGGATAAAGCACGCGCCCTGTGAAGGATTACCATTATTGTTTTACTTATAAAATGATACGTTTATTCAGTCTGAAAGAGTACTCCAACCATATTTTCACGTACTTCAGGTAGATATTTATTTTGTGTCCAGACTTTCTTTTAATAACTCGTTCAAAGTCAGATAATTCATATTTACTCTGACACAACATTTCTTTTCAAAACTCCTATTATTCTCTAGTAGATTTTAACCGGATTACTCTGATGAAAAGGAGGTGAGCCTTTGAATACCATATTCGAAACAAAACGATTACGAAAAAAGACAAGGAACAAGTTCTGTTTGTAGAGAAAAATATATAAGTAAAAACGGCTGGTATGGGTCATCGTCAGGTTCACAAAGAAAGAGGTAACTGACCGATACCTGACCACATGTTTGAAGTGGGTTGTGTAATTGAGTGTAGGAATGTAGAGGGCGTGCTTAGATGTTTGATTATATTTATTAATATAGTTATAAAGGTGTTCCATTGTACTGGTTTATTTTGGGCTTGAGTTGTTGTATAAGTAAACCTTCACACATATCACAAATATACGGCATCCCCAAACCTCATAAACCAGATTGTCCATTACGACCAACAATGTCCACATATGAATCGTTTAATTACAATCTTGGTAAACACATAGCATGGGCATTCTCTAAATAAGTAACATCAGCCAGCTCATTCATCAAAGACACTTTTAATTTTAAGTCTAATCTTAATCAACTTAATCATAAAGCCTTAATGGCCAATTTCGATGCTATATCCTTCTTTACAGAAGTTCCAACCACTGAAGCCTGCAAGATAGCCTTAGAACTCTACATCCGAGACCCTGACCCAACTATAGACATTCCCAGCAACCAATTAGCAACCCTCCTAGAAATCACCCCGGCAAAGACAAACTTCATGTTGAACAACCACAACTATATACAAACAAATGGCCTAAGCATGGGCAACCCAGTATCACCAGTTCCAGCCAATATTGTTATGACACAAGTTGAAACACAAGCAATTAATACAGCATTACATCCACCACTATACTGGTACAGATATGTAGATGACACGGTTGCGGGATTCACATCTGCAGAACACACACTTAATTTTTCCAATCACATTAACACTATACATCTCAACATTAACTTCACATGTAAACAGGAACAAAGCAATCAAATATCATTTCTTAACCTCAAAATTACAAGAACCGATACACAATTTAAAACAAGAATCCACCGAAAAATCACCCATACTGGACTATACATTCCTTGGGACGCAGCACATGACACAAAACAAAAACTCAACATACTAAGAAACCAAATAAACACAGCTATAAAACTATGCTCACCAACTAAAATTAACAACGAATTAGACAAAATAAAACATATGAAGGCCATGCCGGACCTTGATAAAATGAGTTCAACCCTTTGCTCTGTTTTTATCGTATCACCTTGTATTTCACTTTTCTTTATCTGTTTACCTTGGTTATCTCCTTTTAAAGCTGACTTATATATACGTATAAATGTGTGTTTTTGATGTGCTAATAATACTTCTGGAATACTAGGCTAACCTAAATACACACTTATACCCCAGTTCTTAGTGTTATTAGTGAGTCAGTAGGCTAGATTATTATAATTATTTCACTTCTGTTTTTTTTCATTTAGTTTTTATTCCTGCATTTTCAAATCATTTCTAGTTTATTGATTTTACACGATACAATTAAATAAAAAATGTCACCTCAAAAACATCTGATGGAATTTTTTTATTTGTTGCCTGAAAGATTTTTGCGTTTGTGTTACCAGAATCTGCATAACTGAGTAAAACCACAAGCATTACTGTCCAACTACAGGCATATATTATAATGAATTAAGATATCAGAACATTAAAAGTTATTGTTAAATTACGTGAATTTGTGATTCGTCTAAAATAGTGCTCATTGTAACCATAAGTGTTTAGGCACGGCATGGTCAAGTGGTTAAGGCGCTCGATTCCTCATGCGACTGTCGTGGGTTCGAATCCCGTTACACCAAACATACTCGCCCTTTCAGCTGTGGGGGTGTTATAAAGTGACGGTCAATCCCACTATTCATTGGTAAAAGAGTAGCCCAAGAGTTGGCGGTTGGTGGTGATGACTAGCTACCTTCCCTCTAGTCTTACATTGCTAAATTAGCGACGGCTAGCGCAGATAACGCTTGTGTAGCTTTGCGCGAAATTGGAAACAAGCAATAGCAAATCCTTAACGAAAGATGCTGTCACGTCTAACCACATGCGTGCAGGAACTTGATACCTTTTGGACGTGTTAAGACTTGTTGCCAAATAAAACTAGCACAATATTAAGCTGAGAAACTATTTTAATAAAACAAACAAACAGAGAATGAGTTTCAAAATATTCAGGATTAAGAAATACAGAAACCTTAGAATACGCTGGTGAATATAATAATGTGGAACCGTATTCTACAAAAGAAACATCTAAGTAGGATTCATAGCAATAGACAATGATTTGTTCGTCATTAGAAATACTACAATGACTATAACTAGTTATAAGGGTTGTCACGGAAACAAATAGACCTTACATACGTATACCAGCCCGGCATGGCCAGATGATTAGGGCGTAATCTAAGGATCCTGGGTTCGATTCCACATCACACCAAACATGCTCGTCCTTTCAGCCGTGGAGGCATTATAATGTGACGGTCAATCCCGTTGTTGGTAAAAGAGTAGTCCAAGAGTTGGCAGTGGGTGGTGATTACTAGCTGCCTTCCCTCTAGTCTTACACCACTAAATCTGGCACGACTATCGCAGAAAGCCTTTTTGCAATGTTGCATGAAATTTAAAAAACAAACAAACCTACTAACACTCCTATATATCCAACAGTTGTCATGACGTTAAATATCAGCCTTTTTAGGGGCCCTCAGAATGGGTGGTGGATAAGGCACTCGACTCACAATCTGCGGGCCATGTGTTCGAATCTCCATCACAAAAAATGCTCATTCTTTCAACCCTTGAGTAGCATTGCGTGAAATTCAAAAAACAAGAAATGTGTTTACTAAATATATAAGTCTACTTTGGCCTGGCATGGTCAAGCGTGTTAAGGCGTGCGACTCGTATTCTGAGGGTCGCGGGTTCGAATCCCCGTCGCACCAAACATACTCGCCCTTTCAACCGTTGGGGCGTTATAATGTGACGGTGAATCCTACTATTCGTTGGTAAAATAGTAGCCCAAGACTTGGCGGTGGATGGTGATGACTAGCTGTCTTCCCTCTATTCTTACACTGTTAATTTAGGGACAGCTAGCACATATGGCTCTCGTGTAGCTTTGCGCGAGATTCAAAACAGACCAGTCTTTCTGATTTATTAATATAATAACTCATTAGTAAGACCAATGGACATAGAAATTATCAGAGTGAGATTTCTGTATTCATTACTAGACTACTAAGGTTATCACCCAGTCAGCAGAACCCTACCACTCACCATCAACGTTAAGTGACTGACTGACACTCATATAATGTACTCACAGTTTAAAATCCAATGGGAAAAAAATTATCTGGTATAAGATAATATATTGTAATTATCTATCTTATATGTGAATGAATATATAAATAACTATCATACACATTATTTTACTTCATAGGTTATGTATGACAATGATAGTTGGAAAGTGAATGTTAAATTTGTTTATTTCAGCCAAACAAAATACGTCATAAGCACAAATAGTACATAATCGATGCATTTCTGTACTTTCCAATTTGTAGGCTAAGTACAAATATAAAACATAGTTGTTTTTTTTTACACAAATAATAACCATAAGCTCTTAATATTGCACCAGATATTTCTCTACTCCTCTTGTGAGCTCTCATAAATTTTTGTCAGCAATGCTGACCGTATACTGACCATTTACTTTGTGCAGATACTGTTTCAGACAAGAAAAGGAACCCACGCCACGCACGAGGTTTATTTCTTTGGCTTTAGGGAAAATGGCGGAACTGTGCGCGTGCGTCTGAGTATGAGAGATCAAAGCTCAGTAAGTATTCACTTGAGAAAGAAACAAGTTACGAAACAGAAATGGCCGTAGCACATGAATCGTTTTCCTCCGAAATTTCCGTGCTACGAAGATCGTTAAAAACGATTTTTGTTTGGCATTTGTAAGTTAGAAATAATAATTTAAAGGAAAGGAAGGTAATCAACAGCACCTCTTATCAAATCACTCTTATGATGCATCTATGATCATAAAGTGTGGAACACAGTTTTAAACCAACGGGACTCAAACTGGGACTTTCAATTTAGAGTCCGACATATTAACTACTAAGCCACGACCAATCCGCTTGGCATCTACTTTGGGTAATGATAATTGAAATGTCTGTCAAAATCGAAACGTTCATCTATCTAATTAACCCTTTTAGTTTGATTTTTGGGATGAGAGCACTTCTATTTCTTTTCATCCAAACCGACTGAGCCCATTCCTCATAAGAACTAATGATGTCAAGACATCAGGCAAATGGACGACTCTGCTGTACATAGAGGTTATACAGTCACATGACTGAAAGTGCAACAAGTTTTACCTTCAGCCATTTTGGACTTAAACATGATGACTTTCCCAACGTTGCGTTTACTACTTTGATTGGTACAAGGGTATGTGTGCTTAGCGGTTTGACAAAGGATTCAGAGGAACCGTCTAAACACTTGGTACAAGGTAAAATGTCATTCGAAATGATTATGACGGACCCGTATTTTCCCAGCAATAATCACAAGTTTAACTATCGCTATGTTAGTCATGTTGACAAATAAACACACTTATGGACATTTCCGTCATGAAATACCCAGGTATTTCCTCTATCTAGTTGTTAATGCCTGTTGTTGAAAGCATACAAGGTTTAGATGCTTATGAATATTTTGTGACAGGTTGGGTGTACAGTGTCAGATTGTGGAACGATTACAACTCGTCAGTTTTCGTGATGGTAAAAAACTGTTTAACTGGACCGAAATGAGTTATGATTAACCACCTTTATTCCTAGTAGTACTTCGTGTGTGCTGACGACTGATACAGGTGAAAATTTAAAGAGAATCGACTTGTTTTTGAGGCGGTTTGCCAATGTTTACTAGATCTATTAGTATTAGGCCTAGGATCAAATATAATTATTTAACGAGACAGCGCATGGATTATAACGTCACGTGACATCCATATTTGCCTATTATAGGCTCATTACTAGTATCACTTTTACTTCATGATTCTATCCAAATATTCACGTTTTTCATAAAACAAGTATCAGCTGCAGGCTCCTAAATATACTTATAGTTACTGAGTTAATATAATTTGTCAGTGTGTATGTGGAAATATGTGTAATTAATTAATAATGGTTTAATGTATTAAACGACTTAACAGTGATAATGTACACCAAAATTTATATTTTCATATTTGTGAATCTTAATAATGAAATGGTAAAAACATTAAGACTAATATGGTTGTGAAACTACCAGGAACTCATACATTAAAAATATTCATTAATGGTATATTTTAGTCCACATTAAAAAGAGTTGGCTGGAATGAAGTATTATATTAGATGGGCTTATCTGACTTTGTTTCAAATATGTTCTCTGTTCAAGCCCGTATCTTGAAACTTCTGTGGTACTGATATTAACATTCATGACATTTTCATTGTCTGAAAGAAAATAGTTTAAATACAGTACGAATATGTTTGTAGATATGTCACTCACAACGACTGTCAGAAAGCCCTTTGAGTGTTTGGGTTGACATTCAGTTAGAGGGCCAGGTCTTGACTGCACATCGCACGTGTGTAGAAAGACTAGGAACATGTTATCGTCACGCAAAAGTGTTACGTATTATAATTTATTTTGGACGACTCTCCTATTTATTACGTTATGCACGTTACGTATTACTACGTCAAATAACCGAAATTTTAAATTGAGCTTCGTAGTCATTCAAATGTTAATATGTATTAAATTTATGTTGTTTGACAACAAGATTGGTACACATAATTTCGTTTTGTTTAACACAAATATATTATAATATACAAAAATAAAAACAATACAGTTTATAATAACGGTTATTACTAATAGTTATTACAAATGATGGTTTATATACAAGAGCTTACAAATATATAAACAATACTAAGTTTTATATCTGGACGAGAACTGAATATTTTATCGATGGTCGACGAGCAAATAAATTCTAAATTGCTATTGTTACGCCTCACCTAAGCTAAAGCCTTCTTTTTCTTAGCTGGCCCAACACCTGGTACAAGCTGATTGTTTTCAACAAATATATTTAATATCTTCGTAGAAATAATAACGTTCGAAGTTATTCATTGAAGTTGAACGGTTTGTAATGTTCGAACTTTCTTGGTCAAATTCCGTAGTTTTCCGATTAATAGACGCTAATCATAATAAAATCTTTTTTAGGCCTATAGCACACTGACTGTAGCTTACCAATGATAATCTCTATTTTTGACGCGTTTCTTTTTTACAAAGCACTCGAGTCTCTAGAACTTTCACCAAAGTTCACTTGGCAACAATGATCAAATGCGTTTTCGTAAACAAATATTGTTGTTTCTCACTTCAAGAATTCTCTACCAGTTTCGAGAACAAGTGGGATTTACCCAATACGCGTCAAGAATATATGTCACATGCAAAAAAGAAAACCATAATGTTTTTGTTTTTGAATTTCGCGCAAAGCTACTCGAGGGCTATTTGCGCTAGCCGTCCTTATTTAGCAGTGTAAAACAAGAGGGAAGGCAGCTAGTCATCACCACCCACCGCCAACGTTTGGGCTACTCTTTTACCAAGGAATAGTGGAATTGACCGTAACATTATAACGCCCCCCACGGCTGGGAGGGCGAGCATGTTTGGTGCGACCAGGATTCGAACCCGCGACCCTCGGATTACGAGTCGAACGCTTTAACACGCTTGGCCATGCTGGGGCCTCTACTGAGAGATACGATGCAAAACAAACGATTGTAGTGCCCTATGTTTCAGGTGAAACGTTACAATCCCTTTTACTTTTGATTATAAACCTTAAAATTTATTATTTTTCTTGTGGTTTCATGAAAACTAAAGTTATTTTATAACTATTTCTTCGAATGTTGTTTCACTTTTTTCGGTTACTATATTTGTAAATTGTAAACGTTTAAGTAATATGGAAATAACAGATTCAAAAAACATCCAGAGAGCTGCTATATAAATGCATCTTATGCCATAACACATTATAATGTCTTTCCACAGAAGCAGAGTTCTCCCTGCTTAGCCATGTGCTATTTGACAGTTATGGCTCTTGACAACAGCCCTGCACGATAGTTTAAACTGAAAAAGGATACATCATGACGCTGTTGTGCCTAAAGCACACCAATCCTCCTTGTTGCTTTCCATAAACCATCTAGTATATGAGGACAACGATTTCTCGGAAATCATTTTAACAGTTCGATTACACAGAGATCCACAGGTGCTGTATCCGGCGACTTGACCAGTATGCTTTCCTTTAGAATAACATAGATATCCGCTACACTCTCCAGCTGATTGAAGTACACTATGATCGGGGTATTTTATAAAAAAACAACTTTGTATCAGCTGTGCTTATTACGTGATTCGATGGTTTGGATATCTATTTATTTTTAAAATATAACATATCCTATCTTCTGTCGTTTTAGTACTTGAGAGGTAATTGTACTGATAACTCACTCAAACTGTATTTTTAATATAATTTCTTCTATCTTCTGTAATCTTAGTAGTCGGTTTGTACATGTATGGATAATCTACTAAAAATTCAGTTAATGACGACTTCTATTTTTCACCTTATCATTTTTTCTGAAAGTTTAACTTTATAATGGGCGCAGTTCAGTACAACATAGAGTAACGACAAAAAGTGTTCGTACTCCTGCGTCCCGAGTAGTTTTTCACTCATAACTTAAAAAGCATCACGACTAGGCTAATAGACGTATAGTATAATATAAATATTATACTAACACACATCTACATATATTTTTTTGTAAATTAAACGACAAATAAACTGTTTATAAACAAATAACCAAAAATAGGAGGAGCAGAAAGTGTTCGTACATTTCAGAACGTGTGAAAAAACTAATATTCCCCTTAAAATTTTGTTTAGTTTGGCGAATAAACTACATTATATCATTTCAGAACTAGACACTTGGTTCATAATTATTGGAATTTAGCTACCAAAAATTTACTTTCGGCAATTTAGCGCCGTCTTCGTCATTATCTGCTTGGTCATCATGGCGAACAGGAAACAACTGTCCAGTGATTTAAAAAACCGAATTATTGTAAAATACAAGTCTCGTGTGTCTCTTTCCGGTATTACTACACAGCTTAATGTGCCAAAATATACTGTTCAAAGCATAATTACCAAGTTTAAGCTTATAGGATCAACTGCTAACCTCCTTCGTTCGGGACGCCCCACAAAAATTCCAGAGAGAACCAAGAGGAAGGTTCTCAGAGAAGTTAGTAGGAACCCTCGTTTAACACGTAATGACATACAGAAACTAGTAAGGGAAACCGGGGTTGAAGTAAGCACCTCTACAGTTACGAACATATTACTCTCTTCTGGGTTCAAAGCATGCCATCCTTGTAGAACTCTATATTTAAAGCTTGTTCATTTAGAAGCACGATTGAGGTATGCAAGAAAACATGTAGATAAACCCTTTACCCATTGAAAGGGTATTCGTTGGTCAGACGAGACTAAAATCGAGCTTTTCGGCCACAATGATGTTCGCAATATTTTCCGTAAGAAGGGGGAAGAAAATTTTCCAAAGAACACAGTCCCTACAGTTAAACACGGAGGTAACTCGATTATGCAATAGGGATCCTTCAGCTCTTCTGGTGTAGGCAGCCTTCACCGCGTTAACGGAATCATGAAAAAAAGAAGAGTACGTTGATATATTAGACACTTATATTAAGAATGATGCTCGGAACTTGCGGCTTGGGCGTCGTTGGATCTTCCAGCACGATCATGACTCTAAGCACACATCAAAATATGTGCAATCCTGGTTGCAAAGGAACCATATAAGCGTTCTGGAGTGGCCATCGCAGTCGCCTGATTTCAACCCAATTGAAAACGTTTAGCATGAGTTAAAGACCAGGGTTCATCAGCGTCATCTGAAAAACTTGCAAGAGTTGAAGGCCTTCTGTAAAGAAGAATGGAAGAAAATACCACTTGAGTACTGTCAAACGATCATGGAGGGCTATGAGAAGAGATTGCCTCAGTAATTCACCTGAAAGGCTACACAATTGACCATTAAAGTAGACGCACGAACACTTTCTGCCCCTCCTATGTTTGGTTATTTGTTTATAAACAGTTTATTTGTCGTTCAATTCACATAAAAATTTATGTATATATGTGTTAGTATAATATTTATAATAATCCTATACTTTCATTATCCTGATTGTGATACTTTTTTTAAGTTATGAGGAAAAAACTACTCACGACGCAATGGTACGAACACTTTCTGTCGTAACTGTGATTATATTCTTTGTTATAGGTTTGTTTTTCATCGCTTTACTGCTTTGAGATTAGCGTTTTAGTTTTGTAAAAAATAGTTTTACTTTTGAACCCAACTCAAAGATAGCTTGAGAGCGATGTCGCGAATTTTCTGGTTCCATCAAATCGTATGGTGTTAGAGTATATTTTGAAAATCTAATAAACGCTCTAACTGAATAACAACTAAACTACAAAGCAATTTCAAAATTTCATCACAGTTACTTTTAATTCACAAGTTTTAGGGCAAATGCCCTTCGACCTCGTGAATATATCTAAGTTCTAGGAGTTGAATATATACCATATTTAAATCATAGCCTTTACAAAATCTTTCCAATTTTCCCACTACAATGTAGTCACCATGGTAACCAATTTGAGCACAAACTAAAAGAAAAATAGTTGTATAAGTGCATAGCTTCCTAACCATCAATTATAAATGGTTTGAACTCTCTCACACACAGACTTATAACGAATTTCTCTTTTATTCTCGTACGACTCGAAGTTTCAATTTACATTATTCAGTAATCATTGGTTCTATTACATCAGTTAATTCAGCGTCGGAAGCTCTTTGTTGTTACTGATGCTGTTCACGAATTATCGACCCACAGTTTGTGCACCACAACTTGTGTTTCCTTATTCACTACATCAGCCGTTTTCAAACATGTTAAGCCAATGCCTTTCCACATATTATTAAGTCAAACTATCGCAACAGTCTGGGTGAATGCACACAGTTTCACTCATTATAATTTAACTCTAAAGTTGTGGATACTCGCGCATGTTTTGTTGACATTTTATAAATATTACTGCATTTTCTTCCTATAAAGCAGCCCTTTGTTTTATACAAGTTAGAAAGAGCGAACATGCTTGGTGCGAGAGGGATTCGAACCCCCGACCCTCAGATTAGGAGTCTAGTGTCCCTAACCACCTAGCCATGCCGAGGCACCCGGAGAATAGAAAGCGGTCTTTAGAAGTAAAAATAAATACTATACGGCTTGACTAAAAAGAAAAAAAAAGTTTTTGTTTTCCATGTTTCGCCTATAAATTGGCTTTTCTACGAAGCACTTTAACCAAATTAAACAAGTGTAAAACTGTAGCATGGAAAGTAACATAATTCTAAGTGCTTCTTCAAAACAGTCTTAGAAGCGAAATGCCGGAAATTGTTGGTTTTTTTCGGAAATTAGCGCAAAGCTACGCAAAAACAATTTCCTCTCTCCATCTGTATTTTTGAATTCATGGACAAGAGGGTTTGGTCGTTTGTTTTGAAATTAATCACGTTGTTAAATACAGAGCTATCTGTGCTTTGCCAACGACAAGTATTAAGTAGAGGGAAAACAGCTAGTTAATAAGATTCATTTCAACTCTTAGGCTATTCTAACTGAACAACTATATTTCATCGCTACTCTGATAGTACATCTGAGACTTCAAAGTGCGGAGTGAGATTTTGCGATAACGGGATGCGAACACAGACCCTTAGAGTCACAATCAATAGGCCACGCCTGACTTGTTGGAAGGGAAAAAAAACATATTCTCTTACAGACAAGCTGTTTTAGCTCTTCGTAAAGACTTAAACTATTTAGGTCCAATTTGAACTTTGGAGAGCACTGCTAATTAGAGAACAGAGAATAATGGTAGGTGTCCCGTTGAGAAACGTGAAACAGAAATACATTTTTCTAGAGGCAAAACTCGAAAGATACATTAACGCTGACAACAAATAAATCTCTTCTGCGTCAGAAGAGTGGAGCTTTTCTTTGTCAGCAATGAGGCCTGACGTGCGTTTATTAAAACGTTTACAAAGCAAATAAGTGCGTTGTATAAACAGGAACTTGCGTGTAATAA
This sequence comes from Tachypleus tridentatus, assembly GCF_004210375.1. Lineage (NCBI taxonomy): Eukaryota > Metazoa > Arthropoda > Merostomata > Xiphosura > Limulidae > Tachypleus > Tachypleus tridentatus. The sequence continues at coordinate 216,594,063 of NC_134837.1, forward strand.
TAAGGCTTTATTAAATATTAGGTTTTACGTTGGTTTAGACTCCTTCCTTCGCTCAACATGAACTGAAACAACAAAGTAAAATGCGTATAGATTATTTAATACTAGTCAACATCTGTCGTCTTCGTATCGATTTTATGTTGTCATCGTGTTTGTTTGTTTAAAACATTCTAAAGCTACGGAAGTTAGCCTCTCTTGCTTTTGAAACGATAGATTAGAAGAAAGAAAGCTAGTAAACAACACCCACCGCCAATTCTGGGCCATTGTTATCAAGTATTAGGATATCATAGCTACTCTTGTAACGCACATGACCCCAAATTTGCGGGAACAAATAAATAAGATTTTAAAATGTCTTTTTACATTTATAAACGTTCTACCCCCCATGGGAGAGGGGTATGTGTGGGGACGTACAAGATACTCGTGGTGAGTTAGGGCACAGATAACTACAAACACATTAATCGTTTATAAATATTAATAGCTCGTCATACTCTTGAATTCGTAATTGAAAACGTTGGGAATGATGGTAAAATAAATTACACAAGTAAATGGTGGATAGATGACAACGTAGAAATTGTCGGTACACTACGTTGCAAAAGTTAGTGGTGGCTGTATTACAACATAAGAATTGTGGTACTATAAGTTGCATCATTAACTGGTAAGTATGTATAAGATCTATAAACATAATTTTAAAAACATGATTCTGTATATTGAACTTTCAGTTGCTCTGTTCATCATCGAATAAATACATTATCCAACTAGAGACAGAAAAAAATAGTCATTTCTAAAAGATTTCAGAACCTATGTAATAATATTTGGTTTAATTTAACAGCCTTAACCAATCTAGTGTGCTAATTGTACAGTAATTAGGACACCTAACTCGCAATCTGTGATCGAATTCTTTTATCAAACTAGCTCGCCCTCATGGCCTTTGGGGAATTATAGTGTGACGTCAGTTTCAATATTCGTTGTTAAAGAATACCCCAAGAGTTGGGGATGGATAATGTTGACAAGTTGCCCTTCTTCTTGTCTGCAACTTCAAAATTAAGGATGTCTAGTGCAGATGGCCCCGAAGTAGCTTTACGCAAAAATCGACAAACACGTCCAGTGATTCCCCCAGTGAATATGTGGACTTACTATGCTAGAATCCGAAGTTCGAGTCTCAGCGTTGGACGGATAACGTATTGAGTAACATTTCGTAAAAACAGTTTAAGAAACAAGCAAACTTGTATACTGAGAGCTCCACCTTAATGTAAACATGAACCTGTTTATATGCTGCCTCAAACACACGTAACTCGCAGACAAAACGAGATACTCAGTTATTTTAGTTTGTCAGCTATAAATACATAGATATGTACATGTAAATGGTTCTAATACTTTCATTTTGTGTTCACATCAAACGTCGTATAAAATCGTATGGTGTTCTTGACTGAACGCGTCACGAGTTGTGGTTTTGTCATTTCCATCACGGATCGTCATACGTAACACTAGAGAAATAAATGCTCTTTCGCATATTAGAGTTCTGATGGTTCATTAAACGTCATGATAAAGCATGGAATAGAGCAATACTCTTTTAAAACAACACACAATGCGCGTTTTTGCGTCGTCATGAAAACTATTATAACATATCAAACAGTATTTTTTATCACATTCTTTATGAAAGTTGTGAATACAAAATAAACTTCAATGGATATTCAAAGACATGAAGACACTTAAGTTTCTCAAGGCACAAAAGTACACACATGCAGATGTACAACGTATAATGTGACTAGTTTTGTCTTGATTTCATATTTTATAACTCTAAATGAATACACACATACAGATGTACAACATCAAATGCGACTAGTTTTGCCTTGATTTCATATCTTATAACTCTGAATGAATAGACACATACATAAATTTGGCTTTACTTTCCTGAAGGTGTTTAGTGCATTGTTCGTTACGTTTAAGACATACGAATAGAGCATAGCATGCTACATAAGCTCTGTCTTTGCTTTGTTTTTTTCTAATGTCCGTATTACAATAATGAATGTCTTACTACGAACTTTCGTTGATAATTGTCATATATAGTTGGTGCGTGTTGTATTATAAACTCAGTGGACTAGAATCGCAAATGTTTGTCTAATAATAATATAGCTTCTAGGAAACTCGTGCGCATTCCCTTTGATTCTCAACATAATTTATTGGATGATTTACCAATAACAGGATAGCCGCATGTTTCTTTATATGTTCTTCAAAGTTATACACAAGGAATACCTGTACAAGCCGTCCCTGATTTTAAATGATAGACTAGAGGGAAGACAGCTAGTTAACAACACCTATTTTTGACTCTTGGTCTACTCCAGTGGTTCTTAACCTGGGTTCAATCGAGCCCCATGGGTTCGGTGAGTCAGTCTCAGGGGTTCGGCGGAGGTCAAGACACACACACTTTGCGTGTGTCCGTTCCGTTCACCCCACTCGTATGATTCGTGACGTCATGCTGCACTTGGCCATCATTGGCTGCGACTGATCACGTCACATCACTTGACCTTAATATCTGTGCTGCAGGGAACTTCGTGCGCTTAGCAGTCGACTTGTGACTGTAGTAATCGTGTGTCATGTGTTATTTTTTCCTAATCTTTCAATCCCTTCATACTAACTAAGTCGAGCATAAACAGAAAGTGGTCGGACGAATACATACAATATGAATTCACGTGTATAACAGAACATGATGGGAGTCAGCGTCCTTAATGCATGATTTGCAATGCCAAGTTGAGCAATTCTAGTCTAGCACCAGCAAAACTAAGATAACACTCCCTAAAGCTGCGTGGAGATGGGAAATACAAGAACACAACGCTTGCTGAATTCAAGGTAAAGTGAGCCAGGTTCATGAAAGGCTACTTTACCTGTTCTTGGCTTTGTACCCATCGACAAACCAGTCCTTACAGAAGTTGTGTAGTTGATCGCCCTTGGTTGAGGGCAAACCACACATCATTGGTGAAGCACTCGTAAAACCAGCTGCGTTGAAGATGGTGAATATCATGCTGGGAAAACCTGTTGAAAATAGGTTATCTCAAATTCCTCTTTCAAATAACACCATCAGCAACAGAATAGATGACATGAGCAATGACATCTTGGCTCAAGCAGTAGCAGATCTAATTTCAAGCCCAATTTCCAATCTGAGCCAGCTTGTTGTATTCGTGCGCTATGTGAAGAACGACGAGATAAAAGAAGAACTAAAGCAAGCGATTGTCATGCACTTAGATGAGCTCGCAAAGTGTCTCGACGGATACTTCCCCACCAGAGAGTCATATCCAGCATGGGTGAGACAGTCGTTCACGCTTAGTGTTGTGATAGCAGATGTCAATGATGAATACCTCGACAAAATCATTGAACTTCAGCAGAGCCAGGTTCAACAGCAACTTTTCAGAACAACAACGCTCTCAACGTTTTGATGTCACCAAATACTAGCGTACCATTTTATTGCTAAGAAAGCCCTTGAGATACTCATTCCGTTTGTTACAACGTATCTTTGAGAGCAATCCTTTTCGAGGATGGTAGACATAAAAACGAAGAAAAGGAACAGACTTTGTTGCGAAAATGATATGAGAGTGGCACTTGCCAAGGTGAAGCCACGCATTTCTGAACTTGTCTCTGAAAGGCAACAGCAAAAGTCACATTGAATTGCAGTAACTAGTCATTGAGTTATGTTTTTGTTTTTGTGTGAAATTCATGTTTTGTTGGTTTTGTTCTTTGAACACAGTGATATTATGTGCAACTGATGCATGGTTCATTTTGTGCACTAATAAAATATCTACTTATGTTTTAAATTTGAAAAAATCATATTTTATTTGTCCAGTTACGAAGGGTTCAGTTAATGCAAGTACGAAACTTCCGTGGTTCAATACCTCCAACAAGGTTAAGAACCACTGGTCTACTCTAATCGAATAATGGAACTTCACGGTATTTCTAGTCCTGCACTACAGCCCTTCATGTACTACACTACAACCCTTCTTGTACTGCGCTATAACCTTTCTCGTACTATATTACAACCCTTTTTGTACTGAACTATAACCTTTCTTGTACTAAACCACAACTCTCCTTATATTGCACCACAACCCTTCCTGTACCACACTACAACCCTTTTTATACACCACAACCCTTTCTGTACTACACCAAAAACCTTCTTGTACTGCACTATAACCTTTCTGTTACTACACTATAACCTTTCTTGAACTGCACTATAACTCTTCTCGTACTACACCACAACCTTTTTTGTACTGTACTACAACTCTTATTGTACAACACCACATCTCTTTTTCTACTGCACTACTACTTTTTTTGTACTATACCACAACCCTTCTTATACTACACCACAACTCTCCTTGTATTGCACCACAACCCTTCCTGTACCGCACTACAACTCTTTTTATACACCACAACCCTTCCTGTACTACACCACAAACCTTCTTGTATGGCACTATAAAATTTCTTGTACTTCCCCACAACTCTTCTTGTTCTACACTACAACCCTTCTCCAAAAGTGCGAAGCATTTTGGTTTTTTTCAACTGGCTGCGAGCTAAAACTCATTAACTTACAGGCAGGGAGCCTTATCTCTAGGTCACCCCAGATGAATAGCTGCAAACTCCTCTAATAGATAGATGGTAATATGGATTATTCTCATATAAATAAAATTATTGTATCAGTTTATTATCAAGTTTTTTAAAAGTGTTTGGTGTTACGTGATAAATGATAAGTTACTTTTAGATTTTCATATGCTAATATAATTGTTTTATTTAAATATTTATATATTTCAGTATTTTCAGCGTCGATACTCTTCTTACGAAATCAAACAAACAAACAAAAAACAGTGAAAATAAACAATGAGAGAACTGCATTTATTCCAACATATTTCCTGAAATATATGTGACAAATGTCTTAAGTTAGTTAAGGTCGTGCCAGCCTAGTATTTAGCAGTCTGTGCGTTAAAGTTTTCAAGGTTTGGAAGTTTGTTTTTTTAATTTCGCGCAAAGCTACACGAGGGTTATCTGCGCTAGCCGTCCCTAATTTAGCAGAGTAAGATTAGAGGGAAATCAGTTACTTATCATCGCCCATCGCAAACTCTTGGACTACTCTTTTACCAACGAATAGTGGAATTATAACATTATCACATTATAACGACCCCGTGGCTGAAAGGGAGACCATGTTCGGTGTGACGGGGATTCAAACACGCGACCCTCAGATTACGAGTCTATCGCCTTAACGGACCCAGTTTCAGTCCGTGACGTCACTGAACAAGATCTGTTGTTTCGGCTGTGAGTGCATAACTGATGTTAAATCAGAGGTGTGAAGACATCATTTAACACCTACTGCAATATGACGAAGCATTTTCACATTTATCTTACTAGTTCGTATATAAATTATAAAATTTATGCCCAAGATTAAATCTAGAATTTCAATGAAAAGTAACGAAATATATGGAAAACGTTTGTAATACAGAAACAAAATTGTGATTGAAATCGTAATTAATAGTTCAAATACATAATATCGAAAATCCACTCTTTTAATGTCGTGACCTTGTAACACCAAGAAAAACCTTGATCCTAGAAAAAACATTCAGAAACAAGCATAAACATGTAACTTGAAAATTTATCCACATTGGTCCATTCGCCAAAAAAGCAACAAAAAAGAACTCTGTAACATAATGTATTTTAATTGGTAGTGTAGTACAAATAGTTGTTTGAAGTTTAGCAAAATTCTACACAAAAGGCTACTTGTATTCTGCTCACCATGGGTATTTAAACCTGCTTTCTCACGTTGTAATACTACAAACATACGGTTCGCCACTGTTTGGCACAGACGCTTAAAGGTTAACTCTGTAACATCACACAAAAATAACAAATTTAGTTTGTTATTCATTTTCAGTAAATATATTTCTTCTCAAAGGTTCTAATATAGACTGAACTTCTAAACGTTACTCTAACACAGGTACTAACTTTACCAATATTACTGAGCCTAGAATGACAGTTTATTGTATAGCTAGGGGCAGAAAAGCAAAATATTTATAATCAATAAACTGAAGTGCAGTCGACATAAGTAGCAGAACCACAATGTAGACAGAACAAAATGGGTGCGAGTCAGGGCTCCTCTGGTTTAGTGTCTCTTCGTTTCTTGGCTCTGTTCTTGTCGTTTAAAAAGTTCAATCGAAAAATTGATAGACATTCCACCATTCTTATGTTAATTTTATTGGCTTTTTAGGTTACATTCTACTGTTTGGAGTTTATCTATTTTTGTGACAATGTTTTCTATCAATAATGTCGACAGTTCTGGTCTGAAGTACGGATGTTTTCCACTTCCGTCGCTGGGGTAACATCGGGTGGTCTCAGAACCAGCAATAGAGGCTTAACTTGCTTTTAACGCAACTTGTTGTTGTTGAAATTATTTAATAATATGGAATACAATTTGGAAAATCCACACAAATAGACTTAGTAAGGATGGGAAAAAATGCGTTAGGGCTGAGAAAGTATGTTAGACGTCAATACGATTGTAATGAATTAAAATGTTTATTCTGTATAAGTCAGTTGTTTCCAATCATTTAAGAATCACACTAATGAATACTGTGTACGCCCGTTTCACTAACTGTAATCCACAACCGTGTACCGTTCTTTACCAAGAATAATATTTATTTTGAAAATATTTGTTTGTTTGATTTTGAATTTCGCGCAATGCTACACGAGGGCTATCTTAGCTAGCCGTCCCTAATTTAGCAGTGTAAGACTAGAGGGAAGACAACTAGTTATCACCACCCATCGCCAACTACTCTTTTAACAACATTCACATTATAACGCCCCCATGGCTGAAAGGACGAGCATGTTTGGTGTGACGGAGGTTCGAACCTCGGACCCTCAGATTACGAGTCGAAAGCCCTGACTGCTTGGTACAGGTTTTGTAAACTTTTACATATATGACTTTATATAAATACCTAACTGTTCTTCATTTTATTTATTTTATTTGTTTAGAGAGAGAGGACTAATTTCTCTGTACATCTCTAACAACACCATTTAACTTCCAAATACTAGTACGTGTTTAATAACATTTAGGCTTGGCATGGCCAGGTGGTTAAGGCACTCGCCATTTCAGTCTTGGTTGCGTTATATTGTGACGGTTAATCCGACAATTCGTTGGTAAAAGAGTAGTCCAAGAGTTGGCGGTGGATGGTGATGACTAGCTGCTTTCTTTCTAGTCTTACACTGCAAAGTTAGGGACGGCTAGCGCCGATAGCCCTCGTGTAGCCTTGCGCGAAATTCAAAACAAACCAACTAACATTTAGTATGATTCAGGCATAATTATTTGTTAGACTGTAAGTACTGTATTGATATCTTTGTTACTTACAAACTGCTCAATCCCATTTTGCTAACCAGTTATAAATAAAGTACTTTCTACCCCTTTGGGCACAGCCCCCCGTTAGTACAGCGGTGTGTCTCTTGCGTCTCGCGTACAAGAATCACTGAACAACGTCTCAACATGGAGTAACAAGTGAAGAGTAGTGTTAAATCCAACCAAAACACAAGCAATCACCTTCTACAAGAAATTAAAAAAACAAAGAAAAGACCTAGAGAAAATAAAATTATCACTCGGAAATACGACCATTAACATGAGCAAAAACATCACATTCCTTGGCATCACTTTCGACACAAAACTAACATGGAAAAAACATGTTAACAATATACACTCATCAATTAGAAAACGGATTTCACACCTAATGACTCTTACCAGTAGACAATCGAAATGTTCACCAAACATCATTATCCAAATATACAAGGCTTACATCCGTCCACTAATAGAGTATGGATGTCAAGTAACATACAATATGTCAAATAACACACTCCAGAAAATCCAAGTTCAACAGAACAGAATACTAAGATCTGCATTCAGTCTACCGTCATTCACGCCAGTAAATTATATACATCAAATCAGCAACTTACCAACACTAAGAAATAGACTAACGGAAATATCACACAAATATTATCTAAAAGCAGAAAATAGAAACAAACTAACGGCATCACTGTACAAATTAACTAGTGCACCAACAAAATACATTTCACCTTACAACATATTTCAAGAATCACAAATTACACAACAAAGTATCTAAAGAACTAAACTCATGTTAATAATATGTATTCTCTTTTTCAGATATCGAGCACAGGACAGGCAAAACTTTCGGCTCCTGTCCTGTGAAAGTGGGTTTTCTCCGGGCACTCCCGTTTCCCCCCACAGCAAAAACTTAGGCATTGGATTTTTAGATCCCAGCCCAGGCAACTTTATTGCCAGACCCTGATTCGGGTCGTTTGAGTTCATGTTCATATTTACTTTAACTTCTGCCTTTCGGGACGGGACCTGGCCGTTCTCTCCGGTGCTGCCTTTGCCTCGGTCTAGGATAACATTAAGAGTGACCTCCTTCACCCAAAAAAAAGAGTCAAAAATTATTAAATAAATAAATAAAAAAAAACTAAATCTAATAACATTTCACGAAAGGGGACGAAGAGGAACCACAACGTTCCTGAACACCCCAGTTGGAGAGAGAATTCTTACGATTTCTCTCTCTCTAAACTAAACCCCTGCCACGTTAGTTTGCGTTTGCGTTCCCCTTTGGGCCTGGCATGGCCAAGCGCGTAAGGCGTGCGACTCGTAATCCGAGGGTCGCGGGTTCGCGCCCGCGTCGCGCCAAACATGCTCGCCCTCCCAGCCGTGGGGGCGTTATAATGTGACGGTCGGTCTATCCCACTATTCGTTGGTAAAAGAGTAGCCCAAGAAGAGTTGGCGGTGGGTGGTGATGACTAGCTGCCTTCCCTCTAGTCTTACACTGCTAAATTAGGGACGGCTAGCACAGATAGCCCTCAAGTAGCTTTGTGCGAAATTCCAAAACAAAACATTCTACCCCTTTGTACTTTACCTACCAGCCACTTAATCAACTCGTAATGTAAAGTACGATTAAGGTCGAAACGTTGTTCGCTCTTCTACGTAAAATATTTTCTCAACCCAAACGAGCCGTTTTTGCATATATATTTCTCGACAAGTGGGTTTGAAAGTACGATTAAATTAAATACATTGTATAGTTACACTTCTCATGATAAAAGTAATAACAAGCATCAAACTCTATATAATTGTTTTTGTAATTCATTGATTTCAATGTATTTACTCAATTTCAAAGTTTTCATAAATTTCTGTTCGCATTTGATAAAAGTTTGGTACACTGATGATGCTGCCATGTATCAAATGAATATGTGTGTAACATAAAATCATCCATATCTTTATATGTGTGAGTGTGGCATAGCACCGGGCGTGACCTAGTCGTTAATGTGCCAAGACAAGGGTCGTAGGTTTCAGGGTTCAAAATGTAAGTTACAAATTTTCAGTAGTGGGCGTATTGTAAAAGTAACAATTAGTTTCACTAAGCGGTTAATAATAGTCACGTAGGCGGCGAGTGCTTACTTTAAATTATTTTTCCTTTAGTTAATAGTTCTAAATTAGGGGCTACACCGTATACTAAAGACATGTAACACACTTAAGTCAACACTCACACACACGAACTGTTTATTGCACTAGGACAGCCATGAGAGTTTTCCCACATTTCTTGAAGTGTCAAGGTACTGTCAATAAAAACATTGAGTGATATAAAGCAGAGAAACGTAGGAAGTTAACAACTTAGAAGTTTTCATTAAACAACATAACATTGTTTCATTCCTACAAAGTATTTACTGCTTATATTGTCTTATTTCCTGTCTTTAAAAGTTACCTAGTGCATGAACTATGTCTTTAAAGGTATCATACCTGTACGAACTGTGCTTCAGAAGGTATTTTCTGAGTTGACAGATCCTTAGAACTTATTCCACCTGCACAAATTACATGTTTTACAAGCATTTATGATTGGATTATAACGTTTACTGAGTTACAGTTTTTAATCCAGAACTTTACAGAGAATAATGCTTTTCTCATTAACACCAATCGATCCTAGAATTACACATTAACACCAATCGATCCTAGAATTACACATTAACACCAATCGATCCTAGAATTACACATTAGCACAAATAGAATACTGTTGTTTTCTCACTCCTAGAAATTTCCGGTTTGAACTGTCAATATTTGATGTGTAAACCTTTCATGAAAGAATGACAGTCAAGTGTTTTGTAGCATTCAGTAACAAGATTGGAGTTCCCGGTATTTGTCTGAAATGATTTGTTTTATATTGATGAGCATTGTTGTCTTCTTCCTAAACGTTCCGGAATGTTACTGTCCAATAAAAACATTAAATCTATAAACTATACCTACTCTTCCTCTTGTAAATAGAGAATTCCGGTCGTTATACTGTAATACTGTAAGTTAGTAACATTTTATATTTTTACAATAAAAGTGTTCGACACCTAGCGGTAGACACGGTGTGGATAGCTCATCGTTCAGTTTTCCGGTTAAAAGAAACGAATAAAACTGCATAATTTCTTCTTTCAAATTACTAATAAAATAATTTTATGCGACTTTAGTTTATCTGTGGGCTATCTGTGCTTTTCTCATCACTGGTATTGAAACCCGGGTTTTAGTTTTGTAAGTCCGCAGACCACTTCTCCAGTGCAGATTCTGTACACTGAGTCTCATGAACCTCCTCTACACTTCTGCCATTTCCAACTGTCTTTACTTTATACTTTAAAACTTTGATCCTTACCACAGCATCTCACATGAGTTGTGGTTTTTCAGAATAGACAGTCTGTCACTGTTCCTTTTGATATTCGTATCTAGGCGCAGTTGGCTAAATTGGGTCTATCCTTGTATATTGTTTCTGTCTCCACAGATCAGCCCATTCTACCATGGTTTATTACCATCTCCAAATGTGACCTTTCTTTGAGTCATCTGGAGAAGGCGAATACTCCCGATTGGAAGTACCATCTTCTATTTGCCGGACATCTTTGGAACCATCATTCCATTTCCAATTATACAGAGGATGCTGTGATATTATGGCCATAAATCAAATATATGTCATAACATAAATCATATTACGGTTGTATTATATCAGACTTGTAATTAGGATATGTGATAGCATAAACCAGGCCCGCCATAGCCAGGTGACTAAGGCACTCAACTCGTTATCTGAGGGTCGCGGGTTCGAATCCCCGTCACACCAAACATGCTCGCCCTTTCAGCCGTAGGAGCGTTATAATGTGACTGTCAATCTGAGTAGCTCAAGAGTTGGCGATAAGTGATGATGACTAGCTGCCTTCCCTCTAGTCTTCCACTACTAAATTAGGGACGGCTAGCGCAGATAGCCCTCGAATAGCTTTGCGCGAAATTCAAAACAAGCCAAACATAAACCATATTATAGCTCAATTTTCCTTTGCTATTTGCTAGATTGTTTTGATTTTTAATTACTCTTTCTTTAATGGCTGTTATCACTTTGTCTTATTGAAATAAACGTTCGGAAACCCGTATATGTATGAATAATGTTTCACACGGTGTGCATTAGGTGTAGTAAAAACGCATCAAATATAGGGCAACACGCTAATGCTAAGAACTGTAGACCCATAAGTCCTTTTCCTGCGATATTCATTACTACGAGATTCCCTGACGGGTGAGACACTAAAAAACTCCCTTTTTTGTAATTAGTGATATCATTTACCAATTAAGACATACTTCGTAAGAAAGGATCGATAAGTTTGATAAGTGTGACTTAACTTCGTATCGTATTCTTTGCGTGCAATTAACTTTATCACGTTCTGTTAAAAAGGAAACTTCGAAAAAGTAGTTTATAGTTTCTTGACATGTTAGCGAGTGGTTAGTCACGTGCCACTTTCTGTGATTAGTAACCTTATCTGTTAATGTGACAGTTAATGATGCCAAGGATTCTTACTTTTCTTCATGTTTCCTCAATAACGTTATCTTCTAATTCTGGGAATAACAGTTTACATTGCGCTCAAAATTGACCTCGAGTTCGTCAAGTTTTAATAATCGATATCATTTTGCGTCCAGCTGTTGGTTAGGCGTAAAAAAAAAAGCACCTTGATTTAGTAACTTTGAAAAATAATTGAAATTCGTGAGTTATTCAATACTTTTATTGGCTGATCGATATGTTAAACGACTTTTATTTGACGAACGTTTCAGGTGTAATTTCAGAAAATGTTAATAACAACACTGGTATTTGGTGTTTCTTACCTGTACAACACATGAGCTCAACATCCTTGCCAAAGCACAAACTCCAAGGCTCAGCTATAATTATACTTAATTTAGAACTGCTGATATAATTAGGGCAACTAATCAGCAGCACCAAGGGCGTAAATTAATGACATCTCCTCTAGTCAAGAGCATCAAAGAACAGAATTGAATGTCATGCCTTCTAGTCAGTAGCACCATAAAGCAGGATTGACTGTTACGTCCTCTAGTGAGCAACACCAAAAAGCAGGACTGAATGTCACGCCCTATAGTCAGCAGTGCTAAAGAGAAAAAAATGAATGTTAGAGTTTTAATGTCCTTAAAGATGAAAGTATGGGACATGTTCAGTATCTCGAAGATTGGGCTTTCAGATCCTTAACCCAACAGATTAATAGCAAGCTTGTCTTTAATCACATCACTTGAATGTTCTTTGGTATACCTGTTTGTGTTATTATTGAGACTTGCTTCTCTCTCTCTAGTAAAATTAACTTTCTTTAGCCCTTAATGTAACGAGTAACGTGAGATTAGTGTTAAATGTAAGTAACGTGAGATTAGTGTTGAATGTAACGAGTAACGTGAGATTAGCGTTGAATGTAACGAGTAACGTGAGATTAGTGTTGAATGTAACGAGTAACGTGAGATTAGTGTTGATATTTTAGCGAAATCAAATCGAAACAATTATATATCATGAATATTTAGAGCACGCACGTAAGTCAAGCTAGGGGATAAAGCCCCACACCCTCAGCAATCCTAGCCCCTGCGCCCCTGGACTTTTGTTCTGTATAAAGACTTATTACGTAAGGAGCATTATTTTCGTAATCAAGGAAAGTATATTACGTAACTAATGTTATTTTTTTAGTCTTTGAATATATGTATTATGTAAAAATACTCTGGAAACGTTACTTTGACCTCAGCGTAAGAATATTGTATCAAGAATTCATCTTTATGCCCAAAAATTTACATAATTAATGCTCATTTTTATGTTATATAAGGTATACTACTTTTATCCCCAGAACAAACATATTGCATAATATAAAGATTAGCATTGATATATTAACCTCCAGGTGTTTAAACGTTATGTGTTTTTTTATCACATCCAACTTTGGTAGACTGGTAGTGGCTACAAGTTTGAAGTTTTTGAGTATAGATAGTTGTTCGATTAGACTTAAGATTTAAGAAAGTAAGTTTATATTGTGTTTATAAATAACTATTAAAAACAAACTGAATATTTTCTTAAAATCCCAATTCTTGTTTAAATCGCATAAACAACAATCAAAACAAAAAGTGTGTATGTGTGTAAACGTCTGACTGATTTTTAGTCCATTTTGTGATCTTACAAGAATTACGAGATCAAACCAACACTTTTTAGCTATTTATAATACACAGACAAAGACATTCTGTACAAGGAACCAATTTATTCTATACTATTAATAGTATATTAAGTATGTTGGTAAATTCAGACCTTTTTCGGTTTCGTTATGCAACCTATCAGATATTATAATATTGGTAAATGTCATTTGAATATTTCTGTAAAATCGTTTGAGCCACTTATACATGATAAGCTGTCATTACCGTCTGATCCAGTTGAGTCCAAACGGGTATCGTATCAAGGATTCGAGAAGTGATGCTCCCGAGTATGTTATAAAAGTGAAATATTCAATTCAAAGAGCTGGACACAACCTTCGTTACAACGTCTGCCGCTAGCTGACTACGTTCTCTCTATTCATAATAAAAAATAGGAGCAAGCACACCTGGACCATATGACCTTTGACCATGTGCGCAAAAGGTAAATTGATGGTTGAAAATTCCAATTCCTCTAACTGACAGGTAATAAGGTTGATTTTTGTTCCAAACTTAAAATCTTAGAATAAATAGTTAATCAAATCAACAATGCTCGCTGGTTTCGACTCGAAGTGCTCAGACTACTAAAGAAGATAAGGTACATGGGTGTCGGTGGCGTCAGTTGAAATATCTTCGTTTTGAACGAACTCCTTCTATACCTCAACTACGTTTTGATTACCACAAAAATTAAATATAGTGCTGCCAAAACTGTTGTACGTGGCTTTAGAAATATATTATCGTAACGTTTTTCGTCTATCAATATCCCTCTTCAAACTGACATGAGTCTTACTATGAATGCACTGGATGCGGCCTACATGTGTAATGACTTCAGAAACCAACCCGCCGAGAAAAAGTCTTGGAGATGACTAGGCAGCCCTCAAATGGCTAAACAGTATCTCTGAATATTTATAACGCTAAAGGTCAAGTTTTAATAACTGCGTTTGGCATAGCTCAGTTAGCCCTTGTGTAGCTATGCGCTTAACACCAAACAAGGTGCCCAGGTATTAGTAGTGGCAATTCACTATAACCAGATATTCGTTTACATATCTCTTTTCGACTTTAGCATTCAAAACGAGAAAGAAACAGAAACTTTGAAATTCGATAAATAAACACAGAGTAGCTACAAACATGAATACTATCGCTTAAGCCTACTCACAAAGATTCAAATTCTGCAAGAACTCTATTCTTGTTGCTTAAATGCTACTGTGTTGTCATTGAAATTAAAGTTTAAAAAAATTAGTATTTTGAAAATTGACTTACTTGGTCGTCTTATACTTAATATTATATAATCGAATTGAAAGGTTAAAAATTGTATTTTGAAAATTGAGTCACTTAGTCGTCTTATACCTAATATTATATGATCAAGTTAAAAAGTAAAAAATGGGTTTTGAAAATTGACTTACTTGGTAGTCTGATACTTAATATTATACGATCAACTTAAAAAGTTTTAAAAATGGGTTTTGAGAATTGACTTACTTGGTCGTCTTGTAATTAATATTGCACAATCAAGTTATTAAAAAAAGTGAAGTGCTAAATCTCTCTTTTCATATAATCCTGAGGGTGATTTAAAGTCTTATGGATTGTTGAGTGGTATACAAAGCTTTTTATAGCTACATGTTTCACTGTTGTTGTTGTTCAGATCTTTTCTTCATCTCATGATGTTCTTAAATTTCCTTCCTCTTTTTAGCTCTGTTGTATTGACAACATGCAGATTTTTGTTTCTGTTCGAATAGTAAGTATAGGTTAGTCCTAACGACGTCGTTTGTTTGTTTGTTTGATTTTGGAATTTCGCTCAAAGCGAAAGTACTCTACTCGAGTACTATCTGCGCTAGCCGTCCCTAATTTAGCAGTGTAAGACTAGAGGGAAAGCAGCTAGTCAACACCACCCACCGCTAACTCTTGAGCTACTTTTTTACCAACGAATAGTGGGATTGACCCAATGTCACATTATAACGCCCCCACGGCTGGGAGGGCGAGCATGTTTGGCGCGACTCGGGCGCGAACCCGCGACCCTCAGATTACGAAGCGCACGCCTTAACGCGCTAGGCCATGCCGGGCCCCTACCGACGTCAGTGTGTGTGTTTAAGTACCATTTCAAAGCCGTATGTAAATTTCGTAAAAACATAAGTGAATTATTTTCTGCAGCTAACTACTTTTTGTCACATGGTCTAAAAAAGTGTTTGGTACGCCATCTGGTGTGAGATTTTATTTCAGTGGTCATGGTAGGTCACAAAGTAACAAAAAATGTTCACCTACAATTTTAGCTGGAAACAAATTGTTCTTTCATTATCTTAACCTTCAAATCGAAAAAAAAATTTTGATTGATTACCATGTTAATCATTTAAGTTTCCAACAATTAAAGAACAAAATAATTATCACTTCAAACTAATATGCGGGAACAAAAAACGTAAAAACCGGCGTCTGCGTGGGTTAGGTTTAATATTTGAAAAACTTTTCTTCCTCAAAAATTTCCCAAAATTCATTTTCATGTTTATTTTCCTCAAAATTTGACAATCAGTTATATGAAATAAAATATGTAAACGAGTATACAACTTTTGAATGAGCAAAAGCTTTTGTTTGTTTGTAATTAAGCACAAAGCTACACGATGGGCTGTCTGTGCTCTGCCCATAACGAATATCGAAACCCAAATTCCAGCGTTGTGAGTCCGCAGACATATCGCTGTGCCACTAGGGGGCGAGCTAAAGTAGTAGTTTATTTTACTAATGAAAACTTAAGTAGAAACATTGCACTTATGATACAACCATTAATAGATATTGATTTCAAGTGATAATTTTTGCCGAAACGTTTCCACACTTTTTATAAGTTTATTTTACGTAACCTGCATCTTCCATTTTTTGTTAAACCGATCGTGCTCTAAGGATTAGCATGCCAGCTCTGAGATACGAGCCGCACTTAACACTCTCTAAACACGCACCATCATTCAACTGCGAAGTGACTTATCAGTGAGATGGTGAAGTCTATCGTTTGGTTGTTTATGTGTAAAGCTCCATAACGGATTATCTTCGTTTTTCCACAG
This sequence comes from Tachypleus tridentatus, assembly GCF_004210375.1. Classification (NCBI taxonomy): domain Eukaryota; kingdom Metazoa; phylum Arthropoda; class Merostomata; order Xiphosura; family Limulidae; genus Tachypleus; species Tachypleus tridentatus. The sequence continues at coordinate 216,610,614 of NC_134837.1, forward strand.
AATATCGAATCCTGAAATTGAGTGTTATACTTACCCAAGCCTTCGGGGGTGCAGTATATTCGGTTTTAAATAGCTGCAATACATTACGGACGCATCTGAGTGGTTGTCAGTGGGTCTAAAAAAAAGAATGGAGGCCTCTGTCCTATTAATTTATTCCTTGTACCCTTTCACGTGCTTTACCGTTCAGATTGGAAAGTCTATACACATTCTGTGTTTTAATTAAAGACGGAAAGGAGACGAGAATTTGTATTTTTTGACTCACATATAAACATTAATTCTACTAACTGTCATATCTATTCACAGGTTAACAGTGACAACAGTATTCTTAGAACGTCCATAACATGTTAAAACGTACTGTACAGCCAGCGATCCCGTATCTCAGTACGAAGTTGTATAGGTAAGTACCATACTGTTCTACACCGTACTGTCAATGCCTTACTGTAAGGTCACGTACTGACCTAGATAGATTCTTTATATTTTCTTTTAAGCTGGAGCAACTAAATGCACTGCGTAAGGTTGTGGCTGTTTGATTGCACCAACATACCTCCAGTCAGTTCGATACAGTATAATACCGAACTTAAACTTAAGGTTCCAAATGACAGCATGTTTATCCTATACTATGTAATAAGGCGCATAAGATTTATTAACAAGGTATTTGCATACGTATTTTTAGTATGGCGTTTACATACAAACTTCAATAAAGTTATGAATATGTACAGTATTTACTTCATTTCAACATGAGTTTTTAGTCATTAAATTCTTACCATAGCATGTGGAGACTTACGTATATGTATCTAACTATATATATATATATATATAAAATTCTAGGAGACCCTCCCCACGAAAACAACTGGTGACACCTATGAAGGTGATATTTTTGTTTAATATCTTTATGTTTAAGGAACCCGGCATGGCCTAGCGCGTTAAGGCGTGCGCTTCGTAATTTGAGGGTCGCGGGTTCGCGCCCGAGTCGCGCCAAACATGCTCGCTCTCCCAGCCGTGGGATCGTTATAATGTGACGGTCAATCCCACTATTCGTTGGTAAAAGAGTAGCTCAGGAGTTGGCGGTGGGTGGTGATGACTAGACTAGCTGCCTTCCCTCTAGTCTTACACTGCTAAATTAGGGACGGCTAGCACAGATAGCCCTCGAGTAGCTTTGTGCGAAATTCCAAAAACAAACATTTATGTATAAAGTTTTAAAGGATCCCGCTAGGAGAGGTTAAAAACTATGCTCTACTTCTTTGATCAAGGTATGCTGCGCACAAGAAACGTAGAACGTGAAAACTTGTGCTATTTTCATAGGCAATGAGTAAACAAAGTCAGAATATGATTTTGAAGATGACCTAAGAAAGTTGAAACGTTGTTCTGTATTTTAATTAAAATTTTAAAACCCATACTAGCCGTATTGAGAATACATCTTTACTTCAAGTGGGTTTCTCGTCATCATAAAGTCAGAAAATAGTAAACCATTATTCGTCGTACTCAGTATATGTACAAAATGGTATTAAACAATTACTAAAAATGCTTTAATTACATTACATGTAATTAATTAATTAATTACATGGTTCGTGGTGAAAGTTGTAGTATGTTTTCTAAAACTATTTCAATAATCTCGGTAAAAAAAATTCAGCACAGTCTGATTTGTTAACGTGTTAAAAAACAAAATATCCAGTAAACACTTTTATTGATAAGCAGAGAACAACGTTTCGACCTGAAGATGACTTGGAAAGGCCGAAACGTTATTGTCTGCTTATTAAGAAAAGTGTTAATACCAGTCATTCCGTGATACATTGTCATTTTAAGTGGGTTTCTCGTCATCAGGATCCAGACAACATTGAAATACTGCCTGTTTACATTATGTACGTCCTCACAGCTCCTGTAAATCGTACTTCCTGTTTCTACTTGAAGGTTTTCAAAAATTCACCAACCAAATCCGCAGAACAGACTTCTTAGATATTCATTGAGTCAGGAAATGTTTTAAAAATTTCGATATGTTATGTAATTGAAGAGTCTATATTATTTATTATATACTTTATAAAAACTGAAATGAATATATTTATATAAACATAGAAATGGTTTTCTTTATACCACGTTATGGTAGAACTTTTTCGCCACCTTTGTGTCCCGTCCATTTAAATAAAAGTATTTACATCGTATTTTGGAGAAACTAGTATGTCCAGTTTTTTTTTCCTTTTCTGATCCAGTCAGATTATTTTAATTTCGTAACAGGAAATCTGATGACTATGTAAAAGCGTGTTAGGTCATTCATATCTGAAACCTCAAGAGTGTACAAAAATAGTTTAACTTTAAAACAGAACAAAAGTCACATATAAACATTATTTCGATGTCTCCCTTACTCCATTCAGGCAATTATTTTCTTATCTCTGGACGAATTATACCACCAGAGACACTGAATGTTATCCACAGCTTTGTTTTTGCTTTTCTTCTTTGTTGTTCGTAAGCACAAGGCTACACGAAAGGCAATCTGTGCTATACCTGCATTATACAGCAAATAAGAAACTCAAATGTGACATTGTTGAAGACGTAAGCAGTTTAAACATTGTTGTGATAAGTTGCTGAAAGATAGTTTAATATCATGAACAGTAATGCGTGTAGTTAGAGAAGAGCTCCCAACTGATGGGCAACTTCCATCTACCTTCTGCATGGGAGTTACTGATAAGAAGTTACTTCTACAATATATTATCTCAATTACTGTTTGTGATTAAGTCCTAATTAACGTACTCTTGGCCATGTCGTGGCTGGTTAGGGTTTAGTTTGACAAGTTGTTGATCTTGATTCGATGAAATATTGTTTTCATATATATTTTAAAATATATAACTTTTAATTCCTTCAAGCATGTCTGCTTAACGTTTTTGCATCTTGACAATAAATTTATATTTACTTAGTTTTAAAGTAGAGCTTTATCCCTCCTCTCAAGGGCACAGACGTAAGTCTAGAGATTTATAACACCGAAAACCAAGTTTCGATACCCGTGTTAGATGCAGCACAGATAGCCTCTTGTGTAGCTTTTTGGTTAAGAACAAAAAACAAACAAACAAGCAAAGCTTGGGGTAACTTTCAGTGTTTTGGCTGGGCATGACCAGGTGGTTAGGGTGCTCGACTCGTAATCTGAGGATTAAACCAAACATGCTCGCCCTTTGAGCCATGTTAGATCAATCCTACTATTATTTGGTAAAAAACTCGCCTAATAGTTGGTGGTGGGTAGCGACTACTACGTAGCTGCTTTTCCTTTAGTCTTACACAGCTAAATTAGGGACGACTAGCGCAGATAGCTCTCCCGAAGCTTTGCGCGAAATTCAACACAACAAATATACAAACATTCGGTGCTTCTGGTTGTATGATTCGTCAAGAGATAACAAAATAATTGTTTGTGTGGCGTAAGGGAGACATCGACATAATGTTTATATGTGACCTTTGTGTTGTTTAATACTTAAAGTGTTTTTGTACAGTCTTGAGGTTTTAGATATGAATGGCCTTATATGTTTTTATATAGTCACCAGACGTCCTGTGCTAGAAATATATATATAATTTGGGGTCAGCTGAGATTGCGCGGTACAAATACTTTTCTTTGTGGGATTCCGTTGATTTGGAGTAACTAAATATATGAAAACTAAATATAAAAGAAAACTTCTGAAATACTTGCAGAATGTTTTCTTCCACTACAATTTATTGACGAAAAATGTGATTAATTGATGAACCATTTTCTTTTATCCTTTTTTCTTCATCCAGTGTTGTTTAATATCGCGTTTTTACCCTTTAACATTTGTTTTACGGTCCCACAGTGAAACAGCAGTGAATGTATAGACTTACAATGCTAAAACCCAGGTTTCAGTTCCCTCCGATGAAAACAGTAAGAGGCTCAAAACAGCTTTGCTCTAAAATAAGCAATGAAACAAAAAACACGCACGATTGTAATACGAGTTATATTCAGCAAAACTAACACAATTGTAAATTTAAGTTATTATTATACTCTGAAAAATAATCGATTTTTTTATTTCTTTGTATGCAGGAATTTGAAGGTGTTTTGCACTGATTTATTTTATAATCATGTGTGGTACATCACCTGGATATAAACTGCTATCAGAAAGTTCATTTTTTATTCACGTTCCAGTCCTTTTATTCTGGGCCTCCCAGTGTACTGACTCGATGTTAACTTTCTCTGTATTTTAATAGTGTCAGCTACAATCTCAGCAACTGCAGCATGCTTTATTACCACGTTGCCCAGTCCAAGTATGTTTTACTAGTGTCGACGACAGCTTGAGCAACCACAACTGCTTCATTGAGACATTTTTAAGTTTAGATGTGTTTAGATCTAGTCAGTTATAATCTCAGTGATTGTGTTAAGTACAAATAACAATACACAGACACCAGTATAATTATAATCCTTTATTAAATAATGTAAGACTGTTTTAATTACACTTTCAAGATCCAAATTTACTTCAAATAGACAAAATTAGACAAAAAAGTAGTAATTGAGTAATATTTCTCTAAATGTTCGGCCCAATTAATGAGACAAAACACACAAAAATTTAAAACTTTCTGTCAAAATTTCTTGTATTTTCTTTTATTTCACCTCATACCATTAAACTTTGTGAACAGTTAGCTATTGTAATTACTGAGTACAAAGATGTGACGATATTGTGATTTACACAAAGGACTCGACTTTCTAGCTACATACGAATTTCTTCAAAAGACAATACTCAATATACAACCTTAAAATCACCATATGGTCCCCATCTGCTTTTTAAACATTTAAACACATTTTTCGATTAGTGTACTAAATTGTGTTTCGATCCATGACTCTTTTAGTTACGTGTTCCCTAATAACTTGTAATTAACACATTAATAAATCTAAACGTAAATATCATTCGTAATTAATCCAACTGATTACTATTAGATTTTTCTTTATATTTTACACGGAATATAAGTTCATATTTCACCCAATTTCTTTGGTCAATTCTTTTGTACTGAATGTTTTAACAGACAAAAACATAAAGCGATATGTAGATCCTAGCGGTAGTGAGTGATATAAAAACAAGTAGATAATTTGAGAATTAAAAACAGTGATTTTTGATGGTGGGAAAATACTTTATAAAGAAGGATTATTCATCAGGCTTTTACTTATATCCAGCACAGATGCACTCTTAACATTGAATGTCACTAAAGTTCAAACGAGCGTCAGGGTAAAATATTTAATCGTTAAATTTAAGTTCTTGCAAACAATCGAATTTAGAAAAGATGGTAACATTGATAATCCATTTTAATCCCAGGTTGAAGAATAAGAGATAGTTATGGACGTAATGCCCACCAATCCTCAAAACAACTCTAAAGAGCAATGTGACTTAGTTTAACTAAAGATTTTGAAGTTACAAATCTTCTTATATTTTACATGTTGCCTGGTAAGCGTACAAATACTTGTACTAACACAATACATTGGTGAATCAATATATTGTACAAATATTTGTACTGAACATAGGACTGGTGCAGCAACATGTTGCACAAATACTTGTACTGAGACACTGGATTGGTGGAGCAATATACTCTGCAAATATTAGGTTGTCCAGAAATAAACGTTGAAATTCTCACGATAGCATTTAGAAGCTGAATATTAAGTAACTTATCCTTGGTTGGTGGGATAAATCCAGCGTTTGCCGCTTACAAGGTATCTTAATTGTCTACTGTCTCAACTCTACTCAGATTAAGTTTCGCAACCCCCAAGACAGCAAGGAGAAGAAGGACTTTCGTCTGATTTTCCTCTACGGCTTCAAACTTGGAAAAACTACCGAAACTACACAGAACATCAAACAAGCATTCGGCCATGGATCTGCTACTGAATGTACAGTTCAGTGTCGATTCCAAAGGTTTCGACACGGTACTGAAAGTCTTGAAGACCACGAAGGTCGTAGAAGGAAACCATCTTTAGATGAAAACACATTAAGGAAAGCAGTTGAAACAGACTCTCGTACAACAGTGAGTAAGCTTGCAGAAAAGCTAGACACAAGCAAATCAAGCATTGCTAACCACCTGAGTGCGATTGGGAAGACGAAAAAGTTGGATAAGTGGTGGGTTCCACATGAGCTGACTGAAGATCAACAAAATCGGCGTTATGAGGATAAAGCTCTAAAAATTGAACGAATTGGGAATCGTTGTTTTGTCTCATCCACCTTATTCCCCAGACCTTTTCCTTACAAATTTTCATTTTTCAAGCACTTGACAAATTTTTGAACAATAAATGCTTTGAAAATCAGGCAGCTGCAAAAGAAGCCTTCAGGGAGTTCATTGACCATAGAAACTCTGATTTCTATAGCAGGGGAACAAACAGCATCGTTACATGTTTGCAAAATTGTGTTGAAGCAAATGGTGTTTACTTTGATTAAAGTATGTTTTACAACACTGGTTAATACTTTTCCAAACTTCGCAGTTCAAAAACGACATTTATTTCTGGACAATCTAATACCTGTACTGACACATTGGATTGGTGCAGCAACATATTCTACAAATACTTGTACTGATCCATTAGATTGGAGCATCAGTACCTTGTACAAATACTTGTACTGGCACATTGGATTGGTGCAGCAACATATTGTACAAATACTTGTACTGATATATTAAATACGTTAAGTAACATTTTTTTCTCTCCTTTTATCTAGTCTTATCTCCTATTATCTACTAAAACCCATACCCATATACTAAATACATGCACAACTTATTGTGAATTTGAATAAAAATAATCCTTTGAAAGACTTCGTGAGTTGGGCAGCTGTTGTTCTGTTTTTTGTCCATGATTTGATTAAAAAACTGAGTTGAAACAGATTATAATACACACCATGTCGTTTTGAAATAACAATATCGGATGAAAGGATCCTCAGGTCGTTACGATAATTGGTACGAATCCAGAAATAAGTCGTTGTTACGGAAACTTAACCATGATGGAGTAGGGAAGGGGTGTATGTTCCGGTCGTTATTTTCAAGCACCCTCAATAATCATCCTGTTAGTACATTACGAACTATATACATATGTGTCTGTCAATACTTCTCATGGTGTTTTATGAAAACTTCAGTTCATACAAGTTCAGTCCGTTTTTCGACCACTTGTTCAACTGTTGAAAAAAAAAAAGGCTTAGTGATACTCAAAGGAAAGCCAATCACTATTCAGAATATCCACAGATTAGAAATACCCACCGTCTTCATATGTTTTCAGCTTTCTTCGGGTTTCTTCCAGTTTATGATTTTTCAAATGTAAATTCCGTCGTTTTTATACTGGATGAGTATCGTACCTTTTGAGTATCGAACATAGTATTAAGTTTTCTCTATGGTTTCGACTTTCTCATAAAGATTTTCATTCATTGAATCTAAGGGTACAGCCTGAAAATTTGTAATTCTACGATACGGAGATTTTATGCCCATGAAATTAAATATGCCACCTAGTGAAGAAAACTTTCACTACTATCACGTGGAAGGGTACACTAATACATCACGACAAGGAATGTTGGACGCCAGCCACGACAGTGAATCTATCTTCTTCCTGTGTGATAACGAAAAAAGAGAGAAAAACATATTAAATTGAATCAAATGACTATTAGTGAAAACAAATCTTTTATCACTGCTAACATTAAGTGCCGGAAATTGGATGAATAACAGACAAGCAGGATTAGGTTGTAAATATTTTGCTAAAGTAAGTAGTAAATGAACAGTTTACTAATTTATCAATGAAAAAACAAATCTTGTTAACGAGGTAATTAAAATAATATTTATAAAATAAGGACGGAATATTTTAGTAGTTTCTCAAACCCGCTTCTACAGAACAATGATTCATTTGTTATATTAATCGTACGAAACACGTAATTCCAACTTGTAAGCTCAGTAACTGCATTCTGTGGGATTAGATGTCCTAATCTGAGAAACCTACTATGATTCGTAACCCATTTACCCAGATTTTTGCCAAAGTTTGTTTGTTTTTGTAATTTCGCGCAAAGATACACGAGGGCTATCTGCGCCAGCAGTCCCTAATTTAGCAGTGTAAGACTAGAGGGAAGGAAGCTAGTCATCACCATCCTCCGCCAACTCTTGAGTTACTCTTTTACCAACGAATAGTGGGATTGACAGTAACATTATAACGCCCCTACGGCTGAAAGGGCGAGCATGTTTGCTGTGATGGGGATTCGAACCCGCGTTTTGCTGAAGTAATCTTATTAATTTTGAAAAATAAGATAAGATATAAAGGAAAACGTTAAAAAGTAATGTCCAATCAGTTTCTTTGACTCAGATACTCGCTCAACGCAACATAAAGACTAGCCATCCTTAATTTAAACTGACATGCTAGAAGGAAGACAGCCAGTAAATAGTACCTACCACCAAATACAGGTGTTCATATAGAATAGTAACACTTGATCGTCTCTTTAATAATGACAACAAGTGTTTATTTCACTAATAGTGCGTAACCAATGACTATCGGATCCACAGTCCGGAGTGCTAACAACAGACAGATTTCTGAAAATGTTGTATTTCGTAGCTCAATACACGAAGGAAATAACTCGTGCTTTTAAAGTTATACAAATTCGAACATCTTTAGCCATACATACAAACAACTTAGAAAGTACTCAAATATTGTAAATGACTGTTTGTTTAAGACAAAACAACTTTAGAATAACTCATTCTAAGTGAGTGTTTCCATTTCAAAAGTTATCTAACACATTTTAAGGGTTAATGTGGTAAAAAGAAAAGAAAGAGCATCCCATATACACATTGTTTAAGATAAGATTAGGTTCATCCACCATTGCTGCACAATAGAAGACATTTTTCTTTTTTTTTAATGAAGATCCAAAGAGCTATCTGAAATTCGACACATGCGATATATATCAATATGTTCCAATCTGTATCGACCGTAAGCCAACCGCTGTACGCGAGAAACTGTGGTGTCCTTGAAGGAAAACCTGCTTCGCTTACAAACTATAGGCTTCCTCTTCTGGTGGGTGTAGGTCTTCAGAAAAAGAATGCCACTGATGACATAAAATGCTTACTTATTAAATTACGACTAAATAGATTTGCGGAAACGTTAAGATAGTTAAAAACCTTGTTAGAGTCACATAATTCTTCAAATCGGAAGTTGTATATTTTTAAACAATTTATGCACTTACAATTTAAATACTAAATTCACTTTATTATACACAGTCAGAAATAAAAGGCCTAACCTGCAACGTAAAATAATAGAATTCTTATAAAATGTCATAATACATCTCTCCTAATTTTCCAGCAAAATAACCACCATTAAAATCTCCCTGTTATCAAAGTGCAGGATTTTATATTTGATTTGATTTTTTCTCAGTATATTTCTAGCATAATAGTCAATAATTAGAATAGTGAACCTAAAACTCGCCATACGTACACGAGAAGCAAGTGTCCATAATTTTGAACTACTGACCAGAGAGACACTAATCACCTAGCAGCGCCCATTACCTAAAGGGTTCCAACGGGCTGTTGTTCAAAATAACAGAATTGACTGTTACGTTTATAACGCATTCACAATTAAAAATGCAGAGCAAATTTAGCGAAATAAAGGTCAAACTTCAAATCTTTGTTCCACATCCCGACATTAATCACTATACCACGTACGACCCCATTATATTCAGAATATGGAAACTACATCATCTAAAATATATTATCTTTAAATACTCATTTACTAATACCTGGATTAGTGGAAAACCTACCCAAAACATTTTATGTTTTCTACAGGATATACCCATCAGTTCACTTACTGCTTGATCCCTGCGATCTAATAATTCTGGTTTTCATCTAAGGTAAATGCCAGTCTTACTGTTGCCAGTATCCTTTACTGTAAACTCTAATCTTACAGTTATCACCATCCTTTACAGTAATTACCAGTCTTACAGTTATTACCAACCTTTACCGTAAACACGAGTCTTACAGTTATCACCATCATTTACCGTAAACACCAGTCTTACAGTTATCACCATGCTTTACTGTAAACATCATTGTTACAGTTATCACCATGCTTTACTGTAAACATCAGTGTTACAGTTATCACCATGCTTTTGTAATAAGTGATTAATACAGAATTATTTTCGGATGTTACTAATTATTGATAATTATGCACAAAGCTACCCAATGAGTATCTTTGCTTCGTCCACCAGAAGTATCGAAACTGAGTTTTTTACATCATGAGTCCGCAGACCGTCCGCTGTGCTACTGGAGGAGCTTTTTGTATTTACATATGGTCTGCAAGTAGAGTTAATAATATACGAAAAGCCGCAGAAGAAAAAAAAATGTGGATATTAAAGTGATTAAAGGTGAATTAATGAGGCTCAAACCTAGGTGTGTTCGACGATGTGGGCTTAAGCCTTTCATTATTTCCAGCGTTTAGGCTTGGAACGCTAAATACATTAATCCCTACTACTGTCTGTTCTTTCGGTGTTAATTTCTCAGCATATTTTACCTTTAATATCTAAACATAGCACATTATCTGATATCATGGAAAGAATTATTCGGAAAGCAGTTGGAATTTAAACATATATATTAATTCTGATACTGTTAGGTCGATCGAGTGGAAACGTTTTAAATTAAACAACGGATCCTCAGTGCAACTGACAACCTCGAAAACTCAGTGAATGTTCATTTCTTCATCCCAGCTCTTGTTTCCAACAAGCTGCTGTGAGGAATTTTTAATAATGCATCGAGGTGGAGAAATTTGTCTCATACAAATACCAAACTGGGAAGATACGATTCAACTTTTTCAACCCAACTGACTTATTGGGTTTCATTGTTCAGCTTTCACTTTCCTTGGAATACTTCGCAAATGTCTTTAATGTCAGAATATATCAATCGCTCAAACAGTGGAAGACACAATCCTATATGTACTCCCTTCCTCTTACTTTATACAAAAAGATAACCCTTTGGAACCACGAAACCGTGCTTCAAGCTCATAGAAATCTAATAAAATGCGTATACAAAAACTTATTATTATATAAAGGGGTACAATAAAGTCCATAAGTCTAAATTATTATTGTATTATAAATCACACGTTTTGCTGTTTGTCACAGTAATTGGATCGTCTTCCCGTTATAAACATTAATCTTGTCAAATTACGTGGGTTTGCTATTTCGCTGTAATCACGTGGTTGTTCTTCAAACACTGTGATTTTTATAAATAAACTTAGCAAACCGCAAATAACTATTGTGTTTTTATGTACAAAATTCAAATCAATAATGCATTACATTATATTGTAATACATTTATATATATTTTTACATTACCCCAATTATTTTTTATTTTATAGACTTGCCCTTACGGAGTACCAGTCTTACAGTTATCACCATCTTTTTCTGCAAACACTAGTTTTACAATTAACACTATCCTGAGAGCTTATAAAGATACAATTCAGAGTTCAATCCCTGTGATAGGCATAATACAAATGAACCATTTTGCATCTTTGTGCTTAAACCAGACAGTTATTGCTCTATTATCCTAAAATACCTTGGATATTTGGATAACGTGTGATATATTGTCATAATTAGCGCTTTAACTGCAGCTCCTCTCAAAAGGAAAATGGTATCTTTTGTGAGTTGTACACCGTAACACCGTTTACAGCACACGAAATTCAACTGCCGCAGTCAATGGGTTGATTTTTCATAATTTTAGAGCGGACTAACTGTTTATTTGTTCGTTAATCACTTTTCTTCATAAAATGTAATTCAGTGAAGAAAAGATTATTTAGAAGGTTATTCTAATCCATTATTATTTACTTACGTTGCAACAGGGTAGTTTTATCGAATTCACGGCTTTTAAGCGCTGCTTGGAAATAAACGATGTAGATCTCATATAGTAATAGGACGTAAGGAGCCTATTTGGTTTAGATGTAAAGTTTCTTATTCGCCACTAATAACCTGTAATACTTTGTTTGCTTTGCTGCCAGGAAGCAGTGATGAGCCGTGAATTCGATGAAACTAGTCTGCTGTAGCGATAGTAGCCAATCAAATGATAGGTTAAGTCTCTACATCGTCTTACTAAAATTCACGTTCTGGTGAAGAAAGTAAATCAACAAATAAACAAACCATTTTCTCTGTCGAGGAACACTTTTATACACTAATACTGAGACAAATTATTCCTGACTTGGCTTTATGTGTCTAAAAAGGATCCCGACTTAGTGTTTAACCCTCAGTAAATTGAACAACATACGCTGCTGGCCAAAATCTTAAGGCCAATGAACATAAAGAAAAATATGTATTTTGCGTTGTTAGACTCAACCACTTATTTGAGTAGAGCTTCGAAAGATGAAAATAAGAAAAGGAAAAATAAGAATAAAAAACTTTTTTGGCATTTAATAGGAAAAATGTGAACACTATGAAATTAGCCTAAATACTAGCTGGCCAAAAGTTTGAGACCATACTGAAACAAAGTGTTAACCGGTAAACACGTAACGAAATTTAGTCATTTGTGTTCAAGCATTAGCGTTGTCAAAATCTCCCACTGACATCTCCTGTGTTACACTGGATAAAAACATGTCGTCTTATTGTTCTTGAGCTGCATTTTGCGTTCATGAGGGCCTTAATCTAGTTCGACGATCGGCTGGTGTCTTGCCGAACAACCCGTCGAATCCTTCTGCTCAACGCCGGGGAAATTTTCTTGGGCCGACCACTTGAAATTCTCGTTCCGTATCCCTCAGGGTATTTTACGAAATTTGCAACAGCAGTTTTACTACGCCCAATCTCACTAGCGATTACACGTTGAGAAAGACCGTGCTTTTGCAGCTCGACAATTCTGCCATGTTTAAACTCTGTCAACATTTTAGCCTTTGCCATGTTTTTACCCAATGTAACACAGGAGATGTCAGTGGGAGATGTTGACAACGCTAATACTTGAACACAAATGACTAAATTTCGTTACTTGTTTACCGATTAACGCTTCGTTTCAGTATGGTCTTAAACTTTTGATAATCTAGTATTTAGGGTAATTTCATAGTGTTCACAATTTCTCTATTAAATGCTAAAAAGGTTTTTTATTTTTACTTTCCATTTTTTTTATTTTCATCTTTCGAAGCTCTACTCAAATAAGTGGCTGAGTCTAACAACGCAAAATGCATATTTCTTCTTTATCTTTATTGGCCTTAAGATTTTGGCCAGCAGTTTATATCAGATTTCTACTATTGTAATATACATATTTAATTCCAGTTTCTTTAGTTCTTCGCTTTCTGAGGACAAGTAGAAACGTTCTGTTGAAAAGCGAGTAAAATCCACTAAAAACGCAAATGATGGAGAAGAGCTTTAAAATATGTCTATTCTGATTCTAATTAGCGCTCCAGACCGTGGATCTGAGGGTGCATGGTCCGCGTCCCGTTGCAGTAAAATTATATTTCCGCACTTTGCAACCATTATGCGTTATTACAGTGCCAATGCAATTCTACCATGCAATTAAAGTAGTTCTAAAGTTAGCGGCGGGCACTATTGACTATCTTCTTTCCTTCTGGTCTATCGTTTTAAAAGTACCGATTGCCAGTGCAAATAACCCTTATGTAGCTTTGTGCATGTGTCTGAATCAAACATAATATCTAACTGGAGCCATTTTAACAGCAACACTATCCGAGTTAATAAATATAATTTTATCACAAACTGTATAATTCCATATTTATAGCATACACTGAAATCAAGATTCCGGATCATTGAAATAGAAAATAATCAGGTAATGTCAGACTTTCTCTTGGTCAGCGTGAAATAAAACAAAACGCTATTTTTAGAATGTGAACATATTTATTTTTCTTAGCTACAAAGAAATGCTTCTGTATTAGTGTCTCTTTCATTATATTTCTCTTAAGCGTAAAAACATTTCATGAACCAAGAATTTTAACATCATAACATCAACTCGCGTAATGGAATTTAGTTGTTTTTTTTTCCGATTACGCTCCTCTGGGCAAGAATGTTGTTGTTTGTTATAAAGCACAAAGGGCTATCTGTGCTCTGGAAATAAAATAAATAACTCCCAGTTCTTGATAACAAGAACTGTTATCTATTTGTTTTATTTACTTGAAAATATTCTACGTTATTCATACTTTAAAAATCAATTAAGAAGTTTGTCGCGTCTTCGATTGAAAAACACAAAACTTATCTTAACGTAGGCTTGGAATTAACGTTCAGATGAAGTGAAACGTTCAGCTATAATCACTTTATTTCTTAACTTCTAAAATTATTTTGAGATATTTATGAGTTGCATTCGAAACTACGTTCCTTCAGAATTCCCAGCTGCTGGTTAGTTATGTGCCTCTAGAATCGATAAAGTACTTTGATTCCTTCTAGAAGTTTTGCGCAAAGCTACACAAAGGACTGACTATCTACGCGTAGCCGCCCATAACAAAAAATATTCGAGATAAGGCAGCTAGTAAACAGCACCCACCACCAACACTTAGGATATTCTTTCCCGAACGAATAGCGAAACTTGGCCGCTTACATCATAGCGTACTTAAGGTCCCAGTGTGGAGCGCGATTTTGCAGCAAAGGGTAAAAAGCTAGGAATCTTCGGATTGGTATTTTTGGCACACTAAGCTTTAGGTACACCCGATCCTCGATAGATAGAATTGAAGCTATTGGGAAGTACAAGTTAAAGGCTATAGAAGACAGGATGCAGTGACAGTTGCGTACATATTAGTAGTGCATATCTAATCATAGTAGTTGATACGATATGTATCTAAGTATTGATGCCGCGATACAATACAAAACTATATACAGACGTTTAACCAACTGTGTTACATAGTCGATACAATACGTATCTAGATACAGAAGTTTAACCAACTGTTTAACAGTCTCGTCTGTCATTATATGTTACTAACATTGTCTTATTTAGGTACTTCATATCTTACAGTGGGCCCGGCATGATCAGGTGGATAATGGACTCGACTCGTAATCCAAGGTTCGAATCCCCTTCACACCAAACATGCTCGCCCTTTGAGCTGAGGGAGCTTTATAATGTGACGGTCAATCCCACTATTCGTGACTAAAAGAGTAGCCCAAGAGTTGGTGGTGGGTGGTGATAACTAGCTGCCTTCCTTCTAATCTTACACTGCTAAATTAGGGACGGCTAGCGCATATAGCACTCGTTTAGCTTTGCGCAAAAAACAAACAATACTTTACGGCGTTTTTACCGATTCTCAGATTTGATCGACTAAATGGCAGTTGGCAAAAGAAGTAAAATAGTTAATACCTGTCTATTTTGTTATTGTTAGTTTCTTATGTTACTTTTCAATGTAATGTTTTTGATAAAAGAAATAAAGACAACATCTAGTACTCAATACTCATCTTATTTTATGTTTAGTTATTAATTTTTAGCAAAAATACTTTATTAGAAATTCTGATTTTTCTTCCTATACAAAAGACTTATATATTTACTGAAAGCTTTCCAAATTTCGTGAAGATACGTAAATCGTGTCGATACAATCGTTTGTTTGTTTTGTTGAATTTTTGTTGAATTACACGAGGACTATCTGCGCTAGTCGTCTCTAATTTAGCAGTGTAAGACTAGTTGATCTGGTGTCCATATCTGTGAAAAAATCCCAGTCAGGGCACGTGGTACTCAGTAAAATAACCGTAAAGACGATAAACTAAAATGCGCTCGAACCTTTTACTGTGATAACTAATAAGGTTTATAAAACGATAAGAAACAACATTAGTTGGAGGCTTATTAGGTTTGGGTTTTGAATTTCACGCAAAGCTACACGAGGGCCATCAGCGCCAGCCGTCACTAATTTAGCAGTGTAAAACTAGAGGGAAACCAGCTAGTCATCACCACCCACCACCAACTCTTGGGCTACTCCTTTATCAATGAAAATGGGATTGACCGTCACATTATAACGCCCCCACGGCTGAAAGTTCAAGCATGTTTGGTGTGACGGGGATTAGAACCTGCAACCCTCAGATTACGAGTCGTGTGTCTTAACCACCTGTTCATGCCAGGCGCTGTTAAACCGTTTCTTGGGCATTATACAAAATTAAGGGCCTGGAATTGTCATGTGTTTACGGTGTTTGAATTTCAGTATGTGGGTCGTGGATTCGAATCCCATCAGGCATGCTCAATCTTTTAGCTTTCGGGATACTAAAATGTGACGGTCATTGCCCATTGTTCGTTGATAAAAGAGTGGTCAAATAGTTGCAAGTAGGTGGTGATGACTAGCCACCCTACCTCTTGTATATCACTACTAAACTATCAACGGCCAGCCCTCGTGTAGCTTTGCGCAAATTTCAAAAAGAAACAAGTTGAAATTAAGACCGACCCAAACTAATATTCCTTCCTCCAAGTTGCTCAGCAGTCAGTCTGATGGTTTCTAACTCTAAAAATCGTGATTTGGTGCCCGTGGCGGACACAGGACAGAGAGTCCATAATGTAGCTTGGTGCTTAACTACAAACAAAACTATCTTGTACCGTGACCTGCAGTGACCTCTTGACATGCTAGTGATTTACCTAACAAGATCTGATAAAAATCTGCCTTATTTTGAAATCTCAATACGGAAAATAAGCAAGAGCTCGGAATAAGTTTATATAATTACAAATCGAAAACATAAGTCTCAAATCAAAATAGTTAGAATCAACTACCTCTTTGTAAAAACATGTGTTTAGTGCTACAGAGTTCCCTATTCTTGCATAACATGTACTTGAAATTATAAATACAAGTCTGACAATAATTTCGGGTGGGGGTAATTCATATGTTTCTTTTTTTGTGTGTGTGTTTGGGGTGAAGCGGGAGAGCCCATGACCTGGTATATATGAATACATCGACTCCTGTACAGAAACTTTCGGTATGTGAATATGTTAACTCATGTGCAAAAGATTTCAGTGCATATATACATATACGAAAATGTCAACTTCTGTACATAATATTCCGGCATACATATATATATGTCAATTCCTGTAGAAAAGATTTCATGAAAATAATTTTTTTGTTATTTTTTAATTAAGCACTAAGTTATCGAAATCCGGATTTTAGCGTTGTAAGGCCGCAGACATACCACTTAACCACTGGGGTCTTATGAAAAGAAAAGAGATCGTACACTGTACATCTTGTGCTATCTGTTAAACAAACTTTTAATCATGAGATTTAACTTAATCCAACTTTAAACGTTTCTTTGGAAGGGAAACACGTCTAAATTTATTTTTTAAGTAAGACAGAAAAACATTGATGAAAGGTTGTAATATTATAGTTTGATAAGTTTTTGTCATCTATGTAACTTATTTACTTTTTATGATTTTTAAAGATAACTCGCATAACGCAATAAAGTCACGCGTTTTTCTTTGCTTGTTTTGAATTTCGTGCAAAGCTACATGAGGGCTATCTGCGCTTACCGTCCGTGTAAGACTAGAGGGAAGGCAGCTAGTCATTATTACTCTTGGGCTACTCTTTTACTAATGAATAGTGGGATTGACGCCCTCACGGCTGAAAGGGCAAGCATGTTTGATGTGACGGAGATTCGAACCCATAACCCTCAGATTAAGAGTCGAGTGCCTTAACCATCTGGCCATGCCGAGCTCATGTTTTTGTTCCGCGCAGACTTCTGTAAAGAAACAACTGAAAAAATAACTGTATTTGAAATAGGTTCAAATTATTTTTTATGTGTTTGATAAAAGCTTTGTTAATTTTTATTTCACCCGTTGATCGTCGGTTCTCTAAAGATTTAAAGCCGTTATTATATAACGTAAATAAGACGTGATACTAAGAGGTATTCTTTGAAGGACCTAGGTCTCGTATTTTCAATAATATAACACTGTATTGGCAACAGTGTACCGATTAGCAACGCTAAAATCAGGTGTTTTTTCCCTTCAGTTAATATAGCAGATAGCCCGATGTGGCTATCCTATTAAAAGCAAACTGAAAGACAAATGAAAACCAAAACGCGGGCAATAAACTTTTACTTATTTGGTGTTTTTAATTATATTTTGATAGTGAATTTTAATCTACAATCTGTTCAATAATTATATCGCAGATACTGTTTTTTCATAGAAGTGAAATTGAAAATATAATCCACGACATATATAGACTTAACGTATTATTTGATTAACTGCGGTATTGTCTTAACAAGACTCACAGGAAAGTTTGGGTCAACAAACCGCAGAAATCTAGTCAGTCCTCGTATAATGATAGAATTATGTAATACTGATGGCGTTTTTAAGTCCTTAAAACTCAGCTTCTTCTAATGTAAATACGTTCAAGTGTTTGTTTACTGTATAACACTGAATATTTGAATTTAGCGGAATATCAAACACCTATATTGATTTACGATATACCATAGTAAATTTCAAGGCCTTACCAAATACCATCATTATAAGAAATCTTACTAGATTTATTGGTGTTTTTTTCATTAAACCCAATAAGCCAGCCCCGCATGGCCAAGTGGTTAGGGCGATCGACACGTAATCTAAGGGTCATGGATTCGAAACCCCCTCACACCAAACATGCTCGTTCTTTCAGCCGTGGGAGGGTTATAAAGTTACTGTTAATCACACTATTCGTTGGTAAAAGAGTAGCCCAAGAACTGGCGGTTGGTGGTGATGACGAGCTTCCTTCCCTCCAATCTTACACTGCTAAATTAGGGAAGGCTAGTGAAGATAGTCTTCGTAAAACTTTGCGCGAAGTTCAAAAACCACACCAAACAAAATAAGCCTTAATAGTACTCACAGTAAAAGGTTCGAACGCATTTAGTTTATTGTCTCCACGGCTGTATCACTGAGTAACATCTCTTACCACGTGCCCTGACTGGGATTCTTCCACAGATGTGGACACTAGACCAGCTTTTCAAATTTTCGGGCTCTATTACCAACCATTTTAACACTAATAAGCCTTCTTGCATATTATTTCTTGGCTTCGAGCAAGTTTTCGACTCTGTCTGACACCAAAGCTTAAAACAATCAGTTGCTGACTAAACAATTCGTTTCTTTTTGGATAACGTGCAACTGTTTTTCTTAAGAAGGTTTCTGTCGATCCTTGTTTTTCAATTCGTCATATTTTCTCTATGTTTTTTACACTGCTCTTATGCCTAAATCAGTTTATCTTGTTAGGTAATACCAAACCGTCAACTCTGATACCTACCTGTAACACTACTTAATACACTTCAGGTTGCAATAAACACATTCGTCTTTAAGTCGTCGTCCTACAATTAATATCTCTAAAACAAGAATAATACTTTATGATACTTAAAAAAAAAGAAATAGAGAAACTTTCGCCCATGTCCAACCCTTTTTTACTTAATGTCACTACGAACAGTGATCAATGTTAAGTATCTAAATGTCATATTCGATAAACTTTTTACTTGAAAAGCTTAAATGACGGCTCTCAACGACAGTTTTACTCAACTCTTCAATTTGTTACGATACCTAACAGAAATCTTTTGGGATTTGAATCCATCCTTTCGTCTATACTCATATAAGTCCTTTGCCCGACCATGTATTATATATGGTCATACTGACAGGTTGTCGGCCTCTCCTATCTTTTACAGCCATCTTCAAATTTTGGGACCACATGACTCATAGTTAGCTTTCAAAATTAAACTTTCTAGTGCTACAAAAAAATGTATGAATTAATAATTTTTCCTTCCACACTTTTACTTTGCGCAAAATTTAATACCAAATATGTTCACAGTTGTTGTAGTTCCTGATAATTTCAGTTGGACTATTCAGCCACCAGCTGATCAACTCTTAAACTTGTTCCTAATGGTCCTAATCATTTGGCTCCAAATGCTCCCAGTAATAATATTATGCAAATAGCTGAACGATTCCTTTTCATTCACACTTTCTCCCTGGCATACACAAATTCCCAATCATTCCCAAATCACAACACTCACCACACGCCTGTCTTCAGGAACTGACTGATCCTCTTACAACTCCATATCTCCTATCATTCGTTAGAACTCTTAGTCGAATAGAGGGCGCAACCCTCTAAAGGTCAGTCAGCCATTGGGATGCAATGAAATGGAAAAGGTATTTGGCTTGTTGACCTAAGCTATGCTGATGAGATTTGAACAGGTGAAACTGTGGTCCACAGCTGAACATTTTACCAACCAAGGAATGTTTTAATCTTCTACTTCACAGATTATGTTTCCAATTTCACGTCGGTGAAAGGATGATAAATCTATAATATCTGCAAATGATTTCTTTACTGTACAGTTCTGAAAACTTAACTTTGGAAGAATATCAGTTATTGTCCAAAAACTGAATTGATTAATGGTATTTAACATCGTGAGTTTCAATTTCATAAATATAATCTACAATCAGCATTTAAATTTTTAAAGCAACTGTAAAATATTTCAACATCTATTTAAGTAAAATTTTAAAACATTGACACGTGAAGGTTGTTCGAGATGTAATTTTTACTGAAAGAAATCATCGGTTAAGAAAATTAAATGCAAAATAAATGATGGAGAATCCATCCGTTGAATTTAATAAGCAATAATCGACGCTAAAATACTTCAGATTAATCTAAGTAACACTTTAGTCAACTCTGAAATAAGAATTTTAGTTATTAATATATAGAAGACTTCAACTTACAACAACTCATTTTACTCAACCGGCCACTTTAAAAAAAACAACAGCCGAAAACGAATATATATAAACAGACAGTTGTTGAGACAATAATATTTGTTTGTTTGTGTTTCAGGACAAACTACATATAGATTATCTACATTATGCTCACCGCAGATATCAAAACCTGATTATTATAATCCCACAGACTTACCACTGAACCACCAGGGTATAGAACTAATAAGTAGACCAAACCTATAGTAACAGAAATCTTTACGTGTTTTTGTTATCCCCAAATCAATAGCGATTACATCTGCCGCATTACAGATTTATATACTAGGTGTGGTTGATATCTATCTGTTAGAAGTTGACTTATCGCTTGGAAATGCAATTTATACTTAGAATAATAGTAATTTTCACGTTTGGACCCAGAGTAAACAGAAATATCTTTGACTCGTAAGAAATACACATGTGGATTTATATTAATTTGTGTATAAAGGAACGAAAGTGTCCACAAACACAACAGGTATCGTCATTACTATATCCCCCACAATCAGTAGGTGTAGGAATGGGTAAAAAAGTATTTAATGAAATTGTAATAAAAATGACATAATAAGGAAGGTTCATGTGCGGTAAATGCTATGTAATTAGGCATTCAGAAGAACACAGACTTTGAACACACCTCAAATAACATCGTTAAGCCTAAATTTGAATTTAAAATAATATTATTAATCCTAAATTTCGCATTGGTATTATCATATCAATCGTCAAAGGCATACGTGTTTTGCTGTTTACAATTATGATAATATAGAAACTCTTCAAAGTATCACGGAAAAAAATATCACATTTCTCACAAAAACAGCGGTATGTCTCCGGATTTACAACGCTAAAATCAGGGGTTCAATTCCCCTCGGTAGGCTGAGCAGATAGCCTTTGTGGCTTTGCTAAAAGGAAACACACACACACTCACAAAAAACTGTTTATACGGTTTATATCATTATTGTTTTTACACCACAGTAAGAATCAAGTGATGTGTCCTTATAGAACTTACCATCAAAAACGTAAAACCGTAACTAAAGGAACTAATATAATCCTTTATAAATTTATTTGTAATACTAGCAAGTAAATGTAATTATGACGCCAATCTATTAATTTGACACTCAACGTTTCGTTTCAGAGCTTCTTCAGGAACGTTTTGCTAAAACACAAACCGTAACTGACAATACAAAGCTTCAAATGTGGTGTTATAAAGTCGTTTATTACTAAAAGTAAAACGTTTTTACTTAATAATTTGCACAACAGAAATTAAGTAAATTTATTTATTTCAAATAACTGGCGTGAGTTCGAATCCCCGTCATAATAAACATTCTCCCCCTTTCAGCCGTGGAGCGTTATAATGTGACAGTTAATCTCACTATTCGTTGGTAAAAGAGTAGCCCAAGAGTTGGCGGTGGGTGGTGATGATTAGCTGCCTTCCCTCTAGTATTGCGCTGCTAAATTAGGGACGACTAGCGCAGATAGCCCTCGAGTAACTTTGCGCGAAATTCAAAACAAACCAATCAAATAATTGATCATTTTAGTATATTCTGTGGTTTCTTTATTACTTTTCTCGTACACATTCCTCTGTCTCTGAACTTGTTCATGTATCTGATTTTGTCTCACTTAGTGATGTAACAATACTCTTTTTATAAACAGATACCTTTCAGTCTTTCAGAAACCAATTATTTATCAACACGTTTCAATCTGTTTGAAACCTTGACTAACTGATACATTCTCGCTTGTCTCTTACGTATACTTTCATTAATATCTCACAAAATCTTCCGATTTCGCTAGCTATTAACTGATCCAGGCTCGGAAAGCCCAAGGGTCACAACTATGAATGCGTAATAAGAGTGGCAGTCAAATCCGAACAAAGCCCTTCTGGTGACAGGTGCTATTGATTGGTTGTTTGCTCTCTATTTAATAGTTAAAAAATAAATAGGGACAGCTATACCATAAGGTTTCATAGCCCGAGCACAATAAATAAAACTAGAAAAGTAAAAAAAAAAAAGTAAACATACCAATAAGTGATATCTTGTGAATGAATAATAAGAAACTAGTTCAAGTACATATCTTATGTTACTGTATCTTACAAGAAAAAGGAAATGTTTTTACTGGAGAAAAATGGCGAACAGTGCTGTATACTTTTCTGTACATAAACTAAAGTGGAATACTAACTAACCTACAGCCGGTCTGTACAAGAAAGCTTTCTCATAAATATCACTTCCCAATAGGCCATAATCGTCGCCTTGATGTTATTCTACCAAATACATTTTTATGGCGACGGGGTAAAAAGAAAGAAAGTGTTCTGTGCGACTTGAGCGTGGTTTAGTAAACTCGTTTCCTACGAGAAAATAAAAATATTTGTTTAATGACGAATTCTCGTGCATACGTCTGTGAATTTGGAAATCATGGACAAATGTAAGTATTGGCCACCGCATTAATTATTAACACGTCATTTTCTCTCGTATTTCTCAGCACATTCTAGCATCTCTGTGGTCTAGTAAATAAATTACAAAAGCCTCTATCAAAGCTTAGAGCCTTACACGCTAAACAATATATGTACAAAAAATTACAATAGGGTTTATTATTATTTGACTAATTGAGACGTTACGGAAATATAATTTATCAATACATAGAATACAGACAGAAGAATGGTGAACAGGCATAAATAGGTCATTGATCACCACTAGCTATTCATAGAGAATTTCGACAGAAGGATAAGCAGTATACAGAATAACAGTGGACTAACATAAATAGATCACTGGTTACCATTAGTTACACACACAGTGTCGATAGATGGATAAATAGTTTCGTCTTTGTTTTATAGGATCTTTGTGACAGAATCCTGTGAACTATCTAAAGTCTGGAATTTTTTCAAATATCCAGATTGATATTGACTGTTCTAATATAAAAATGAAGATCTTTCAAACACCTAGCGGGAAAAGATACATAATTCCGATGTAAATAAATAAAAATTAAAAATAAAAGTTTTATTTAACGACACCACTTTTCCTTTTAGTTAACAAGCTTTAAATTCCTTGCATTTTTCGCCGTTCCTCCTTCTAATTAGATTCTTTGTTTACAAACTATAGCTGATAATTAACATACACCTATGAGATCACCCTGTTAATACGGCTTCACTACAAAACATCTCCTACTTCTGTTTATATTGAATACCAACTCGGTTAACTGTTGTGCAGAAGTCTCACTGCTGTGTAATAAAGAGTTAACGCCACAGGTTTTTACGCATGAAGCATATAAAAAGTTTTGTTATGACGAAGTAAATTACACCCGTTGTATTCGTAACTATTTTAGTTATGGGTAGTATCAGGTCATCCCTTAAATAATGTCCGATTTTAGGTTCAGAAAAACAGAAAGGGTTTCAAACGCTTATAATGTTATTTAATGAATAATATATGTTCCATTAGTATTAATTACCTCCTGCCAACGATTCACAAGCTATAAAATTATTGGGGTTTGGAGAAAAAGAATGTAGACAGGGTAGTTTTGACATCTTCATGTGTTTCCATCAAGATAGTTCTGCAAACTTCGGAATAGATGATAATCAGATGGGACAAGGACTGGAGAATAAGGAGGATGTGGAAGTTTTTCCAGTCTAGCTCTTCAATCCTTGCAGATGTGATCCTTGCTGTATGGGGCCGTGTATTATCCTGGTGTAACACAACACCTTTACGATTGATCAAAGCTGGAACTTTTTCTTTCAGTGCAACATTCAAACACTCTAAATGTTCACAAAAGAAGTCTGATGTAATCGTTACATTGAGTGGTAGCAACTCAAAGTGGATCACACCAATAATATCCAGCCAACTGCTTAACAAGACTTTCCTAGGATGGAGGTCCATTTTGGGCTGTGCTTTATCCATTTTACCTGAACTTAGCCATTGTCTGCAGCCTATAATTTTTTTATATAATATTCATTTTTTATTTACAGTCACTAACCTGTTCATAAAAGATGAGTTACGTTCACAAGTGTGCAGAGATGTGCAAATGTTCATTCTTGCTCTAAGGTTGGCTTTTGTCAAATCATAGGGGACCAATTTTACAAGTTGCAGATGACGGTGAACTGTTGAATAGGTTGAATTAAGTTTCTGCGCTAGTTTTCAACTCTTACAGCACACTCTTCATCAAGTGCAGCCAGCAGCAAGTCATCATTAAACTCAACAGGACGACCTGAACATGACACATCACTTAAGCTGTAGTCACCTGATCTGAACTTATGAAACCACCTTCGACATGTTCTTTCATTTAGAGATTCCATACTATAAATACCTTGAATGTTTCGTATAGTTCCTACTGCACTATTGACCTTTTTAAACTCATAAAGCATTATATGCCTAATGTGCTCCTCAGACACATCCATCTTCATAAGGCTTTATCTGATTAACGATATGAAAAAGTGGAGTTGGGTCAGTTTCTTTTATTTATCTGAACATTTTTATATACGCCTTACTACTTATTTTACTACAAAGATAAAAATGATGATGCACTTTCTGTATTAAATTGTGGGACGTTACTTATGGGATGACCTGATAATTGCGCCAGAGTACAAGTGATTTTTTTTTTTTTAGAAATTTGGCTTCAGTGTATATTTTACTTTAAATAATTAACGTCTCATGTTTAATCGTAGACTATCAACAACATTTTATGCCAACTTCCTCAGTGATAGAACACTATTCAAGAAATGTCGCTTTGTGATCCGTTGGCTACTGCTCAGAAGTTTCTCTTTTATAAATGAAACAATAACAAACAATATGTTTCATCCAAGGATTCACGAATTACTACTGTAACGTTGTCTGACTGTCAGGTGTTACTTTGTTGCCTAAATAGAAGCTTATGGTCCTTTAATTCGGAGCTTTCTTTTCCCCTTAATGCCTGCACATTCAGCGTTGCCAAGATAACAGCGAGTGGTTTGTTTTGTTTTGAATTTCGCACAAAGCTACTCGAGGGCTATCTGTGCTAGCCGTCCCTAATTTATCAGTGTAAAACTCGAGGGAGACAGCTAGTCATCACTACCCACTGCAAACTCTTGGGCTACCTTTTTACCAACGAACAGTAGGATTAACTCTAACTTTATAACGCCCTCACGGCTGAAAGGGCGAGCATATTTGGTGTGACGAGGATTTGAATGCACGACCCTCAGATTACGAGTCGAGTACGTTATCCGCCTGACCATGTCGGGCCAACAGCGAGTGACCGTCAGAAGTAAAGTAGTATAGAATTTAGTCCTCTATGATTCACAAATCTCTACCGGTGCTGTTTTCATCTATCGAACAATATAGTATGTTTCTTTCGTCTGTCTTGAAGCTTTTTTATGTCTTTTTTAATGATTTGGCCCGGCATAGCCAGGTGGGTTAAGGCTTGCGACTCGTAATCTGAGGGTCGATGGTTCGCATCCCCGTCGCACCAAACATGCTCGCCTTCTCAGCCGTAGAGGCGTTATAAAGTTACGGTCAATTCCACTATTCGTTGGTAAAAGAGTAGCCCAAGAGTTGGCGGTGCGTGGTGATGACTAGCTACGTTCCCTCTAGTCTTACACTGCTAAATTAGGGACAGTTAGCGCAGATAGCCCTCGAGTAGCTTTGCGCGAAATTAAAAAAAAAATTAATGATTTAGGCGCAGCAGCATTGACAAGCCAGAATGTTTATTTAGCAGGGAAGAAATGGATTCAAATAACTGTATTATGGAGCAAACGTGATGACAGTTTTAGTAAGACGGTCATTATTGTTTGGAAAGAAGGAAATTGGACCAATATATTAACCACATTGCTCTTCCATACTCTACTATTTCTTGCAGTGAATAAAATTTCTTGTACTCTTCTTGAATATAGCTCTTTGTATACTCTGTGTAACAAGTCATTTCCTAAGCAATGTAATAGCCTTTTAAACTATATTGAGATGCTATGCTATAATTCGAAATATGACGTTAGCCAATGGAAATCCGAACCAAAATACGTTACACCTAAGCACGCGTGAAATCGAACGTCACGAGAAGTATATGTCAACACAGATAAGCTGATTTCGTAGTAATGAAAGATAAAAGGTCATCTTACTGCAACTGTGTTCATGTTTTATGCCTTTTCTCTTCAATGACGAAAACTGTATGATTAGGGACATTCCTGTAAAGAAACTTACGTTTTAAGTAAACGTGTATAAATACTGTGATAATTCCTGAAAAAAAAATAATCTTACGTTTTATTTAAACGTGCAAATACTACGATTATCTGGAAAAAAAAAACATAAATTTTAGTTAAACGTCATTAAATACCGTGATGTGACTTAATGAATTCTTTGTTTCAGCATTTCACGCAAAACTGCACAAAGAGTTGGTTATATCAGCATAGCCGTCTCTACTTTGGAGTTGTTAAGACTAGAAGGAAGGAAGCTAGTCAACAACACCCACTACCAACTGTTGGGCTGCTCTTGTCTGATCGACTAGTGGGGCTTAAATGTTAATCTTATAATGCGCCTCGAGCTCCAACGTGGGAAACACGTTTGTACATCAGTGGGTCACAGACATGAACCTTCAAAATTCACATTTCAGACATACTGAAATAACCACCAACCTAGGCCTTGCCAAGTTGATAAATATAATACTTTCTTTGTTTGATATAAAACGACACTTAACGACTTCTTGTGAGAAAACGCAGGTGTCTCCATCTGAAAAATGTGTTCTTAAAAAAGAACTCCCACGGCTGTGCGTACAGAACATACAATGCCAAAAAATACGTTAATATCCAAACGTGTAGCAGCAACTTCACAAATTTGACAGAAATGGCGAAACATTTGTTAAGGAAACTAAATGTGTTATTTCAAGTCACTGAACTTTGCTTTTCAAATACTTTGATCGTTATCTCCATTGTTCTAGTTAAACATGTATAAATACTGTGAGAATTCCTGAAAAAAATATTTTAGGAGCATACGTGTAAAATTTTGCAATACATGAACGAAAGCAGATACAATGACAGATTTAGAGGTTCACAAATCACTTTTCTCGAGAAAAAAAAATATATGTGGACTCTGCTACAAAGTTTACTCATGTCATTAAGCAGATATTCGGGTCAAAAAGTTTGAATTCCCGTTTCCAAAATCCTATTATCATCCATATGAATACTGAAGATTGTAAGTCAGTGCTCGATTATGTTAGTAAGCCAGTCTCTATAAAATGCACGAGGTTTTTACTTTTAATCTCAAAATCATAAATTTTACAAAAAGTAACACAAAAAAAGTTTTATTTATACTCCTAGTTGTTCTTTCAGCTTTAGACCTAGTGGTTAGCGTACTTGACATGCAAGAGTCATGGGTTTGAATCTCCGTCACCGAACATGCTCACCATTTCAAATATGGAAGCATTATTATGTATCGCTCAATCCCACTATTCGTGCTTAACGTTTAACCCAAGAGTCGACAGTGTTTGATGTTGACCAGCTGTCTTCCCTTTAGTGTATCACTTCTAAATTAGAGTCGACTATCGCAGATAACCCTCGTGTAGGCTGCTTGCGCGATATTCAACCAAACAAATCTTTAAACTTTTGATTTTAAACGTTAAACAATGACTTCGTAAAGAACCTATTTACAATTGGTGTAAAAGGATAATGCGTAAATTACTGTTCATTTTTGAGTTAATACGCACGCTAAACATTAGACGGACGAATGCCCTCGTATAATGAAAGGTTGTTTAAAATATTAAAAAAAATAAGGCAGTCTGATAGCGTAGACTCGAGTTACCGGGTATAACAGGCTCAGACGTAACTCGTCTTGCTTAATTAAAAGTTGGATTGATACGCCAACAAAAACTAAAAAGAGTAAAAATTATTTCACGAACTTAAAGACAAACTGAGGACGTTCACCAGCTGAGTGCTTTTAATTACTTAAAGTGCACTCGTTTTTGAATAATTTTAATGTAGTGAGTGTTACGAGACGGAAAATCGAACATTTTGAGCAGAAGAAAAAATATTATATACATATTGCTATTAATGTTTTCAGATTAAAATTGCTAATTTGGAAGTTAGTTTATAATAAATTATCAGCAGCTTGTCTTCTGGCCCTTGTGATCCAATGACTTTTGTTGAAGATTTATTTGGACGTTTAAGGTAATATACAGTTATCGAATGTTAGATATGTAATAACTGGAAATTATCTTACTAGCTTCTACGAACTTTTGCCGATCAGAAATGAGTTCGTTAACTACACAAAACATATCCTAAGGATGTTTTAATTTCAAGACAATGTACGCGATAACATTTATTTTGAGCACTTTAAATTCTATATCCATGTTTTTAAAATTTATCCATATATTTTTAAAGAATAGAAGCTAAATCAATATTTCTAAAACACAGTATCCTAAAATAGTTTCTTATAAAAAATATGGGATATTTTATTCTTCAGGAAAAGAACAAAAATTTATATTAATTCCATGAAAATGTTCTGTTTTAACCCTAAATACTAGCATGGATGGTAAACGTGATCTTCAGGTAACTGAATCAATTTATCGCATGAACATCTTCGGTATAGCGAGTGTAGTACATTTTTCAAACAACAAAAAACAATTAATATGAATATCTAACATAAAAAAGTCCCTCATTCAACTCAAAAAATGTTATATATAGAGAGAGAGAGAAAAAAAAAGAAAGGAAAAAAGCTTTACAACGTGTTTAGAATTTATGAACATTTTCTTTACCCATGATGCTTAAGCCTAAACCGTCTAATTGTGATCCTTCCCTTTCATAGTGATGTAAGTTCTGAGACCGATAATAATTTTGATCACGTCATTATTAAGCTTCTCAATATATAAGTTTTCTAAAAACAAACTTAATTGAAATGGTAATACGAGTTCTTCTTGCAAGAAACCCGTAACAGTGAATACTAACGATATTAAAATTATCAGCTTTGTTAACGTAATGGTTTAATTCACTAAGTTCCTCTACTGGCTAAAATCCAATAATTTATGTTTATAAACGTTTACTTATGAGCTAAGCATTGAAAACCACGTAATGGTGAATATTTATTGAAACCTTTAGTTCCTTTGTCTTCTACTGAAGCGCCTTACAAAATTGTACATAATGCACACATTGCCTGAACAAGAATGTATAAGTCCCAAGAGAGAGTGAGTAACTGCTACTTTTCAATCCAGAGAAACATTTATGACGTCAAACTAGAGAGCTGTTTTGAGAGTATAAATAGACCAAAAGTGTAAGTGGTATAAAAAACGTTTCTTTTTTTCCCCCTTCTTTTTCTTTCAATCACTGTTCTGCACATTATTGAAAATACTTTTTGATTGTTCTAAAATTTTCATAATTTTCGTGGTAGGCTTGCATGACGTCATATTTTACCAAATCACGAAAACATCCTGGTTATAACTTCCAGTTGAAAAGAAATAGACTTAAATGATAACATTTAAGTCAACGTAACTGATAAAGCGTTTGCATGAGGTGGAAGATGGATTAAACCGTGAAGTTTTTTTGTTTTTTTTTATATCACCATTAGAACACCAAGGCCTATTTAGTTATAGATTATTAATTGCACATTTACTAATACACCATATATTTAGAGTCACACACAAAATAAATATATGCAGAATTATAATTTGTGTATGAAAAAGCAAATAGTAGGCCTAGCCTATAAAATAAAAGTATACTGTTTACCATAAAATAGCCTATGAGAAAATAGTAAGCTTCATAATATAATACTTATTGTGCAAAATGAAATGAAAATCGTCAGCGAATGTATTTCATTCTACTCGTTTGATCTCCGGGTGGTTCGATATCTGGAAGCAGATTTCTTTTTCTTGTTTGTTTGTTTGTTTTGAATTTCGCGCAAAGCCACGTGAGAGATATCGGCACTAGCCTTCCCTAATCCACTCCCCCCCCCAAATAGCACAGTGGGATGTCTGCGGACTTATGCTGCTAGGCATCAGTTTTCATTTCACCTAGTAAGCAAAGCATAGGTAGGCCTCTGTGCTTAATAGCAAATAACAACTTTCCTAATTTATCAGTGCAAGACTACGGGGAAGGGAGCTAGTCATCACCACCCACAACCAACTCTTGGGATGCTATTGTACCAACAAATGATGATCACATTATAACGTCTCCACAACTGAAGGGGCAAGGATGTTAGGTAGGGACGGAGATTCGAAACTGCTATCAGCAGATTGCGAGTAAAGCACACGAACCACCTGGTCATTCTTTTACTTTTGACACATTGTAAAGTAGAATAGTGCATTCTGTTTGTAGTATATTTCGTGCATCAGTGTGATAATGTGAATACGGTGTCACATTCATAAAGTTATATTAAACTTTCATTAAAGCAAATTAACTACACACACATTTACGTTTGGAATTTTTATATTTGAGGAAGGGTGACGGGGAATAAAGCTAGGCTTATCTCGTTCTCCAGAACGGGTGCTCATACGTGTATAAGATAATTTAAATATTCTCCATAAGGGCTTATTTATCCTTGCCATCGTTCATAAGGTAGCCCTGGTTAACGGCCCGTCATGGCCAGGTGAATAAAGGCGCTCGACTCGTAATCTGAGGATCGCAGGTTCGAATCTCCATCACACCAAACATGTTCGCTCTTTCAGCCGTCGAGGCGTTATGATGTGACGGTCAATCCCACTATTCGTTGATAAAAGAGTAGTCCAAGAGTTGGCGGTGGATGGCGCTGACGAATTGCCTTCCCTCTAGTCTTACACTGCTAAATTAGGGACGGCTAGCGCAAAATTCAAAAACAAACAAACAAACAAACAAGCCCTGATTTAAAACAGGTGCATAGTTTATTCAAACATCAAACCAAAGGTGTGCCTTTTATTCCATAAATTCACAAAATAGTTTTACCTATTGAAATATGGCCGCAAGCGATTGCGGCCCTATGTTCCTTGATGGAACCTAATGGTGAATGAATGAATGAATTGAAATATGGAAATAGGAAACACATATAATAGGTTTGTTTTTTAAAGCCCGAGCAACACCAGGTAACGCTGCTAGCATAAAATAAAACAGACAAAGAGCACATTATGTATCTTAATTGTGGGTCTGGATGGCAGAAGTACAAAGACGTTTTCAGTTTTAGCCTATTCTAAAGGATTTTCCCCTGAATTCAAAAGCATATTCAGTGTTGCCAATGCGGGTACGCTTGCGTGTTCTACATTAATAAATGATCCATTGGCAAGGTGATATTGGCACCTGATTCTTTGAATAAGAAGATAAATCAACTGTAAATGTTATTTAGTTGTTTTATAATTTTTATTTCTCCAGACTCTTTTGAAAATGGAATAAGGGCATTCTGAAACTTTCGAGACTAGGTATGGCCCATTGTTTAGCGTGTCGGACTGTGAATCCGTAGGCTCATGTTCCGCTGGTGTTTTCCTCAAAATCACTTTCTGTACTTTGGGGACGTTATAATAGAGACGGCCAAATCCTTCTATTCAAGTAGGGTAGCCCAAGAATTTGCGGACAGTTCTATTAAATAGCTGTCTTTTCTCTTGTCTACCTTTCAAATTAGGAACAGCTATGCGCTGATAGCCTTCTGAAGTTTTAATCAGTGATGTTGAGAAAACCCACTTGAAGAAATATATATGAAAATATTTTCTCAAAAAACGGCTCGTTTTGCATTTATACTTCTGAAGTTTTGTTTGTAATTAATCACAAAGCTACATATGCAGCTCTGCACACCATGGGCATCGAAAACCGGTTTCTAGCGCTGTAAATCCGCATGCATAGCACTATGCCACTGGGAAGCCAGTTTCGTACGAAAAACATCAGTAAATATAATTACTTGTTAGACACCTTTTTAATAATCATTCCAAAATCTGACAAAACGATATGTTTTATAACTAAAATTTTTATATCACTTTGCCCTAGAATGGACCTATTTTACACTCAACACACGCTGTGACTTTCTTCGTGGTACTAGAAAATCCTTTAATCCTACTTCATTGTATATCTTACAAACCATATCTTACCTGTCCCCATGACGAGCTTCCTGTCTAACCATCGGACATAGGAGGTGTGACCCAACCGTACTTTTCGTGTGTTTTCACAAGACTACGAAATGATGCTTCCGCTTGTTTTCGACTAAACTCTTTCCCGCCTTTACATTTCCGAGGGATTCTTCCTTGTCCTTTCACTAAACTGGCAGCGAACTGCATAATTACAGCCTCCACAGTGTAGGCACTAGCCCATCCACGTGGAGTCAGGAGTTCCATGCATATTGCCCCGCCATCCATAACGAACCCCTTCTCTATAAGCGGGGAAATGACACGCATAAAGGGGGGAGCAAAGGGGAAAGTATCGGGGAACGTGACATTGAGAAGAACGTACTGTATCCCTGACTCTTCCATGTCTTTATAAAACGCGGACTCTGGATCAATCTGGAAGAGTTTAATATTCCATTCGTAAAGGTTGTCGTCAACTAACTCTGCTAAAAACGCGGGGTGTTCTACATTTTGAGAAACTTTACAGATCTCATGGAACTCCTTCATAAGTCTCCGTGCCCTGATGGCGTGATTATGTTTCGTTACGCTTTCAGTGAGGGCACTGTTGTCTTTGCTGGTAGACGATTTTGACTTGAAAAAACCACTAGACGAATGGCTACGATGTCCTTTTCTTGCAGCAGACGCGCCCTCTGCTGGGCTAACTTTAGAATCACGGCGGGAACTTCTTGGACTTGCACAGTGACTCAGAAACCGTCTTGCAGAAGATGGACGACTGGGGGAGCCACCGTCGTGCTGGCTTCTTTCTCGATCGCCTCCACCCCTGTCTGACGAACGAAAAAGGTTTTTCAAAGCCGTGGCCATATCGTATTATACAGCATAGGTCAGCACATGCTCACGGAGTAGAGATGACGCAGTTGTCGTATCGACGCCAAGTTTGAAGACGTCTCGCTAAAAAGATAGCTTCTTTGGAAATATCCTGTTAAGTATAAAGTTACGTTAGTGTGTAAAACAAAACCTAAACCAACAATAACATAGAGTTTTTGTCATCTGGCAAAATAATAGAAATTTGATTATCTTTGTGAAACAACACGAATATAATTATACGCACAAATAATCATATCAGGAAATCAGTTTACTTTCTGATCATAATAGTAATTAGTTTCGGAGATACCATTAAATAAACTCTGCCTTCTTGTGGATGCGAAAACTCCGACCGATGGCTGGAAGAAAGATAGATCAGATTGAAGACTGTGGTACTTAATTGCTAAATTAAATAGCAATATTTTTGTTGCTACTGTTATTGTTTTAATATACTTTGTAAAACGAGACCTATGTGCTTTGTTTCAAACTCATCTATCTAATAAAATAGCATGTTCTTCCTACCAAAGACCTGTGTGTTTATGACGCAAACGCTTACGTCAGTAGTATAAAAGTATACCACGTAATGGCCTCAGTTCTGTCACGCACAAGCGTAATTGTGTTGGCCACTCCCGCTTGTGTTAGGTCCTGTTACAGAATGATAGTAAGGATACCTATGGCAATATTCATGCTACGATTATCCTTACCGCCGGTAAGTTTGCCAAGAGAAGTGTTCCCCTTTTCTCTACACTGTCATTAAAATTTTTATCAAATTGCGGAAAGAGAATGTTTGTAACAAGCGCTCCTGTAATTAAGTCTAAAATCTATAATAAATATAACAAGGAATCTTAGTAACTTCCTGGTACGAAATTAAATCTCAACAAACACCAGGGATCCTTGCAAGGAAAAGTATTAACTGAAACAAATATTGATTGTACTGTAAAACGTTAGTAAACTACGAATCATCGGTTTGTATGAGAGTCACGTAACAATACGTAAGGCCTTACACGGTCAGGTGGTTATGACACATGACTCACCACCTGAGGATCAAAAGTTCGAATCCCCGTCCTACCAAACGTGTTCGCCCTTTCAGTCGTGGAGGTGTTATGACGTCACGGTCAATCCCACTATTAATTGGTAAAAGAGTATCTCAAGAGTTGGCGGTGGGTGATGATGACTAGTTGCCTTCCCTCTAGTCTTTTACTGCTAAATTGAGGGTGGCTAGCACGAATAACTCTCATGTAGCTTTGCACAAAATTCAAAAGAAACGTTAACAACATAATTCGCAGCAACGTGTAGTAAGTACTAACAGTTTTATGAAACTAGATGTACTTCCGTAGAGTCCACAAACGGATTCAAGAGTAAATACAACCAAAATTACAAGTAAGAAGTAGTATTATTTCTTGCTTTTGCAGTTCTTATTTCATGCTATTCTGTATGTATTTCATGACACGTTTTACGTCAGTGCACGTTTTACTGACGTAACGACAGTACAAATTATAACTTTAAGTGTCCCTTATGCGACGTCAATTTACTGTTTACTAACTGACTGACAAAATACTATTATATTACATTTTTTATATTATATTATATTTTATTATTATATAGAAGACCAAATGACCCCGTCACTTAGGTTTCAGCCCCGTTTAGGACAAACTAGAAATGTGCACAAATTTTTTTCGTTAATTATGGTATCATACGAAATGGACACAAGATACAAGCCAACCAAAATGAGTTATTCACACATCCCATAAAATATTTATAATTTATTCACACATCCCATAAAGTATTTACATGTTTATCTAAGAAACAGACAAAATATTTACAACTAATTAAATCAAAAAGCCAAAGACGTGTTTCGTTATTACTCGTTGCTCATGCAGTTAAACTACCAGTTTTATGATAGACTTTGAACAGAATACAGAAGCAGATGGACTGTTCTTTATAATTAAGGCGCTCGACTTGCAATCTGCAGTTTTCGAGACCGAAACTAGTCCCTAACATGACGCTTTTAACCGTGAAGGCGTTAAAACGTGACGGTCAATCCCATTATTCGTTGGTAAAAGACTGCCAGAGAGTTAACGGTGGATAGTGTTGACTGGCTGCTCTTCACCTAGTTTATCACATAAATGCTAAGATTGACTAGCGAAAATAGCTATCGAGAAGATTTGTGTGAAAATTCAGCAAACAAACAAAGACTGAACATGAGCTAGTAGTTAACGTCTCGGGCTGTGTATCGGGGATCTCATACATTCGACACATGATATTAGCTGTCATGCTTAGCACTTATGAAAATTACAGTTAATTCCGTCAATAGGTTCAAATGGCTGAATATAGCCATTATGGAAATGGATACTGCTGGCCAGGTGCTTTTATCCCACGTGCGTATAAAATTTTATTGGGTTTGAAGCTTCTAATTACAATTCCAACTCATCAAAAATACACAGAAAAGGAATCAGAAAGCTCGTGAATTCCAGAAGGTGTAATATTTATACCAGAACAACAGTTGCAATTATTGGTTTATAGATTAGAGGTGTCCGCCAGTAATCTGTTTGTTTTCATAGGAAACAACATCGCTAGATTAACAACGGATTAAGACCAAGGACTTTAAGACTGTTTTGGACTTTTCAGTGATAGTATAAGGTAACCACTGTAACACTACATACACAGCGAAGCAGATTAAGTGTTAACAATGTAACACGCGCCGATAAAACAGATGTGAAGATGAAAATACATGCGTTGACGTGTTTATTAAATTCTATACTTTTGGGAATTTGTCATGATTTGTTTGCTTGTAACTAAGCATAAAACTACAAAAGTAACCACTTTGTGCTCTGCCCACCACAAGTATTGAAACACAGATTCTAGCGTTTAAATCCGAAGACATGCCGCTGTGTCACTGGGGGGCAGTTGGTCATGAACTATTTCCAATTCATTTTGATATGAAAACTTTATATTGTTTTAAGTAAAACACTAGTAACACCTTGTCATCTTTCGGAACATTTTTAAAGAACCAAAGAAATGGTTCTATTATTTACATGCACAAAATGTTAGAAACATTTTCTATATTAAGAGTTGCGCCTTTCTCTCGGCACTTGTGTGTATTACTATGGTAGGAGTACCTGACTCTTATGTGTTTTGCAATATTTTCAATTGCTTTAAATTTCAAAGCTACGTATTCATGAATCGGTTCGTTATTTCAACAAACTGAAACTTGGTTTTCAACCTCAGCAACACCTCGTGTGCAGAGAATGTTAAACGGACAGGTAAGAGACCCGTAGGAGTTACGTATAGCCGTTTCTAATTTTGAACTACTGATCAGAGGAAGGGCGATCAGTCAGTAACGTCAGTGCCATCATTCCAGCTATTTCAGCCGATTAATGTGATTGGCTGTCACTTCTATAACGCAATTAAAGACACAAGTGCGAAGTGTGTGTTTAGCTGCATTACGTCTCTAACTCCAGATTCTTTATTTCTTAACTCGACGAGCTGACTACGTGGTCACTTCCAGCTCTTTTTTTCAACAATCAAATGGTTGAGAATGGTTCTTATAAAAAAAGCAAAAATTATATTACTTTCCAAATAAAACTGAAATATATATTTACTTATTGCTCAGAATAACTTTGAAATGTAGTAACTTATAAGTTGAAATTATTTCTTGGGTAATAGCTCTTATAAATATGTTCGAATTGTGAAAATATTTTGTTGTTTTCAAAATAACAAAATACGATCCCAACGTCCCGCGTTTTTATTTTTTTTCCAACTGACAACTGTGTCATGCAAAATAAACACTTGTACCGGGGTAGTACAGACCTTAAGACTTGCTGTACGTTACCATAAGGTAATGTATTAGTTCTGAGAGGTTTTGTTTGAATTGCGCGCAAAGTTACACGAGAGCTATCTGCGCTAGCCGTCCCTAATTTAGCAGTGTAAGATTAGAGGGAAGGCAGCTGGTCATCACCACCAGCCGCCAACTTTCGGGCTACTGCTTTAACAACGAATAGTGGGATTGACCGTCACAATATAACGCCCTCACGGCTGAAAGAGCGAGCATGTTTGGATTCGAACCCACGACCCTCAGATTACAAGTCGAGTGCCTTAACCACCTGGCCATGCCAGGCCCTTTCTGAGAAGTTTTCTTATTTACAAAACAAAAACATGTTCAGCCACAAATTCCTTTATATATAAAAAAATTAAAACAGGTATAAATAGAAAGAAAACCATTCTCACACTGTTGATGATGCAAATTACAGTGCATATTAGTCTGTAAATAGAATAATAAACTATATAAACATTTCGCTCGAAATTTTACTTAAAAAAAAACATTGTTTGCAGTATAAGGTATAATCACAGAATATGTTTCAAGGTAAAAATAAATTATTAAGGAACCAATAAACAATAGATGTTACACTGTTTAACAGTGCTTATTACAGTGATTATAACGTCAAATATCGGGGTTTGGTCCGTCTTGTGGGCACAGCAAAGATACCTTAACGTGCAGCTTTACGCTTAAATAAATAACCAGAAATTTTGAAAGTGCCTCCCAAAGAAATAACAGTCATACACTTTACCTTATACCTTTACTGGTAAAAAATAACTAGAAACAAATGTTAACCTATCAGATTCTTTGGTCAAATATTAACCCTGTATTGCGCATTACAACGTAGAGCTAACAAATATATTTTTATTACTTGATACATATATATATGGGCCCGGTATGGCTTGGTGGTTAAGGCACTTGACTCGTAATCCGAGGGTCGTGGGTTCGAAATCCTGTCATGCCAACAATGCTCTCTCTTTCAGCCGTGGAAGTGTTATAATGTGACGGTCAATTACGCTATTCGTTGGTAAAAGAGTAGCCTAAGAGTTGGCAGTGCGTAGTGATGACTAGCTGCTTTCCCTCTAATCTTACATTGCTAGAATTAGAGATGGCTAGCGCAGATAGCTCTCGTGTAGCTTTGCGCGAAATTCAAAAATAAACAAACAAACATATAAATATGCTTCAATTCTGTATGTGAATACTCTTATTTCCAGGTAACAATCTAAATAAACCATGAAATACATTTTGCTTTCCTTAATTAAACAGTTCTACTTCCAGGTGAAGTGCCCCTTTATAACTTATCTAAATACATTTCACAAAAAAAAATTGTAAAATGTAAATTTACTTAAGCAAGAAACTCAAATGAAACATTTTTCTTACCATATTTACATAATGCATGCATTATAGGGTTAAATAATCTGTTTCAACGTATGAGTGTTATATCTCAAGAACCGAATATAGGTCTCAAGTGTTCTAAACATAAAAAAATGCCTTTCGCCATCTTGAGCTGAAAACTAATTTTAGCTTGAAGTGAACAACAGAATGTATATATATATATATATATACACTAAGGTAACTAGAATGCTATTCTATACAGTCTCTATAACATATCTTTTTAAAACAAATATGCCCACCTAATAAACCGTCACTTAATATGTTTCCTTTTGCTATTAATCTTAAGTCTTTTCAGTACTTGAATTTTATTTCCAATGGCTTATCTTAAAATTCCTAGATTTAGGATACATAATACTTCTTTCAGTTGATATCCTTCTTCATATGATTGATAATACAGCCTTCATGCTTATCCTAACAGTCAAGATGGCGTGGAATTATACCTTTAAGGTAGGTATTGATACTAATAACCTATAAATTCCCCCTAAGCACTGTGGATCATCGTTTTATCTTTTTTACAGTGATAAAACGCACCTAGGAAAAATAAGGTGCGTTTTTGTTTTTTTCGCAAATATATAAAAAAAATATTTTTTTTTTTACAGTTAGCGTCAAAAACGCATTTCAAATCTTTAGGACAGTAACCAGTTTTCCTAATCGAGGAACAACTGTAATTTACATTTAATTATCCAGTTACAATATTAAAAGAACCTACAAACGAATACTATCTTTTAATGTTATTCAGACGAGTAACTTAAATTTGTTTCTTTTGTGGCAGTTAGTTGAGAACTAACTTATCAATTGTAAATCAATCATTTGATTTACAGTTCGACTGTGATTACTATTTTTCGAGACGACAAATTACAGTTATTTAAACATGGTTTTCTTCGGATTAACGGTATTTCTGTACACTGGGTTACAAAGAAATGAAAAATAAAAATATCAGCCTAAGCAATAATGGTAAAGAGCGCCCATATGCATAACGCCAGCTTTGTTAACCTTGAAAACCATGCCACAAACTAGAATCAAACTATGGTTAATTTTTGAATGAAAAGTACTTTTTCGTATCAGACAGAACAAGGTGGAAAAATATATATATATAAAAGAGGAGTTCCCTTAAGCCACTGATTGGCACCACATAGGGACATAATGAAAACTTAATTTTACCTCAGAAAATATTCTATGTCAAACAAAGAGTAACCTAAATGTTATATGCGAGATATACTTCCAACAACTAGAAAATGTGAGACAAAATTCCGTAATCAAACATCAATTTGTATTTTTAGTATCTTACCTTACTACTACTTCCATCGATATCTAATTTGATTGAATTTTTTGTTCAAAACAAGTTATTTTCTGCAGTATCTATAGTAAGAGTTATACTTACATGAAAACATGTGTATACATACATATTTATAAGTGCTATTATTAAAGCTAGAGTATATATATATGTGTGTGTGTGTGTGCAGGAAGAATATGGCTCATCGTTTTTAAGTTATTATCGTATGCTTAATATTCATCTTGCTTCACTAAAAGGCATCACCAAGGTTACCGTTGTTCCCAAAATATGAAGACGAAATTAAACGTTTATTCGAGCTCGTCACGAAAGTGTTCTGAAAACTGTTAGCTCATCATTATAACAAAACTTGAAATACATTAATTAAAATAAACCGAGTTCTATACTTTCGCTCCAACTTTCTTTTTATGTTTCAGCTCTTCTGCTCAACCTATACTTGATGCCTAACAGTCCATGGTTCGCGACCCTTTACAAAATGGACGTGTCTTGTAATTTAAGACATAAGTGCGGGGTAAGACGGCGGACAAACTACAATATTCGGGGAGTTAAAAGTACCTCAAGAGATGGATGTCGGTGCCGTTTACTAGCGGTCTTCACCCTAGCATATCAGTTCACAGTTAAGGTCATTTATATGAAGACAGTTGTTTGTGGAACTTTGAGCAAACTTTTTGACATCAACTGTTCCAAAATTAATTGTTTTGAACCGTCTTTTCTCTTTATTATTTTGTGTACGACGTGATCGTTACGTACTTTTCTTCACATAAAAATGTATACACTTTTCTCTACTTATTTATATTATTCTCTGCTTTGTTTGCTGGTTTCCGTATTTTGTTCAAATGTTCGCTCTTGCACTTTGCTTTAAGTATTTGTTTCTATACCTTACTCTATCATTTGCTCTACATGACACTTCCTATACTTTGTTCTATATTACTGTTGTGCACTTTGTTCTATATAACTGTTGTTCACCTAGTTCTATATTACTGTTGTTCACCTTGTTCTATATTACTGTTGTGCACTTTGTTGTATATTATTGTTGAGTACTTTATCCTGTATTGCTGTTGTATACTTTGTTCTGTATTACTGTCGTTCACTTGGTTCTATATTACCGTTGTATATTATTGTTGTATACTTTGTTGTATATTATTGTTGTACACTCTGTTGTATATTATTGTTGTGTACTTTGTTCTATATTATTGTTCTTTTCACTCTGTTCTATACTATTGTTATATGCTTTGTTATATATTATTATTGTTCACTTGGTTCTATATTATTCCTGTATACGTGTTCTACATTATTTTTGTGTACTTTGTTTTGCATTATTGTTGTATATTTTGTTCTATATCATCGTTGTTCATTTGGTTCTACACTACTGTTGTATACTTTGTTCTATATTACTGTTATTCACTCGGTTCTATGTTATTGTTGTCTACTTTGTTCTATATTACTGTTATTCACTTGGTTCTATACTACTGTTGTGTACGTTGTTCTATATTATTGTTGTTCACTCGTTTCTATATTTTTGTTGTTCACTCGGTTGTATTTAATTGTTGTCTACTTTGTTCTATATTATTCTTGTTCACTTTGTTCCATATTACTGTCTTGTAATTTGTTCTATACTATTGTTGTGCACTTTTTCCTTGTTATTGTTGTATACTTTGTTCTAAATTCCTGTTGTGCACTTTGTTTTATATTATTGCTGTGTACTTTGTTATATATTACTCTTGTGTACGCTCTATTTTATCATTTTTTTACTTTGTTCTTCCATGATTGTTTTTTATTGTTTATCTTGTTCTTCAGGGCTGTTTTGTTTTACTTCATATGATAGTATCTTTTGATTGGCTATTTTGTAATTTTCTATTTATTGATATTATTTTCCTTCTACTAAGTATGTAAACCTTGTACGTTAAAGTTATATATTGGTTATATGTAACATTATTTATACATACAACAGTCTTATGCACCTACATATATATATATATATTGAAGAACATATCTTATCGTAATAAATTAAGCACAATAATAATTTTCTATTCAATCACAAACCTTTTTTGTACGTTATTCATAATTGTAATATAAAGTTGAATCAGCTTAAAAGTGGGTAATTTATTTATAAATTCAAAAAATTAGTACTTGTTTCACAGAAAGTTCAATTATTTGTCGAGTAAAGTGCCAAAATCCAATTTTACATCTTTTATCTGTGACCTTGTGTGAAAAAGCTCTATTCAAATAAATTGTCTCAAAAATGGCGACATACTAATGAAACAAAAATACTGGCTCTTAGGTTGCTATGGAAACCTCTCGGGAAGTCACCAAGGATTTTCAGTGAGCGACCAATAAGAACAACTGCTTCAAACACAAGGACATGACGTAGAGGCAGAAAGTCGGGACCGCAGTGGTAGGAAACAAACAAAATACTGTACACCACTGTATATTTTTGTCATTTTTTGACTCACAGTGATCATTCAAGGATTTCGAAAAGATACTTACGTGATCTCTAAGAAGGGGATGCTCGTTTATTTAATGAACGATGAGAAAGGTCTCTAGGAATGGTACACGATTTTATAATATATGTATAACCATATATCAAATATAGCATATATATATATATATAAGAATAACCATATAGCAAACATGACATATACATGTATGTATGTAACATGATATAAATATATACATAACCATACATTAAACATGGCATATACACATATATATATCACCATATATCAAATAAGCATAATGAGACAGTTACTGGGAGTAACAAAAACAACAAGAATACGTGTTTGCTACAATGGTGAAATATATAAATGTATATGCCATGTTTAATGTTTGGTTATGTATATATTTATATCTTGTTATACACAGATATATATATATCACCATATATCAAATAAATAAGCATAATGAGACAGCGACTGTGAGTAACAAAAACAATAAGAATACGTGTTTGCTACAATGTTAACCCTAAGTCAGCAATAACAATTTGTTTGTTTTAAATCAAAGCCACATCAGGCTACCTGCTGCGTCCACCGTGTGGAATCGAACCATGAATTTTACCTTTGTAAGTTTGTAGACTTATCACTATCCCACCAGGTTTGTTATTATTTAGGTTAAACACAAAGCTACACAATCAGTTACCTGTGCTCTGCCCACTACGGGTATCGAAACCCGGTAAGTCCGAAGACATACTGCTATACCACTGGGGGTCGTCCCATTAGGGGACTAGCAGTTACAGGAAGCGCTTGTTTGTGTTATAAAAGAACATATATTAAGTGACTTCAAACACTTTTCTAAGCTAATAAACTGTAGAAACCATTGATTACTAGAGAATTAAATGTCCTGTGTAATGTAAGTTAGGATTAGTGATACAAATCAAACGAAAATCAATTTTTTCCGATCTCTCATTTCACGCACATTCTGAAGGAAGAACGAACTCACTCGCTCAAAATGAAAATAAGGTCAAAACATAAAGATTTTTCTGGGCAAAAAAATACTGAAACGACGAAAAATGCAAGGAGTACGCCACCTCGTAGGAGCATTATTTAAACATATAGGGTTAGGTGGTTAGGGGCGATTAACTCGCTATCTGAATGTCATGGGTTCGATTCCCCGTCCCACTAAACATGCTCGCCTTCTGAGCCGTTGGAGCGTTATAATATTACGGTCAATTCCACTATCTGTTGTAAAATAGTACGCCAAGAATGGCCGGTGGGTGGTAATAACTAGATGCCTTCCTTCTAGCCTTACGCTACTAAAGTAGGGACGGCAAGCACAGACAACCCTCGTGTACCTTCGTACACAATTCAAAAATAAACAAACAAACAAAACAAATACATAAAATAAAAGTTGTTTGTTGTTTTATAGGAAATGTTACATCTATTGCTGCTAAGCATGCATTAGCTAATTGTACTGTTTCAACCTTAATTAGTAAAATGTGGCCCGGCATGCTAATATGGTTAGACGACTCGACTCGTAATCTGAGGATCGCAGGTTCGAATCTACCAAACATGCCCATACTCTTAGTTGTAGTAGTGTTATAATGTGACTGTGAATCGTACTATTTGTTAGTTTTAAAAGTAACTCAAAAGTTAGCAGCGGATGGCGATGACCAGCTACCTTCTCTTTTGTCTTTCACTGCTAAATCAGGAACGGCTAACGTAGATATCCCGTGTGCAATTTTGCACAAAATTCAAAATAAACCGAATTCTGGTGATATGTAATCAAGATCTGAGTTTACACTATCAGTGTCATTGCTAGTAAGAATCAAACAAATGTTTGTTAAGCTACAATGTCTTTTTTCTATAAAGTTAAAAGACTGACGAAATAAATTATGCCTTTTTTACATCTGTATGTGATAAATGTGTTAGTCATGTTTATGAAAGTAGAATTCACAGTTAGGAATAAGAAAATAAAATACCTTGTTTTAGCGATAATATATAGACGATGGACGATCATGGTATTCCTTATAACTAACTGGTCGCTCATCTCGAG
Organism: Tachypleus tridentatus; assembly: GCF_004210375.1. Lineage (NCBI taxonomy): Eukaryota > Metazoa > Arthropoda > Merostomata > Xiphosura > Limulidae > Tachypleus > Tachypleus tridentatus. The sequence continues at coordinate 216,654,985 of NC_134837.1, forward strand.
AACTAACGTAAACTAATGAAAACAGATAATATTTTGCTCTGAATTTTTTCTTAAAAAAACAGGAACTGTAAAACAATCAATGAACAAACTGTTTAGTTCAAAAATTAAGAGCAAATTTTAGCTGTAAAAACACATTTTAAATGTCATTAAAAACTCTTGTTGGAGCAAGATTTTGTTCTTCAAATATTGTGAGCTTGTTTAAAGTATTCCACAATAAACAACGTAGCTGGTATACAGTGAGTTTGTCAAACTTTATAAGATTTTATATGCTAATACAGTGACAAATGATTGAATATGTAACCCTTGGCGCCACATGGGGCGGATACTTTTAGCGTCTTTAGGTTTTTGGCTCACAGGGAATTGCAAACCATTCCATACTGCAACTCTGCCAGTGTAGAGCTTGGATAAAGAAGTACATGCCACGGTCGTTTTCAGGGCTACTAGTATAACGAAATTGTTAATCGATGTAGAAGTACTTTGGAAAGAGACGTTTAGGAAAGCAGTGGGCTCAGAAACCATAATTATAATGGGTAGCGAGTCCTCATCCGCAAATGGAAATATACAGTGACGAAAGAGAACCCTTTGACCCTAAAAACCATTGTGAAAAATCTGAGCAAACTCCTGATGCACTAACTTATTAGCAACCAAGGACGTTGGCCTGTTAAAGTCTCACGAACAAGAAGTCCATAAGCTCTCATCATCTCCAAGTCAACTATTGTTTTCATGAGAACAATACTCTAGAAGAAACTAGAAACACGCAATTCCCATTCCATAAGCTACCTTGCAAGTCCTCTTAAATAATTCTAGTGAACTTTTCATCTGTCTAAACGTAGTCTTGGAATATCCTCATACAGTAAAGGGTTAGTAGACAAGTTATCGAAGAGGTGGTTTAAAATTGATCCCCCGTCCTTCGCAGAAACTTGTTACAATAACAACTGCAGTGTCAAGCAATGGTGCATAATCATAGCTATCAGAATTAGCACTTTTAACAGTAGAAGAAGTAGTAGTTCCAAGAGCACATTAGAATCTGTAATATCACTTTCCTAAATCTCGATGAGCCTGTGGTATATTTATTTACAATTTTGTTTTGGTATCACATTCCAAATACATTATTATTAGATTAAATATTAATGAGATTAAATTATATTAATTATTATATAATAACGTAAATACATATCCAATTGGTCTATCTATTTAAACGTTTCTAGGTAAAATAATTATAATGTTTATAGTAGCATCTAGATATTTATATTTTGTATTAAAGCTACTAAGGCTATCTATTGCCCTCCCGATAATAAATTACTAACCAAACAGAAGACAACAAATCAGCAGTGCTCAACCAATTACCACCCATGCTAGTGGATTCAACTGACTGTCACTCTTATAACATACCCACCACTTAATGTGTGGGGAACGTTTTGTGATATCGCACGAGTACGAACCGGATACGCAAGCTCCGAAATCCAAAGCTCTACCACTACACCAACCCCCGACCCGTTTATATTAATAGACCTATTTAATGTCTATGCAAAATTTAATGTTGCTTAATATAAACAAAATTGGATTTTTTAAGGGGCTTCGTTTTTTCTTAATATTCCCCGAACATTTACGTAAGATTACAAATCCAACCTTAAAATGTTAGAATCCCTCATGTTGTGATTTATTAGCTTTGATATATTATACTTCTTCTTGATTAACAACCAAATGATTTAGTCCTAAATCCTGTACGCGAAGTTTAATATCACAGAACTCCAAATCATTACATGGTCAGGTGTTTAAGGCACTTGACTCGTAATCTGAGGGTCGCAGGTTCGAATTCCTGTCACACCAAACATGCTCGCCCTTTCAGCCGTGGGGGCGTTACAATGTTACGGTCAATCCCACCATTCGTTAGTAAAAGAGTAGCTCAAGAGTTGGCGGTGGGTAGTGATGACTAGCTGCCTCCCGTCTAGTTTTATACCGCTAAATTAGAGAAGGCTAGCGCAGATAGCCCTCGTGTAGCTTTGCACGAAATTCAAAACAAACAAACAAACAAACCAAATCGTCACTTTCACTAGGTTGCAAACTATTTTAATAAAAATATCAAGTCATTTTTACTTACTCATAAATTGTAGCATTAAAAAACATGGGGTACTTTATGCAATTAAGTTGTTTTATAATTTATTGCTTTTCCTTCTAATATTTGTGAATTACTAAAAAAAAGACAGGTTAAAACTAGCATACACATTTAAAATAATCAACTTTTTTCTTTCAGTGAAACGTACAGCGCTGATCTTGTCATACGTCACTTCCGTTCCTGACAACGCAGCGTGACTTTTTGTTAGCTTCGTAACCACAAATCTAGTCTTGTTGCGTATACAGAACTGTCGAGTCTTATTAAAGTTAATGTTCTGCCTTAAAATGTAATTCACGAAATGAGTTGGAATATTCATTACCTGCATCTTATTTGAATGGTATTTTAAATGTACTACCCTGCCCTTAGATATCTCATTTTTAAGATTCAGAGGACCTTTTTCAAAACTGTTTCCCTTCAACATATTTTAACGGGTTTAATACTATTCGTGAGACTTATCCATACTATTATTTTATAATTTCTAAGGTTCGAGCAAGGCCTTGCGATCTGCATTTGTCTGTAAATACGAGGGTTTATGGTTAGAGTCCTATATTTTTGCAAAATAAAAAACAAAGAAACCACACTCTGATCTTTTAAGGCCGTGGGTGTGTTATAAGAATGGCAATCAAAACCCATTTTTCCATCAGACAAGCATGCCCAAACGTTGACAGTGGACCTAATTACTAGGCCTTCTCTGTAGTTTACCAGTTCAAAATTAAGAATTTCCATGCACAGGTAGACCTATGAGTGAAACATTTAACTATAACAACCAATCAGTTTCTAATCATGTATGAAAATGCTTGATCCTTTTTTATATTTTAGGATGATTCAACATAGGATATTAAGCCTTTATATGTAATTATTCTTATAATTAGTTGTTTTAGAATATAATACAAACTACATTTCACCTTAACCTCAATGAATTGGGTACATATTCTAAGCAAAACAACCGAAACGCTACTTTATCTGAACAATATCATACTTTCAAGGCGTCCCAAAAATAGATGACAACAAATTTATTTCTTAATTTGATGTAAAGAGCTTGTGCCATGATATTAAATACTGTTTAGTGAGATATTATTAATTAATTTATTTTATAAGTGAATATTTTTATGATTGTTTAGTTTCTTCCACAATAATAGAGTTAGAAGAAATTACTTTAAAGTAAATGTTATGGCAAGTTTAGTTACGTAACGCGATAAGAGTCGGGCGTTATGTTTGTAATTCATTGATATCAAGATTATCGAACGTCGCGAGAAATTTATTAATGTCCAGTATATAGCGAGCAAACGATTCAGTAACAATCATATAAATAGTGTGAGATGAGTGAAAAAGTATACAGACATACAAAGACAGGACAGGCGAAAAGTAAAATTACAAGAAGTTAGGCCAAAGGAAAGTTAAACGAAAAGTTAATTGTTGTAGGAGTGGAAGGCCTAACGATTAATATAGGCCTAACGTTTGATACATTAGAATGAGACTAACGGTGTTAAAAGAGATAAGAAGGACAATTTATTTCAGCAAAGAGTGTTCTAACGTAATTGAACTAGCCCTAAAGGACTTTGACAAATAAACAGACGATTCTTGGAAATACAAAGAGAGAAAAAGGAGCAGACGATTTTAGAAGTATAGGATGCAACCATGGTAGCTCGACGATAACGTAAGTGAACTATACTTGGATAGTTTGGTGATACTAATAAAGCAAAATAGTTCGATTTGTCAACTGAAATTCTAAAACAAATGAATAAGCCCAAGTGAACTTTTGACAAGAAAGAAAGGAATATATAATGCTTATAACCTTGCGTCTATGACCTGTATAAAGACGTTGTACATCCGTTTAATTAGTTCCAAATATATATATATTATTTAGAAAAAAATTGGAGTGAGTGTGTTGATTGTTGATTTTTGAATTTATCACCAACAAGTCACACACATCTACTGCAGAAAAATCATTAGCCCGAAACACTCATACATATGTTTAATATACACACTAACTATAAAAAACAAGTTTCCTGACAGCTTGAAACAGCAAAAATGAGTTTGTACTTTTCACTATCATTACAGGGTATTACTTAATATTACATTTCACTTTAAACTACTAGAATATTGACCTTCAATTCATCAAATCTGCCCCAAAATATCGTTCTTTAATTTAGGAAATTTGTGTCATAATATTGTTTTTTAATCATGAGATCTTTAACAGAATATCGGTCTTTTATTCATAAAATATCTGCCAGAATAGCATTCCTTAAATAAATTAAATCTGTGCCAGAATAGTGTTCTTTAATTTATGAAATCTGTGCCAGAATATTGTTCTTTAATTCATGAAATTTGTACCAGAATATTGTTCGTTATTTTATAAAATATGTGCCACGATATCGGTCTTTAATTCATAAAGTTTAAGCCAGAATAGCATTCTTCATTTCGTGAAATCTGTGCCAGAATATTTTCTTCAATTCATCAAAACTATTGCACTTGATTACTGTACCTTGTTTTGCTAATATCCGTACAACTTATTTCGTTCGAAATTCACAAACACATTAAAACAAGAACTAATTTTTGCAAAGTATTTTATAACTCTTATATAATTGTTGCTAAATGTATACAAACCTCCGCTCTCTTTTTGCTTACAACTTTCGATCCAAAGGGGTTAACTTCATTTCAAGACAAGATAATAAGATTCCCACTTATTGATCTATGACTGTTCATACAGCATTGTGCCCAGAGAAGATGAGTAAATGGACCAAACAGATAACTTGAGAGTCTTTATTGTATTTTATAAGAGTTGAATGCTTGTCACATACAATATTGAAACTTAAAGAAAGAATTAGGTATCTGTGTAGTTTTACAGTGTAAAATTAATCAGCCAGCATGAAGCAATTAAATACCACTTTGGTACTTATAAATAAGTCCACCAAAAAGACTCAAATGCACATTAGAACAATGAGGTTGGTTCGGAATGTAAATAATCGGTTTTCGATAGAATTTCTGCAGATGTTTGTGTACATAGTCTCTGTTTGTTTCAGCTTCGAACCATTGAAAATCAAGACTTTAATCTCTAAAACACGTTTAGTAAGTTTCACTTGCATTCACTAGTATATTTAATCGTTTAGAGATAGAAATTCTGTAAACAATTGTAACTAGCTGCAGTTTATCAATCTCTATTTTGATTCCTCTAAAGTTCCTTCGTTTGTTTTTGATAGTTACTTCTATTTGTAGTTGAACTGCACTCAACAAGGAATTGTTTATTTTTACATAACGTTACTATGGGGATAACATGTACTCTAATCACTGAACCTACTTTAATACCATTATAATGAAAAGTAAAAAATATAAATTGTCTTACTCAAATAATAAACAAAAATTATGAAAGTGAAAACGAATACAACTTATTTATCGGCCCGCCATGGTTAAGGCACTCAACTCGTAATCTGGAGGTCGCGAGTTCGAATCCCCATCACACCAAACATACTCGCCCTTTCAACCGTTGGGGCGTCATAATGTGACGGTCAATCCAACTATTCGTTGGTAAAAGAGTAGCCCAAGAGTTGTCGGTGGATGGTGATGACTAGCTGCCTTCCCTCTAGTCTTACACTGCTAAATTAGGGACGGCTAGCGCAGATAGCCCTCGTGTAGCTTTGCGCGAAATAAAAAAAAAACAAGCAAAACTATGCACTAAAAGAAGCAAATTAAATTCATATGTGTATAATAGATTACAATTTTCAACACAGGCAATTTATTTGCTGTTGTTTTCTACGTATGATTCCATACGCTTCATCACTGGCGATTTTACTTATAACAAGAAATATCGAAATGAAATATAAAAATAAATGTTGCTTTATTTCATATTGGTGTTTGAGGAGGCCCCCCGCTAGTACAGCGGTATGTCTACGGTTTTACAACGCTAAGATCAAGGGTTCGATTCCTCTCAGTCGGCTAAACAGATAACCCGATGTGACTTTGCTATAAGATAAAACACACAAACACATATGTTTGAGGTGTTTAATATAAATATATATGCTAACCTTTAAACGTTTTATTCGTCTTTTTCAAACTACTCGTTCGCCTCGAAGAAAAACCAATACTAAATCGGTTAAACAACTTTCGAGTAATTGATAACTTATGGCTTAATTTAGTTCTAGTACTTTATTTACAGTTGGTGCGCCATTCTTTCCATATCGGGAGCTTCCCTCTAGCAAGCAAAATCGACTAGCGACAAGTAAGAAAAATCTATAAACGAACCAATTTGCTGTGAGGGGCCAAAAGCATTTCTGGTGCTAAAATCTAGAACGACGCAATAAAAATACGAAACCCCATTTAGAATAATTATATGTGTATCGGTCTTTCATTTCGTTTTGCTTTCTTACTTTCCCTTAGAAAATTGGCTTCACGGTTTATCATATCAGCAACTTTGATTTACGAACTGGAAATACGATTAAGTTTTATTTAGTTAAACAAGCGAGTCCTCAATGATAAAGTTGTGAGTACATTTTTTAACAATTCTATCAGAATGAATTATTAAAGCAATATCTCATCCCTAGGAGGTTCGATTTCGTTTCATCTCCCTCTGAGAAATAGTCGGTTCATTATCTAATTGTGAAAGTTTGCTCACACTGTGTTTGTCATAGTTTTTGTCGATACTTCAAACTTGGTGGATTGGATGGATTGATAAGATTTAATATTCAACAACTGTGGAATTCCAAGTAGCAAAGTACACACATTCCTAACAAAGGCAGTAGATCTTTACTCCTCTATTTAGTATTTAGTATGTGAGGATAAATATTTGTTGTGTATGTATTTCGACCAGGTGTGGCCCAGTAGTTAAGGGGCCCGTCATTGCCAAGTGGATAAGGCGCTTAACTCATAATCTGAGGGTCGCGGGTTCGAATCCGCAACACACCAAACATGCTCGCCCTTTCAGCCGTGGAGGCGTTATAATGTATCGGTCAATCCCACTATTCATTAGTAAAAGAGTAACTCAAGAGTTGGCGGTGGGTGGTAATGACTAGCTGCCTTACCTCTAGTCTTACACTGCTAAATTGAGAGCGGCTAGCACGTATAGCCCTCATGTAGCTTTGCGCGAAATTCAAAAACCAAGACAAAGCCAATGGTTAACGAATCAGAGTATCTGTGATTCGCGTTTCGTTGCTGTTAAATCGCATTCCGCATTTTTGTGTTTGTGAGTGTTATAGGAATGATCGTCAATATTTTCGGTTCGGTTAGAGTAGTCCAAGAGTTGACGATGGGCACTGTTAATTATCTACCTTCCCTCCAGTCTATTACTTCAACATTAAGAAGCCCGGCATGGTCAGGTAGGTAACACTCGACTCTTAATCCGAGGGTTGCGGGTTCGAATCCCCATCACATCAAACATGCTCGCCTCTTTCAGCCGTGGGGATGTTATAATGTGACGGTCAATCCCACTATTTGTTTATAAAAGAGTATTCCAAGAGTCGGCTGTGGGTGGTGATAACTAGCTGCCTTCTCTCTAGTCTTAAACTACTAAATTAGGGAGGGCTAGAGCAGGTAGCCCTCGTGTAGCTTTGCGCGAAATTCAAAAACAAACAAAATTAAGAACGGTTAACACAAATACCCTTGTGTAGGTTTGCGCGAACATCCAAAACAAACATTTTCATTCTAAGTTACCAACAGATCAGGAGATGTAAAAACATTATGAACATGTTGAATTATGAACAATGTTTGAAATACTCGTTCAAGATGGAAAGGTCTAACAATGGGACAATGTGTACGAATATTTGTATAATGTGTTCTGTTTCTAGAAACTGGACCAGTTTAATTGGTTTCCTTATAACATTCACTAAAATTGGTAAAAACAAAAACGCTGATGAATTATTTTACCCATGTTTTAAGCATGAATATCATTGGGCATGAGTCGACTTAAAATTCCGTAACGCGGAGTCACATAATTTACGCTTGCGCATCTGTTTAATGACATCTGGCGTGCTTATCAGAATATTTTGTCAAAATAATTCACGTATTTGCAACTTACGTTTGCTAACAACACGTAGAGCTCAAAATACCAAAGCTGTCACTATGCAAATAATGCCTCTCCACAGATAATTAATTTCACTGCCTACGCGATATACTTTCATATTCCAAAATAACACTGTTTGAGTTATGCTTGCCAGAAATTGAATACAATAATGTAAATCGCTTTCAACTCATAATTAATAACCTGGACAAATACTGTTTTCAATTGATACTTGACAACTTCGCCAGTCTGCGCCTCGTTAGATATAATAATACAGCACTGTTTAGGCTAAACAGCCAAACATCGCGTCAATACTGGGAAATTAGGCTTAAAATCAGTTGAAAATTCTAAAAGTACCTAAATGTTTTTACTAAATAAAATTGTTATGGTTTCTCCAGACGTCACTACAGGCGTTTCTTGTTTACGCCAGGAAAAAAAACCAACAACGATAGCATCTCAATGACTTCATAGTGCAATTTTATTTTCACATGTGTTACATCGATTCACATTCGAATTTGCAGTTGTAATTCTTTCATAAATTGAAATTTTTAACATGAACGGTGCCGTCAACGCAGGTATTTTAAACTGTCACATTATAGTATGTACAGCGTAAATGTGTTGTCGTCTCTAATTTTTAACCAATGAGAAATAACCAACCAGCAGCATTCACCGCTAAAAGGGCTTTCTGCGCCTCCTTGGTTGAATAGAGGAATTGACTGTTACTTTCACGACGTCCTTACAGCTGAAAGATCGGAACATGTTCAGTGACATCGAGTCTCAAACCTTGGAACCACGAAGTTATAAAATAATTGTTATGGGTACAACTTATAAACAACAAGGTGTATGTTAAAAAGGTTGTTGTTTGTTATCAAGCACAAAACACACAAAGGGTTAACTGTGCTCTGGCCACCACGGGTATCGAAACCCGGTTTATTGCAGTATAAGTCCACAGATATACTGCTGTGCCACTGGGAGGGCAGGTTGAAAGGTAATCAATCCAGTAGGAATACATAGTATTTGTGTTACAATTTTTGTTTCCTACTAGAATGGGAATTTTTCTTTTACTACACAAATCTACTTTTAGAAATAATTCGACAGAAAGCATACAGTACGGTAAGGTCTTGTATTTTTCCATATCTTTTTTTTATTTATTTAATTGATCGTTAGAAGTGTTAATCTAATGATAACTCTACTGTCGAAAGGTGTTTGGATTAATGTCAAAATGAGGTCGCAGTAAATAGTGTTGAACATGTCTGTTTTCGAATACTACACATCTGACTCTTTATAAACTATGTAATAATCTTTCTAAAGCCACAGTGAGCTTGTCTGTTATTTAAGTATTCGGTACAAAGTAAGAATGTTACAGCTGTTGATATCGTTAAAGTTTCTTTAAACTAGAAGTTTCTAGTTCCACCAGATGGAGATTATGGAAAGTAGACTAACTTCTCCATTCAATACTCTTAGTTGGATTTGTGAACAACCTCTTTCGAAAGTATAAAAGTCAAAAACAAAGGTTGTGTAAAAATGGATAACAACTCGAGGAATTATTAACAGAGTTTGGTGAGGTTAATCTGTTGTTTGTCCGTTTTTTATATGGTAAAGCCATATCAGGCTACCTGCCGTATACACCGAGGGAAATCGAACACTCTTCATTTTAGCGTTATAAATTCGAAAACTCTTCATTTTAGCGTTATAAATTCGAACACTTACCGCTGTCCCAGCGGGTGATTTGGTGAAGTTAGTACGAAGCTCAACGCCACCACAAATATCAATACCCTTTGTAATAAATGTGGACAGTGATATTTTTCAAAATGGTATACATCCTCAAAATAAAATAAAATCGATAGAAATCATTATGTTTTATACACACTGGATACAAGAGTCTGATGGGTTTTCAAGATTTCCATGGCTTCAGATAGCTTAAAGCATGAAGTAAAACCAACATATTCTTTAACTCTACAATATTTTTATCTGTCCAGGATTGGGTGTGGCTTATTAGCTAGCTTCCCCAGACAGTGAACCTAATTTTGAGCTGATAGACTACAGATAAGACACGTACTCAACAATTCCCAACGCGATTGTTTGGAATACTCTAATCGAAGAATAAGATTGGACCGTTACTATTATTGTTTTTTTTTTAATTTCACGCAAGGCTACTCAAGGGCTATCTGCGCTAGTCGTCACTAATTTAGCAGTGTAATACTAGAGGGAAGGCAGCTAGTCATTACCACCCACCGCCAACTCTTGGGCTATTCTTTTACCAACGAATAGTGGGATTGACCATCACATAATAACGCCCCCACGGCTTAAAGGGCGAGCATGTTTGGTGCGACCGGGATTCGAACCCGCGACCCTCGGATTAGGAGTCGAACACCTTAACCCATCTGGCCATGCCGGGCCCCGTTATTATTATAATACATCCATGGTCTCAAAATTCGGAGCAAATTTTGAGGCAACAGAATGCGAACCATGGACCCTCGAATTCACAGTCTGACAAACTGACTGCTAGACCCCACCCGTGAGGTGTTATTTTAGAATTCCTACTCATCATAAGTCTCCATGACCACCTAACTATTGGTCTTAAACCACACAATCAACATTATTTAAACCAAAGAGTTGAGAACATAGCTATACAAAGGGCTATCAGTGCTCTGCACATCACTGGTATCGAAAACCGATTTCTAGCAGTGTGAGTTCGCGGACGTACCGCTATGCCAAAAAGAATGTCTGAAAACGGTTTTTACATAACGTCTCGATGTCTGGGTGAAAGAGAAATAAAATAATTAATCAACTGATGATGTCTTGATTTAAAGGGTGAGATCATGCTGTAAAAAAGCTCTTCTTAAAATAAAATGTTTTGTTTTTTGAAAATTCGAAACGTGTTTTAAGCTTTCCCAAAGGAATCGGCGGGTTCCCCTTTTTATGCATGTTTGTTTGTTTGTTTTTCAATTTCGCGCAAAGCTACACGAAGGCTATCTGCGCTAGCCGTACCTAATTTTGCAGTGTAAGACTACAGGGAAGGCAGCTAGTCATCATTACCCACCGCCAACTCTTGGGCTACTCTTTTACCAACGAATAGTTGGATTGACCGTCATATTGTAACGCCCGCACGGCTGAAAGGACGAGCATGTTTGGTGTGACGGGGATTTGAACCCGCGACCCTCATACTACGAGTCGAGAGCCTTAACCACCTGGCCATGCCGGGCCTTTTATGTATGAGTTCGTGTTTGTGAAAATAATAATTTTCACAACGTTTCACAACGTTGAAACAAAATTAATGAAATGCTAAATATTGTTCCAAAACTAACTGTTCAGGTTTCGACAAAAATATATCCTGAGTCCAACATCACAGCCAAGGTCAACGACCTCAGTTATAACGATAGTCTGTTAAGCCTTAATATAATTTTGAACTTATTAGGATAGAAGAAAGAAAATTGTAGACAGCGTTCATTCTCTTCAGTATATGACTTGAAACGTATTCTATAAACTTTATGGAAGTGCCCTCGTTACGTTTAGTTATTTAAATAATTATAAAAAAAAAAAACTTTCTGAATATGTGTTGCAATATTAATTCTGTTTTGTTCGAAAGAGTAAAACTACTTGGCAATACAAAAATAAAACAATAAACGTCAATGTTTTTGATAGGGGTTGATTCAACAAACTCATCACTCTATATTTAAATTAAGACTACATATTCATTTCTCATTCAAAGTTGTATTTTCAAATTAACTTAATATTTACTTAACTTTACAATGGAAAATTAAAAAGTATTAATTCAATCAAAATGAAAAAACATTAAGTATTATCCAAGTTCAGTAATATTTTAAAACTGGAAAGCCTTTCAGGTTCATCTCTATTTATTTAATAAAGCTTTTTCCAAAATGTTTAGTCTCTATTATTGGTATATTCGTAGGCCTGGCATGGCCAAGCGCGTAAGGCGTGCGACTCGTTATCCGAGGGTCGCGGGTTCGCGCCTGCGTCGCGCCTAAACATGCTCGCCCTCCCAGCCAGCCGTGGGGGTGTATAATGTGACGGTCAATTCCACTACTCGTTGGTAAAAGAGTAGCTCAAGAGTTGGCGGTGGGTGGTGATGACTAGCTGCCTTCCCTCTAGTCTTACACTGCTAAATTAGAGACGGCTCGGTGCAGCGGGCTAACAACCTACTCACTTAAATACCTGTTGAAGAATCCACAACCGATGGTGGCCTTATGTTCCTTGATGGAATCTAATGGTGATAACTAAACTAACTAATTGGTATATTTAAACAAAGCGCCTTTTAGAAAACCGTTGTTGTTTATTGATTTTCGCGCAAAACTACTCGAGGAATATCTGCTCTAGTTGTCCCTAATTTTAAAGTGATAGACTAACCAAAACCATCCACCACCAACTCGTGTGATATTCTGGCTAAATAGTGGAATTTGACCGACACTATCTTAACGCACCCCTATCACCAACGTGCATAGCGTGATTTTTATTTTATTTATCTTTGTTGGTAACAAGTCGTGAATTAAGGAACTTTTTGAATCAACAGTCCAGAAAAAACAAATGCTCAGACAAAATATGTTGAAATAAAATGAAAAACGTACACAGTTTTAAAATAGGCCCGAAGCTGGAACCAGTAATCAAAATAACGAACCGCGAATAGTAGATTCACAGTTCAAGGCGGGATGTTCTTGAACACAGTTTGCATCTTCAGATGTGGATGTATTATAAGAATTACAGTCATTCTTGTTATTCGGTTCCAGGAGCTGGGAAAGGCCTTCCTCGCGGTATTTCCTGTTGACTGGTTGAAGTCCATCTGATAAGCAGTTCAAACCTGGTAACTGCTATACCTGAACCTCAGGGACTTCTAACCTGGCCGTTTAGCTCTTGTGTTCATAAAGTGTTATTGTGGTTGAAAATGTATTTATTTGGTTAGTTTTGAACGTGCTTCAAATCCTTTGTCTTTTACAATTGTTAAATGAATCTTACTATTACTTCCAATCAAAATCAAGATGCAATTTATTTAATATTTACATCGGTAAAGTGTACCAGTTAACCCTACTTAGGAAGGTTAGATTTCGCCAATTATTCCTTTCAGAAATTCATTAGTCTCTTTCCTATTATTCTTTTACGGACATGGCATGGTCAGGTGGTTAAAGCGCTTGACTCGCAATCCAAGGGTTGCAGGGTCGATTCCCTATTACAACAAACATGCTCGCCCTTTCAGCCGTGGGGACATTATATTATATTTAAATGAGGTTTATCTCTTATTCTCATATTTGTATATTTGGTTTTTGCTTTCGTGAAAAGTTCCGCACTGGCTTATTTACTCTGTATCTCTCTTAGAGATCGAACCCTTATTTGTATTATATATTATAAGCCTTCAAGGTTTATCATTGAGCTACACGAGGGCTATCTACGCTAGCCGTCTCTACTTTAGCAGTGTAAGACTAGACCAAGACAGCTAGTCATCGCCAGCCACCGTCACCTCTTGGGCTACCCTTTTACCAACGATTGACCGTAACATTATAACGTCCCCACGGCTGAAAGTACGAGTATGTTTGGTGTGACGGAGATTCGAACCTGCAACCCTCAGATTACGAGTCGAGTTCCTTAACCACCTGGCCATGTCGAGCGCTGTTAAATCTTTTCTTGGGCATTATACAAAGTTAAGGCCGTGGCGTGATCAAGTGTTTAGGGTGTTTGAATTTCAATATGTGGGTAGTGGGTTCGAATCCCACCAGACATACCCAATCTTTCAGACGTGGGGGCGCTATAAAGTTACGGTCAATCCCATTATTCGTCGGTAAAAGAGTAGCCCAAGAATTGGCAGTGGTTGGTGATGACTAGCTAGCTGCCTTCCCTCTAATGTAGCAGTCTTAGTCCGCTAAATTATGGACAGCTAGCGCAGATAACCCTACTGTAGCTCTGCGCCGAATTCAGAAACCAAACGTTCTCTTCTTTCTACAATGGCAAATTTATTTACCAAATCTTCTGACGATAAAGTCACAAGTCGGATGTCTACAAGTAACCTTTATTGATGTTTCTTTTCTTAATATTTGTTTATCTGTAATTTTCATATTGGTAAATTAACAGCGGTTATCAATAATATGAAAACATGACATGCTAGTATAATACTAAAGTAAAAGACGACGGTTTATAAAAATAATGGAGTGGTTTTATTTGCAGGAGGGGGTGAACTACATATCCAGTAATAGCTATTGCAAAAAAACCAAAAAAAAACCTAAGTAATATCTTAGTCAATCATTTTTTTCTAGCATACATAAACAAAACTATACAAACAAAACAGTTTGTTCGTTTAATTTTATTTTCTTTGCACAAAACTAACGAGGGCTATCTACTTCAGCCGTCTCTAAATTCATAATGATGGACTATAGGGAAAAAAGCTAGTTATTTCCAGCCACTGCTACATTTGGGCTAACCTTTACCAACAAATAGTAGAGATGACCATCACATTACAACTCACCCACGGCGGAAAGGGCGAACATGTGTGTCGAGGGGACAGGGGGTTCGAATTCGCAGATTGCAAGTCCATCGTCCTTACCACTAGGTCATGCCATACCACAATAGAGCAAATGCTAATTAGTTTCTGATATTACATTCACTTTATTCACGGTGGATTTTATGATCTCACCTTATTAAATAAAACACTTGTTCGTTAACAAAGAATATTTAATCAGGACCTTTGTTTACATTGGAGATCCCTCTCACCAACAAATCTTATTTTTTTAATACAAATAAGTTTGCCGGTACATAGAATCAATGGCCTCAGACTTCCAGTAGCATTATATGTAAACTTCTTAACAATAATGGCTACTTTATGGTATAAACGAACAGAAATTAGCAGAACTAGTAAACTTTCTTATACGATAAGCAGCATCTGTCAGAGAAGAACAACCCAGAATTTAAATTAGATTTAAATTTTATTTTAAAAAATGTTAATTAACTATGTATTCAATCACATTTATTTATGTATTCTTAATTTCTTGTATGTCCCCGCTGAGTCAGTGGTAAGTCTCACAGATTACAAGGCTTAAATTTGTGGTTCGATATCCACATCCACATTGGGCAAAGCACAGGTAGCCCCATTGTATAGCTTTGTGTTCAATAAGAAATATCAATTTCAACCATTTGATATACATTGAGAAATTATAAAACTTTCACAAGAACACTCCTACAGAGTAACTAATTTAATTACCCACAGTATATTGTGGTGTAGTGTTTTTTTAGTTGTTCAAGCAGTTTTTGTTTTTTGTACGTCCGGCATTCATTTTTTTTCAGGGTCGTTATCATGTACTTGGCGAGAGAAGTATGCTTTTTCGCATTACAGGTGCGCTAGACAATAAAAACATAAATACGAGTGTTTAAAAGCTTGGCCTTATCAAAAATACTGTATTGTAGCATTAACTTCTTAAATATGTTGAAAATAGGAAAATGTGTTATATTTCAACTGTAATGTCTTGTTGCTATATAAAACACTTTGTAATTAAAAACGTCAAATTACATTTTCTTACCTCCAACTTCACAATTTCTAAATGGAAAATTCAGATAATTTTAGTCTTTAACAAATATTGGCCTGTAAATGTAATGCTGGAACAGATAACCCAACAACACTTGCTTGTTTAAAAAACTAAAACCAAAAACTATTCCCAACAGCATCTATAACATTATACACAAATTATTTCCATTTGTAGTCAAAGTTTCTAATAAGCTTAAGAAACCTACTCACCCTCTGTTCTAAAGCTGAGCTAGCTATTCAAACAAAGAACCGATTTCCAAACGATTTCTCTGTGCTGCGAAACTAAGCACTGACTACAGCTGCCACACGCTTGAAAATAACATCAACAACCGCCAGTCACGTGATCAAGTATTCCTGTTTAAGAGCGATTTTCGGCCTGCTCCCTTGCAGCGCTCTCTGCTGGGGACGCCCAACACCAGAAAGTTCAGCATTAGGAGGTCCTGCCTTGTTTTTGTTTTACTTAATATAACATACTAATATTTAATTCATACATATGTGTTTCTTTTTTATATATACTTTTTTCTGAATGTGAATAATATTTCATGAAGTACAAAATCAATGGTTCACATTGGCAGGTCTATTCCATTATCTGTCGTTTGAATACAATATTTCTTTCCCTTGTAGTGTAAAGCCACATTAAAACTTGTCTGTCAATGTCTGATTATTTAAAACAAAAACTATTATCTCATCGATAGAATGCAGCAGTGGATAAGTGAAAATATATATTTAAATAAAAATATCTTGGTTTAGTAAACTCACAATTACGTCGTATAGATACAACTAAATGGAAAAAAAATCAATACGAATATTACTAGGTTTGAAAAAATATTATTGCTGAGTTGCAGTTTATTAACAGAATTTTAATTGGCTGGTATAAATAACTTAAAGTTAATGGAAAGAACAAAATATTACATAAAACGTTTGTTTGTTTGTTTGTTTTGGAATTTCGCACAAAGCTACTCGAGGGCTATCTGTGCTAGCCGTCCCTAATTTAGCAGTGTAAGACTAGAGGGAAGGCAACTAGTCATCACCACCCACCGCCAACTCTTGGGCTACTCTTTTACCAACGAATAGTGGGATTGACCGTCACATTATACGCCCCCACGGCTGGGAGGGCGAGCATGTTTAGCGCGACGCGGGCGCGAACCCGCGACCCTCGGATTACGAGTCACACGCCTTACGCGCTGGGCCATGCCAGGCCCATTATCCGCTCAGCCCACCGAGGGGAATCGAACCCCTGATTTTAGCGTTGTAAATCCGGAGACATACCGCTGTACTAGCGGGGGGCATTACATAAAACAACTTTATAATAAAATAACTCTGTGTGTAACATAACTTATAATACATATTTTTTATTATGGAATTAAATTTCGACTTTTTGCCTGACTTTGCTTTTGAGACCTAAACTGAGGCTATTTATCTTAAGAAAGATATATGTTCCTCAAGAATACATTATGCCTCATAATTAATTCAAAAATGCAATAACAGTAACGTTTACAGTAGACAAGTTGCTATTATTGTTTTTTGAATTAATTATTTATTTAAATAGGTTCCTCACTGTACACTGACTATACTGATAGTCACCAAAAACTTTTCCACTATCAATTCTAACTTATATATTACCATACGCAGAAAAAAATGTTTATTTTTCGTTGTTATCATAAAATCATAACTCTCTCTTTTTTTTATTCCTTTACGGACCCAGCATGGCCAAGTAAATAAGACGCTTGATTCGTAATCTGAGGATCGCGGGTTTGACTCCCCGTCACACCAAACATGCTCACCATTTCAGCCATGGAGGCGTTATAATGTGATGATCAAACCCACTATTTATTTCAGTAAAACAGCAGCCCACAAGTTGGCGGTGGGTGGAGATGACTAGTTGCATTCCCTCTAGTCTTAAACTGCTAAATTAGGAACGGCTAGTGCAGATAGCTCTCCCGTAGCTTTGCACGAAATTCAAAATAAACAATAAGGATGTAGCAGAATCCCTAAAGGGTTTTGTTAAGTGAGAATAAGTTATTCAAACATACCTACTATACCATTAAACGTTCATAAGCTCTATTAAAAAATCATGGAGATACTACAGTTCAATGGCCACGTTACGGACGTGCCTATTGTCAGACTGTGTATCTAAGAAACCATATCATAGTTCTCATCTTGTTGTCGAAGAAACGCGTTCCATACTTTGAGGCCGTGATTACGTTATCAGTGTTGACTATTAAATCCCACCATACGATTAAAGTAACCTAACAGTTAACGTTGGGTGATATTGATCAACTATCTTCCCTTTATTCTTTCATATCAAAACGTTCCCTCACCCTAGAATCTGAGTTTTGATGCCCGTGGTAGAATGAGCACGGATAGCCCATTTTGTGGATCTGTGCTTCATTACAAACGTAAATAATAATTTCAAATTTACAAAGCCCATGTGTAGTTTTCTGTGTATTTCGGAAATCAATCAAACGAATGTTGCCACAAAATCTACACTGTTACAGAAAAAATCTATTGACTAAAACATGCTTCACGAAAAACATATACAATTTATGATGACGAGAAACCCACTTGAAGTAAAAATGTATCTCAGGATGGCTGGTATGGGTATTAAAATACTCTTGCTAATAAAGCAGAGAACAGCGTTTCGACCTTCTTAAATCATTTTCATGATGGCCTAATCAATTTAGTTTCTAGTAATGCGAATTTCCAGAAAAAGCATAATGTATTCAAAACATTATTCTGTTGTTTAAGCGCATCAGAACTTCTGATAAATATGAAATAAAAGCATTCTGTATGTCAGAAAGACTCTCTTTATTTACTTCAAAACTATGATTCTGATAAATAATTGATAAATATTACTTATCAAGCCTCAATTATTTATTGTAAAAGTAAGGTCAAAATAAATGATACTAAACGCAACTACCTAAATAATCTGACCACAAACTGTTAATCTCTTATCAGAGAACATGTCACATATTACAAGAACAGATACATGTTTAACTTAAGAAAACCCAACGCTCTTATGACTGATTTGAATTTTCGCAAAGCTAAACGAGTGTTATTTGCACTAGCCGTCTCTAAGTTACGGTAAGAGACTGGAAGGAGGAACAGTGGCATATTTAGAGTGGGGCTAGACTGGGCTCAGCTCCAGAACTCGAGGTCTTAATGAGGGCCCATTGATAATTATATTCTATGTAAAAAATTACATGGAATGTAGGGCCCACAAAAATGGTTAGTTCCTGGGCCTACACAACTTTATATCAGTAACTGGAGATGAAGCTAGTCATCACCAGCCACTGCCAACTCTTAGGTTACTCTTTTTACCAACGAATAGTTGTAGTAGACTTCACAGTATTTCCCAGCTGACATGACGAAAATGTTTAGTAGGACAGAGGTTCAAACTCGCGAGCTGTATATTGCGAGTTGAGCCCCCTAACCACCTGGTCATGCTAGGCCTATTTCCTTACGGTTAGCTAAAACGCGTGTGAACTAACCTGAATAATCTAGTCGTCAGGCTCCACCTATCTCAGTTTGCTGATCGATTGTAGTGAGACAAGTCAGTAAAGAACACTGATTCACCCAATTTACTTGTAATAAAGCTACATCGCAAATTTTCAATAATCTTTTCCTGCGTGTATATAATGATTTCATTATGGGACGCTGTTTATGAGAGCATTAGGTATTTCTTCCAGAAACATGATTGAGTAAATATAATTTAAGTGTTTTAATTTTTTCAGAAGATTAGTATTTATTTTGTTCTTTGTTGTAACGTTTGTTTGTTTGTTTTAAAATACGCGCAAAGCTACTCGAGGGCTATCTGCGCTAGCCGTCCCTAATTTAGCAGTGTAAGACTAGAGGGAAAGCAGCTAGTCATCACCACCCACCGCCAACTCTTAGGCTATTCTTTTACCAACGAATAGTGGGATTGACCATCACATAATAACGCCCCCACGGCTTAAAGGGGCGAGCATGTTTGGTGCGACCGGGATTCGAACCCGCGATCTTCGGATTACGAGTCGAACGCCTTAACACGCTTGGCCATGTCAGGCCACTTTGTTGTAACACATCACATAATTCATTTTAATTTCATGGTTTGTTTGTTTATTTTGGAATTTCGCGCAAAGCTACGCGGGAGCTATCTGCACTAGCCGTCCCTAATTTTGCAATGTAAGACTAGAGGGAAGGCAGCTAGTCATCACCACCTACCGCCAATTCTTGGGCTACTCTTTTACCAACGAATAGTTGGATTGGCCGTCACATTATAACGTCCCCACGGCTGAAAAGAGCGAGCATATTTGGTGCGACGGGGATTCGAACCCGCGACCCTCAGATTACGAGTCGAACGTCTTAACCCACCTGGCCTGTTTACAACATTATGAGGAAGTTATACGAATAACAAGGCGTAACTATAACTGTAGATTAAAGACGTTTGAGAAGTAAATTTGCAAAGAAAATCCTTGCAATGAAGTCTCGAAAATTTGGTGGTAACTAATTTTAAAAGAACAAACGACTATTGAAAATATGCGTGGATGTTCATTCTAATACAAATTTATTAATATATGTTTAAAGCATCTCTACAGATATCATTACAGAAACAAATGTTAGGCCTGAACTCAAAAGATACAAGTTTTGGTTTGTAACATGCTTTTTTAGAAATATAGGTACATCCCTTTAACATATTACCATTATTATCAAATATTCAATTTCGAACTTTCTCTCCTCCCGCACAAAAAAAAAAAAAAAAGAAAAACACAAAAGATATTACTACATGATAATTTTTTTAATTCAGAATTTCGCTAAACATGTTAATATGTTTTTATGTATGTGATTTAAGTTCATAATATCTCAACGACATCTTAATATATCAAAATCCGCATTTTGCAAAATTTAACTATTTATTCAGAAGTAAATATTTTCACTTTCTTTCTTGTTTTAAATTGATCAAATGAATTTAGGCCTGGCATGGCCAGATGGTTAAGGCACTCGACGAGTTCGAATCCTTGTGACACCAAACATGCTCGCCCTTTGAACTGTGAGAGCGTTATTATGTGACGGTCAATTCCACTATTCGTTGGTAAAAGAGTAGCCGGTGGGTGATGATGACTAGCTGCCTTCCCGCTAGTCTTGCACTGCTAAATTTGGGACGGCTAGCGCAGATAGCCCTCGTGTAGCTTTGGGCGAAATTCCAAACAAACCAAAGCAATCAACTGAGTTTCAAAGTCTTGTTCTAAAAATAATATTCAGAACTTTCATTTGATTTCTTCTGAAGTAAGCTAAAAGCTGTTTAACAGCTTTTAAGTTAAAAGTGCATAATGGCAAAGTAAGAAAGAAAAAAATTGGGTAAATTATTGTCTAGTTATTGTTCTTAGTTATAGTTGATATTCATTGAATACAAGTCTGTTATGTTTTTTTTGGGAGAATGTTTGAATAATGCTTAATCAAGTGCTATTATTTCTCAGCAAAGTATGGTTAAAGTACTTTCTACGAGCTATTTTTCTATCAAAATGTATTTATAGAGCTGACATAGAATGAAAATCAAACTGACGTATTATCTTATTTTCTCCTCTGTGATACTTTCTCTATCAGTTATGTATAATCTATTGTGAGAAAAGTGTAGCTCAAAAAGAAAATTAACGAGTTACTTTCTAGTGAACACAATTTGACGTTAACTAGTCACTTTATTTCTAGATTTTTTCATCATCGGAAATATTTTGTATAATCATCAGTATCATAGTATATAGAAACGTATTATGATAATGTATGTACCTCTTATCTATAGCTATATTTCATGAGGATTATGAAGACTGGTTCCAGCATTCCCACGATACTTCGCTCTACGAAGACCAGAAATTTACCGTCGATTGGATTCTTCCACAGAAAAATCTAAGATAATAATTACTATAGTAACTATTAAGGAAACATAATTACTGAGTAAGTGATACCCTTTCCTAACATATAATTTTCAATTGCTAGCTTTATTTTAATGGCGAAACATCTTCGAATAGTTATGGAATATTTTCATAGTTTTACACAACATTTCAGCAAGAAGTTCTCCAACTTTCTTTCTGAAATTGACACATTTCAAGTTAATTTCAACGGCATGAGACCCATGGTCGATTACCTATAAATTACATGTATTTAATATATTGTTTACTTTTTTAGGATATATATAGCCTTTTAAATCGTTGTATTAAAATATATTGTATAATACTAAATGCAAATTAACTCTCAAAGAATTAAAAGAAGTACCAAAATATGGCATCAAACATGAATTCAAAGAAATGTTGTGACAGCAGTGCTGCAAACTTTCACCTTGTGGGTCAAAAGTAAGTTTATTAACTTACAATGATAAAATCTAGGCATAGCTTTCAAGCGCTACAAAAAATAATGAGATTTTGAATGTGAATTTTGTTATATCCTTTCTAATTCTGAGGGTGTCATTGATTAAATAGATGATAATGATATATTCTTATCACAAACTGTGCAGAGCAAAAGTTTGTTCATAGAACATGATGAAGCGTTATTGAATTTGGAACAGATCTTCGCCCACTTTATAGAAATGTTAAGGTTAATGTGGTCAAATGCTCGTATCTTGGCTGCAAGTGCTATGCTATTTATTAAGTTGCCAAATCTCTGTTTATCAAAGAAAAGTATGTAATTGGCACATGTCCAATTAAGGGTAACATTTCATTGTGAATTTTAAAGATACCACCTTTAAACAGGTACAGAGAAATCCGTGAAATATTCAAACTATTATATATTGAAACCAGTTTTGCATACAGAGTATCATAGGAAGGTCGGAACTACTCTACAGGAACATAAGCGAAATGTTCTTTATTATCGATTTACATAAAAAAGAATTATTAAGGATTACTTTAAAATTATACAATATATCACTAATTAACACTTTAATTTAGAGTAGCTGGTGTAAAAACTTTCAAAATAAGCATTAACATTATTGCACAAGATATATTTAAAACAATAGTGAATTTACGATGTAAAAGAAAGTGATCGATATCATTTTGTAGAAAATTCGTAGACGGCAGCACAAACCTCTCGTTAGATGCTTGTCATCTTATTCCGTTAGTGTTATATAAAAATTTAAGGGCTATAACTAGTTAGTAATATTGAGTTTGTTTGTAATTTTAATATCCTCTTAAGCAGCATAGCATGGGAGATTCAACTTACGATCGTGCTATAACTGTTTTTTCTCCTGATGGTCATTTATTTCAGGTTGAATATGCGCAAGAAGCGGTGAAAAAAGGTTCTACGGCGGTGAGTAGGCCTAGTGCTACTATTGCTACTTGTGGTGTATTGGTGTTAGAAACAAAGTTTCAAAATGCTGGTGAAAAAATATTATAGTTCACATATAGCTAGATTCGCATGCCATAGCATTCTTAAGAGAGATGTGTTGAATCTTGATTGATTTTTACTACATACATTTGTAACTTCTAAGTAATCTGTGATTTTTATAAATTGAGTATAAAGCGTAACTGTCATTTTAAAAGACTGGGAAATAATGCAAATATTTAAATTATTGTGTGAGTTGTACTCTGTAGTAATTTGCAATAATATTCTTATGCGATCTAGAGAATTGTCAAGATACATACGAAAACATTTAAAATAAATGTAGAACTATGTGCATTGAATTAATTATTATTAATCGTTGTTGTTGCATCTTATCATTCAAATATTTGGACTGATGGTTATTTAGTATTTGAAAGATCATTTTCAACTGTCAGGTATCTAGCAATTGGTCCTCCAGTGGGACAGCAGTAAGTCTTCAAATTTACAGTGCTAAAATTGTGGTCAATTCTCCTTGGTGGACGTGGAAAATAGCTTCATGTAACTTTGCTATAAGAAAAATACACACACACACATCTATCCATTGTATTGAATAAAAATATAATGTATTTTCAAAAACTAGTGACAATAACTATGTATTGTATGCCAATTCAAAATTTGCAAAAAAAAAATTGTTTCATCTATTCTACTATGTAATATGCAAAACATGTAGTTGAAAATACATTGTATCAGAATGTTTTGAAGAAGGAAAAATGTAAAGATAATATCAACACTAGAACTTGCCAATACAAATGTATATACTTAATAGTAATACACAATGCTTGAAGTTGGCTGGTGGGTGGTATGTAATGGTGTAATATACCAACACCTATTTAATTTTTTTTTCTTACTATTATGATTCCATTTCTTGCAGATCATTTTCTTAAATTTTTTAGTGTTGGAATTAACATTTATGTTTGTGTTCACTCTACTCTTTCTTTTGCTATGCTGATATTTCCATACCTTCACTATTGTTTTTCCACTTTGAGCACTGGTAACTAGAGCTGAAGGATTTGTGGAATTTGCTGATTGGTTAATCATCAGGTTCTTTACACAGTTACATTCAACTAAAACATTATTATCCAAAGAAATGGCCAAAACCATGTGATGTTAAAAATTGGGTTTTGATACTTGCACTTGGCAGAGCACAGATAGATAATTGTTTGGGTCTGGATTTAACAAAAGAAAAAAATATAATAGATATATTCTGATTAACTGATCAATTTTGTGAGTTGTGACATGATTAAACTAGAAAAATAAACTAATCAAAAATAACAATGAAAAATCATAATACCAATATTTTGTTTGCTGTGTTATTAGAATAATTGAAAGTAATAATAATCAGAAACTCTAATTTTTGTGACATTAATATGTTTTATCATAGTTTCAGTTATTGTATAGTTTAAATAATTAGAAACACTTGTTTATTTTCATGATATCAATCATTTTATATAAAAGTAATAGACATAGTCAATGCTGAAAGGAAATTGGTAATATCAGTTGAGTTAATTGCACAGTAATTAGTCTATACAGATGTGTCTGTGTGTGTGTGTATATATATATATACATTTCTCAAATAGAATATTACAAATATTTTTTTATTATCATGAATCTACAGATCATCTTAAACATGGATCACTAAAAAATCAAGTGACATTTTCTTATCTAGTGAGAGAGAATTATTAAGTTAATTTATTGTATCACTTCTGAATTTTACAATTACTGTCCTTTTTTCATTACCCTAACGATAATGTCTTCAAATGGTAAGCAATTCAATGAATTTAAATTGTAGGATATTCAGACAAGTGATAATGCTTATAAGTCCTGTTTGTGTATGGTTGCATTCTGTAATCTGAACTTGAATAAATGTTCGGACATCTTTTATAACATATTAGTGATTAAAAATTATAAATACATCTGTACCCATTTATGATTACTTCTTTTATGTTATATTTAAAAGTACAAAACAGTTGCCCAATTTTTTGTTTTTGGTGTCTACAAGTAGAACCAAAACAAAGTTTTATGTTCTGTGTTTTAGAATTCAAGTAAGATTTGTTAAAATTTTGTGGGTATTTATATTCTGTATACTATTGCACGTAACGGGAAAAAATACACATTGAGGCTTACAGTATTTATCCAACTAACTTACAGTTAAGAGGCTTGCATTTAAACTTTAAAAATTTGTTATATAGCAGTTTATTAACAAATTACAACTTGTACAGTTTCTGTCAATTTTCTTTGTGTGCAAAAGTTACTCAATAATGAATAGTGGATCACTATTGCAACATGCAACCTGTACAATGGGCAAAAGTATTTTAGCCTTCATATGAACATCACTTTACACTTTGAATTACCAGAGTCTGAATCAGACTGTCATCATTAATTCACAGACACATCTTGAATATAACTACTTATTAGCAATGATGAGAAAACCCATTTGTAGAGAAAAATATATGTAAAAATGGCTGGTTTGGGTTGAGAAAACTCCTCTACATAAAAATTTTCTCAACCCAAACCAGCCATTTTTACATTTAGTGTAACTACTTACATAACAAATCTAATTTTTTGTATGCAACAGACTTTTATATTTAACACAAAACCTACCGTATTCCATGTAAAGATATAATAAATTCAAAATTATAGTCAATGTTTCTTCAGTACTTATGTTCAAGGTGTGTGTGAATTGGTGATGAGTCTGATTCAGACTCTGGTAATTCAGAGTATAAAGTGATCATATTGAAGGCTGATATACTTTTGTCCATTGCACAAGTTGTATATTGCATTTTTACAAGCTTTACAACCTCTGAAGTGTGTACTTACATTTTATTTCAGGATCTCTTTTTTTTTTTTTTTTTTTTGTATCTGGCATTTACTCTCTTTTATATTGAAATGTTGTTAAATTGGCAATGCTCGGGTAAGATTAATAGTAGATAACTCTGACATCATACAAATGCTATGTTGAATGGCACTATTGAAGGTTGTGGCATATGCATGATAAAACTCACTTGTTGTGAGTAGGTTTAAAGCATCAAAATTAAATGAAATTTAACCTTTCACTTGTATATCAATCTGAATAAGTATGTAGGAGTTTAAAATAAGTCATCAAGCAAACCTTTGTAATATAGATATCTGGAAACAAGATGCTACTCCATTATAAACAAGTACATTTCTGGGTCTGTTAGTCCTAATACTGAAATATACACACACAAAATTTTAAAAGCAATAAACTTTGTTTTTTCCTTGTCATGAGTAGCATGATAAAATTACTATACTAGTACTGCAAGCTGTTTCATTCTGAGTTAAGAAGAAAATTAAACATGTTTTATAAAATAGTATATTTTGGTAAAATACTTTCATAAATGTAACTTTAAAAAGTCCATATGTGTATAACTTGACAAAAGTGAATAATTACATTAATTTATTGTTAAAAATGTAAACAAAAATCACTGAATAAATAAAGTACAAAACATCAAACTAAACTTTAAAGACTAACCTTTTGCTGACAGGAGCTCTTCAGCTGTGAGGTTATGCAAAAAAGAAGTCAACATAATACGTTTGTTGAACTCTGAAAATACCTGTTTGCAATCAAACTCATGTTTCGTTAAATTTTGATTTCAAAAATACTTTGTATTTTGGAACTATTTGTATATTATGTGGTACTCTAGCAGAACAGTTCTAGTTGTTGAACTTGGTAAAGAATATCCTTCACTTTAAAAAGTTGCTAAAACAATTTTTAACTGTGAAAAAGAAATTGCTGTGAAAAAACATTTTGAATTCTCATTGTAGGATAGCCTTTATTTAGTTTTATTCAAATCATTCATTTAACACCTGGCTATTAAATATAAATAACTGTCATTTATGTTGTTTGCAAAAACCAAGATGTATTTAATAAATAATAGATTTAATAAGAAAATTTAAAAATAACCACCATAACAAACTTGGAAACAGTTTAATTCTGTTTTTGGAACTTCATGGCATTGTCATGTAACCAGAAGTTAATGTTGTATTTGTCACTGTGTCCTTCATTTTCTTTTTTTTTTAATTGCAGGTTGGTGTTCGGGGGAACACAATTGTTGTTTTAGCAGTTGAGAAAAAATCTGTTGCAAAGCTCCAAGAGGAACGAACAGTCAGGAAAATTTGTTTACTTGACGATCATGTTGTGATGACTTTTGCCGGTAAGTCTTAAGTTTGAGAAGGATTTGAGTTCTTGCATAAGTAAATATGATAATTGTTAAGGTAACTACAAGTGTTTGTTTAGGGTTATACAATTCAAATAATATTATGCAGCAGTAGTATTAATTACATGTATACAAGAAATGTCTAGAAAATTAATGTTTTAACTGAATATAAATCTATATCATGAGTTAGAAAATATTATGTTTGTTTTTATATGGCATTAAGTTTAATTCCCAATCTTTGTTTTTTTTTCAAACAGATTCATAATTGGCTCACATATGTATCCTAATGCATTGCAAAAAGTTGACTTATTGAATGTAATATTGTATGAATGAGATGCTTGTTTTAGGAGCATTTAGTTTGCTTTAGATCATTTATATATACTCACAAATATGAAATTAAAACCTGAAAAGCCCTCATCCTTTTTAAAAGCCACTGCTGAAAGAGCTTCTAAGTGACACTGATTTTAAAAAAATTGAAGTGTATTGATATGTAAACTCTGACACTTCAGAAACATTTTGTAAAAGCAAAGTCTTTTGTAGAAAGATTTAGGTGAAAATGCAAAAATATAACTGGACAAAAAACAAATTTTGTTGGATCTTAAAATCTCAAGATAAAGGGTGTTGAACTACCTGCCAGAGAAAGTAGGGTCAGTCTACAAGTTACAGAAGACATTAAAACTAGAGAAATAATTTTGTCTTGTGGGAAAATATTTAAATATGGATGATAGGTGAAATAAATTTGAGTTTTTTGACCATAGAAAAGTGCCTATTGAAAACTAATTGGTATGTTATGGCCCTTTTGTAAGGATATGGGACATATTGATGTGTTTAATGTATTTTGTAAAGATTTGTCATTGTGATATGTTCCCTTAAAAATACATACTAGCATAATTAGACATTTTTGCAAGGACACATTAATTTGTATCAAACACTGACACTTTGGTTGAGTATATTTATTATGTTAGCTTTGTTGAACTTGCATGTTATCTGATAAAACTTTTATTTGTAGGGTTAACTGCAGATGCAAGGATATTAATTGACAGGGCAAGAGTGGAATGTCAAAGTCACAAGCTGACAGTGGAAGATCCAGTAACATTAGAATATATTACACGTTACATAGCTCAATTGAAACAGGTATGTTCAAGTGTCAGTTTACTCGTGTAATTCTAGGAAAGATATAAACACTACATACAGTAGAAGTACAGGGAAATAATTGACAATATATTTACTGTAGAGCTTCATGTTCTTCTTTGTTCATTTTAATTTCACTGGCTTTTGATTACTGAACTGTAATTTCCAATAAATTACACCAGGGCTTAATGCTGAAAACTTATAATTTAATACCTATGTTGAAAACACTGTAAGCAACTTTACACTAAAGAGACAAACAAACCAATAAATGACAAGATCAAGGCTTCCAAATATAATAGTTATTTTAATAATATACTAAAATGAATGGTTTTTGACTATAAAACACATTTAATTTGAGACATTAACTGAGGTACTTGGTTCTAGAACTGAAAATGATTACTTTTGAAACTTGCTACTTTTTTTCACAAATATTTTTCTTCTGTGTAAATATATAAAAATGAAAAAAGTATTTCACTGAATTCTTACATTTAATCATTCAAATGGACAAGTGTTGGGTATTGCCTTGTAGTTAGTGTATATGAACTCTGAATCCAAAGGTTCGTATTTCATGATCTGTTGCTGTAAAGAAGTGCTTCTCTCTCCAGAATCAAGAGTACACTATAAGAAAGGCAGAAGTTAGTTTCCACTATTTTGATAATGGTAGCAGTGGGTATGTTTTTTCTACATCTTCCATTTGGTTGATATGTTAGATGAACTGATTCATTTAGTTTTTTAAACACTTTTTGCCACTCAAACTTTTTAAATATGAAGTATTACAGAAAATGTAGTTTTTACAGATTCATTAAATCCCTCTATCATTACAAAATATTAAAAATAAAAATGTTTGATTTTTATGGAATTAACATAAAATTAGTTTTGATATTATCAATTGTTGTTAAGTTTTTGAAATGTAGTTTCATTGTTCATTACATCATGCATAAGCATTATATAATGTCTTGGCCCTGCGTGGTTCGGTGGTTAGGGTGCTCATCTTGTAATTTGATGGTCTTGGGTTTGAATCCTCATCTCACCAAACATGCTTGCCCTTTTGGCTGTGGAAGCATTATAAACAAAGTGACAGTCAATCCCACTATTCATTGATAAAAGAGTAGCTCAAGTGTTGGTGGTGGGTGGTAATGACTAGCATCTTACCTCTCGTCTTACACTACTGAATTAGGGATGGCTAGTGCAGATAGCCCTTGTGTAGCTTTGTGGGAAATTCAAAAACAAATTATAATGGTTTTATCAAATTGATAAAACTTAACTTAATCAAGGTTCTTGTTCTTCATTATGGTTTTTTACAAGTGGTGAACAGCCAAGGTTGTAATAACTTAATTATAAAGTTTAGATCTGATTTTTCAAGAAAAAGAGTTAACTTATAAAAATAAATTTGTTTTACAATAACACAAATGTAGAAGACTTAAGGAAGTATAGCTTGGGTTGTAAATATATATGCATACTAATATAAAGTCTAGTTTAATCATGAGCAAAGATGCTCGACTGATTTCTGTTTGAAAACAGTTTTTTTGTAACAATCTTCTTCCTTAACACCAGAAGGTGTATTTTTTTATTAATTTGTTAGTTCCAAACTTAATAAATTTCACGTAACTTCTAGATCCTTTTTCCCATAGATCAAAATTTAACACAGTGTTGAAGGAAGAGCTTTTACTAGATCACAGCTATAGAATTTGATTCACCACACTACATTTATTTTGTTGGAAATAAAATTATAGCTTGCATATAAATGGAAAATTGGTGAATGTTTTAGCAAAAATAGTGTTTAGTGGGCTAAATATACCACACCTAAAACATTAGTTCACAAACTGTTGGGACATATTTTTAGTGTAATAAAGGTGTTTGTAGCCAGATTTATTCTTAGCTATATAATTAAGTAAAAATAACAGTTTATCTCAATGTTGAAATCTGTTGTGTTTTCAAAGCATAATTTAGATAAATTTTAAAAAGCCCTGAGCAATCTTTGCAGTGAACTTTGGTTAACATGAAAAAAAATTATTGTTGGTTAAACGTCAAAATTGAGTATTACGTCAATGGCATAAGATAGATGAAGAGAGAGTTTGGTCTGAGATTACAATTGTTATTTTAACAATATTTTAATCTTTGTTATTGAGGTTGTTTACTTTACAAATTTATCTGTTGTATTACTGCTGTAGTTAGTTTAACTACATATTATTCCACAGGAACTGCAGAGTGGTGAAGAAATTAAAAAAATGTTACACTTATACAAGTTTAAAAGCCCTTTGAAGGGTTCATAATAAAATCCACTTTAAATAAGTACAGACCATGTGGTATTGCTTTTACTACTGAAACATTTCTAAAAACCTTTAACACACCTAAATTTTGTGTCTGTTATTTCCAGCATTTTCAAATCAAGAATTGTTTTTAATGTAGATAACATTATTTAGGAAGTAGAGAAATTGTCAAAGGACTGGTGTGCTTCCAGAAAGATTTAAATCTACAAGTTCTAATGCTAATGGAAATAAAAGACACTTTTGTTAATTTTAGGTTTGTAAAATTGAAGCAATTTCTAAGTTTGTTGATGTGTCATGATAAATCTGAAATAGTTGAAGGAAGTGTTGTAAGAATAATAAAGTCTGAAATAAAATGTCAGAGTAAAGATACACTTTCCTAAGTTTCATGTGAACATATGTTTAATACATTACAAATTTTTAACAGGAAAATATGCTTAAATATCTAGCCATTTCAAGAAATGTACAGAGTGCTTATTTGTTAAGTGTAAGATGTGACAAACTAGTTAGTATTTTAAACTGAATACTAAAACAGATTTGGATTAGCTCATTATATTGTAAACCAAAAATTGTTTATCAAATATCTTGCTGTCCTCTTAATAGATCATAAAATTTAGTTTTATGATTTATAGATATTCAAATTTCAGAA
The DNA here is from genome assembly GCF_004210375.1 of Tachypleus tridentatus. Lineage (NCBI taxonomy): Eukaryota > Metazoa > Arthropoda > Merostomata > Xiphosura > Limulidae > Tachypleus > Tachypleus tridentatus. Next base: position 216,686,178 of record NC_134837.1, read on the forward strand.
ATCATTTCAAGAGTTTGAGGAAAAAAATGTAGGTTAATATCAAACTCATTATAAATCAGACTGGGTTCTAAAGCAGTTTTGAACACGTTTACTTCTTTTAGTCTAATAAATAACTTCAAAAGTATCTTCTTCATTCTTGCAATATCATTATTTTATTTGTTTTTTTTCTAGCGTTACACACAAAGTAATGGTAGACGACCCTTTGGAATATCTGCACTGATTGCTGGTTTTGATTATGACAACACACCTCATCTTTTCCAATCTGATCCCTCAGGTGTCTACCATGAGTGGAAGGTAGGTTTAAAAAGATTAACTCACAGGTATTTACTACAAACATGGTAAATTTCAGAAAATTAACATCAGTGATGTCAAGAAAACCCACTTGTAGAGAAATATATATGCAAAAACGACTCGTTTGGGTTGAGAAAATATTTTACGTAGAAGAGCGAACAACGTTTCGACCTTCTTCGGTCATCATCAGGTTCACAAAGAAAGAAAGAGGTAACTGACCGGAAGCTGACCACATGTTTGGAAAGGGTTGTGTAACTGAGTGTCGGAATGTAGAGGGAGATGTTAATGTTTGAATATATAATTTTATATTATTTATTTTATTATATTTAATACAGGTATAAAGGCATTTCTTTATATTGGTTCATTTTGGGTTTAAGTTGTTGTATAAGTAAGGCTTCTTTAATTTTGCATTTGTTTATGTTTGTTTCTTAACATATTTAACATATCCAACCAACAATTAAACACAGATGAGATACATCTGCCTAACAAAGGACTCAACTTCACAATAGCACCTAGGTACATTCCAACCATAGAAATCAAAACATGTTTAGAAGATCTAGCCAGGAGACTTGTGATACTTTCTACAGAAACAAAAACAAGGAAACAATAAAAAACAACCAACAGAAAGAAGACAACTTAGATAATTTTATTGACATCCAACAGCCAAACTTTCCAGGTAAAATTAAAAATTTATATTTTCCAGAAATGCCTAAAAACATCTTAAACAATTTTTTCAAAGAATTTTCTCACAAAACCATCAACATAATTTCACAAAACAGAAAGCTAAAAAACGATCTTACAAAAGGAGACATTAATTCCATTAAAAACCTAAAACAAGACAAAAACATAAAAATTCTAAAAGCAGATAAAGGTAATGCTATAGTCGTAATGAACACGAATGAATACATCCAAAAAATGAAGAACATCCTATCAGACACGAACAAATTTAAACCAATACACACAAATCCAACAAAGACACACAAGATGCAACTAAACAAATTACTACTAAAAAAAAAAAAAGCCAACACAATTTCACAAACACTTTATTCTTACCTACGTAAAATTGACTCACGCACACCACAAATATACGGCATCCCCAAACCTCAAAAACTAGATTGTCTATTACGACCAATAATGTCCACATATGAATCGTTTAATTACAATCTTGGTAAATACATAGCATGGGCATTCTCCAAATATGTAACATCAGCCAGCTCATTTATCAAAGACTCTTTTAATTTCAAGTCTAATCTAAATCAACTTAATCATAAAGCCTTAATGGCCAGTTTCGATGTTATATCCTTCTTTACAGAAGTTCCAACCACTGAAGCCTGCAAGATAGCTTGAGAACTCTATATCCGAGACCCTAACCCAACTATAGACATTCCCAGCAACTAATTAACAACCCTCCTAGAATTCACCACGATAAAGACAAACTTCATGTTCAACAACCACAACTATATACAAACAAATGGCCTAAGCACGGGCAACCCAGTATCACCAGTTCTAGCCAATATTTTTATGACACAAGTTGAAACAAGAGCAATTAACACAGCATTACATCCACCACTATACTGGTACAAATATGTAGATGACACAGTTGTGGGATTCAGATCTACAGAACACACACTTAATTTTTCAATCACATTAACTTCACATGTGAACAGGAAGAAAGCAATCAGATATCATTTCTTAACCTCAAAATTACAAGAACCAACACACAATTCAAAACAGAAATCCACCGAAAAATCACCCATACTGGACTATACATTCCTTGGGACTCAGCACATGAAACAAAAGAAAAACTCAACATTCTAAGAAACCAAATAAACACAGCCATAAAACTATGCTCACCAGATAACATTAACGATGAATTAGACAAAGTAAAACAATACTTTATCAACATCAATAAGTTTTCTCCACAAACCGTAGAAAACATTATACGCACACACAGACTGAAAGCAAAATCAACCAACAAAAGTAAATATATCTCGCGAATCAAAAAATCACGAAACCATATACTGCTGCATACCATGTATCCCCGACATCAGCAGACAAATAACCAACATTTGGCAAAAACTAGTAACAAAATATGGCATTCCAGTTAATACCAAATTTATTCAAAAACCAGGCACAAAACTGAGGTCTATACTATGTAAAGACTACACTGACAAACACCACACCAACATTATTTATAAAATACAATGTGATAACTGCCACGACTTCTATATTGGAGAAACAAGTAGAAAAATGGAAACCAGATTCAAAGAACGTAAGTCACCTTCACACGTTTTCGAACACTGCAAGTCAAATAAACACAACATAACCATAGAAAACACTCAAATACTAAATAAAGAAACAAACATAAACAGATGCAAAATTAAAGGAGCCTTACTTATACAACAACTCAAACCCAAAATAAACCAATATAAAAGAACACCTTTACACCTATATTAAATATAATAAATAATATAAAATTATATATTCAAACATCTAACACTGCCCTCTACATTTCGACACTCAATTACACAACCCCTTCCAAACATGTGGTCAGCTTCTGGTCAGTTACCTCTTTCTTTCTTTGTGAACCTGATGATGACCGAAGAAGGTCAAAATGTTCGTTCTTTTACGTAGAATATTTTCTCAACCCAAATGAGCCTTTTTGCATATATAGAAAATTAACATGTTTATTATGAATGCATAGTTAGTTTCAAAAACATTTAATTGATGGGTGTTTATTATGAGTGCAGGGTAAGCTTTAGTGGAAGATAAATAACTTAATAAGAATCTCTGAATCTAACCATAAATGGAAGGAAAATTTCGTAAAAAAATTTATCTTGTCCAACCATGAATAGAAGATCAATTTTCAAAGCATATTTTTCTCTGGTATTTTGTGACTGAATAACAAATTCCAAGTATACACTAAATTCTATGAAAAATGTTGAATAGGTTACTGAACTAGATTGTTGGGTGGTAGAAATGTCACTGTGTAACAACTTCTTAAACCTTGTGATAGTAGTTCATAATAGGGATTGCACGTAATTGCACAAAACCCAGTTAGAATGTTTGAGCAAAAAGCATCTTTAACAGTGAAGGTTCAGTTCAAACAACACTTTAAAACCTTTGTTGCTGACGACTTAGGCTGTGCACATATGAAAATGCACAAAAAAAACACACACACATTAAACATACAAAGAAAATCTCAAATTGTCCCTTTGTAATAATTATTTTCTTGCCAGCCTACAACACAAACGGCTTGGTATATTACACTCAAACTTTTTGTAGAATGTTGAATAAGGTATTACAAAGATCATAGGGGTATTAAAATGTTTTTGTTTCTTCAATATTTTAATTAAGCTAAAAACATAATTGTAGCATAAATGATTGTATCACTACTTCTTGAAGTTTTCTTTTAAATATCTAGTGTTCCTTTTAAAATGATTTGAACGCTGTGCAGTCTGTCTTTTGGGAGCCAAACCCTATACTGTGTAAGAAGTGAAGGAGTAGAAAAAATCAGTACATATAACATTAAATTATATCATGTTCATAGAATAATTACTTTAAAAAACACGAAGGTTTATTTAAAGCAACATTTTAGACGTGTACTTTTTATTTGTTGTGTGCTAATACAGGCATATATTTGCTCATTATTGTGCATTACGTATAGAGAACTTAGTTATGCAGAAACAATAAATGGTCACCTTATTCTAAAAAAACATTATCCCTGACAATCTTCAGCTACAGCTTAACATTTTACATTTGGAACGAATGCGATAAAATAGTCAATAGTTGCAGTATATCATCATAAACTTTATCAGCTAGCTATGTATAGGTGGCTATCAAATCAAATAATCAAATTCCTCTTTTGAATCCACAAAAAAATGAGTTTTTAGTTTAAGTAAATGGCTACAATATCTCCAGGCCTTGTTTGCTTATTGTTTTTACAATTTTTATAATCTCAATTAGCAGGTTTTTAAATTACTTTTTTTTTATCTAATTATATTTATGTATTTTTTAATAAAGGAAGACTCACTTTCAGGTATGATTGTAAGTTATTTGCAAAAAATGAAAAACTAGCTAATTGTAACTCCTGCATAATGTATTTGCTTAGCTAACTGTAGGTTCACATAGCAACATCCATCTGGTGTGTAATATATATTCCATTGAATACCTGTCATAATGTGAATATACATGTTGCTTGAAAGAGATCAAAAGTAAATGATTTAATTTCATATAAAACTAAGATTTATCCTTCTTTCAGATATCACGCTATCTTTATGAACTAAAATATATTGTTTCTTTCATTAAAATATATTTTTTGGCTGACTGTGCTAAAGTGTGGGCACTTGACACATTTTATTGGTTTCAGGCTAATGCAACTGGTCGGAATGCTAAAACTGTTAGGGAGTACTTAGAGAAGAACTACAATGAAGAAGTGGCAAAGTCTGATGAAGCAACAATAAAGCTTGCTATAAAAGCTTTGTTAGAAGTTGTGCAAGGCAAGAATGTAGAGGTAGCGATAATGAAAAGGGGACAATCGCTAAAGGTGAGTCAGATTGTGAAGCTGAACATCTGAAATTTTCCTGTTTCTTTTCATTATTGTATAGAAGGTTAATTGCTCATTAAATTTATATTTACTCTTTAAAGTTAAATTGGTTTCTTGAAAAGCAAAAAATGAATTTGAAAAGGTGTTGCATTAGTTCTTCTATTTTCCTGTTTCATGTTCTGAAGCACATTCTGCAGTTCAGTAAAAACCACTTGAAAGATTGCAGGCTTCTTGTATGGTGTAGTTTCAGATTTCATTTGTTGTTCCTTTATATATATAGTGTATAATGCTTGTATTAGCATTTGGACAATACAAAGTTGTGTGTTTCTTATATACATTGCAAATCATGGTGTCTGTCTGAGGAATCATCTGTTTTTTTCTTTCAAAAGCTGTGCACACAAACAAAGCTCAACATTAAGTTTGAAATGATAATAGAACAGACATGGATAATATTTACATCAAATTTGATTTTGTAAGTGGGATATTCTGCACTAAATTATTAGGAACTAATCACTGTATCATTCACATATCAAAATGTGACATAACTGAAAGATTAAAAATACAGATTTACTGTATGTTATTGTGGAGTGGCTTTTAGTATGACTGAAATGCTCAATAACAACTTTTTATGGTGGGTGATATAAGTACAGAATGTTGACACCTTTTCAAAGTCCATGAAATAATTTAAATATATTAACTTTTACTGTCACTAGGTATGGTTACTTTTGTTTTTATATTATATATAGGATTTTTTGCTAAATACAATCACATTGACTGAAAATGTGTGCAGAAATGCTTTTACTTAACCTGTAAAATTTTACAAATTTTGGTAAACCATGTGTTGAAGCTAAGACCAGTCTTTTATGCTTATATTTTAAATTACTAAAGCGATGCATGGTTTAATTATTATCACTGACAATGTTTGACATAGTGCCTAGCATTGGAGGGAATGTTTCCGTGTTTGAAGATACTGTGAACAATTGAAATAATTGTCTTTTATGAATATTTTAATTACAATGTTCTATGTACTACCAGACAATACTTACATCAAGTATATACCTTTGACCTTGTAACTAGTTAATGTGCAGAAATACTTCCAAAAATATTTAATCACTAGTCCTCAGGCCTGATTGTTTGATTTTATTAGCATTGTAACAAATTTATCTTCAAATTAAATCTAATTTGTAACTGTCTACTATCATGTAACTTTAGTTGTACTTCAGTCATTTTACCCTCAGTGTAGGAAATTTGATTATGCTTAATTTGTTACCTACACTTTCTGATAATTTTGAAAAGTCTCATAACTTTGTTTTCAATATAGCTAGAGTGAATAAACAGACCCACTTGTAAGCCATGGAATGAAGACACGTTATGTACTGGGATGTTTTTTAATTTGTCTGTCTTATGGCAAAGTAAGCCATAAATTCACATGCACTTCCTTTACCTTTGTTTTGCAGATTAAAAGATATAAATGTTTGAGTTTTTAAAATGAAAACTTTAATTATTGAAAGCATGAAGCTATTTTACATTTTTTAAATAATTACAATGTCAACTTAAGCAATTTTTGGAGTGTCTTTTTGTAATAAGTAACTCTTAAAACAATTTTTTCCTTTATTTTCACTGTTTTCAAACTATTAATTACAAAATAATTACATTTCCCCACTTGACATTTTTGAATTAAAAATCAGATATATTAAAAGGTTTTATCATGTTCATATTTCATATAAAGTCAGATTATTCATGGCTGTGATACAGTGCATGTTTTAACCACAAAAATAGCAACATAATTTCTAAGAGAACTTGCTTAAGTTAAGTAAGTGCTAATAATTACTTTTTATTTTCATATAATTTGCACTTTTTGTACAATTTGATCAGTTCTGTGGTACATCTTATTACCTCTGCCAAATGAACTATTGTTTTCACTCATTTCTTAGTGTGTGTGTGTGTGTGTGTGTGTGTGTGTGTTGTTGAACATTAAAATTGTAAAGGTTTTCATTTCACTTTGATTGAATTTGGTACAAACAACTGTTTACCGTTTTTGCTAAATGTAGCCCAGTGATAGAGAATGCACTAAAGGTCATCTACTTTCATTATAATGGTAACAAATCAGGATTTTTAATATAGTTAAAACTCTTAAATAAATTGAAATAGAAAGATGATTTTGGCACCTAGACCTACAGTGTTGAGTATGGGAATTTGTTGTAAAATTTATAATGGTTATTGCAAAAAAATAAAAAAATAGTATAGTACAGAAATGAATAGTTAATCAAAATAGTACAGTCTTCCTCAAACCTTGGATCATACAAGCAGGCAAACAAAAAGAAAAATTTGGCATCTAGTGCTACTAGCCAGTTGTCTTTCTTTTAGTCAAAAGTTAATCAGTGACAGGTGGCATTAGTAGCTTTACAATAACAAGATAGGGCAAGCAAGTTTGGTAGCAATATTTATATACTTATGTAGGTAAGATAATCAAATTAGTAATAATTAGAATCCTGATTTTAATTAGTTGATTTATATTTTAATAACAATCATTTTCTTCATAATTCCATTTAAGTTATTAATTTATGTATTACTAATCAGTGTAATGGCTACTCTAAGGTAATTGATTATATTGATCAAGTTGCCCAACTTCAGTGCAAGTTGCATTTTTTAAATGTGGTTTTTGTTTGTAGTCTCTAATACACAATTTAAAAACCACAAATTTTGCTTATGCATCTAAGGAAATAATTGTTTCCATTTTTGTCTGTAATTCAGATGCTTGACTCTGAAGACATAGAAAAGTATACTGCAGAAATAGAAAAAGAAAAGGAAGAAGAGGCTGAGAAAAAGAAACAAAAGAAGTGAAGAGAACATTCAGTTGTTTCTATCTCAAAACTTATTGTGACAGATATTTGAAATAAAATGAGATTTTTGCAACTGGCAAAAGAAAGCCTAATAATGCTTTCTTGTTCTTATTGTAGTTGATTCTTTTCCATTATTACTTTTATTTCACTGGCATAGCACACATTTATTTAATAAATAATTTTATTAAATTGATTTAATAAAAATAATAGATATGAAGCGAGTAGGATGCATTTAACAAATTAGTGATGTATACTGCTAATAATATATATACTTATATAAAATCATATTCTTCATTTCCTGAATTTATTTCTACATTTTTGGGTTTTTTACTGTTTGAGTTAGATATTTTGACTGCAATCTCCATCTTCAAGTAACTCTGATTTGTAAAAAGAAGATATCTCTACAGAGTTTAATTTCAAGCCTAAGTTTAACCATGCTTTTAATGTGTAAGTTGTTTTTGCTTACTTCTACAAACAGACTCAATAACCAATGGAATGCAATCAATATCACCTTAAATTAATCTGAACTCCCCCTTCCCTGAAAGTTGTTTGTCAATTCTATCTTCAAGTAGGCAATTACTTCTCTTATTTCACCCCTATCTATATGTTGAAGCTATTATTGTTCCAAATATATCATGAAATTAGTTTAGGCAAGAGGCAATTATACTGTTTAATTGGCTACAATCAATCCCCATATCCCAGCATGAGAGTGATGGTTTATATGGTTCCCATTGCTTGGGATTTTGTGCCATAAACAGAACAATGGACAAACTATGCTCCAACTGTGAAATCAGCTTGAAGACTTATTTTAAAACAAATGTTTATTGTATGTTTATTTTCATTTAAATCACTGTCCACCTCTGTCTGTTTACTGTTCTCAGTCAGCATGATTTACTTGGCTAATTATCTTAACTCTTTATAAAATAAAACAACTGAACATGTATTATTGAAAAAAAACATAAGATAATATTTTTTACACACTCTACTGCAGTATTTCATCTGTTTTGCTACTTGTTGATGTTTATTGTTAAGCACAAAGGGCTTTCTCTTCTTTGCCCATTGCAAGTATCAAAACTTTATTCTTGGGGTTATAAGTATAAACTTGCTACTAAGCCAATGGGGTCTCTCCCCTGATCATTGATATTTTTCAGATATCTGGAAGCTCAAACACAAAATGTAAATATAAAGTAATACCTTATTTCAGTTATATACAGATTTAAATTTGATTTACATTAAGCAACTCATTCCTATATTAAAGTGGAGTGCTCTAAACTAAAATTTAAAAAAATCAAGTCCTTATTGTAATAGTTCAGTAATTGATATTACTATTGTTAAAAACTGTTGTGAAGCCCATAACTTTTAATAAATGTATGAATCTATTTTTTGCATAGTTTAATAGCTAAAATGTGAGCCAGTAATCTGCTCTGTCTGAAATTATCTTAGGAAATAAAATATTGTTTGTTCAAAAAAAATTAAATTGCTGGTACATAACATTCACTATTAGTTACTAACCATATATTTGTGAATGCAAAATCTGCTAGGAATGCTTGCTTTTTTTTACTATTAATTTTAGTGTTTTTTTTTCTATATCAGTGTGGTTAGTTACATGCACTTGTTACTAAAAACAGTAAGCACCTAATGAGGCTCCCTAATGGGTCAAAAGCAAGTCTCTGGGCTTATAAGATTAAAAGTCAGCTTCAACACATTGATGTGCAGAGACAGATCTTTGTTTCACTTTATCTGTCATCTCAAACAAGTTAAAAAGGTAAGATGTGGTTCTATATTTACCATAATGAACTTGCAAGATGTTTCCGATTCTAAAATCACTAAAATACTTTTAAAATTAATAAGTGAGGGTGTTTGTTGTTGATATTTCATTATATGAAAGGCAATTTGCCAAATGTAAAAGTAGTATATTTTACAAAACAAAAATTCATTTTATAAATTTAACATAAACTAGCCTTTTGGTTTGAAATCAGATGGTGCACTTTGTGCACCACATTGTTTACAAGCATAGAATCTTGGGTAGGCTAGTAAACAAATCATTTACCAAATGTATAAAATATCAGAAAACATTGAAACTATGTAACTGAAAGTTTTGTGGAACTTGTTCTAAATGCCAGTACCATTATACCAAGTGGTAACTGACAAAGTCATTGCAGAGAATTTAAAAAGGAATCACTATTTTAAAATATCTTACAGAAATGGAGATTTACTGTAAAACAACTGTTGCAAATTATGATACCATTTGTCTTCAATATCTTTCATTTTTTAATTGAAAAATGCAACATATTTATATCATGAAATTAAAAACTTAAGTATTTAATTAGTTAAAGCAAAGAATACTAAATGATACTAAACATTTGTCAGTAATAGCTGGTGAAACTACATCCCATAATAAAGAGCAGCTGTCTCATAAACAAAGAAAGCAACATTAATTATTATTTGGGAAATGTAATTTGGTACACACTAAAAGCTAACTAGTATCAAATATATATTAAAGTCATGGGTTATACATAGAAAATCTGAAAGGTCAAGAGGGAGGCCCTGCTGGACTTCTGCCAAACTAGGTGAGTAGAAGGCCATGATACATATAACCATTTATACATGTTTTGTGAAAGTTCAAAACTTTATATATTGGAAATGCATTGCTAATTACTCAAAGTTTGTTAGCAGATGGAACATAGGTACAAAACACAAACTTTGGACTATTAGAAAAAGTACTTCCTCCTTTTAAATGTGTTATATAGCTATATATATACTCTCTTTTTTAACCTATGAAGTTCATTGTGAAACTAAAGGTTATATCATTAAACGCTTGAAAACATGATCAAACATAAATCGTATCAAGCAATCATACATTATAATCACTGAGAACACACACAAAATTCGTAAAAAAACATTCACCATGATGTAGGGGTGGTAATAGATATTTAATATGGAACCCATTATACCACAAAGGCTACTTTTGAAATTGTAAGCAGTATTACTTAAGAAATGTGACAATTCCTACACTATATTTAACTTAGAACCAAATACAGGAATAGCCCTCGAATTTTATGCTTGAACTATCCGATTGCCAGTGCTCACTTGGGGTGCCAGCAGTTGATTTGGAGGACAGTATATGATAGCTATGAGCGATTTGCAGCCTTGGATGGTAATCTGTGTTGAATTATTTTACTTTTTTTCTTGTCCAAAGAAATATATTTAGCTATTGGTTAGTGACGTGCTATTTAATAGCAATACTTACCGAGAGTCTCAAGAATTTGCGCCTTACTTTAACATACACTATTCATTTGGTAGTGTTCATTCTTTGTTTTCTTTTCTGAAGTGCTGAAAAACACTTTTCGTTTTCCACAATATGATTTTTCTCAAGGGAGTATCAAATTTGGAATGGTATAATAAATCTCATAAAAATGGAGACAATATGAACTAAATAAAGTAATGAATATCTAAAATGCTACATCTTTTTCAATGTTTGTTTTACCTTTCATTTTATGTTATTTAACAATGATTTAACTAGCAGACAGTGCTCACTCTTCATGTAATATAATAATGACATCATCCGAGCTTGCAAGTGACAATGGTGAATTTCCATCCCACCCTGTCACACATGTAGGTAAATTAACCTTTAAGTTTCACCAACAATGACACTGATACACTACAATTTTATCAATTATCGAATTATTAGAACTCACTCTCTTTTTTTTTCGAATTCCCGAAACGAGTGTATATAAAATATAACAGTATCACACTAAAAAATCGTACTAAGTAGAATATAATATTCAGCCGTTTTTCAAATCTCAAAACGTATCACCAAAGAACTGGAAATAACGCCATACACGGCATCCTGCATGTATGTAAACTTTAAGGGCATTTTTACAAGTTTTCTCAATTTTTGGTCGCCAATGGTAGTTTTTCACTTCAAAGCTGGGTAGATACTTGACAAAGTGATAATTTAAAACTCTTTCTGACGCTATTCACCGCTTTGTAACTTTGTTATTCGTGAAAAACAATTAGACCCGCGAGTGACGTATTTGTGCGTTATATTTGCACCCTGCTTCTTTGTAAACAAATAGCACAGCTTCGAGAATTTTTTTTCCAAGTTGTTCTTAATTTCTCGCTACAAATGACAGTTTCTTACTTGAATACTCAGTAGAAACTTGAAAAACCGATAATACAGAATTATTTCTGACATTATTCATCCTTTTATAACTATGTGAACGTCGAATCTACGTTTGATCTCTTCGTTTTACTCCACCACACACAGTGTACTCAGTTGCCAATTTTTTCTGTATATTTGAATGCAGAAAAATAAAGTTCTCCATAGCTGGGAATTCATAATCCCTATCGCAAATCTACATCCACGAAAGATAAAAATTTTACGAAGTTGTGGGTTGCACATAGCATAATAAAAATGTTTTTTCCAGTATCATACATATAAGAGTTGCATTATTGTATAATGTGTATCTATTCTCACTTGTGCTTGCAGCAATGAGGAAGTAAATTTTAGACATTTCAAAAGTTATTTCGTGGCTCGAAGATTATAGGTGCAAGAAGGTTTGGTTGATTAGAAATTATTACGACAGAAAATCAAATGTCAGTCGGTACCAAAATATGACCTTCCAAAATCTTGTACTGGAACTATTGAGAAAGGTAATCTCATTTGTTTTCCAATACTTATCTGTTGTTACAGCTACTCTACACATTTTCTGTAACTTCATGCAAAGTGTGAAAGATATTTCAGCATATCTAAATGGTTTGGCAAGTTTTCAAAGTAACACCATAATTTAAAAATGGTTTATTATCACGTACTTCCTCCCACAGGGGTACAGCAGTTCGTCTACAGACTTGCAACACCAAAAACTGGATTTCGATTCCCGTGGTGGGCAGAGCACAAATACCTTAAATTCAAACAAACACATGTACTATTGGAATAAAAATGAACAAAATGACATTGTTTCTTTAGTTGAAAAGGTGTATACAGCTCAGCAGCTTGTTGCAGTGAGGTAATTTATTCTCTGTTTAGCACTCTTTGGTTAGTTTGGAAACTTTTGTTATGCAAAAGATAAAGATTTTAGTTTTGCCAGGATAGACCAATCAGGTTCTTTCTGGAGAGAAGGGTCCATTTATTTATTTATTTTGAAAAAAGAGAACCTTCCGCTTTCTGAAGCTGGCTTCACTCACGACTAGTCACTAGTTAACAAAAGATTCACTTAAATAATTTAAACATCATTATAAAGGTGAAATAATAATCTATTTACAAAATAAATTTATTGTTGCATGATAGAGCGAAGTAATTCTTTAGAAGTTATCTTCAAGATGAATGAACATGTGTAGTTTTACTTTCATACAGTTATGCTAACCTTTGATATACACACACACACATATATATAGTGTGTTAAATTTCTTTTCCACTTCATGTTTTACTTTATTTCTTGTTATATTAAAATAACAGTTCGTCTTTCTTTTATAACGCTATCGATTTGCAAATAATATAAGTTGTACTAGCATTTATAACTAGGTTATTACAACAGATAACGTTGTAAACATTACTCTTCAGTTATGAATAGAATATATACATCTTTCAAGCAGATTTGTTAAAATATTGGATCAAGTTGTAAGTATGTTTGTTTTTCTTATAGAAAAGCCACATCGGGCTATTTGCTGAGCCCACCGAGAAGAATCGAACCCCTCATTTTAGCGTTGTAAATCTGTAGATTTACCGCTGTACTACCGGGGGAAAGTTGTAAGTAAAAAGTAATTAACGAGCTCAAACTATGAATCTAAATGTTTCTGATTTGTGTCTCACTGTTGATAAGGGCCCAGCATGGCCATTTGGGTTAAGACGCTTGACTCGTAATTTGAGGGTCGTGGGTTTGAATCCCCTTCGTGCCAAACATGCTCACCCTTTCAGTCATGGGGACATTATAACGTGACGGTCAGTCCCACTATTCGTTGGTAAAAAAGTAGCCCAAGACGGTGAGTGGTGATGACTAGCTGCCTTCCCTCTAGTCTTACACTGCTAAATTAGGGACGACTAGCGCAGATAACCCTTGTGTAGCTTTTTGCGAAATTTATAAAACAAAACAAAAAACAAACATTGCTGATAAAAACTATAGAGGTCGGTGTGACGTTATGGAAATGGCTACAAATTTCACTCCTCAATAACTAATTTTAAATATACCTTTTTGTGGTAGTTTATATAAATTTTCACTCGAATGTTTTGTATGAAGTTAGACATCCTCATTAACCAGAGGCCGAACTGTTGTAAACATTTTCTACTTTTTTTTTTTTTTTTACATTCAACAACGGCTAAAATGTTGTACCACTGTTTGTGTTCATTCCTCGGGAGTTGAGCAGGATCGCCTCAAAGAGTGACACTGATCTCAGTTGAAATTGGAATTAGTTAAGGATTTTCCACCATGTATATGTTATTTTGAACAGTCAGTAACATATATAATTTTGGATTATGTTACAATGTGCTTGTGTGATTTAAAAGTAAGTTAAATATAACTATTTTTATTCTCGTCCTGTGCTTGGATCTTTAGTAAAATTTGCTTTTCATTCCCGCTGTCAGATAAAAAACGGTGGGAGGTTGGAAGTCAGGTGATGTGATAAATAGAAAAATTAAACTTAATGTGAATCTGTATTTTTAATTTCCTTTTTGTGTTCGATTTATTTTGTACTTTAACGATCTCCAAATTTCCGTTCTTGCGAAAATTTATGACTACCTGTTAAATAACAGTGTATCTGAACACCATATATGGTTATGAAAGTGACGGTCAAGTTCCAGCTGGGCCAATAATGAGTTGTCAAGAGCTTAACGGTAGGTGATGTTGTCTAGATACTTTCCACTAGTGTATGAATTCCAAATTAGAGACGATTATGCGTAGAGAGCATATAAAAGCTGGGTTACAAGGTTTCTTTTAAATTCATTGTTTCAAAATTAATTTTTGAACTTTTTACTGTAAAAAGTTGTTTCTATGTTTTTGTTTAAAGTTCTAACTTGTTTATAAGCATTATCACAAGCTTTCTGCTGCTTTTGTTTATCATTTCGACTGTTTCAGTGGTCTTTGACCTCTCACTGGCACAGTGGCATATCTGCAGACTTATACCACTAGAAACCGAATTTCGATACCTATGGTGAACAGATCAAGATAGTCCTTTGTATACCTTTGCGCTTAACCATAAAACAATAACAACAGTGGTCTTTTTTTTTTTTTTACTTTTCTCATTATATGTTTCGTAATATAAAATGAATACACATAACAAAAAAACAGAGAAAATATTGCAAACGGCTTTTTGCTATATTTCCTACTAAATTGAAACAGAAGAAGAACTGGATTTGCTGTTAAACATCATAACTAAATTGATTAAATACATGAAAATATGTAATAAATTCTCCCTTATTTAATTAAAGAATCGTAATCTTTATGGTAAACTAATGAGAACTCTATATATCTCAGGACGGTTGGTATGAGTATTAACACTTTTACTAATAAAGCAGAGAACAATGTTTCGACTTCTTTAGGTCATCCCCAGGTTGTTATCTGCTTTATTTGTAAAAAATTTAATACTCATACCAGCCATCCTGAGATATATTTTCGCTTCAAGTGGGTTTTTCGTCATCACGAATCACTAATGACAACTCTTATAGTCTGATTGCTTTTTATAAGTTGGGAAACGTGATTATAATAAATTACAGTTGTCATTAGGCTTATTCTGTATTTAACACTACATTCTTTGTTTCGCCCCTCAGAAGTTTTTAGAAAGAAGAGTATATATTAATATAAGCCCGGCATGGCCAGGTGGTTAAGGCACTCGACTCGTAATCCGGGGGTCGTGGGTTCGAATCCCCGTCACACCAAAACATGCTCCTCCTTTCAGCCGCGGGGGCATTTACAACTATTCGTTGGTAAAAGAGTAGCCCAAGAGTCGGAGGTGGTGGTGATGGCTAGCTGCCTTTCCTCTAGTCTTACACTGCTAAATTAGTGATGGCTAGCGTAGCGAGTTCTCGTGTAGCTTTGCGCGAAATTAAAAAAACAAACAAACAGTATAATAATAATTCGACCACACTTTATCCGTCACATAGGATTACAATTGACTAACAGAAATAGGATTATGCCTCTGAGCCATTTCTAGTAATGTTGTTTCTAGTGATCAAAAGAATCTTTACTAATCATCACAGTCATTATGAGAGGATTGTTATTTGATTCGTGACATGAAATGTAACGCAGTAAGAAAATGCAATAAATTCAACGAGCCAAATGTATTCCTTTTTTCTTTTCTTTTTTTTTAAAGGCCCGTGACCTTACGTATAGAATGAGATTTTCTAGTATTTTGGTGTAGCAATATGGCGACTGTAGCTCACAGATTAGGTCATCATCGTGTCCTCTTGCGGAGAGCTTTTCCTTCGCCATCAATTTTTAATCAAGTAAGAAGAATTAGTTACTTTAAAGATAGAATAAATTTTAATTTTTAGCAATCATTTATTGCAAACGATTCACAGATGCTGTGCAAATAAATTACCGGTAAGGCGTTAGTACAAGCTGTCGGTTAGGCTACTGCTAACCAACGAGCTAGGTTTACAATAACCTTCGCATTCACAAGCAGGTCGAATGTATAGTGCTTAATAACTGGATAAATTATATGTATGAAGAGCACAGAGAATACAGTGTTAGCACATATTTATTCGTTGTTTTTAATTTTGTGTAAGTGAAATAACATTTCCCAGAAGTGCAAAGTGTTTAGATCATTTTTCCATCCATTTTAAACTTTCGTTAAATATTAATTACGACTTGAATCCAAAATCTGTATTCTAACTTCTGGTGTATTTATGAAAGGAAAATAACATTAACAAAATTTCGTAGAATGATAAAAGAGGTCAACGTTCATGGGTGATTGTTTCGCCACCACACAATCCAAGCATATTTTAATACAAGAAAAATAAAAAAATGTCTATCACAGCTTGGAATCTGCATGAAGGTGTATTTGTAACAAATCTCATGTAGGTTGGTTGATATATATACGTATATATTTTTCTCTACAAGTGGGTTTTCTCATTATCATGGATTGTTATATATATATGAACAGTTCACTAAATCTGAAAATGGACTTAAAGTTGAGAAAAAATTCTGAGACTGTCTTTATCAGTTTGGGGCACCTAAAAAGTATTATTTTACCAAATGCCATGTAATGGTTAAAACAAAAATACATTATTGAATTAAATACCTAAAATTTTGGACTTAATAACCTTTTGACACCTCCAAAATGACCAAAAATGGGCATATTCCACATTTTTATCTGTATACATGTGGAATCTGTAAAAAGGTGTCTTTATACCAAATCTCATAAATTGGCTCAAATGCAAGGGAGAAATTGTTTAAAAATGCTAAATTATACTTTTTGTAGCATCTTGACCCCACAGTAATTACTGAGAGTGGGTAAGCCCACCATTTTTGATTTTCAGTGTATGGAAGTTTTAGAAAAGTCAATTTGTACTAAATCTGATGTAAATGGGGCAAAATACTGCAAAGTAGTTGACCATAAACCCAAAAATTATGCTTAAGTGTGAGCTCTAACCCATCTAAAAAGACTGAAAATGAGAAAATTCAACATCCTTGTATGTGTGTGTTTTATATTTGTGCCAGTTTTAAATTTGGTATCTTTAAATATGACTTAATATGGATAAAAGGTGTCTGTACGTTCTTACCAAGTTTTAAAGTCAGTCCTGCAAGAAATGACTGACTGGTGGTTGATTGAAAACTGTTTGGAAGAAGAAGAAAGAAGGAAGAAACAACAGAAAAATAGTGTACGTCTCTACAGAGATGTAAAATGAGCACAAAATGATTTTGAAAGAACAGTTGAAAATGAAATAGTGAGCTAGAGATGTTTTAGTACAGATATGCTTTATAATGTATATGGTGTTTTTGCTGCTGATGAAAACAGTTTTATGTATTAAAAGCTCTATGTTTTATTGATTCAGCAATAGCTTTGTCTGAAAGGCTCAGATATTCAGTCACTAATATATTTTTTAAATGTTCTATGAATTGGTCCCAGTAAATTTTGGTTTCACTACAGGTACACAGCTTACCTTGTTCAGAAGTTATTATTTGCTAACATGCTCTTCTATCGATATTATGGTTGATGACCCACTTTAGGATCAGGAAGATTATTATGCTCTTGATATGTTTTTTTTGTTTCATGAATGATTCTTTACAAAATATTAATACCAGATCAGACATTGCCTGGTTAAACAAGGCTTGTGCAGTTTATTCTTGTATTGCAGTGGCTGTGAAAAGCGAGTTAGTGGTCCCAAGATTGTTAATGTAAGTTTTGCTCTATGTACTTAGCTTACTCTGATTGGAAAGAAGTCATGCATTATCATTCTGTATGTTTTTCTATAGTAATTAATAATTTATACTGTTAATTATTAATTTTATTCCTTTGATGTATAGTAATGACCATTATAAAAAGCTCATATTTAAATCAGAATTGCAAAGTTGTGACTCAATGACAAAACCAACTTGTATTAAACTTTGGTTTTAAAGTGCTGTTAAAGAAATTGTGAAATTAGAGTTTTCCTATGTTTTCCTGAATGAACTACCAGTAAATTTGAACAACAAAATGCAGATGCAGTTTCCTTTCATTGTATTTTAAAATATTCAAACCAAGATTTGTTTCATCTACAGATTATTATTTTCATAGTGATTTTAAAAAAAATTGAAAGTTTGTGTGACACAATTTAAAAATATCAAAATAGCTCATTTTGCTTTATTTGTGACCAACAAGGTAAAATTTTCAGGTTATTAATTTTCTTAATAATGTAATTTAAGTATAAAATGTGATATATTTCCAGTTTATGGAAATATTCTGACACTTGTTTTACAATAAGTGATTGAAAAGTAATGATATTCACGTATGTAAAGAAGCATCTTTTGGCAAGTTGTTTACTGAGTATAACTTATTGCATCAAAAATTTATGGTGCAAGGTTACTTTGGAACTGAAAATTAGATATAAAGTAAGCAATTGCTTTATTAGTGGCTAAGAAAAATGCTATTTCCTGCATTAAAATGTTAAAGTTATTACCTCAAATAGTTAAATAATAATGTACTGTACTATCAACTTAAAGACATAATCTATGCACATTAATAAAATAGTTAAATGAATCTTTTAAAGTAATATTCATTATTATTTGCATATTATTTTTAATGGAATGCATATTGGAGTAATTACAAACAAAATATATTGTTTGGTAAGGGTAATTCAACATTATGATTGCATGTGTTATCTAAACATTTCTTTTCTACAATCAAACTTGTTCAAATATTTAGGGTATTATACAAGTTGTACTCAGCAGTGTTATTGTATTTACTTCTTTAGATCTTGTTTTTAGTTAAAGTACTTTATATGGCTTTAGCTGCAGCAAAAGTTAAATTTAAATTCTAATATATGTACACAACACCCAGAAGTAGGTAGTTTTGTTAAATTTTAAATAGCAAAAATAAAAAAAATCTGCTGGATTCCTCAGTTTAAGAAAGAGTAGATTTATGTCCCAGTTTCAATTATTTATTTAATAAGTAATACAATACACTTAATAAATTAATCTTTTGCACCACGCAAATGTCTGATTGAAACAATACAAATAAAATTAATTTACCTGGTAGTATGAACCATTACATTGAAATCTGTGACAAGGCAAGATCAAATGTAATTCTAATAAGATGTTTTAATTTACATTATGTTGGTGAAGGTAATGTAAACCTTCTCAACAACTAAATGGTAAAATCAAGAATGAAATTTCATGTTTAAATATAAATTGTTTTTAAAACATAAGTACAACAGTGACAAGTATATACTTTTCTAATGATGTCCCACAATATTTATTACATTGTAACTTTAAGTACCATATATTATTATTATAAAATTGTAATTGAATTAAAAAAAAGGAAAGAAGCTTAGAGCTATGAGTTCTTTTGATCTAGCCATGCCATACTTTGTGACACCCCTCAGTGTGGATTCCTGTATGTGGTGAGGGGACCTCCCAGGGAAGGTTCTGTTCTTTCAGTTTACCTCCTCTGGGATCTAAACATCCATCCACATGTTTGCAATGTGTGGCAATCCGTAAAGGGGAGGAGAGGATCCTGGTGGTTGAGGGGTCCAACTCAAACTCACCAATTTGGCCTTGAATTCCTTGGGTCAATCGGCTGGTCCACTTGGGCAAGAGTCAACCAAGTACCAGTGTTGGATGTTCTCAACAGGTGTTGTGAACATTGTATCTGATGCTGGTGTTTGGGTACAATGCTCATGAAACCCTGGTATTGCTGCAGTGTCCTTGTTTGGCACTGCAGTGCATCCCCTCATAGGGCTTCAAATAAAAACATTCCATAGGTAAATGACCATGTCTTGAAGATTCTGAGCAGCAATCTTCAACATCTGTAACACCTGTTGTACTTCATTTTCTTATACTACATTCTCTTTCAGACAGACCTTTAGGGCAGATGTCTCTCTTTTTCATTCAGAAGGGACTAGAGGGACTTGCTGGCTCTCTAAATTTGGTAAAGAAGCTCCTCTCTGGTGGCATATTGGTGGGAACATCCACATCTCAACACAGTGAACTCCTCTTGCGTTCAAAGGCGATTGGGGATATAAATATTAAGGTTACATCTCATGTTACTTTGAATTCATCACAATAAGTTATTGTTGAGAAGGACTTGAAGAACATCCCCGAGTCAGAGATTCTTGCTGGTTTCTCCACCAAAGGAGTTTCTGCAGTGAGGCGCATCTCCAATTGCAAAGATGGAATTATAATGCCGACCAGTATCCTCATTCTGACATTTACATCACCATGTTCACCTGCCACCATCAAGGCAGGAAATCTTAATTACAGGGTATGGCCATACATTACAAACCCTCTCAGATGTTTCCAGTGTCAGCAGTTTGGTCCTTGAAGACATCATGTCGTGGTTCCTTGACGCATGCTCGTTGAGGTGGCAGGACCATGATGCCTATGAATGTGAAACGGACCCTCATTGCATCAATTGCAATGACTCTCACCCATCCTACTTTCGTTCTTGTCCTAAATGGTTAGAAGAAAAATAGGTGCAGCATTTGAAAAGGATTCAAAACATCACTTACCCTGAGGCTTGAAAGTTGCTGTGCACCACTTCATTTTGGACGTATACTGCTGCGCTTCATTCCAATACTATAGTGGAAGTGCAGACAGATCTCTCTGTGCCTCTGAAAAAATTGTTCTCAAACTAAATGAAAAGTATTTTGACCTCCAATGTTATAAAAGCTGATGAATCAACTTCAACACCTGTCTCTGTCCCTAACATGCATTCCAACAAACCCCAAAATCCACATCCTTTGGTTCTGGGTCTGGACATTTCCTCGAGTATGTCTTCTTTTCAAGTCCTGAGATGCAAAACGATCATTTGTTCACGTCCTCAGTCGCTGGAATACTCTTCCAACAGCAAAGATCTGCCCAGTCAACCCAAGGCAGGATCCATGAAGGTTGATAGACCTCCCTCAAATAAAGACAGTAAAGAAAAAAAAGACATGGTCGTAAAGAGAAGGGTTTGCCACCCTATTCACCTACACATAAATAAAAATGGCCACCTTGATACAATGAAACTGTCTAGGTTTATGTTCTAATCTGGTTGATATCAAAGCACTGATTGCTTCCTACCATCCTGTATGTCTTTCCTAACAGGAAAAATTTATGAAACCTGCCAATACAGTTACCTTTTGGTAGTTTCATTGCACAGAAATAACAGGCTGTGTGATGGACGAGTGCATGGAAGGGTGGCACTGTTGGTTGATCAACATGTACCCACCCTGTCTTTGTCACTTGAAGCCTTGGAGGCTATAGCCATCCGTGTTTCCTTGGGTAGTACCATCACTGTTTGTTCTCTCTACCTGTTGCCTGGAGAGACCTATGATCAATCAGACCTTGATGCTCTCATTGAACGGTTGCCATCTCCATTTTCAGTCCTGGGGGATTTTAATGGACATCATCCCCTCTGAGGAAGTGCTGATATTGATTGGACGGGCCACTTTGTTGAGCGTATGCTCTCTGATCTTTCTCTTTTCAATACTAATTCTTCTACTTATTTTCATGCACCTAGTCAGTCCTTTACTGCTATTGATCTCTTAGTTTGCTTCCCTTCACTATTTTCCCACTTTTCATGGAGGGTTGACAATAACCCATAAGGCAGTGAACACTTTCCTACAGTTTTAAGAGAGACTGGCTGTGGCTCATGCTACCTGACCCAGTGCCCTGGTGGAAGCTGGATCAAGCAAACTTGCCCTCTTTCACTGCTCTCGCAGAAATTGATCCCGCTATCATCTGTAATCCATCAGCAGACGATTGTGTGGCAGCAGTAACTGACAGTACTATACAGGCAGAAGCTCATTGTATTCCTAAAACTTCAAGACGTTTTCCACAATATCCTTGTCCGTGGTGGAATCCTGCATGCCACATGGCATGGAAGGCTCAAAAATGGGCCTGGGATACTTTTGGTAGGTATCCCACATTCTCGCACAGCATTGCTTTCCAGCAGTCTCGTGCATATGCTTGGTGGGTAAGATGTCAAAGCCAGAAGAAATCTTGGATTAAGTTCACAACCACCATATCTTCTACCACCAGTTCCAAAGTCATATGGGACAAGATTTGAAAGGTTGGTGGGCAATATAATTCTCTTCCCCTCTCGATCTTGCTCTCTGATGGCCAGGAAGTAACTGATACCTGGAGCATTGTCAATACTCTAGATGAAAGCCTTTGCTTGATGTCCAGCACTTCTGCTTCTTCCTCCACCTTCTCAGCCATCAAGACTTGGGCAGAGCAAATACCTCTTTCCTTTCAAGCTGACTGTCTCTATGACTGTAATCATCCCTTTACATTGGTGGATCTCATACTTACTGTTCATCAGTCTGGCAGTACATTGGTTGGACCTGATGATGTACACTATGAAATGCTGCACCATCTATCTCCTGCTTCTCTTGCTATTCTTCTGATTGTTTTTAACTGGATTTGTCAGAAGATTGTTTTCCCTGATGCCTGGCACCAGGCTATTGTCCTACCTTTCTCTAAGCCTGGCAAGGATTCCAAGCTTCCTTCAAACTACAGTCCAATTGCTTTGATGAGCTCTCTCTGTAAGACCTTAGAAGGATGGTTGATGCTTGTGTTATTTGGTTCCTTGAATGAAACAACCTCCTCTCATTCACCCAATGTGGGTTCTGATGACAGCGCACCAGCATGGACCACCTGATTTCACCTGAAACGTCAATCAGAGAAGCCTTTCACAATGATGACATTTTGTATCAATATTCTTTGACATTGAGAAGGTTTATGATACAACATAGAGGTATGGCATTTTGCGAGACCCCCATATATGTGGGTTATGTGGCCATTTGCTCATTTTTATTAAAACTTTTTTAATGGACAGGAGAGTTCAAGTTCCTGTGGGTTGCACACTTTCCTGTTCTTTTCTACAGGAACTTGGAGTCCCTCAGGGCTATGTTTTGAGTGTCACACTTTTCAGTATAAAGATTAATTCCATCACTGAACAACTCCCTCTTGCTGTTGCAAACGGAGTCTATGTTGACTACTTTCACATCTTGTCAGTTGTCAAACATGAGGTATATTGAGCAACAGCTACAGACTGCCTTCAGTCATATACTGAAGTTGACCACAGCATATGGCTTTAACTTCTCTCCCTCTAAAACCACTTGCATGCAATTTTGCCCCAAAGGGGTATTCATCCTGATCCTGAACTCCATATTGGTGAAGTTGTGCTGCCTGTGGTCCCTGAGACAAAGTTCTTGGGGCTTATCTTTGACCGTAAGCTGACCTTTATACCACAAATCAAGCAGCTACAGGTCAAATGTACAAGAGCACTGAACATCCTCCAAGTCCTCTTTTCCACCAACTTGGGGAGCAGATGATGTTATATGTTAAAGATATATTGTGCTCTTATTTGATTGAAACTTGACTATGGATCGCTGGTCTATGGCTTTGCCAGGATCTTGGTCTAAAGATGCTGGACCCCATTCATCATCAAGGAATTCAGCTCTGCACTGGGGCTTTTTTGCACTTCCCCAGTTCAGAGCGTATATGTAGAGTCTCATGAACCTTCTTTGCACCTCTGCCGTTTGCAACTGTTTTGACTATATGTTTCAAGACTTTGCTCCTTACCAGAGCAATACCCCCTTGGGTTGTGTTTTCCTTTCTCAGTGGGCCATACTTTTTCAGAACAGACAATCTGCTATTGCTCGTTTTTGGCCTTCGTATCCAGGTGCAGTTGGATGAATTGGGTCTGTCCTTGGATAACATTGCTGTATCCACTGGTCATCCCACCATAGTTTCTTACAGTCCCCACATGTGACCTATCTTTAAGTCATCTGAGGAAAGCAGACACTCCCAATTGGAAATATTGTCTATTATTCACTGAACATCTTTTGAATCATCCTTCCATTCCTGTTTATACAGATGGTTTGTTGTGGTTTGGTGGTTGGGTGCAAAATCCCCTCTGCAGCTTGTGTGTTCACTGCTGAACTGTATGCCATTTCTCTTGCCATGGATCACATAGAAGCTAAGCAGTACTTAAACTGCACTGTTTATACTTACTGGCTTAATTCTTTACCGGCCTTGGAATCGCTTCATGCTAATTCACACCCTGTTCTTGTCGATATTCAAAACCGACTGGCTTTGATATTTATTCTAAATATCTACTTCTATCCAGTTTTTCCAGATACCAGGCCATGTTGGTATTCGCAGGAACAGGCTTGCCAACACCACAGCTAAATCTGTCTGCTCTGGCACTGTCACTGCTGTGCCTGTCCATACATGGACTATGGTCCTGTATTTAAGGCTCAGCTCTGTGCCAGTTGGCAGGTGAGTTGGAGTGAGCAACATGAAAACAAGCTTTTCCAAATAAAACCCTCTTCTATTCGATTTTGGGCGTCTTGGTACCTTAAGGTTCGGGAAGAGGAAGTTGTTCTAACTTGACTATGCATTGGTCACAGTTTTTTAACTCATTTTCTTTTATCTGGAACTGATGCACCAATGTGTTGTCTGTGTAATACTCAGATCACAATAAGCTGTATTTTACTGTTTTGCTGTTGTTACGGCTGTAAACAACAGCACCATTTTAGGCATATTCTGAACCAAGGTTTATCCGTAACGTTAGTCAGTGTTATTGGTGATGGTGACACTGTCCACCTTGGAAATGTTTTTAGTTTTTTTAAAGGCCAATAATCTTTTTAATGCTATTTAAGTTTTCTGATTTATACATTAGACTTTATTAATATGACTCCCTTTTAAGAATCAAAGTCCATCTAGTTTGATTTTGGAATTAGCAAATGGCTGTAACGTCAAATAACTCAGAACCAGGACTGGAAAGACCAACTTCAGGTGACTGACGGTGATTTTTGAACTTACCTATTAGTCTTCTTGGCGAGTTGTGATAATTACATTTATGCAACACAAAGTCCTTTTACAACTTGCATTACTGTAGTTTTACTGCTGTAGACTAGACGTATACATTGGTTTTAATGCAATTTATTTTTTTCTTTAACTTTGTTTTACCTTAATTTGCTTTTATGAATTTTGCTAAATTTACTTTAATTTTAACTTTTACCAGATGTTAGCTGCTTTGTGACATAAAACACCAAACCAAGCACCCATATTTTATCAAAGAATATTTAGGAAGAAAAACATTTGAATGTATCAAAGCATTTAATGTTTATTCCAAATGACATAGAACATGACATCTACATATTAAGAAAAACTTGTTTCATTGAAAATATACATGCAATATATCAAACCAAAGTTGGATAACAAAAATCTTTTTGGTAAAACTGTGAAGTGAAGAACAAAAAACTGTTGTGCAGAAAAACACATCTCTAATTGTCTAAATATTTAATATATTCACAAATGTTTATGAGGGTTAGGAAGTCAGCCAGGTTAACTGTAGATGGTACTTATAGTATGTATACTTTAAAACACAATATTTGGCAAGAGCAAATGTTATTCAATCCCAACAGAACATGCATGTTGGTAGTAATAAATTCTCCTGGTGCAGCCAGGTAGGAAGCAGAAATTAAAGGAGGGAACTGATTATAAAACTGGAAAGCATAATTCATTACATAAAAGGTGCAATAACAGCATAGGACAGGATAATTGTAAGATCTAAATACCAGTTCACTTTCCAGAGTAATCTGTTGCTAAATAACAATTTTTTCTGTCTTTGAATAGGATTATTATAACCAGTAGAAATAGCAGAATCCATTATTAGTCTCTCTATGGTAAGGAGATGTCAGTAATGTATTATTTTTCAAATGACAAGAATATTTCCAATGGTGTTCATTATGGACATCAGTGTTCCCAGTGAGTAAACTCTGCTTGCCCAACATGGGAGTAAGGAAAAAAGCCAGTGTGTCTTTCTCATGTGAGCAGCTTAAGAATTGTTGAACATTGCAAACAGGAACTGATAATTTAGAAATGCTTACTGCTTAGCACTGAAGAGCTAAGTGAACTGCTAATTGTCTTGGATTATTATTATCTCTTATACATCCACTCCTGTATTTAGGAATTTGTTTCATTAATTATAATCCTAATCATATATTTTTGTATAGATTCATTTTTGTGTTTTAAACCACATTTGTCTGGAGAAGGTCTAGGTATAACTTAGCTTATGGAGGCAAAAACTGAGAGATGCATTTCTTTAAATTTGAATACTAGAAGCAGGTTGTTTAGAGGGTTTTCTCTGGGAAAAAGTGAGTTTTGTATGCTATGCAGTACAGTAATGATTTCCATCCCCCCTTTTGAAGTTGGTAATACTATAGTGCTTGTGTTTTTGTTTCCCTCTCAATGCAATAATCTGTTGAGAAACCCCCATTTTAAGTGGTATGTGAAACCAACTGGGATATCATCAAATAAGTTCTTCTCTTGTATGACTTGAAGAACCATGGTTTAGCTTAATTGTTACATTTAAACCATCACATTCACAACCACATCTAGAACATTCCAAGTATATTTTATTGCTGCATTATATTATTTCTTCATGTTGTCTTTCATTGGCTTGGTCCATTGATCTACATTTTGAAAATAGTGCCAAACATCATACTTTTTCATCTAATCAAAACCTTTCCAGGGTGATAGTCTCATTGTTTTGGATCAGGTTGTCTTGTATGGCAAATGTTAAGTGGTATACAAAATGGTAGATAGTTCAAGAAATGAATACAGCTGTTGTTGTTTTTTAATCAGCATATGCACTGATGTTTTTTTTTTATTTACCTCACTTTATATTGCTTCATGTTGTGGAAAGAAAATCCCAACCATGGTTTTCTGATGCAAAAGGGACAGTGTGTGTTTTTTTTTCAGTACACAGAGAATTTTATTGAAGGGCCAGAAAGTATGAGATTGAAACTATCAGTTCTTGCTTATTTACACATGTATTGTATACTTAATGTCCATGAGTTGAGAATCATATCAATATGCAATACACAATCTAGTATTGCATATATACTGCATATACCTTAAAAAAATGAATAAAAGAAATATTTAGAATAATGCTTGATACTGTTTGTTCACAAAACATTATGAAATTAAAAACTTGTATCCAGTTTAATGAAAAATCTGAGTATGAGCTTTTTCTGACAACTGAGAAAAAATAAAGTTGTGTTTTTAAAAGTGAGGATAAAATGTTTATCACATGTAGGTATATTTAGTTTTTCTTCATTGTTGCTTACAAAATTAGCAAAATAATATATGGAAGAATATGCAGTAAAAGGTTTCATTATCTGTGATGTAATGAAACATTTATTAAAATCAAAATAATGTATGTGACAGTGATGTTGAGAAAACCCACTTGTAAAGAAATATATATGAAAAAACAGCTTGTTTGGATTGATAAAATATTTTATGTAGAAGAGCGAACAACATTTCGACCTTCTTCGGTTATCGTCAGGTTCACAAAGAAAGAAAGAGGTAACTGACCAGAAGCTGACCACATCTTCGGAAGGGGTTGTGTAACTGAGTGTTGGAATGTAGAGGGCAGTGTTAGATGTTTGAATATATATGTAATTTTATTTTATTATATTTAATATAGGTATAAAGGCATTCCTTTATATTGGTTTATTTTGGGTTTAAGTTGTTTACATCCAAAAAATGAAGAACATCCTATCAGACACGAATAAATTTAAGCTAGTACACACAAATCCAACAAAGACACACGAGACGTAACAAAACAAATCACTACTAAAAATGAAAAAAGCCAACACAATTTCACAAACACTTTATTCCTACCTACGTAAAACCGACTTACACCACAAATATACAGCATCCCCAAACCTCAAAAACGTTCATTACGATCAATAATGTCCACATATGAATCGTTTAATTACAATCTCGGTAAATACATAGCATGGGCATTCTCCAAATATGTAACATCAGCCAGCTCATTCGTCTAAGACTTTTAATTTCAAGTCTAATCTAAATCAACTTAATCATGAAGCCTTAATGGCCAGTTTCGATGTTATATCCCTCTTTACAGAAGTTCCAACCACTGAAGCCTGCAAGATAGCCTTAGAACTCTATATCTGAGACCCTAACCCAACTATAGACATTCCCAGTAACCAATTAGCAACCCTCCTAGAATTCACCCCGATAAAGACAAACTTCATGTTCAACAACCACAACTATATACAAACAAATGGCCTAAGCATGGGCAACCCAGTATCACCAGTTCAAGCCAATATTTTTTATGACACAAGTTGAAACACAAGCAATTAACACAGCATTACATCCACCACTATACTGGTACAGATATGTAGACGACACGATTGCGAGATTCACATCTGCAGAACACACACTTAATTTTTTCAATCACATTAACTCTATGCATCCCAACATTAACTTCACATGTGAACAGGAAGAAAGCAATCAAATATCATTTCTTAACCTCAAAATTACAAGAACCGATACACAACTTAAAACAGAAATCCACCAAAAATCACCCATACTGGACTATACATTCCTTGGAACTCAGCACGTGAAACAAAACAAAAACTCAACGTACTAAGAAACCAAATAAACACAGCCATAAAACTATGCTCACCAGATAAAATTAACGATGAATTAGACAAAATAAAACAATACTTTATCAACATCAATAAGTTTCCTCCACAAACTGTGGAAAACATTATACACACACCTAGACAGAAAGCAAAATCAACCAAGAAAAGTAAATATATCTCACGAATCAAAAAATCACGAAATCATATACTGCTGCATACCATGTATTCCCGACATCAGCAGACAAATAACTAACATTTGGCAAAAACTAGCAACAAAATATGACAGTTAATACCAAATTTATTCAAAAACCAGGCCCAAAACTGAGGTCTATACTATGTAAAAACTACACTGACAAATACCACACCAACATTATTTATAAAATACAATGTGATAACTGCCACGACTTCTATATTGGAGAAACAAGTAGAAAAATGGAAACCAGATTCAAAGAACATAAAAAGTCACCTTCACACGTTTTCGAACACTGCAAGTCAAATAAACACAACATAACCATGAAAAACGCTTAAATACTAAATAAAGAAACAAACATAAACAAATGCAAAATTAAAGAAGCCTTACTTATACAACAACTTAAACCCAAAATAAACCAATATAAAGGAACGCCCTTTATACCTATATTAAATATAACAACATAAAATTATATATATTCAAACATCTAACACCACCCTCTACATTCCGACACTCAGTTACACAACCCCTTCCAAACATGTGGTTAGCTTCCGGTCAGTTACCACTTTCTTTTTTTTGTGAACCTGACGATGACCGAAGAAGGTCGAAACGTTGTTCGCTCTTCTAAGTAAAATATTTTCTCAACCCAAACGAGCCGTTTTTGCATATAATGTATGTGACAGTTTTTAATCTCCAATTATCAAGCTTGTAATAAGTATTGTTACACAAGGCCTCTTTGTAACTTGATTTTAATCAGTGAAGCATCACTTAAAAAGAAAAAGAAGTATGTACAAAGTTATAGGTAGTTTTAGCCACAGTTAGGTACAATTGAGGTTTGATGTTGACTTTACATATGGGATATCTCATCACTGGTGTAAATTTTTGAATATGGCTAGAATAACAGCATTTTACTGTAATGAACACTATAACATTGGAATAGTATGAAGGTAGTTCATTGAGTACAAGTGTTTTATGTGTAGAACATTTAATAAGAAAGATCTTTGAAGGCATTAACTTCTGGCTGTTCTTTTTCTTATTTCTCCCAGAATGCCAAGATTTCTACATTTGGAACATTTTCAACAAAGAAAAAATTTGTAAGTATGATACAGCTATTAATTAATTTCATGTATTTTAGTATTTAACCCTTTTCCCACAGCATCTTTTTCTACATATGTCATAAGGCTTTCAGTGGGCTACATTAAAAATTTAATTCAACTATTTTCTTTTTGGTATACCAATAAGTACAGCATAAAACTGTTGCTAATAATTCGTATTTTAATAGTATATACTTTTGAAGTTCTTAGTTTTATAAGTGTGAGATTTGGCAAATCCTCTCTTCTCTAATTATTTACCACTCTTCCAAGAAGTACAAAATTTGTTGTAAATTTTTCATTGTGGTGTCATCAGTGTCAGGCAAAGCATAATTTTCATCACCTTCAGCCTTATTTGCTTATGGAGCCATGAAGTTCAAAATCAGACCCATCTTGCCACACTCACCTGTTACATTCTTTCTTTCAGAAATTGGAAAAATTTTCTCTGATGTTAAATACTGTATTATTTATAACCAACAGATAAGCAAAAAAAAAGTTTCCATCTATCAAAGGGCATATTAAGTTACATTGCTTTCTATACAGACAGTTGTTAATTTTACTTTCAGTTCAAGATTTATTCCCAAAGGAAACACATTGATTAGCTTAAAAAAATTTGTAACTGCACCTGTTGCATAGTTAGACATCCAAAAAAGTTGTTATTGTTAAGAAGCATTGCCTGCTTTTTGCATGTTGTTTTTCTGTGTTCTATGGCATGTTATTTAATTAGATAAAAAGTTAGAGTTGAGTTAAATGTCATGAACAACAAAATAAAAATCCCAGGTCAGTACTTTATTTCATGTTTTTCATATATATTCTGTATTTATCATAAAAGTAACTAATATGAAAACTTTTCAAGCTAGTTAAGGTTAGATTAAGTAAAATAAATTACAACAATATATTAAAAATTCCTAAGGTACATGTGCCAGCAGCAAAAGTAGTTCATGAATTAATTTGTAAAAATTAAAATGTAATTTGTACATTGTCAAGTGATTTACAACTTACATTGCCACAAATAGTAGTTAGATATGGGTCATAGGGCAATAAAATATAAATAAATGTATATATACTGTAATGAATTAATAGCTGTTTGGCACAGATAGCCTAGTTGCTTTGTGGCAATAAATGCCAACCAGTCAATTTTTGGTGGTTAAGAGGTTCGTGAAATTATCAATCCTTGTATCAAGGTAGAGAAAATAATAGATGAAATATAAAGTTTTACTGAAAAAAAATGATTGATATTTGTTAAGGTTTTTGGGATTATGCAAATAAAATTTCAGATTGTTGAGATAAAGAAAAGTATTTTTAATTTTAGTGTAGAGATCACTTTGCACTTGAAATAATAAAAAAACTATTATATATATTAATGAACAAATCTTTAGTAAAAGTACTTTATTAGAAAAATCTGTTGTTTTTCTTGTGTACAAAAAATTTGTAATATTTACTAAAAGTCTGTCAAATTTTGTTATGATTGATATACTGTATTAAAAGGTATAGTGTAGAAACTATAACAAGTACTAAGTGGTTATGAGGTCAATCAGTTTGACTGACTTCATGTTGAGAGAGTTAAAAGTATCACTATGATATTATTTGTATAACAGTTTGTATTTCTGAGTGGGTTAATTTTAATTATTCAGTAAAAGTAATGCAAAGTTCAGTCTATCTGATGAAAATAGAAGTATTTATTATTAACTATAACAGGCTGTACATGCTGTGTTCACTGGTAGGTCTAATTTCACAAACATTTCAAAAGAAATTCTGAAACTAAAGATATATTTAATTGACAAGAAAAATTCAAGCCACATCTTAAATTTTCCTCATAAACTTATTCTAAAACTGGTTGGCTCAATAATTAATCAATTGACTGAATTAATAAGTTTCAACTCACTTGATCTCTTGTTCATTGGTTCACAGTCTAAACAACTTGGTGATTAACAAAGTAATCTGAAGTTCTTATATGACACAGACTTCACACATAGCTTTGTAATAATGACAAAATAATGATTTCACAAAATGCATTATGTTGAATACCTAGAAGTTAAACTATAATATGTTATCTTTTAAATGATTTTCCATAAAGTTATACAAGAAATAAAATATTAGGTACTTTTTAAGGAAACATACCAAAACAAAAATTAATACACTTTATTAATTTAAACTAGATATTTAAGTTCATTGTTGGAGTAATTTTATGTTTAATAAAGCTTGTGTCTTTGATTAATATAGTCTGTGTAATTGTTACACTTACTGAACATGTCAAAGGTTTCAGCAACTGAGCTGAAAGCTCAAAAAAGTGAAAACAACCCACTTGTTTCTTTTATTGAGATAGGTTAAAGTTTTTCTGGGTATTAAATAATATCCCAGTACGTTTTTAATTTTATTTGTTATTAAATATGCTAAATGTTTGACCAAAAAGTGAGTCGGTACTCTGACACATTTTTCCAAACTTTTCTTTTTATAGTTCCTAAGTGTCACCTAGTAGTTTACTTTGCAAACTTTTTGTTTGTGTAAAAGAAATACCTGTATCATTCATTTTGTGTGTCTCTAGATACTGACAACATCTGGTATCTTAGCAACTGGAGCAGCAGGACTTGTATATGCATTAAATGAATCTGTTAAGGCATCAGAGTTAGAATTACATCCTCCAAAGTATCCTTGGACTCACGATGGAATGTTCAATTCCCTAGACCATGCCAGGTAAGAGTTCATAAATTGTTTTTATACCTGAAATTTTAAGTATCTAAGTAATGGTTATTTTGTATTGTTTTTATCTTGACTCTATTTCTACAGGTTTTCCTACAGGTATAGGTCAGAGTGCATGTCATCACATTTACATAAAAAATTATATTGAACTACAGTGTTATGAATGTATAGAAATAAGTTTGGTATCAAACTGTAGATTTTAATTCAAGTTTTAGTATTATACATCAGTTAATTTCTTAGTTTAAAAGTAAATATTAATAGAAAATTTCTTAATATTCATTTTTGTGTGTCACATGGTATGTTGAATGCAGCTTTGGTTCAAATTAGTTAGATGTGTTGAAGTCCAGTTACAAAGTCTATGGCCTTTTATGAAATAGAAACTCAAATTACTAATATTTAGTACAAGCTAGGATATAAAATAAAAACCTTCTTTCTTTTCTATTTACTGAGATATTGCTGTATTTTGCAGATCAAATGTAGTGAGCCCTATCCACCTCTTTCATTTTTGTAAATACTTGTTATGTACACCAGCATCACTCTGTCATGCTTATAGCCAATCAAAAGCTCAGAATTTCCCCCATGTAGTTTTCTCAGCTTTTGTAAGAAATAGTCTGTTTGTTTCAAAGTTAAAAAAAAAAAAGAGGTAAGATGAAATGATAATGAAAAAATATTTTTTTAGACCCAAATACAGCTTTGTTAGTAAGTCTGAGAAATTGCAGTGGAATTCTGTGGTATTGATATAGTAATTTATAATCTTTTGTTATTTAAAAATGGATAAATAAAACCTAAAAAAAATTGTTTTCCATGTGCAAAGTACAACAATGCTTTTAGTATGCAAGGTATGGTACAGCAAGGAAGTACAAACTTCCTAACAATTATAGGTGATTTTCTAAGCATCTGCAAAAGTTTTGCTTGGAAACCTCTATCATTTCTATCTGAGCATTGGTCTGATTTTTGTCTTGTTTGCTCCAGTCTTTTATATCCATCCAGTTGCCCTTGGCAATGTGCTCTCCACCTAGGTCAATATTTCTTCTCTCTTGGTAATGTATTTGAGCACTTCATTTAAATTATTTTATCACTTTTTCTTAATAAAGCATTAAGACCAGGATTCTCTACACAAGTGTTTGCAGTGATTAATGTACTTGATTGCCATTTTCCCATCACTCAGTGCCTTTTTGTATAAATTATGCAGGGTGTTCGGAAAGTCACTGTGCACTTATATATTTATTAACAGACATGTTTCAATATAGAATACAGGAGGTAAATATGAATGACAATTATAAACAATGTTGAAAGTGACTCCCGTTGACATCAGTACAGGCTTGGATCCTTCTTATTTTGTTTCAAAACACCACTATGAGTTGCTGGCTTGAAATAGACAATAAAATATGATTACAAAACTGCATAGTGACTTTCTGAACACCCTGTATTTAATAATTATTATTTAAAAAACTTGTGACATGCAGTTTTCAGACATGAATTTATAGGTTACTGTTCTAGCATGGAGGTTTGTCAAACCCTCCTGTATTCTTCTTCTGTTATCTAGCATTTCTCAAAGGGGGAGACATATATTCAGTCTGGGGTTGTCTCTCTAGGGAATTCTGAAGTTATTTTTGTCAATGAACCAGGATAATCTGAGAGAATTTGGACTCTTTTTCTGCTGCACCTTTGGTTACTGGGTCAGCTTCTCACAAGGCTAATTTGGATTAGCTTCTTTCTGCTCCATTTCTTCAGTTAGTCAGTTGGATTGGGAGGTTTTCTCCTGTTGCCTTTAAATCTACCACTTTCTTACTGACTAAAAGGTTCTAGGGTGACTATGTTTTCCTCCTTCACCTAATATTGCTGTTCATGTTGGGAATTTTACTGCTCTATTGTGAACAGAATAGATGCATATATATATATATATATATATACACACACACACACCTCTTCCTCATCATTTGTCTGAATAGGAATCTTTAGCTTACCATCTTCAGATGGACTTGTGTTTTTATTCTACAGACTATGTCCTCTTTTGGATATGTGGAGTTCCAGACTGGACTCTGTGATCACTTTGGTCAGATCACAATTTCTGTGATTCGTTTGCCTCAGGAATCTCGCCCTCCATGTTATTTTGAGGATGGTTTGGGTCTTTTGTTGATTTCTACCTTGCTAAAATTCTCAGTTTCTGCTCTTTCTCTTGTTTTCTGGCTTGTATGTTGTTGGAGTTTATAGGATAGAGATGCCTTGATGGACAGAGTTTGTCTACCTGATGTAGCCCTTTGTGAGGTTCCTTTTCTTCCTCCCTTGATGCTTGCAGGCATCCCAGAAGTGTTGAAATTGCAAATTTATGCTACTTGTTTGCTTTTTTTTTTCCTTTTTGTTGTGTTTTGCCTCTGGTAAGGGGGTACATTCTGTAAAAAAACATTATTGTAAGAAATTTTAGGTATCATACAAATGAAAATTGTAATTTTTTTTAAATAGATTTTTTATTAAATGTGTATTAATATGACCCTTATTGTAGGGTTTATTAATGTATATTAAAGTAATTTTTTTATTATTATTCCTGTCAATTTTGAAAATAGAGCAGTTCTACCATGTTCTGCCTGGTAAGAAATATGTGTAAAGACATCTAGAGGTCTAGATTTATTGCAAGGGAAAATGATCATGATTTATTTAAGCAGTTCCACAGTGATCTTATAAACTTCCTCTTCAAGAGGGCCCACTTATTCTTTTTTACCTCTTCCTTTTTTTTTATGGAGGCAACCTTCACCCTTTATTCTACACCCAAACTTTTCCAAGCTTAAACTTCACTTATGCAATATTTCCTAGATCATCAGGGTTTAACTTCTAAAGTTGCCTTGTATATATTTCAATCTGTCTTTAGATATACAATGACCATTTATCAACAAGAATGGCACACTTTTAGCCTAGACAGTTGTGTCTTGCAAGGAGATTAAACCCACTTCACCTTAACGTACTTATCATATCTTTTTTTGACTCGGATCTTTGTCTGCTTTCACTTTATATAAGGCAACTTTAAACATCAGAAAGTATTTGACTCTCCAGTGCTATCTGGCCTTCTTCCATCATTTAGAGTTTTACTTTCCAAAGGGCCTTTCTGTTACCCAGTTGGGGATATTAGGGTGGTATTACAGTTTGTCTGGACATCCATTCGAGCCTTTAGCCTCATATATCACATATCACATTTCCCTTAAAGGATATTTGTTATTGCTTCTGGTATGTGAATGTCATAGGTTGGAGTAATTTCCATTCCACCACTTGTGTACAGTATTTTTTTATCACTCCACTTCTGCCCTTTCTTTCTAAGACTCTTGCAGTTAAAAAAGGTGATAAATCTGTCTCACCAATTCTTTTGCCAGCTATTTCTCACCTTTACGACTGTTCAGACTCTGATTATCTGTTATGTCCTGTCAGAGCCATAAAGCATTTGTGTGGCTTGCCTTAACCCTTTTTGGGGTGATGGAACTTGACTTTTTATTCATTGGGATCCTTAAGTTTTTCAGAGAGTTACTTCCAGTTACTTTGACAAAGTGGCTTTGTAAATATCCATATTGCTTATTCTGGACCTTCTTTACAGGTAAAGTAACTTCTGAGAGTAATGTTTCATCAGATTACTCACATTTTTGTCTTTTGCTGCCCACTGGAGACAGAGAACATTGTATTGGCTGGTGTGTGTGCTCTTCTCCCAATATTTTTCCCTCACATTCTTTATGTGACCTGGCAGTGTCTTCTTGTGAGGCTTTTCAACTACTCCTTGTGACTGTTTTAGACAGCAACTGCTAGATTATATGGCAGAATGAGTATTTTTGTCCTCTTCTTATCTTCTACCATCAGGGTAATTGTCAGCAGGTGGTATGTTTTAGAAGTTAACATTTTTATAAATTTAAAATGTATTTCCAATAATACTTACCCCAGCTGACACTCCCCACTAAAATCCAGTGTTAGTGACTTGGATTGTGTTAGTGTTGAAAAATTATAAAATTATCTGACTAAGGTACTTATAATGAGTATCAGAATAGAGGGCACATTGACACAGGTGGAGAGTGTGTCATAAAGGGGTGGAAAAGACTGAACCAAGTAAGATAAAATCAGACCAGTTCTTAGATGGACAAAGATGGAAATCCTGGTGGTTGACTAATAGCTATAAGTGTCAACAGAGGTAGGTATTGTTATAAATAAGTTTTTAATTGAGGAAAATGTTAACATTCAGTTTTTCTAAATGTTCATTTAAATGTGTCATAATTGCATCCTCAACTCGAAAAGAAGCTGTTTGATAGCAGATTTTCATTTTTGCTCTGTACCTCTTTTTTTTTAATTGATTTTTCATTAAATATAAGTGAAAATATAAATTCAAATGGTACAGTACGTGTAAACACAAAATATTAAGAAATGAGAAATATTTTGATGATGAGCAGTTCTACAACTTGTAGGAATTAAATTTCATTGAATTTCAAGTTAATTAATTTTACAGATTGCAAATCAAACTCAAGTCAATTTGAAACTAATTAAAAGTTGAAGTTTTGGATGAGCTACATCAGATGTTACCACCATTGAATGAAAGCATACATTCTGACTGATACTTGGACTAGAGCGAGTTAATTTTGCCAGCTTTCAAATTAATGTATAGAAGGTCATGTTTACATAGGGAATGGCCCAGTTTCAAACAATATAACTTATAGGTATGCAGTTGGAATCTTTGTTCTACTTTTAAATGCATATATAAATTCCATTAGAGGCATAGTGTGTTTTAAGATCTATTGTAATATCATTGGGAATATTTTCCATATTTAATGTAAACAATTTGTTTTCCTGACCAGCCTTTGCAGTTTCCTAAATTTAATGAAATTTCATTTTTTGGGTAAGTTTCAATTGCTAGTAGTCTGTGACATTAATATTCATTACACTGGTGACCCTTTTTGTAAGAGTTATTAATATATGTGAAAAAAATTATTTTTTTTATTCCTGTCATTTTTGATAGAGCAATTCTGCTGTCTTCTGAATTAAATTAGAATGCTAGCATTAGACTGAAAGATATTGAAGGTTTATTACAGGGTGTTCTACAGAAATGTATACACACTTTGAATGATTATAAATACAATGTTTAATTAAGATATATCTAGGTTTTATAATCGAAGATTAAGAAGACAAGTGTAGAATCTTTTGAGTTATCGCAGGTGTTCGAACTGATGACCGTTCTGATCCAGGCATGAGCTAATTATGTCAACAGATGGAATTGCAAACTTCACAAATCATTTTATTTGGTATTTGGGTGCATTCTCTTTCAATTGCTGCTTTCAGCTCATTGATTATTGCAGGTTTTGTGCTATAAACCTTATCTTTGACATATCCTCATCACAAAAAGTTCAGAGGTGTGAGGTCTGGTGAACGTGGGGGAAATTCATTGCTACCTCTTTACCTAATTTATCTATTCTGCAAATTTTCATCAAGATAGGCTCTCATATTATGATGGTAGTGGGGAGGTGCTCCATCTTACTGGAAATAAACTCATCTCCAAATTGTTCTCGAATGTGTGGCACAACAGATTCTTACAGCAAGTTCAGATAAACGAGACCAGTGACTGTGTTCTCGAAAAAAGAATGGTCCAATTACGCCCAACTCTGATAATTCACACCACTGTAACCCCTGGTAAGTTAATGTGGTGTTCAACCGTAACATGCAGGTTCTGTGGTGCCCAGTAGGTGCAATTATGGCAATTAACTGAGCCATTTAACTTAAGTGTGGCCTTATGGCTCCAGACAATCTTGTTTGGAAACTGTGCATCCTCTGCAGATTTTGCCAAGTACCACCCACAAAATTCAACTCTCTGGTCAGGATCATCTTTATTGAGGGCGTGGACTAATGCTGGAATAAAACTTTTCCATTCAATGTACTTCAACATGTGATGGATGCTCGATTTTGGGATTCCTGTCTCACGGGTTGTTTGGTGAAGAGATTTTCTTGGAGATCAGTGGAGACTTTCCAACAGCTCTGCCTCTTGTGTGGGACTGGTAGATGAGCACGGTCTTCCAGAGCACCCTTTATGGGTGTCTTGAACAGTTTCGTTTGTTCCAAACTTATCTCTGATACGAGTAATGGTGAGTCGCGTTGGTGGATCTGTTTTAAACTCTCTTCTAAACTGTCTTTGTACTTCAGGTACATTTTCGTACTTCCACTAACACTTTAAAATAAACTTCCTTTTCTCAAAGCTTAGTCTTGCTTTTGCCATTACTTCAAATCAGTTGTATCTGTAAAAAAAGAAAGTTTAAGTGAGTTATAATCATTCAGAGTGTGTATATATTTTTTGGGACACCCGATATAAATAAACCAGGTTCAACTGGGCAATTAATGAAATACACATAAAGTTAACAATTATGAATATTATCCCCTTGTTTTACCTAGCATCCGGAGGGGCTATGAAGTCTACAAGCAAGTGTGTGCTGCATGTCACAGTATGAAGTACATTGCCTATCGTAACCTGGTAGGAGTCTGTTTTACTGAGGATGAAGCAAGACTTGAAGCTGAAGAGGTGAGAGAAAGATTAGTTATGTTTTATTATCTTATTAAATTGATTTGCACACCAGATAATGTCTACTGAAACTAACTATAACAGCTGTTTTTATAAACTCGGTTAACTTCAATAAAACGTCTTAATGTTGTGATTCTGTTTATTTTTTAAACTGGTAACACTAAGTAGATACATGCTTCATCCAGTGTGATGACATACTTCCATTTGTCATATTCCATATACTACCTGTACAGCTTTCAATAGCTATTCTTTCAGTTAATTAAGCTATGTGCTTTAGGAAAAACTTGTGAACATGAGTCATGTGTGACTTTGTAGACATGAATATTATTTAGTTCCAAAGGAGTTTATTACTTTAGCGGTAATGGACCATTGTGTTTGTGAGTCATTTCTGGTGACAAGCTATTGGATTTTCTTCATTACCTCCATGAGAGCTGGTCGTGAAATAACCTGTTTTTCCCTGCTAGAATTATGCCTTTTCTTGGTTTACAAATGTGGTTTGACACAACAAATCCCTTATTATCAAAGAATAAAAATTTGTGTCTTCAATTCCATATATAAGAGAACCTACATTTGAAAATACTTATATTTTCAAATTATAACTCACCCAATATTGGTTATTTTAGTTGGTATCAACATTCACAAATCACCACACATCAGTTGAATTACAGCAAAATTATTAGAGGTTTTAACCTTGTAGCACAGTCTGTTTGATATTCATATTGTTACCATTGATTCTTAACAATATACAGTAGTTGACTAGAGCTTGGCAGGTAGTGGAGTGTGATAATTGATAATCATTTAAGCTCATTAATGAATTATATTAAAGTAGGGAGATTTGGATAAATGAAATAATTGAACAAAGTAATAACCAGAAACAAAAATGTTTGTCATTTGATTATTTTCATGAGTTATATTACTAATTAGTTAAGCCGAACAATTTTGAATTAATCAAAAATAATAATAATAAATTAAAATGGCAGTATTTTAATTACTTGGATAGTTGGAATAGGTGGAAACATTAAATTTTGACCAATTGACCAGTGGGTTAAATGCTTGGTCAGTGGGAAAATGTATAATTTGTCTTTATTATGACTGACATATGCACAGAACAGCTTACACTGTTCAAAGCATTGATTCATCACAATAATGGTGCATTGGAGAAGTAATGTTTATTTATTTCTGAATTTCTTTGTGTTTCTCTTCAAAATTTGGAGTTTCATAGTGAAAATTGAGTCTGCCACACAAAAAAAAAATCAAATTTTTTATTGAAGTATATCGACTAAGATTTGTTATTGAGTTACCAAGTCCTTTATTGAGTTGTTGGTAGTAAAAGATGATTTTCATGCTAAGAATACAAATACGTGTTTTTTCTTATAATTGTTCATGTTTAATTTGAATAATCTGTACATCCTCATAAATGAATATTAAAAGTTTACTTCATCCACATCTGGTTTCATTTAGTTTTAGTGTTTTACAGCTGTACTTGGATCATGTCAGAGTATGCTGAAAACCATTTATCACAACAGGAATGTCTTGTGTGTAAACAAACCATTAAGATACTGAGTATCATAGAAATTACATTTTTTTTTCTTTCTATATAAACCTAACAAGTTTCTAATTTTACATATATATTTCTCTGGTTTTCTCGACATCACTGTTTACAGTGTAGTTACTTTTATACTTTTGAATAATAAATGTTCTTAAAGACATTATTGTAATCATAGATTTTTGTGACAATATTTGATGTCCATTAAATAGTTTATATTTATTTCAAATAATATATTTTAGAATCCCCCAATATTATGGTATTGTAACTAAGATATAAATTGGTTTATAAAATTTTCTTTTCAAAGCTGAACATTGCTCAAACAATGAAACTGAGCAGTTTCCACTTCACTCTATTGGCTTTTGAGGGGCAAGAAACCAAAATTCAGTTATTATTCAGTATCAATATTTATGAAAATCAATATTTTTTTAAAATTAAAATTGAAAAATTAAAGTAATCACAATTAGAGATGCTTCAAATAGGTAAGTAACTTCATTTATGAGTCAGCCACAATTCATATTCAGTGGCAATTGCATTTGCTTCCATTTTTAGTATACACTTTTTGAATTGGGTGTTTAGCTAAAGACCACCTCCCTTCCTCACAGGCAACTAATATTCTGCTTGATTATCATAATCTCTTTAAGTACTGAAAAAAATATTGCTAAAAAATAGCAACAAGCCTTTTCAATTTCCCAAATTTAATGAAATTAAGTTTTTTGGCTAAGTACCAATTGCAAGTAGTCTGTAACGTTAACATTCATTACACAGGGCAACTGGATAGTTGCTAAATTCCTTCACTCCTGATCAGTTGTGGTTTTATTCTAAAATGAGAAGTCAAACTTTTTAAAACAAGAACTAGATCAAACAACTTAGCAAATGAACAAAAACATGTCATGTTTCAAAGGAAACTACGTGACTAAATAAATGACAGATTTCTTTTAAAAAATCTCTTAATAAGATTGTTTACTACAGTGTTTTGTTCATCAAAATCTGGGTGAGATTTTTTGATTCAGTTACCTTCTTAAAAGATTTTCTGAGTTAAACTGATTCAGCAGATACATTGTCTGCTAGGTTATCACATGTATTTCAGTTACTTACTGGTTCATAAATGTAAAGACTGAAGAATGATGTTGAATTTATTGAACTTTCCATAAATCCATGATGTGCATGATAGCTTTCATGTAAGGGCTGCCAAGGGTTATGTAAACTAGATCATTAGCACAGCATGGATTCTGAATGGTCAGAGTACTACAGTGAGACTTGGTAGGTAGGTTCCGCTGTCAGTAGTTCTCTTAATACAGGTTTGCAATGAAACCCATCTGGTTAGGTTGGGCATACAAGAAATACTTTTTTTTCAACTTTAACAAGTTCTTGAAACTTTAATGCATGCTGCATTTTAGGGCTAGAACTGAAGTGATTATAAACAGTCCTGTACAAATCATCTAGGTTTTTAGATAATTTCTTGCATTCACCTAAGGCATGTAGATGGCACAAATGGTAACTGAATTTCACATTTACTGCCTATGGAATTGTGCCTTGAATCAGTGTATTAACCCTGTTGCAACAAATCACAAGTCAAAGGTCATGCCATTGTGCTTCATTGACTTTGATTCACAATGTTATTGAACTACTATTCTATGAATTAACATCCTTAAATTTGGTATCAAACTGTAGATTATAATTCAGATTTTCATATTATACTTTATATAACTTCTTAATTTTAAAAGTAAATGTTAAACAGAAACATATAAACATTGATTTTTGTATGTTGTGTGGTATGTTGATTGAGCACTGGTTCAAATTAAGATTTTTTAATGTCAAAATACAAAGTGTATAGTTTTGTACAAATTAGAATATCAGATTACCATTGACAAGCTGTAATATAAAACAAAAACTCTTTATCTTTTCTGTTTACTCAGCTACCCCTATATTTAGTGATTCAAACACAATGGCCCCTTTCACCACTTTCTATTTTGGGAAATGGTCCTTATATACATTTATTTCTGTATATGACATGTGAGTAAGCTCAGAATATCCCCTTATACAAATATAACACATACTCTCTTTCGAGACAAACCTTGATGCTGGTAAGTCAAGTCTTTAGCCTGTTTTAGATTTCATATTTTTTTAAATACAAACACAGTTTAATTATTAAACTTGATAAATTATAATAGAAGTGTATGGCATAGTGAAGTAATTTATTATTTTTTTGCTATTCAAATGTATGTATTCATAAAAAACCTTAAGATGTTTGTTTCACGTCTCCACTTGTGAAATTTCTTAAGACTTAGCAAACTATGAGAAACAGCAATTGAGTACAAATGTTGTAATTAGAAGAGATAATTATTTGCTTTATTTCTTTATTTACTGTTCTGTGTTTTAAGAAAAATAAGTTTAAGAGCTTGTTTATAAATATTAATAATCTGTATACATATATAATTCATAATATTTGAAATGTGACTGAATTGTACCAAATACTAGTCCACTAAAGCACAACCAAAATAAATCAGTTTTATATTATTAGATAAGTGTACATGCACCATGTTATTGTAATTTCTGTGGTGTTAGTTGGGCATGGCTGAAGGGTCAATATGATAAAAATAAATCTATATAAATGTATAACATTATGAGATCCTATTTAGTCTAAACATTTGTGTTTTCATTTTATAATCTGTTGTCATTCTAGAATGAAAAGGGTATAATTTATATTAATTTCCTAATTTTATATGGTGGTTACAAGATCAGTCATATTGACTGGTATCTTACAGAGATTCATTAGTGAAAGTAAAATAAAATATAATGTTTTTTCTTATGAAATGTGATAAACCTATTAGCATGTGAAATTAGAAATTTTTCTGATGCATAAAAGAATTTTTAATCTTAGAATGAAAATTACTTTGCAAGTTGGATAGGTAGCATTCAGAAATAATAAAGGCATGAAAAAGACATTGCTTAAGAAACCTTAAACCTTAAGGTTGTAAGGCTAGTTCTAAGTTTCAAGCTCTTGCTGAAAAGGTTAACATGGTGATGTACTCTGAACATAGAGTTGTTGTATTTGAATAGAAGCACATACAATTGTTTAATGTTCCATCAGCACTTCTTATCAACAAAGCTTGCATAAATGGCCAGCTGATTAGTAATAGAAGTATAATCATCTTCGTTTGTCAATATTGAAAAGGAATTAGATTTAAAATCATCCATTAACAAGGCATTAAAATATTGTCAAAGACCTTGTCTAGCAACATTTTTAGTTCCCATTTTGCAAGCCTCAAATAAGTCATTACATCTGGATCAGGTAAAGATTTTATAAGATATTCTAACTTGTCAGATAAATAATATGACAAGTTATTCTCCATAACAAAAGCTACTAGTTCAACAAAAACCAC
This sequence comes from Tachypleus tridentatus, assembly GCF_004210375.1. Taxonomy (NCBI): domain Eukaryota; kingdom Metazoa; phylum Arthropoda; class Merostomata; order Xiphosura; family Limulidae; genus Tachypleus; species Tachypleus tridentatus. Next base: position 216,730,385 of record NC_134837.1, read on the forward strand.
TTTGGTCTGGATCTGATTTTTCTGATAATCATTCACCTATTGGTTTAGTTCTAGCTGTATCTAAAGTTTTTTATTCTCTGTATAAACGCCACTTTTTTGTATTTTAGTAACTCATACTTCTTCTATGTCTTAACTTTTCTTCTGTACAATCAGGTGGCTAGATTAGCTTTGAACTGGTTCTGTGGGGTTGCTTCCTCCCTTCAGCTTGAGAATTCTGCATCCTGCCCCAAACTGTTCTGTACTTCTGATTCAGGCTTATAAATGCTTTTTTTGGCTTTAATCTCTTATCTTCCACTTTATTAGCATTAATTACTTTTTCATTGCCTAATTCACATGCTTTAGAGACAGTAGTAATTGAAGTCATTCCATTACCATTAACCATTTTAAGGAAAAAAAAGATATAAAGAAACCAAGCATGTACACTATTAAATGTAACTTCACAACTAAAGTAACTAAAGCATAGAAGCTACAAGGTAAACTGCAGTAGTGTACAAAAAAGGAAGAGTAAATTATAAAGTTTGTATGGTGGGCTTGTGTAGCACGTTTATATAATTAGTATATATATTCACAACTAAAAACTTTCTGAAAAAGGAGGTTGATGTAGGACAGCTAATGTTGACACTTCAAAAACAAAGCATAAGCAATAATTGACATATAACAATATATATAACTGTTCCATTACAATTGAATTGAATTTATCCAGATTTTGTCTGTTTGGATTCTACTGTACTATGTGTCTGTGTTGTTACATAGGGATGATGCAAGTGGTATCCCTACTGTCTTTATTGTATTGTTTTTGAAGGATTGATATTAGCCATCCTACATTTACTTCCTTTTTTGAAAAGTTTTTTTTTTACTTTTTTTATGCATGTTTCAATTGACATAGGAAGGTTGTATTTACAGCTAAGTTGTAAATGCAATAAGTTCTATCTGTCATATTTATTATCTGTTATTGGCAGGTAATTCCTGTTTCATTCTTTACTTTTTAAAGTAACATTAAATTTCTGTAAGAAGGCTGACTTCAAAGGGTAATAACAAAATTGTTTACACTAGAATTATGATTTTGTTTAAGTGTTAATGATACTTATAAAAGTGGATACTTAGTTTGAAACTGTGTCACCTCAATGAAAGTTGTTGACACCATTGTTTGGGTTATCTTGTAATAAAAGATATATATAGAAGAAGAAGAAATTCAAATATTTTACTATGATATTTACAGACATTCCCAGAACTTGACACTTGGTCATTACACAGGTAGTGTTATAGAAATATCACGTGATGAGGTTGTGGGCTGACCAGCAGACAAACTGAGTGAGTTGAATTGGTTTAGCCATTGGAGCTTTGACTAATACTGCCCACTGTTACATGCAAAATTTATTTTTAAGTGAGGATGTTGTGGCAAAGGGAGCTCATAGACCCTAACTGAAGGCTTTACAGTTCAAACAAGAGAGACTTGAACCTGAGGCATCCAATAAAACACTTCATTGATACTTTCAAACATTTAACACTACACCAAGAGTTGTCTCATTGATTGAGGTCTTCAGGTTCAGCATTTCTTGATTTTAGTTCACAGCTTTGGTAACCTCCTATAAATCCAAGAGCGTCTATTTGTTCAATCATAACACATAACTGAAGTCCCTTGGTGTCTTTTACTTCAGAGAAAGTTGCTTGATTTGGTGTTTTATGGCAAATGTTCTGTCCATAAACATTATTGCTTTAAAATAAATATGTTTGCTTATACTGCACTTTCAGATTACTTGTAGGGCAACACATTTCTCAATGTGTTTCCTTCAGATTTTGTTATTTTCTAAACATCATTACTTTGAAAAATATGTTTACTTATATGGTATCTTTTCTGTTTATTACTATAATTAATCATGCGGGCATCCACATACTTAGCAATGCCTCAGAAGGAAACACTATTTAGCCTTGTAAAGTTGTGGTGATCTGTTGAGGAAATATTTAAAATACTAGTGCTTTTGTCTGGCTGAGTAAAAACTGTAACATACTTAAAATATAATAATATTAATTTAGTGTCCATAGTATCAAAAGTGACCTAAAAGGTTGCATGCTGTGCTGAACCTTCTAGATGTGTAAATTTTGTCACCTTCTTTATAATAATGATGTGTATAACTAATGTACTTCCACTTGTGTTTGTTAATTCATTTCACACACCATTTTCATTAAATTTGCATATTTTGCACGTCTTGTAAAAACATAGAGAGACCAAAAGTAATGCCATCCCACAATCATTTATAAATTAAAAAGTGATTTGATGAATATTGTTTAACTAGAATTTATCTATAATTTGGTAAAATTGTTTAGCTTGAATTTGTCTATACTTTGGTATTTAGGAAATTATTCAATGAAAAACTAACCTCTGAGTATTAAAAATGCTGTCAATTACCAAAATTTGGTAAAATACCTAAAAATTAATATCAGTGAAAACATTGAAACCTAGGCTAAATATCTACTTATGAGTGATAAGTAAATGATATAAAGAATATTGTAAATCAAAATTACTCTTTTCATTAGTTAAAAATAATCAAAAGCAATGTTAGAATTTATTGATGTGGTTTGAAAGATTGAAAAGCATGTCATGTGGATTTGATGTTTTGTTTTAATATCTCAAGGAAGAAGACTGGATGATCTAAGGATATTTTGTTAGTTTTTGTACTATGTGTTTGTAAGTAGTTGGATAATTATTTAAAAGGGTAGAAATCAATAGTTCATCACTTGTTTTTTGCAGCATACATTTGCAGTTGAATAGCACTAATATTAACTTCAGCCAAGGAAGCTTGTCTTCAAATATATTTTTACATACTTATACCATTACAGAAAGTTTTTGACAGAATGTGTTTTATAAATTATAGGTTCAAGTATTAGATGGTCCAGATGAAGAAGGAAAGATGTTTTTACGACCAGGAAAACTCTCAGACTATTTTCCAAATCCATATGAAAATGATGAAGCAGCAAAAGCTGCCAACAATGGTTCACTTCCTCCAGATCTTAGCTTTATTACTCTGGCTCGTCATGGTGGTGAGGTACGTTAATAAGTGTCAGTATTCATAAAACAAAATGTACTTATCAATTCGCAATTGTATGTGATGTTATAATTTTGCTGTTTTTTGTTTTTTTTCTCATTATCAATAAATAAATAATTACTAGAAATCATGTTTAAATTGTCACCAAATCATCAACTAACCAAAATATTACCATTATGATTTCTCATTATTACTTTTGATTAATTCAAGTTGTTTCTTTAATTGGCTCATGTCACAACTAACAAAAATAGTCTATTAATCAAAATTGGTACTTCCAGTTCTTACTGTTTTTGATTTACTAACATAGAGCTAAGAGAGTCCTTGTGTAGCTTTGTGTGAAATTTAAAAAACAAACAGTATATTAATAATTCAACCACACTCTGTCTGTCACATAGGATTACAGTTAACTAACAGAAATAGGATTATGCCTCTGAGCCATTTGTAGTAATTTTATTTCTAGTGGTCAAAGGAATCTTTAATAATCATCACAGTCATTAAGAGATGATTGTTATTTGATTCATGATATGAAATGAAATGTCGTGTGTTTTGTGCGAACTTCAAACCAAACCAGCTGTGTAGATGTGTTTTGGTTAAAATAATGGAAAGTTGTTTTTTTTAGCAGTAGAATTGTATGCATCCTAATCTGCAATTTTTATTTGTTTAGGCCACATGATGAACATAAAGTTTAGTTTAATCCTTTGTTCTCTCATATTTTTTTAAAATCTGTATCATTTTAAAGCTTTTCCTGCATAATGAGAACAAGTAATACAAATTTAAACAAGAATTACTGAGAAAGAGAAGTCTGAGCCTGTTGCTATCCTGGCTGAATTACATCTAAGTGTTTTGTTATTTATGACACATTATGCCAAACCACGAGATAATTTAAATGAATGTTTAAGTGTGATAAAGTTAAATATAATTGCTATATAAAAATATTTTATATCATGTTTAAAAATAACAAAATATATTTTATATTTTATTTAATAAAATGCTGTACACTTTGATAAGCATAAAATAGGCTTTCCTTTCATTAGACTTATTTGTGCTTATGTGAAAACTTTTTCCATGACTTGTTTAGTTTTTTGAAGAATTTCTTGTGTTGATTTAGTTTGTTCACATTCATTGTAAAAAAAACAGAACAGTTTGTATTTTGTTTATATTTTAATATGCTTAAATATATTATTATTTTTCATTAGAACTACGTCTTTTCCCTGTTGACTGGGTATTGTGACCCACCAGCAGGCATAGAAATCCGAGAAGGACTCTATTACAATCCTTACTTCCCAGGAGGTGCTATTGGAATGGCACAAGCACTGTATAATGAGATCATTGAGTACAGTGATGGAACTCCAGCCACAAGAAGCCAGTTGGCTAAGGATGTTTCTACATTTCTGAAGTGGGCTGCTGAACCAGAACACGATGACAGGAAAAGAATGGCCATTAAGGTATTGTAACTCCAATATTCTGAGTAATAATTCTAACTAAAAAGTTCTAAGTTGGAATTATAACTGTTTATAAACTGGTCAGAAGGCTCTGCAAATTGAACAATAATGGCTGACATTTATTTAGTAGATGGGGTTTTTTGTTGTCCTTATATTTATGTATGTGTAATTATGACTATTCACAGCCACTGACTGAATAGTAAGTCTCAGGGCTGACATTCCTACAAAAAAAAACTGGGTTTTTATATTCTTGGTGAGCACAGCACAGATAGTTCATAGTAGATAATTCTTGACAAGAAACACACACAGGCTGTTCATAGGCTTAGTAGGTGATTATAACTACTGAGTTTGATCATACTCTGGCAGAACCAGCAGGAAACCTTTCTTTTTTTTTAATCATACCAAAAAATATTAGTGTAACTTGTATAAATGGTGTACTGCAGATTCAGTACTACAGTGGTATGATTTTGTGGTTTTTGAAAAGTATATTTTACTTTTGAAACTGACATGACACAACTGCACCTTGGAGATTTGCAATTAGAAGGTTCTTGACAGAAATTATATCAGTTTGTTAAATGTTATTTAACTTAATGATTTTAAATCTGTTCATCTTGAGTGTGAGGCCTTGCATGTAAGGTTATGGAATTAGGTAAATGCAGAGGTAATTTTATGGAATGGTTTGTTTTATACACTTTTTTTTCTGGCAAAAGATATCCTTAAATATTGTTATATTTTTTAATGTTGTAATTTAGATGTTAGCTGGAGGGCATATGACATTAAAATTGCAAAGTCTAATAGTATAAGCCTAAAAACGTTCTAAAAGTTTTGGCATTAGAGTTTCTAGGTATCAGAGTAAATCATTGTTTTTCATTTAAGCCATGAAATTGTGCAAGTTTATTTTGTATTAGTGTCACGCAATTGTCATCATTTGTAAACACGGGTTACATGTTACCAAAGTGTTCAAGTTTTTAAAAACATTAAAGATTTTGAATCATCTCCACCATATAATTTGAAATACCTCCTCCCCCCCAAAAAAGAATAACATTACAAGAATTACATAAAATGTTTTTGTATAGTTTCTAAATTAATATGCATAAAGTATCGATAAGGTATATTTACAAAATGAAGGATACCTCAATTAACCCTCTCCATACAGGTCAAAGGCCACATTATCACGTTTGTTGACTTGCAATAAAAGTTTTATTGAACTACTATTTTATAAATTTATGTCAATAAGTTTAGTATTAGATTACAGATTGTAATTCAAAAATTTTAGTACTATATGTTGTTTAATTTTTAATTTAAAAGGAAATAATGAAAAAACACCTAAACACTGGTGGTTTGTGTGTGTCACATGGTATGTTGAATGCAGCACTGGTTCAAATTACCAGTATTGACAGGTTAGGGTATAAAATAAGAATCTCCTTTCTTTTCTGTTTGCTGAACTATCACTCATGTAATCAAACACTGTGTCTCTGCCCATCTCGTTCCTTTCTTTTCTGTTTGCTGAACTATCACTCATGTAATCAAACACTGTGTCTCTACCCATCTCGTTCCTTTCTTTTCTGTTTGCTGAACTATCACTCATGTAATCAAACACTGTGTCTCTGCCCATCTCGTTCCTTTCTTTTCTGTTTGCTGAACTATCACTCATGTAATCAAACACTGTATCTCTGCCCATCTCGTTCCATTTCTGGAAACACTTCCTCATCTACGGTTACTTCTGTCTGTGGCGTGAATAACCAAGTGAAAGCTTAGAATGTCCCCTAGTGGCTTTCTTTGCCATTTGCAAGTATTATAATGTCAATTCATTCTTTCATTCTTCAAGTTGGTAAGTTGAGGCTTGAGTTTGCTCAAAATTTTGTATTGCTTTAGACTAAATTCAACTTAGTTATTTATTAAGCTTGATGAATTAGGTGAATTCTGAGGTATTGATATAGTAATTTATACATTTTTGGTTATTTCAAATGAATATATAAAGCCTCAAAACTTTATTTCATTTCACATCCTCCATGTGCAAAATTCTATAAGACTTGGCAACTATTGGGAAGCAGCAAACAAGCACAAAGTTTGTAACTAGAAGAGATAATTGTTTTTCTATTCTTATTTATTTAGTATTCTATATTTTAGGAATTAACAAGTATAAGAAAATAGTGATAATGTATTATAATTGAAATATAACTGTGCTTTACATAAATCATAATACAAGTCCACTAAAACACAGCCAAGACAGATAATTTTGTAAATGTCAGTTTTATATTATTGGACATGATGAGTACACATGTGCCATGTCATTGTAACTTTTGTGATGTTAGCCAGACACAGCTGAAAGGGCAGTATGTTGAAAATAATAACATACATAAATTTGATGGTGAAAATAACAGATAAAATATAAATTTCTTTTTTTAAATAATTTGATAATTATCAGAAGCTTATAAAGATATTACAGGTTAAATTTGAAAATTTCATAATGCATAAAAGCATTTTTAATGTTTAAAATAATATTACTTTGCATATTGTATAGGCATGAGAAAAGATTACATAAAAACCTTAAGATTTAATGAACAACTCATATCTTGTGTATAAAAGCCTTGTAATGTTTACTGGTAATCTGCCAAATTTGATAAACATACATGTACTAGTTTAAAAGTTAAAGCATAAACTATAACAAGCACAAAATGGTTACGAGGTCTGTCCCAGGGTTCGAGTCTGTGCTTAAATGATTTAAATAAATTGAAAGAAAGGACTTTTACAATGGGTGGTGTAGTAGTTAAACATATTTTGTTTAATTTTACTGTATTTGTAGAAACTTTATTTCTGTAGTAGTTATACATTTTAATTTACTTCCACTCTAAACATAAGCAGCTAGATCACATGAACAAGGAAAAATTCAAATATCAAATTTTTAAACTATTATCACTTGATGAATTTTAATGTAATAGGTTCTTATATAAGCAGTCATAATTAGATATTACAATATGTAATGTAATTAAATAATTATCCACATTAATGAAAAGTAAATTATAATGTTTAACGTTACACAGTGTAGAATCTTTATTGAAGGCACTAGGCCTTGTCTGAATACTTCTGCATTTTTCAAAGTCACAGACCCACCATCATCAGTGAAATGCTATTCCTGTATGACCCACCGAAACATGTAGAAGGATTCAGATGAGGCTTGGTGCCTTCTATAGAGTTTATATATTGTGCAAATGTTATGTTTCCTGGTTTTATTAATTAATTATTTACATTTTTCAAATACGTAATGCTGATTGGATTATAGTTCATGTAATTATGAATCATTTGAAAGATAAAGCTTGCTACAGAAAATTTATGCTCTTGATGAAGTAGTAAAGCCAATAAAAAAAAAATACTTAAGATATTTTGGAATTCAGTTATTCACAGTTAAGAGCCTGTTGTAATGTGTAATCTTTGTATGCATCTAGTGAACATGTGATTCATATATCTGAATTTTAGTAAATATTTCAATGTGTGACATTACAGTTGCCAGCAAAATGCATTTTAGTTGATAAGTAGAAATGAAGTATGTGTTTCTATAATAACCTAGGTTACTGTTAATAAAAATACTTATCAAGGACTGGTTTTAACAAGACCCGAGTAGTACTAACATATAACGTGTTTCACACACAGTTTGGTGTATTACATCATCTGGCTCTGAAAATCATTTAAGAAATTTGTTTACTATGACACAAAATTTATTCCTTTTTCAGGCACTGATGATTTTCTCCTTGCTGACAGCTGTAGCATATTACTACAAACGTCACCGATGGACTGTTCTCAAGTCACGCAAAATTGTCTTTAAGCCTAGCAAGAAATAACATCTCTCTTTCTTTAAAAAAGAAAAACTAGTGAGATAAAATGTGTTACCACCTAATGAGAAAAATGGTTTTTGTGCAAACAGCCAATAATGTGGGTTAATTCAAAACTAGCCTGTAGTCTGGTTTGTAGCCATAATAGAACATTATTTAAATTTATTATTGTTCATTTTCATCGTACAAGGTTTTGGTGTTCTTATGTGGTCACCAAACTAAATTTACTACAATGTAATCAAAGAAACTTAAAATATTGTTGTCTATAAACAAAAAAATAGGCTCTGAATGATTCTTATGAATTATTACACACAATGCATTGTATTCAGAATTTGGCAATGTTTTTTTAAATAGGTTTTCATAGTTACCACTTATCCAAATTGATTATTTTAAAAAAATGTTTCTGTTAACAACCACTAATGAATATTTGTTAACTGTCACATTTTATGACACTAGACATTAGGTTTCCAAATAAAAGGTAGTTCTTTCTTGAAAGTGTATTGCTACTTTTCTCTCAGTATAAGATATATTTTTACAGTTTCTTTAACTCATGTACTTTAGGAGTCACCAAAACAGTTGAATAATTGTAGTTCATGGTCCATTAAGTAATGGAAACACAAGAATGAAAGGTAAACAAATTAAGACTGTAATAGTAATTTTTTATGAACTGCACATATGTTTAACACATAGCCAATAGCTGCTTTAATAAACAGTGTGGCTAAAGAACGTGAAAGTAAAAAAAGATGGAAAACAATATTTGATGATGGCTACTTTTCCTTGTGACAAGTACTTGTACATATATTTGTTAATCATTAAATAGGAGCTACTGCATGAATTCACTTTGGTGAAACTACAGCTATAATTTAATGAAGTACTGATGGGCAAAAGAAAGCATAACACTTCAAGGTATTAGTTTTTCAATGTTTTGGCATCAGATGAACAGAAGTGTAGTCTCCTACTTGGTGTAGCACATAACTGATCACAGAACCAAAATATTTGCCACACTGATGAAAGTTATGCACAGGAGTTATAAATAAAGCACTACATCCATTGTAAAATTTATTTACAACAATTACCTGAAGTTATACTAACACTGACTAGAAGGATCAAACTGCTTCACTATTAAACACAGTACAGCTGGATGATTAAGTCAGTTACCTTGGAGCATTGATTGTCACAAAAAGAATGTTGTAATAATTGATTATCAAATTCCATTAACTGCCAACCAACCTACTGTGGACAATACATCAAACTGTGAAAGAAATAATAATAATAAAACATGTTATATTTCAAAACATACTAAAATCTTGAACAGAATTAAATTTTACTTAAAACTTATCAGTTATGTAACTCCAAAATGAAATTAAACAATAATAAAATTGGAGCTAAGAATGCGATAGTTGCATTCCATGAATTGGTTACATAAATAAAACTATTCCTCATAGAGTACACACAATGCATGCAATTGGCATTGAAAATGCCATTAGTTAAGCTTTAATATATACTGCAGGAGTGTTGCTTACAATCACTCAGTCAACATAATATATCTACAGAAAACATCAATTCCAGTATGAACCATGATAAATAGATTTTAATGATTTCATTAAAACCCCATGACCATATGGCTGCTGCAGGGATTACCATAATGTTATTTTCATTGAAACTTCACTTCAACTATCGTGCGTCATATTATTGCTGATATTATTGTAATAAACAATAAAACATCTGCATTGGTTAAACCTTGAAGTATATAGTGCTTCTATTTGTACTGTTACAATATGCAAATTGCTTGAAAATCAGGTTAGTCTGAATTTGCAAGTACGTAAATTGAGAACTACCTGTATATTAAACCTTTTGCTATGGGTTGGTTAAAATGCACATATGATTTTCTATACAGTTACATTTAAAACTTTATTTTCAATGTTTAGGAAAAAACTCAGATGAAAATGTAGTTAAATTTTTAAGTTATATAAGTTTACGTTCTTAACTGTATAAGGATTTTTTTTTTTTTTAATCCTCTGTCTCCCCAGTACAAGAATTGTGACATTAGTTTTGTAGATTCTCCCATTCTCTATTTACCACTCAACTCTGAAGTCTATAAATAATAAGGCAGAGTCTAATTTGTTTATAGCCTTAAATCTTATTAACTTATAGTTATAAACTAGAAATCCAGACCACCTATCACATCCTCTAACATATTATCAATGATTTTCCTTGACATTTTATACGACATACTTTATAATCAATAGAAAAGCCAAATTTTAATCTGTTGAATGATGTTACGTTGGTTTCGGTACAGAGTACTGCCTTTCAATTTCATCTTCAGTTTGAAAGTTTCTGTCGTGCTATTCTTATCAAACAGCTTAGCAAATTTTTTAAGGCTCAAAGGAGAGGTTAAAAGGTATTCTGTTAGAGAATTTTCTTCTACTTTTTTTTTTAAGCAGTGTAAAGCTTGTTAAACAGGTACTGAGTTAAATGAAGATTTTATGATTAAAGATACTAATGTATCTTGCTTTAGGTTGAAGTTGTCTTATGTATTGGCAGAGTTATGTTTTTAAGCAAAGGGAGTTTGGTTTCAAGTAGAGGGTTTAATCTCTTAGCAACATTTTGTAAGTGTAAGCCTGTGCCAGATACTAGAGGTTTTGAATTTTTGGAAAAGTATAAAATTTGGGGATAATGATGTATAAGAATAAGAGAAATGTCTTTATTATTAGTATATAATGTTTAAAATAACTGTTGGTATGGTGTAAAATCCATCATTTAATGAGGTAGGTGTTAAATTAATGAGAAATATAGACTGATGCACTTATCACAAAGGTTTTTAGCAGTGCTTAGAGGGCAGCTGGAGATCAAGATAGCTTTGTGTGCATGAAAGGTAAATATCTATTGGAAATACATTTTTATTGTCAGAAAAATGTTAACTTTCTTATTTTGTAATCTTTTGAGATTCAGATCTAAAACAACTTGCGAGAGAAACAAATTACAATGTTGTTAGATGAGATCATAGAAATTCAAACAATATACTAAAGGTCTAGATTTTTATTGTGTACCCTGCAGTAGAGTTTTTTGTTGTTGTTTTTTTTTTTGTGAGGGTAATGGAGAACAAACCATCAAACTTGGCTTCCACAGCTGGAAGAAGTTGCTGTCAGTGATTCCTGTATGTAATAAACTCCTTTGTCAGACAAACTTTTAGATGAAGTTATTAAAAATTGCTTTATCATCATCTGTTGATGTTATCTAGAAAACAAAACTGTGAACAAGTGCACTAAGTTTGCCGTAAAAAATTAAGTCGTACATTATTTATTAAACTATTAGAATGTAAAACAGTGACATTTTTTACTTCAGAAACGTTGGGAAAACCTTGTTAAATATTCACCTACATTTATAAACATGTTTATCCAATACATTTAGTTACATTAAACATCATAAATTATTCAGAATAAACCAACCTATTTCTACATTACAAGAAATGGTTTTATTAAATCCTAGTTCATTTTAATGTTGCATGTATTGTTAAACCTCTTTTGTCATTTATATTTTTTAGGTACATGGATTAAATACAAGTAGATTCAACCAGTTTCAAGATCTAAAATATAGAAAACTATTTATAATGAATATGCCACAAACCACATTCAACAATTCATGTTCTCATGTAAATTATATACAGAATCCCTATACAGCATTGTTCTAATATAATAGCAAGGATCTCTTTTAATGAAAAACTGAAATTATAATTACATATTGAAACTTCACTCAAACCTTATTGTCCTTAACATTGAAAACTAAGGATGTAGAAGTTATTTCTGTCCATTTTGTTAATAAGTATAGCAGAAGATATACCACAGTTTCACAATACAGTGTTAAACATTCATCCACCTGAGTTAATGAACCACAACATATTCACATTAAAGAACACTATGCTGTCGAGCATTGTATCAAAAGAACACAAGACTGTGTCATAAATTCATAAGAAACAGGAATGGTAGCAAAATATACAACAAAAGTAGAGAATAATTCTAAAATGAAGAATCTTGTTTCATATAGTCTTTATCACAGAGTTCATTTTTCTACCCAAAATATATAAAGACACTCAAAAACAAACTAAGCTAAAAGTTTTAGAAAATAAAAAAAACTGCAAATACACAAACTCTTATAATAAAATTAACTTGTGGTTATCAAAATAGTTTTGAATATCATAATGTTACAAATTGTTTATGACTTGATATGTGCAAAGAGTCAAAAGACAAAGGCTAGGATTTCACAAAATTATTTCTTCCAAGTAATTCAGTGAAGCACTGATTCTGTCTTCAAATTAATTTCTTTCAATGTTTCTTCTTGGAAATAAGTGATCTCTCACTGTTGTTGGTAAACTGAATCATAAAATAAACTTTTAAAGCTTGTAGTGCACCACCATTACTAGGAACACCCACTTCTATGACACTTGACTCCTTTCAATTATATTTCAAGACAATAACATCACAGTTATAATTCAGTGATGATAATTAACTAATTTTACTATTGAATTGTTTTGATTTTGGGTTTACTGTACTACTATTATCATTTTTTGACTGAAAGTGTTTTCAAAATCATTTAAAAACTGAAATTTCACACTCAGTTTTAATCAAATAATGTGTAATTTTAAAATTTCATAAAGAAAAGTGATCCAATAAATCATCAGAAGTAGTGGTGAGTGAGATTACCTAAGTTCTGTCCCATTAAAAACAAGAGTTTGTGGCCTTTTTTCATCCTCAAAACATTGAATTTCAATCTTTAACAAACAAAAGTTAGCAACAGTTTATGTACTGTAAACCAGACCATTACTCAAATTTGTTACTTTCAATAGTTCTTAAAAATAATCTAAATACAAGATTACTTCATATCTTTGAAGATAATTTTTCACACTTCAGAAACTATTAATTTAATCAAATTTAAATTTTCATTTGCCCATAACACATGTAAGATCTCAACTTGAAAGCCCTTCTTAAATAAGATTCAACTGAAACTTAAATTGTGAATTTTTGCTTCCAGCTCTTACAGATTCACTCAACGTTTCTCTTTAGTGTGCTTCAGTGAATGTCGTTTTAAATCTCCGCTTCGTACAAATGCTTTGCTGCATACTTCACACCTAAACGGTTTCTCTCCTGAATGCAGCAAGTAATGTTCTCTTAAATTAACGCGCCTTCGAAAACTTTTCGCACATATAATACAAGTAAATGGTTTTTCTTTCATGTGTATTAACATATGTTGTCTAACATTCCCATTGGATCTAAACTTTTCACCACATACATCACATGGAAATGCTCTCTCTGCAGTGTGTAAAGCCTGATGTACTTTTAAATGGTGTCTTCTTTTAAAATTTTTCCCACAAACATTACAACTGAATGGTTTTTCTCCACTATGCTCGCTTTCATGTAATTTTAAATGGTGGCTTCTGCTAAAGTTTTTCCCACAAGTATTACAAACAAATGGTTTTTCTCCTGTATGTTGAACCTTGTGTTGTTGTAGATGTCCACTTGTCCTAAATTTCTTTCCACACATATCACATGGAAAAGGTTTCTCTCCAGTGTGCAGAATCTGATGTAACTTTAAATGATGACTCATTCTAAAACATTTTCCACATGTTGTACAAGTAAATGGTTTTTCTCCAGTGTGAAGCAACTGATGTTTTTTCAGTACTTCCGTTCGTGCAAATTGTTTCCCACACAACTCACAACAAAAAGGTTTTTCTCCAGTGTGCACAATCTCATGACGTTTCAAATGGTAACTCCTTTTAAAACTCTTTCCACATACATTACAACTAAATGACACGTTTCTTGTAAAGGATGACTTAAGACCATGATTTTTTACTGGTCCATTTTCTGTAGAATTGCAGCATGTTTTTACTTGTATCTGTTTTTTACATGTGCCAAACACGTTTTCTTTCTGATTTTTTTCAACTTCTGTAGGACAATCAGGTACTGAAGAAGTTTCCTGAATGTTTTTGGAACCTGCAACAAAATATACTTACACTTAACCATTCACCAGAATACTAGATGAGGTTCATAATTCCAATTCCTGAACTTTACAAATACCACTAAAGAAAAAATGATTAAATGTCAGTATTTCAATATAACTGAAAAGGTAAGCACACAGTAGTGCTTTTGTCTTTCAAGACATAAACCAAAATGTTTTGAAAGATCAAAATCCAAAAGCCCATGTAAATTCATATATTTAATGTTTGAAAATGAACAGAAAACATTCAAGGTTCTACATTTGAATTTCCCCAGTTAAGAACAAGCTTTCTATTCATTATGTAGAGAATAATTTTACAAATTTTTTTAAAAAATTGTTTTATATATATATATAATACTGTCTTTTAAGACCCGTATTGAAGTTTTTTATTTTCTTGGTATCGGATAAACTGAACATAGAAAAAGCTTGTTACATGTAATTTTTGATGAAGTTATATGAAGAGGTGTTACTTGTTCTTGAAACATTTGATGAATATCTCCGAGATTTAAGAATATTTATGTAACAGCCCAAAGCTAGTATAAGAAGTGTACTAGACCAATTACTTTCTTTACCACTTAAAATGGATTAGCCTATAGTTGATAAATAGGCCACTGATCCTAATCATTTGTGGCATAACCTTTTTTGTATATTTTAGTCACTGAATATATAGTTGATTTTAGGCATGCATATTTCATGAAATCAAAATTACACTAGTTCTGAGATAGCACATGTAATTCACAGTAGCCCAAACTCAAAATCTGGTAGATTCAGGTATCGGGCTAGTGGATTTTTACACTTCTGTATCTACTGGCAAGATCTGTAAATTGTTGATGTTGGAATAAAGAGTAGTATCATATAAAAATTACACATATTGGTAAGGTGGATACATTTTTATAGTGCTTATTTTTGTTGGTAAATGAAACATCATGCTAGTTAGAACAGTTTTTTAGTGACAACTTCATGCAGTAAATCATTAATCGTCAAGAATTTATTAACTTATAAAATGGGTAAATTTTAGTCATCAACCCATCAATGAAACAGTAGAAATTTCTACTAGGTGTTATGGTTAGGAAATTTGTCAAGGTTTTAACATAGAGAAAAAAAAATGGAAAATTATAATTATTAATTTCAAGATTAGCATATGAGCATAAAAAAAAACATTTGAAAATAAGATTTAAACACTGAAAAATGAAAACATCTCCATGAACTATGCAAAAAAGAAAACCTCATGTGACAAAATTTTTAAATATCCATGGAAGACTGCACAGGCATTATCTGCAGTTAGTCATTCCTAATTTTGAGCTGATAGGCTAAATGGAAGGCATTTGACAGTTCTAAAGTGCAAACCAGCTGCAGTGAGATGCCAATCAATGATGCTAATGTTCATAACCTGGCACATTAACCACTAAGCCACACCTAACCCCTTACAGAAAGGACATTTAATTCACTGTGTTTATTAGAGCAAGTGAAGACAGTAGCTAAAGAAGATATTCACCTTTTACTCCTAACACAAAAAAACAGCTTGGTCAACTGATTTGATGGATCATCTTGTAAGCAAGCACACTCCAGTTAAAATTCACAGCACAACAGAAAGTGTTATATCTTTTTTGCTACTTACAAACAACAAGGTTGTTAATCATGGATAAAAATAATAGTTTACTTCTTCTACTTTATGAAATAAAAACGAGGAAGTTAACAGAACTAATCCTTCTGTACTTATATAAGCACACATTGGATTCTGCATACACAAACTGTTACAGTACATAAAGTACAGTTTACCCATTCTCAATTGAGCATAATATACATTATACAACAAAAACATTACCACATTTTCTTTCTGGCAGTTTGATTCCTACAATTAATAGAAAGCAATACCATGACAAATGAGTCTGGTACCATTAGCCTTAAGAAGGCCACTTAGCCTTCTCAACAACTGTTCTAGCTAAAACAGTACTGGGTCTCAAAATATCACTCAAATCCAAAAAGAAATAAGGAAAAGTAAATGGTGATATAAAATATTCAGAAATAAACTTCTGTTTCCTTTTTCTCTCTCAGGGAAAAGAGCTGCGTAAAAATATCTAGTAACTATAGTTACATTTTAACAAAACATCATGAAACTTTAAGCATGTCATGCTCATTAATTCTAATGTTTGCATTTGTTGTGTTAAATTATCACCTTAAATAAGTAATCAGCTATTAAAAAAAATTGAAGTGAATAAACAGCTTATTATATTACAAACTCTGATATGAAATAAACATACAGCACTACCTTAGAAACATCATAAGTAAAACATTTCTGACCTAGCCTCATATTACATAAAATAAAACATTAAGAAAAGTTTTTGGTGCATATACAAAGCTTGATTTATTAATAAAAATGAATTATGCAACATCTTTACAAAATGTTCAAGTTATTGTTTTTTTTTGGTTGAATATTTTTGTACACCTTATGCAACTATACAATTTCCCTCATTTCAAATACTTTCTGCTAATTCTTTGTAAAATTATGACTTGAGAAAAAAAATCTCAATTATATTACAGTAACCTTAAATGTTTATTCTTCTCCATGTTTAACATGTGACAGTTCCACAGGAAAAAAAATGATTAAAAGCTAGTATTAGGCCTGTCACTGCTACAACTGTCATTTTGTTAGCTCATATAAAATTACTGATATTAAATTTCACAAATTTAATTCAAAATATGGTTACACAGTTACTTGAAAGTTACTTATGATGAGGTACTACTTTTTCTGAGTAAAGGAAAGTAGTATGTCCAAAAGGTTTTAAAAGTAGCAATAATGTAAACAAAACACAATAGAAGTTAGTCTACAAGAAATAAATACAGAGCACAAGATCTTACAGAAACATCTGAAGTTTTTTCTCACAATTCTTAGAAGTTACTTTTTCTTTGTCATAATACAAAAACTACACATTTGTGGAAAAATATATCTTCATGGAAAACAAAATTACCATTTAGATCACCTGCTTGGAACTTGGATTTCTCTGAATCAATTTCCAACTTACAGCATTCTTTTAATAAACCTTCATCTGTTACTTTTATCTTCTCCTTCTGTTGTTTAAATCTGATAGCTGTATCAGTTTCCTCATCACAAACATCAAAATGTGAAACTACATCACTTACTGGTGTTTCATTGAAACATTCTTTCTTTATATTCACAGTTAGCTATAAAAAATACAACAAACATTTATCAATTCTCATTCGAAATCTCAATTTAACTTTACTGAATTAAAATACTTATATGTTACCTCAATACATTATATCTGTCAAGAAACATGAATTTGATTTTAAGGAGGTATTGTCAGGTGTACAATTTGTTTTGGAATTTCATATATAGTTACTCAAGGGCTATCTGTACTAGCTGTTTGTTCTTTTGAACTAACAGACTAGAAAGAAGGTAGCTAGTTAACAACACCAACCTTTATAGAACAAATAACAGAATTTAACTATCGCTCGTTCTTGAAGAACGTTGAGGTGTGATCTAAGTGTAGAATTCTTTAACATTTTTCACATAATTATCAAGATACACCCCTATTTAAAAAATGTAATCCAAAAATGTTTCTTTTTGACTGAACTTACCAATAAAGATAACAGAACAAATTACAGATATTAAATATTTACCCTTCATTACTTTCTTGAAAATAAAAAAAAAGAAGTTCCTGATGTCTCCATATTTTTTTCGAATTTGACTAACCAAAATGAGAAAATATTCGACTTTTTAGTAAGAAAATTTAGATGAACAAAATTATACAGTGGAAAAGTTGTGCTGAACAATTTTATTACCTTGCTACATTTTTCCTACTAGAATATATTTTTAAATAAGATAATGCTGAGTTAACCTACTAGACATTCCCATGAATTCCAGCCAAACAAAAATTATGAAAGGTTCCATATCATCATATACATAAATCCGGTGGTGTTATTGTAGTCAAGTGTTTCACACGTCATTATTTATTTCCTGATGTACTCTAGAATAAGGCTTCAAATAATCAGATTGTCCAAGATAGATCAGTTCTGGTAATATAATAAACTTTATGAGTCCACGTAATTAACAAAATCAATTAATAAAAATGGCTTTTGAGTTATTAAACACCTACACAAGCATATAAACACTATTCTACAACAAATACCACAACAATGCTTTTTTTTGTTTTACCATTAAATATGTATCATAAAAGTGTACCTCCATTATATAATTGCTTTGTTGAACAATTTTTCAGAATACAATAAATTTTTTGTTGTTGCTCTTGTTGTCTTTATTTTCCACTCTCCGATTCTTTCATTTGTAAAAATTTTTCTACAACTGGATCCAACAATGGTGGACGTAATACGTTTTTCTTTTGTCTGTAATGAAAAAAATAGCAACAAGTGCCAAGTTATTTTCTTCCACAAAATGCTTTATTTATACAGTCATACAAATGCTAGATCTATGCATGTACCTAATTACTGGCACTGCTATAAAACAAGTAGGCCTTTATACTATTTATTAAAAAAACAACAAAACAAATATTTGAGGTGAAATAGAAAACACAGTCGGTGATGTACAAGCCTAATGCATTCTATAATTGGTCATACTCTCTGTTGTGTAGTTTTATCTGCTCAAGACTTATCAGCAAACCATTACACCTCTTATAATGATGTTTATATAATATCTATGTTATCTTAAGTCCATTTTACTTCAAAATATACTAACCTAAGTTTATTTAGATATATGAATAATATTAAGACATTTTGTCAAATTCATGTATAAATGTAAAAATATATACATGCATATGTTGAACAGTTGGTCTGCTCTACAGTATTGAATAATGAATTCAACAAAATATCACAACATTATTCACATATCTACATTCGCTTAGATTACTATATGATAAAGTAAAACATACTCAAAACCCTACAGATAAGTTTATTAATTACACATATATAAAATAAAAAGAAGTAGAAACTCCACTAAAGAATATTAAAAAGCTCTTTGAATTTTGTTTTCTATTTATAACCCAGTTAAAAGTTTCCTGAATGTCTTAGAGGAATTATGAATGAGTTATTTTGAATTACATTAAATTAATTAATTAATTTTATCTTAAGTTATTGATATTAAATTAGTCTGATGTGTTTAGCCTGTTTCTATAGTGTTGAAAGATACATAGTCAATTAGGCTAATCAATTAACTGTTCAGACATTAACATCTCATTATGGAATAACAGTGTCAAGCCTTACTGTTGTGTTAAGCAAAATATAACTAACTTCACAGTCAAAAACTTAAAGCTGTTGTTCTCAAATACCATAGTTTAAAATATCACTTTTCTTCTCAATTTCTTATAAGTATTCTAATTATTCTGAGAATATTATGTTTATCACTGCTAGATTTATGTAATTATTAATCAGATTGGGCTCAGATTAGTTTGCCCACTTGCTAAAGTGTTGAGAATTGATAAGCAGCCCTGACCCCTGCTTCTAAGCAAAAATCAGTCCCTTCTTCTTAACAATGGAAACTTGATGCAAATCAAACATAAGAATAACAAATAATTAAAGTATAAATTAATTTATAGCACACACACACAGCAATAGCTTGTGAATGTCATTTGATTCCCAGTGGTCAGTGCTGTCTGGGCTGTACACTGACAAACCAACTACAACAGGACTCCATTAAGTGGAAGGTAGAGAGTCTGTGCTTTGATTGATGCTAATAATTTCTTTAGCAAGTAATCATATCTACTCAACAAAATGCTTATAATAATTCAATCCAATCAGCATATGACATAGGAAGGAGCAAACTATTCCATATCAAAACAAATCTAGCGACAATCAGCGATTCCTATTTAATAAAACCTATCAAATAATCTGTACTACACTACTATAACATTATAACTTGTAAATAGAGAACCAGTTACCTAATGCTCTATCTAGACATTCTGGTGGTCTCCTTAATGTAACTCCAGATTTGGATGTTGTTAAGCTATAATCTACACTTTTTGTCATTGTCAATGTTAGTATTTGAGAACATTTGACTACTGGACAAGTTAAAAATAAGTACAAGCACATTTACTCTTACTTTAAAACTGGACAGTTGGCAGTTGATTCTACTATAACTGCAGAGGATATAAATAAATCCAAACATTATGTCTTGAATGACAATGTTCTTTATTACACAGATTGGATTGCTAATGAGGGTGAATTTAAACCATTGTTCCCAAAGCACTGTGACTAGCATTGTTAATACGAATGTTAACTACAGAAGACTTAAAAACCCCCCTCCACACACACAAGACAAAAGACTTTAGTTGTTGTCTCAATTTATCATCCTTCAACAGATCCTGCTAATGACTTACCTATGTCTCCTGTTCAACCTACTCAAAGACATTATGGCCACATCACACAGTTGGTTATCACAGTTTAGCTGGTCTCTGAATTGGTAACAAACTTCCAGTAAGCCAAACCACAGCCAAGAGGTAGTGAATAACAAGTTGAAGATTCCAAGACATGAACTCTTATTTTTTCCTTGAAACCTATCTGTATTCAAACTGTAAAGGATTTCTAGTGTCAGTATATAAAAAAAAAAAAAAGACATAAAAGTAATGACATATTGCTAAAGAGAAAGGAGAGACAGTTTTGTTTACCATTAACTCATTATTCCTTCTATTTAGTTTAATTATGAACTTTTAGTTGTATTAAAGTGCTAACTAATCATCTAGTTTGAGTATGCTTGTATAATGAAACTGACACAGACTTCCTTAGCAGTGATGTACAAATATTAATATTATAAAAGATCACGTAAATTAGTTAGTCATATGAAATGTAACCTTGTGGTCTTACCAATAAAGAAAAATGGAGTTCACGAAATATAATTTCACTAAATTATTGCTCATTGTTACATGTTATTGATCTTAAAGTGGTTTAACTTTGGGATATTGTTTTTTCATTACTAGGTTTTTTTTCTTATTATGGTTATTTTTTCCAATTATTTTATTTATTGAAATTAACAGATTGATGCTGTATACTTTATTAATGTTTGCATCAAGTCCTAGACAGTTTTTTTTTTTTTTTTTTTGTAAATGATAAAATTTGCATTCCAATTGTTTGAAAGTTTTGTTTTGAACTTTTATTATTACAATTAAAAAAAAATGTTTTTCTTCGAACCTTGTTGTAGCAGCATTTTGTTTTAGCCTTTGATATTGTGTGATAAATAAAGAACACCAGAGGCTAACTTACTTCACAAGTTTATACATACATACATACACATATATATATATATACACACACACACGTGTATATATAGTAACCAAGTAAGACAAAATACTGATTATAAATTTTGTTTTACTACATATAATTGTGACATATTCAGGTAAAACTTGGTTAACCTTAGGATAAATTTATAAAAAGAGTTCCAAAGAAACATTCATTACAAAGTGATTCTAAAACTTTGCATAGATGAGTTTATGAAAATGAACCAAACAATCTGAATTCAATGTCAGTTATAAGAAAACAGTATTTATTTACTTATGTACTTGCTTTGCAGACACAGGATGTCACTTCTACTAGACTAGGTATCTTAATTATCTACTCAAATGTTTAAATCCACCATTCTTTATTTTGCATATAATGTTACTTTATCCAGAGCAACTACATGACTGGTCATTCTCATTCAAGCATACTGTGGTGTTAAGACTCCAATTAATTGATTATCTATGTGCATTAATTACGATGGTTAGTGCCACATAAAATTAATAAAAAAATATATATTAAAATTACAAATAAATAATGTCACAAAAGTAACAAAATATCTGAACTACATACTTCTAATAATTACTGTTTTTGATTATTCCAACTACGTCTCATGTGAGAATAAATAATTATTTTAACATAATTGATTAATCAACTAGCAAACTCCACTGATCATCCAACTCTTATTGGAAATAATTACCTCTTTTAATTCACAATTTACCTATAAATTATACTATTAGCAAAAAACACTTTGTTGGTGGCATAAGTGATATATATACCACTATGCCAAGATCCTTATATTTAGCCATGTTATTGAGAGGATTACCATCTATATTAAATATCTGTTTCATATTACCATAATCTCAAATACATAACCTCTTGATGAGGAGAAACCCACTTGAAGTAAAAATTTATTCTCAAGACAACAGGTACAGGTATTAAAACTTTAATTAAAGTACAGAACAATGTTTCAACCTTCTTAGGTCATCTTCAGGTTAACAAAAAAAACAATGTTGTAGTTACTATACATAAAAGTTATGTCCAACTCTTGATTTAATCTAAGTTGTTCTGTAATATCTGAATATCACCAATACAGCTAGATAATGTCATCACCAAGTTTGTTTGTCTCTATCAATATGATTAATGTAACTAATAAACAGTAAAGGTCCTGAGCCTTGATGCATGCCACTAGCAACAAGATTTCAGTTCCATCTAACTGTTAATAACAACATTTGGTTCTTCTATCCAAATACTACAATCTAGTTAACTAGTCTTTCCCAAACCCCTACTGATACAATTTTCATTAAATCCATGTTGACTTTCTATCTTATTTAAATAAATAACTTTGCAAAGGATCTTTTATCAGACTTCTCAGATTCTTCTTACCACAGAAATAAGATTTCTTTTTTTTAAGATAAGACAATTATTATTACTTCCATTTATACAGAATTTCATAATAGAACTCCTCTGATGACTTTAATGGAGTAAGTAATCAACTTAAAGGGATAGGTTAAGACCTCTTAACCCTATAAAGTGGACTAAATCAAATTTTTATTATCATAACTTTTTACACAGTGACACCCTAAATTTTATTAAGCAACTTTTTTTATCATGAGAAAGGGGCTGAATATCAGAACTGAATGTATAGCAATCACTATAAAGAAGGAAGTACCAGAATGGAGATTAACCACTGGGAATGAAACAGATAAATTTACATTTCTTAGAAGCTAGATATCATCAGATGGAAAGTGTGATCATGATAACAAAAGGCAAGTAAAATTGACAAAAAAGCATTTCTAAAAATGAAGATTATATTCACCACTGACAATTAAAACATAACCAAGTTCTTTACAATTCCAAATGTTGGACAATATCACCAATGAGAAAGAACCACAATGATATAGTGGAAATTTGATAATATTTTCCTCTAGAAAGAACATTATTGTTATTTATTCTTGCTCAGTATAGTAATTTAGATTTCATTGTCTGTGATTGCTGTTGTTCAACTCTGTACAACCAATAGAATGATTTTAACCTACTCATAGCTTAGTTAAAAAGCTAATTAAAGTATATTATTTTTGAGAATTTTGTTTTGATAAATTCTTGTATTATACAGTCCATATATGAAAGTTAAATTAATTTTTATTCAAACTTACTTAGTGTGAAAAGTATGACAAGCATGCAAGCAAGGCCAGAGTCTTGACGTGCAAAGTTTATTTTTTCTATGTACATTTTTTATTTACTGTGAAATATTTTTGACACAACTTCCTCTTCTCTAACTTCTTGAGCTCATTTGATCATTCCTCAATCCTGCAGTATGCTTGTGTCAGTGACCAACTGTTTGCTTACAATTATCTCAATTGAAATCATCCACAATGACTTATTGCTTTTTATATTAATGGTAAAAAAAACCCCAAAAAACAGTAATAAACCAATAAAATTAAAAGAAAGGACATTTGAAAAAGTAAGAATCTGAGACTGTCAGAATAAACAATTATAATTGTCTGTTAATATCTGAAGTCATTCTACAAAAAAAAAAAGTACTCACTTTATATCATATTTTAACTTTTCTTTTCACTATATATTGTTTATCACATTTAGCATTATGTTAGGAAAAATAACAGATACAATAAAAAGTTTTACCAAAATTAGGAAATTCTATAGGTTATGCATAGAAGACTAAGATGAAGAGAAGTATTTTTTATTCTTAGCATGAAAATCCCTTCACAATTAGATTGATTTGGTAAATGTTTTGGAAACTCACAGATAAATCTTAAGTAGAAATGTTTTATTAAAAATTCATATTTTTTGTTTACAACAAATTTGTGATGCTTTATAAAATTTAACATAGGATTTCATTATGCTAGATTCAGAATTATATTATTTTTATTATATTATAATCCAGAATTACAGTAAACGTTCATGATGACGAGAAACCCTCTTGAAGTAAAAATGTATTCTTAAGACAGCTAGGTATCGGTATTAATACTTTAATTAAAATAAAGTACAGAACAATGTTTCAACCTTCTTAGGTCATCTTAAGGTTGTCTTGAGAATACAGTAAACATTACTTCATATAGAAGTTTACAGAAGGTTAGGTGTTAACCTTATTGAAGTTTACATGATTGTCTGGGATGAATCAGTAGGATAAATATCTCGATATTTTGTGCTGAATTCAGAAGATAAATGTTCAAACAAAAGCTTATGGTTTAAAAAAGTCAAGCAAGGGTCTAGTTATGTTTTATATTACTGATTATCATATGGTATCAGTTGTAATTAGTAGTAGTTAATATCTGTATCTTACTAGTTAAAGAGGGGAATTGTTTATTTCCTAAAAAAATTAAGGGAGATTTGAATTTTTACTTTCTTCTTATGTGTAGGTGTCATGGAATAGCTTTGAAAAATCAAATAGTCACTTATTTTCTGAGTGTCATGGTACGGAAAATGTTCATAATCAAAAATAAAATATAACGGCAACTTTGCTTTTGATTTTAAGCAAATAAATACAAAAGACAAGAAGCATGAAACAATAGAATTTTTGTTAAGAAGAATGCAGTGGTTTGTCTGCAGGCTTACAATGCTAGAAACTGGATTTTTATACTTGTGGTGGGCAAAGCACAAATAGCCCTATGCATTGTTTTGTGCTTAATTACAAATAAACAAGCTGTAGCAATAGAGGTAATTATAATAGCAATAACTCAAATAGTTGGGTGATTATTAAAATTTGCTAAATAATTAACTGTCGGACTCAATCAGTTGCATTTAACTAATCAGTTGCTTTCATGAGTTTTGAATAAGTGAAATAATGAAAAATGGTAATAACTGCAAGCACTAATTTTGATTAACTGACTTTTGTAAGCCATGACACTCACTGATTAAGTTGAATAACCATTAATTAATCAAAATAATAATTTAATAATGAGAAATCATAATTACATTATTCTAGTTACTTGAACAGTTAAAACACTAATTTTGATTATATATATAAAAATGGCTGGTATGAGTAGAGAAAGCACTATGTGGAGGAGTGAACAACATTGAACAAGTTTATTTTTTTATGACATTAACCAATGTAAATGTAATTACATTTAGTTATTTTACAAGACATCAATTAATAATCTGACTATATTCAAGGGAAATATTAAACTTAAGTTAAAAAAACAACATTAACTGTATTGAACTGAACACAGTTAAACTTTATTATAATCTTTGGTTGAAGGAGAAACAAGTCAACCTCTCATGCCTAACCATCTTGAGGCCATAAAAAAAAAAAAAACTCATTACAACTCCAAATTATTGTAAAAAGTAATAATATTAAAATTTCCTGGCATGCTACTTTTATTAATGTTTCACATTCTAAAGCACATTGTGTCATTGATAAGTTGTTAAACATATCATTTTAGGGCCAACAAATTGAGGCTGTCTCTTCCACTTGAAAATAAACACCTCAAAATGATCCCTGATTACGTTACATATTTATTGAAGCTTCCCTTAAACTTGCTGCATATACCACATCCAAAGGCAACATCACCCTGTTATAAAAGTAAAACATTTTTAGCTAAAAAGGACTCCTACTCTGCCAAAATTTGTGGGTACCTTTGTCCTACCATTTTCACCATTAAATATAAAAAAATCATTGATACTATAAACCTCCTAAATAAGCTTGAAAATATCAATCACATACCATCTAACTCTTCTTTTTTTTCAACAGAGAACAATTACAGAGATCTAAATCTATCCTCATATGACAACCTTTACATCCCAGATATCATCCCAGTAGCTCTCCTTTGAGCCCTTTAACATCCTTCATAAGTTAAGGATTTCAAAACCAAACACAATAATTCAAATTTGGTTTAAATGATGACCAATATGATGAAATTATAAACTTCTTTAGATTTAATATTTGTACAAATAACCAAAAATCCTACTTGCTAAACATTGGCTATCACTTTTTCTTAGTGCAAAGCTTCCTACTCAGTAACCCCACCCTCTACTCAAAGAACCTCTAGAAAGCAAGTATCTTATGAGTACTGGGTATCTTGTTTGCTGTGATATTCTAGATATCTGTGGCACAGGGTCTGGAAACACTTGGCTCAAGAAGCTGACCAACTAACACAATGAAACCCTTATTTTTCATAAAACTGTTAAAAATATTCCCGTTACCATTATACTCAAAGGTTATAAACTGAATTATGATAACCTACATGTATTTATTTAGTCAACTTCCAGTCTTATAGCTGTTTAGCACATGTCCACAACTAAAACCAGGATGTACAAAAAATACTAAAAAGTAACTCATCTAACCTTTAATTACTCAAACCCCATTCAAAACCCTTGGAGAAATACCATATTACTGTAAAACTTATATTACAAAGTGAAAATGATTTCTTTCCGATTAATATGTAATACTACAATACTACATAGTAATGAGATGAAAATGTGCAACAATGAAATACAAGGATACTTTTCTACATTAACACTGCCACTATTACTTTCAGTTTTTACTGTTGATGTTTGAACTTGGATTCACCATTAATATTACTTATAATAAATAACATTAAATTTTAAAATATTTTATACAGTTCATTAAGTGACCACTGCATGGAAATTTATGAATATTTCTCCTCAGACACAGCTACTTGTGATAATTTACATAGCAATAGCACAGGTTATGCTTAATTATTAATCAATTAATGTTAGTTTATATTTAAATTACATTACAACTTTGCTATTAACTTGTGATGTTAGTTTTACATTTTTTGGAATTCAACTATGAAAGTACAAAGAAACAAAAATGCAAACTGCAGTTGCTTTATATCACATTCCTCTTAATTTGTTTAAAAACTACAATAAAATTCCTTGTACTCACTTGCAATTTCATATGCTTATCAACCAATCGAATTCAGCAATGAATTTTAATTTTTAGCATACATCAGTTCTGACAAAAAGCTAAATTATATCTAAACATAAATAACTCTACTACGCAAGTGCTAGTACTGCTACGGAGTACAAGACAGAATTTTATTTTTATATTTCTAATTCAAATGCCACTTACAATAACAATCGTTGACAAGCGCATAGAACCTAACACAAATCAATGTTCTGCGCACGCGCTTAACTGACATTAGTAAAGTACAAATTATTTGATTTTCGTACTAAGAAAGTCTATAACACGGTATTCGTTTCTTCGTGGTAGAAAACCCTTAGTGGTTTAGCGTTACGTATGACAGTTGATAAAAAAATAAAAATTCGGGTTTTGATACCCGCAGTGGGCACAACACAGCTTTTATCTTAGCTACAAACAAACAAATAATCCAACAAAATTCATACATATTATTATTGTAACTATACAATCTTCCAGTGTCTCAAGACATCCACTTTAATCTTGTAAGCCTTTTTTCATTCGAACCGGGTAATATAGTTATGAAGGGCATAAACTCATAGACACCTTTTGTAGATGATAATATTACTTATAAGTTTACATACAAACATTTCACTTAATAGAGAAATTGACCACACTACTTCAGTTATTTATCACTTGATATCAGATTGCAAAAAGGATTGTACCCTTATGTCAAGTGGCTCAGCGGCAAGTCAATAGAATTATAATTCTAAAAACTGGGTTTATATAGATGTGGTGGTCACAACATTGTTTAGATTTTCACTTAAGTAAAAAGCAACAAACAGAAATAAATATTACAATATACACCTATCTAATTTCAACATATATTTGCCAAGAATGCTGGCAATATTTCCGAAGTTATCATCCATAGTTACTCTCCGTGTAGTGCAGTTTCCCCGAGTACTTTTCCAGCTCCCTTGATTATACTTTTAGTAGTATTACTGTCTTTTTATGCAACGAGGCTATATAGCTTCTCATCTTTGAGTAACTGAAATCTTATGTCATAAGATATGGTCACGTTAATTTTTCGGGTTGTATAAAATATCTACAGTTAGGACTAAATGAATCAGCGTATTCTGTGCTGAAAAAAAAACAAACATAGAACGGTCGCATCCAAAGATCTCCTGCAACAAAACACATCCATAGCGACTGTACTGATAATCGGCAATAATGCGATTTGTTTTCTAGCTTCTCGACCCAACAGTTCAAATGTTTCGTAATACACAATGTGCTCCTGGTCACTTACAGTGAGGAATTCATGTTAGGGGTAGAAAAGTATGGTATAATACAAGGAGCGGGTCGTCTTTAGGCATTGTACTGCTATACCATTTGTTCTTCTGATAGCAGGTTCTTTTAAATTATCTGGTAAAAATAAATCAGTATCTAGTCCAAGTAGCGATTACAAATTAGTTTATTTCCTCGTGCTTGAACATTTGTATCCTGTCGTAAATTGTTGTAGGTCTATGTTATAAAGGATGTTAACTAACACGAATCAAAACTACAACTGTTATTATAGACACTAGACGTGCAATTCATAGATGATCTTTCTGCTGTATAAAACATTTGATGATGTACAAAAAAGGCATAGAAGCAATCTGATGTATCCTCCAACATAGATAGTGTTAATTTATTCTGTAACTTGTACGACTACCAGCCATGTTTAATTGAGAAAGATCTATTTGTATGTTTACTCTTAAACACGGATTAAAACTATTTTCACACTGTTATAATTGTTACATTTGCCACATTGTTGAATGCACGAAAGTGCTGTATTATAACCGAGCCCTTGTTTTAAATAAGGGAACTGTGCATAATTTCTGAAACATCTATAAAAATGTAAAATAGTTAGTGAACATAGACATTTGCAAGGTTTTTAGATTGTTAAACAACGGTTTTTATGCAAAATAATTGATTGCTAAGGGCTGTTGAAAATTTCCATTGAAGAAAGAAATGGCATATCTCACCATTTCTTCAATGATTCTCAAGTCATGTATAATAGTGAAATAAAAAACGCTACAAAATTCTTCTAAACGAATTTCTGTTCTGTGTTAGAATTTATTTGGGGGAGGGGGGTGTACTTTAAGGATACGATATTATTGTCGCCTATAATGTTTATAAGAAATGAAAAATACGGAGTCTTTGATCTTAATTACAAGATTATAATACAGAATATTTTAAAGTTTTAATCAACTCACTTACTTCGTGGCTTGTAAAAGAATATGTGACTTTTATTGTTTGTTTTTGAATTTCGCACAAAGCTACTCTCGGGCTATCTGTGCTAGCCGTCCCTAATTTAGCAGTGTAAGACCAGAGTGAAAGCAGCTAGTCATCAACACCCACCGCCAACTCTTGGGCTACTCTTTTACCAACGAATAGTGGGATTGACCGTCAAATTATAACGCCCCCACAGCTGAAAGGGCGAGTATGTTTGGCGCGACGGGGATGCGAACCCGCGACCCTCAGATTACGAGTCGCACGCCTTAACGCGCTTGGCCATGCCAGGCCCTGTGACTTTTATTATTGAAAAATAAAGACATTTCGCAAAAAAAAGAAGTTATCTAAAACTTACAATCAACGCAGTAGCGTTATATAAAAACGTGTCTCTATTACAATAATGTAATTTTTAGGATCACACATGTTAAAATACATATCAAAAAACGACTTTACATCAGTAACCCTAATAATACTATGTAACACAAATTTTGTTCCAAGATGGCATGTGTTATTTCTTAATTGTTTATATTGTAAAAGTACAGAAAATGGCCATTACTCCCTTCAAACTTTGCTTTTGTGGTGTGGATAATGAAATTTAGAAATTAACCAATTTTCCATGTAAAAACGGGTAAATTTGCACATTTTCATTTACATAAGGTCTTAGTAAAACAACATATGAATCAAGATTTACACGTATTTATACTGAAGTTATACAACAATGAACAAAAATGTTTAGTAGTGAGTAGTTTTTCGAGATTTACGACTGTAAATTACTTTCACGTATCAGCCTCCAAATATAGTCTCCCATCATATTTTCGTTATATGCTCCCAGGTCATAAAAGCAAAGTTTGAAGAGAAAAATAGGTCTTTTCTACTTACTTTAAACATAAGCAGTTGGGGAATAACACTTTCTGCCCAGGAAGAAGAAGAAGTAAAAATTTTGTTATATGGTGTTATTATATAACTCATATTTTTACGTAGGAAGAACGAGGGTTATTTCACAAAAAGGCAAAAATATTTATAAAAACTTCCGTGTGTGCTTTCCAGTATTATAGCTATCCCAAATAATGTCAGAGAATATGCAAATGAATGACAATTAAGCACCATTCTTTCACAGTTAAGAGTGTCAGCTGAACCTAAAATGAGGCTTTGGTTCCACTCCTTGGGTAAACTGTTACAGCTCTTCCCGTTCTCTCGCTCAGTGAATCGTTAAATCAATCTCGTAACTAGAGAGCTTTGATACCCTATTAAATATTAAAAAATTATATTACCACAATCGATTTTCATTCCTCCTCGGTTTCTAATCTGAATATTGTTTTACTTCTTTCGTATGTATATATACATTATCAATATTTTTAAAGCAACTTTAAGATTTTAATAAATTTGAATAACTTTAAAACATTTATTACCTTAGATACAGTTAACACCATTAAAGTAATTTTGGCTATGTCTCACCTTGTCAACTAGATTTAACTCAATTTCAAGTCACTGTCTTCAATGTATCTGCCCATTTCCTAAGACCACTAGTCTGTATATACAGGGGGAGGAGAAACAAGTTGTTATACAGTTGTTTTATTAAGAACATAGTTTAATGTCTAATATCTTACTGTTGTGACATACCTTGATGTGTGGGTTTACCACAGATCAAGAATATTATTCATTAACTGGATATCATGTAACAGAGGTGTATGGGTCTGGTATTCAGTGAATTGAATCCATCTTAAAAGAAGAGTCAAAACACGAGGTAGCACAACTACAAACTTTGATAACGAAAAGTGAAAAACAGACAGATAAATACAATACTTTAAAAGAAAACTAAGGAAAATGTGTTAATCTAGCCAGAAAGAGAGACAAGCTCTCTCTTTTCAGTTCAGTAGGTACGTATAAAGTAAACAAAAAACCCACAAAAAACTACAACACTGAAATTTTTAAGGGACAACTAAAAGACAAAAATAACAAAGTCTCGCAATGCAACCTGCAGTAAAATGCAAACAAATTCAAAGTTAAAATTATAGAAAATCAATACTGTCTCTTTCCAAGAAGTTGCAACAAATTTCAAATTAAAAAGTTATGAAAAATCTGGTTTTAACACTAAAAATACAATTGCATCATAAAATATATGTAGCACACTTAGCCACATGACCACTACAATGGAAGTGCAAGGGCAGAAGAACCTTGGACCATTATCTGAGTTGCCGACATCATGAGCTATCTTTTCTTCAAGAAAACTCTTTAGTTGCCTGTTAGTGAACTGAATTCAAGAAAAGTTAAATGTGTTTACTTGAGCAGACTTATGGGACACAATTATACGTCTGTGGACTTATAACGCTAGAAACCGAGTTTTGATACCCATTGTAGACACAGCACAGATAGCCTATTGTGCGGCTTTGTAGTTGACTATAAACAAACTAATGTTACTAAAAAGATAACCTTTTGTTTTACAATAATGTTATTGTTAAAAACTGAATGAATAAATAATTTTTAAAGATGTTTGCTTGTTCGTTTGTAATTAAGCACAAAGCTACACAAAAGGCTATCTGTGCTTTGCCCATAACAGATATTAACACCCTGTTCCACATTGTGCCACTGAAGGGCTTTTAAAGTCAAATCCCTATATTTTGTACAATACAAGTATTTCGTCCAGACTTTTTGATAACTTTGTGTAAATGTTTAGTGGATGAATTATTTTGTCTAAAAGCTCTGATAAAGGAGCTAGTGGAGAACTACGCGTAGAACTAAGGGATTGAGAGGTTATGTCTATTTTACGTTCATTAGGAAGTTCATACTACTTGGGAGCTTAATAGCTTGAAGAGTTCAAATTACTTAACATATACAGATAGATACTGGAGTTAACTCTCAAATATTTCAGTATGTTTTTGTTCTCCTTCGTCGAGACGTTTATTTAGGTTTGTGTTGAGAATCTCCAGAGTACAAGTGACGTTTTATCATTTTTCCTACATAAATAGTTTTCTTCCTTATAACTAAACCTAACTTTTACAATCAACTTCTCATTGTTTTTCAAATCTTTAAAAAAAGACCACTTATTTTTCGAAACATTTAGTCAGACATAATATTTAAAAAACAACAACAAACTTTTTAAATATTGAATTAACATCATTTTCAACTTTCTAATAAGACTTTCAGCCTCGAAATCAGTCACAGAAACGACTGAGTTAAAAAAGTAAAAGGGACAAAAAATTATAACTTGATTTAACGTTGTTATTTTCGATTAAATCATACTTTTTAATGAGATCTTTAAAAATTATGGAGAGATTACCTGATATCAAGACTGACGTTAATTGTCTAGAAATGGCAAAATTGATAATTATTGAATAAATGGAGATACATCCTTTAAAGGTGAATTTTCAACAAATTTAATAATTGTCTTAGAAACAGTACTTTGGTTAAGTATAATTCCTGTGTGGATGCCATACTTTTAAACACTTTAGGTTTTGAATAAAAAAATGAAACAAAATATGCGGGTCCTTGAACTCAAGTTCCTCTCGGTCGTTTGGCTGTTTCCGTGACGTTTTACAACTATGACGTAATAGTTGCTAAACACGCTTCGTTGCGCGCCGACCATTGTGAACTTTCAGTGCTGGTGTTTTATGTAAATCTATCGGCGCTTTTTTCGGATTACACACTGTGAGACTATTTTTTATCTTGATATTGCTATTTTATATTTGTTTTATGATAACACGGTTTACTGTGATGCTTAAGGTTGTAAAAACGGTTCGGTATCGGGCAAAAGCTTCTTTTCGTTTCCGTGCAAGGAGAAGAAACTGGCAAGGTGGCGACAGCGGGTGCAGATAGAAAAAACAAGAAAAACTAAGATGCAAACAACAGAAAAAACACCAACACGACAAACCGTTGACTAACCTCATAATTAACAGATCCGACCGACAATGAAACACAGACGAGATACATCTACTTAACAAAGGACTCAACTTCGCAATAGCACCTAGGTACATTCTAACCATAGAAATCAAAACATGTTTAGAAGATCTAGCCAGAAGACTTGTGATATTTTCCACAGAAAACAAAAACAAGGAAACAACCAAAAACAACCAACAGAAAGAAGACAACTTAGATAATTTTATTGACATCCAACAGCCAAACTTTTCAGGTAAAATTAAAAATTTATATTTTCCAGAAACGCCTAAAAACATCTTAAACAATTTTTTCAAAGAATTTTCTCACAAAACCATCAACATAATTTCACAAAACAGAAAGCTAAAAAACAATCTTACAAAAAGAGACATTAATTCCATTAAAAACCTAAAACAAGACAAAAACATAAAAATTCTAAAAGCAGATAAAGGTAACGCTATAGTCATAATGAACACGAATGAATGCATCCAAAAAATGAAGAACATCCTATCAGACACGAACAAATTTAAACCAATACACACAAATCCAACAAAGACACACGAGACGCAACTGAACAGATTACTACTAAAAATGAAAAAAGCCAACACAATTTCACAAACACTTTATTCCTACCTACGTAAAACCGACTCACGCACACCACAAATATACGGCATCCCCAAACCTCATAAACGTTCATTACGATCAATAATGTCCACAGATGAATCGTTTAATTACAATCTCGGTAAATACATAGCATGGGCATTCTCCAAATATGTAACATCAGCCAGCTCATTCATCAAAGACTCTTTTAATTTCAAGTCTAATCTTAATCAACTTAATCATAAAGCCTTAATGGCCACTTTCGATGTTATATCCTTCTTTACAGAAGTTCCAACCACTGAAGCCTGCAAGATAGCCTTAGAACTCTCCATCCGAGACCCTAACCCAACTATAGACATTCCCAGCAACCAATTAGCAACCGTCATAAAATTCACCACGATAAAGACAAACCTCATGTTCAACAACCACAACTGTATACAAACAAATGGCTTAAGCATGGGCAATCCAGTATCACCAGTTCTAGCCAATATTTTTATGACACAAGTTGAAACACAAGCAATTAACACAGCATTACATCCACCACTATACTGGTACAGATATGTAGATGACACGGTTGCGGGATTCAAATCTACAGAACACATACTTAATTTTTTTCAATCACATTAACACTATACATCCAAAAAATTAACTTCACATGTGAACAGGAAGAAAGCAATCAAATATAATTTCTTAACCTCAAAATTACAATAACCGATACACAATTCAAAACAGAAATTCACCGAAAAATCACCCATACTGGACTATACATTCCTTGGGACTCAGCACATGAAACAAAACAAAAACTCAACAGACTAAGAAACCAAATAAACACAGCCATAAAACTATGCTCACCAGATAAAATTAACGATGAATTAGACAAAATAAAACAATACTTCATCAACATCAATAAGTTTCCTCCACAAACTGTAGAAAACATTATACGCACACACATAGACAGAAACAAAATCAACCAACAAAAGTAAATATATCTCACGAATCAAAAAATCATGAAACCATATACTGCTGCATACCATATATTCCCAACATCAGCAGACAAATAACCAATATTTGGCAAAAACTAGTAACAAAATATGACATTCCAGTTAATAACAAATTTATTCAAAAACCAGGCCCAAAACTGAGGTCTGTACTATGTAAAAACTACACTGACAAACACCACACCAACATTATTTATAAAATACAATGTGATAACTGCCACGACTTCTATATTGGAAAAACAAGAAGAAAAAGGGAAACCAGATTCAAAGAACATAAAAAGTCACCTTCACACGTTTTCGAACACTGCAAGTCAAATAAACACAACATAACCATAGAAAACACTCAAATACTAAATAAAGAAACAAACATAAACAAACGCAAAATTAAAGAAGCCTTACTTATACAACAACTTAATCCCAAAATAAACCAATATAAAGGAACGCCTTTACACCTATATTAAATATAACAACATAAAATTATATATTCAAACATCTAACTCCGCCCTCTACATCCCGACACTCAGTTACACAACCCCTTCCAAACATGTGGTCAGCTTCCGGTCAGTTACCTCTTTCTTTGTGAACCTGATGATGACCGAAGAAGGTCGAAACGTTGTTCGCTCTTCTATGTAAAATATTTTCTCAACCCAAACTAGCCGTTTTTTGCATATATATTTCTCTACAAGTGGGTTTTCTCGACATCACTGAAACCTAGATTTCATTCTATACAGCTTATTGATAACAATAATATTTTATGTTATAACTAATTGATTGATGCTTCTTAATCTTTTCCATTTTCCACTACTTTACTAAAAAGCGTATGTATAAAATATATAAATATAAAATATTGATTCTTAGTCACCTAACTTTAGCAACGATCGCACTATTTTGTTTTGTATTCCAATTGCAGCCGCTAGAGGTTGTTCATATTTTTAATGGCGTCAACCGGAAAAGTACGGAATGTTATGCGTCGTCACAAATGGGCATTTTCATTTTCTCAGAGGTTCTGTTCTAATTATATTTTTGTAACATTGTATTTGATTAATTATCGAATAGCTATAATTACATGAGTGTTGTGCTAATATAAGTGGGAAGTAGAGAATTTTACTGTGTAAAACTTTTAAGTTGTAAATGAGACTATTCTAAATTGTAAAACTATTTTACAGTGATATTTGTTACACAACTTACAGTGATAATCTCTGCTGGTTGTTAGCACATGATTAGTTAATAGGTTATTAATTTTTAACTACTTACTTTCTAAAGACGTGATATTAGCAGTTATTTTCACAATTAAAATGTTTTTGCAAAATATGAAAAGTAATTTAAATGTTCTTTATATAATATAGTGTATACTATAGTACTATATGCTAATAATTTATACATCTATTTCGTTTGTAAGTTATTTTTTCCATGAAACTTTTTCTAAAAAAGTAATATTTCATGCAAGGAAAAAATTCTCGACTTCGTTACTGAGATCCAAAAGGTTTTTATGTATTTAAACTTAATGATGGAGGTCAAGGTTTCTGAACGTTATAAGTTACAGTATAAAATTCAGGCTGTGATGTAAGTCATGGTGGAATGAAACATTTAATATTTAATATTCAACAGTTCTGTTGAATGTGTGTGAAAATGTATAATAACAGAGTTACAGCAAGTTACATTTACAGCATTAATTGCATGTGATATGTGTGAATGGAAATTGGAATACAGCATGAAATTTGTGATTATTATAGCAGAGGAAGTAAATAATACATTACTGAGTGAGTGCCATGTCTCAGCATTTTAAGAATGTTCAAAGAAAAAGCCTCTTTAATTGTGTAATAAATGTTAAAATATTTAATGTTAATATTCATACAAATGAGGTGTTGAGAATGATTCATGGAGAGTGTCTGATTCATTAAAATTTCAAATAATTTGTGATACCATGAAGTAGTGTAATTGCTAGAACATGAGGTAAGTACATCACAACAATTTTTAGACCATGAATTAGGTACACCATAGTTTAATTCTTAGATAGTAAAGTAGATGCATGTCTCATTGTTAGACCATGAGGTAGATACATCACAATTAAACTGTCAAACTGCTGATCTCAGTAAGGTTTCTTCTGAAAATCATGACTTTGAATGAGGAGTTTATGGCAGTTTTAATAGATAATTTTAACACAACACAATGATGGAGAGTTGGGACTTTCTTTGGCACCTAGGATAATAATGTTTAATATAATTATTATAAACAAACCAAAGATCCACACACAGGCATCTTAAACTGATTGTATGTGCGAAAGTATACACTTCAATATTTAAGTAAGTCACTGTTTCTAGAAATGTCTTTGTGAAGTGAAACAATAGAAACTGCAGTGTAACTTTTTATGGCTTTATTAACAAAACGTTCTGTCACTGTATTATATCAAATACATATTTAAGTCAGCACACTCTGTCAGTACACACTATTGAATCTACTAGTGTACAACTATATGATTACATCTGCTTACTGTTTGTTTGAAAACATTTTCCATTTTACACATTTTTTACTTCAAATTATTTTAGGTACTACCTGTTGTTTTCCATTTGTGATTAATGTAGTAAGATTATCTTAATTCCAGACTCAATTAATTAACCCTTTGGGTACTATAATCAGATTTATCTGTCTTGACATTTATTGCTGTTTGGTGTGACAAGTGGATTTACCCCACTGTGTCACAAAACCTTTCCTTGTAGTGAGACATATGGTATACTCTTATATCCTTGAATTTCCCACCTTAGTACTGTGCATGTGTTCATTACTGAGCAAAAGTGCAACTAGTGGATTTTGATTTTGAAAAAATACTAAAAGGGTCATATTCTAAATTTCATTTGTTAGTGGATAACTGACACTTTTGAGAACCCACTTGAAATTAATCATGCACTCAAAGGGTAAAACAACACTGTTTTTAAACTGAACATTACTTTTTTCAGAATATTTTCAACTTCTTTAAAAAAAAAAGTAACTTTGATCTTCATGTGGTACATGTTAAAAGTTACTCCCTATCATTTTATGAAGTTTGTTTGCTGCATGTTTTAGAATGAATGTTTCAGAAGAAGTCCTGTAGGTAAATAACCTTGTGATGTACTTGCTTTACTGTACCACCAATGGACTGTATGGGTAAAGCAGAAGGGGATAGCAACTGCCCATCCCTGCTATGTCTTATGTTGAACAAATCTGTATGGTCTGCTTTTCAAAATTAGTTTTGTGGTTGTCCATTGCACTGTCTCAGGTAATGATATTCTCCTGGACTCTCCAATGTGTTCTCATTCCCTTTTTATTCAATTGGAGTATGAAAGTCATTATTATTTTCCATGTCCAACTCATTGGGTGATCAACTATGGAGGCATCCTTCTGAAAGAGTTCCACAATCACAAAAAAGTGAGATATCAAATAACATTTCACCTTTTGATTGGGAGACTTGATCCTATCCCTGCATGAATGTTGCCACCCTGTGGCTGGGTGTTGAATTAAGAGTAGAAACAATCAAGATAAATCCTCATGTTTATGGTTATCAAGAAATCTCCCTTGATCATACTCCTATGTTGTGGGTGACAGTGGAGGAGACTGGTTTAGTTCTGTCCTTTTTTAAGTCCCTCATTGTATTTTATTCTAAGGATTTTACTACTTTTCAGATGGCTCTGGTTAGTTTTTCTGTTTGGGGAGTTGATTTTTATCACATAGACATCCTTTCAACATTCAATGTCATGTCTGTGAATCAATAGATCTAAGATGTCATGTTATGCTCAGGAGTCAAAATAGTTCTAGCATCCCTCTAATCTCCTGAACTTGAGGTGAAGATGATGTGATCCTCATCTTACCCCTTTGTGGATGTCAGTTCCCATTGGCTTTGGTTTTGGATGTAGTTGAATTGTCAAGTATGGATTGTTGTGCCTTAGCCACTTTTACATCTAAGTGCATGTCCATTAATTTACCTACTTTTATACTCTATGGAATTGAGTTCTATATACACTTCATGGTTGGGATCACTGCCTTGCCACATTTCTCTCTCACTTAGATGCACTTCTCTCTGTTTCTGCCCTTATCTCCCACACATTTTATGGATTGGTGAAGAGTAAACCTGGTTCAGAAATAGTACAGTTCCCCTCCTAAGATCTTCAGATCTGAATGTCTCATTTCTATAAGTATCCTTCAGAAGCTTTTGAGGGTTACTTCTGTCATTCCCTTGCACCAGTCTCACCACTTATTCAACATGGTATTCTAGCAGATCTTGTGAGTGGAGACAAGTACCATATAGGAAGTTATTGTCCTGTACTGAAAAATGTATTTTTGACTGGTACTTACCTCTACTCACACTTCATACTTTTTCTCCTCACTTTCCTCTGATGTTTATGTCTTCTGCCAAACTTTGAAGTGAAAGTTTGGTAGAATTGTATAGAGGGAGTTACATGCATCATGTATATGATGATCCTATTGGTGAAGTGATGCATGGTGATTTGCACGAGATGTGTTGGGGAGGGAGACAAAAGGCTTGAGGCATATGTAAAGAAAAAGTTTCCATATGGAGAGCAACACAAGACAAGAATAGCTAATCTTGTTAGAGGAGGTATCTCCCTAGTGGAAATAAATTTTCCGTGTAGAAAAATTATAACATCTGTAGACAAAACCAAGGATGTTCTGTGTGTGTGCGTGCATGCGTGATTTAATCAAGCAATTAACCATCTGGTTATGATACAGTGTGCTCTGAATAAGACTGGGTGAAATTCAACATAGAATCTCTGTAAGTCCAAGCCTATTTGAAATATTGCAAGGATTTCCATAAATCATTTTTCAAAATTTGAGTACCTTGAACTTAGACTGTGTGTTTTGTTTTGAATTTTGCGTAAAGCCACTCAAGGGCTATCTGAGCTAGCCATCCCTAATTTAGCAGTGTAAGACTAGAGGGAAGGCAGCTAGTCATCACTACCCACTTCCAACTCTTGGGCTACTCTTTTACCAATGAATAGTGAGATTGATCATCACTTTATAATGCCCCCACAGCTGAAAGAGCGAGTGTGTTTGGTGCGACGGGGATTTGAACTCGCGACCCTCAGGTTAGGAGTCGAACACCTTAACCCACTTGTCCATGCAGGGCCATGATTGTGTGTTTATGTTCATAGTTTTGTTCGTTTATTATTTCCTTTATTCATTGCTATACATTGTGATTTTCTGTTTATTCTGCTGAATAAGCTTATTCAGTACTGGGTGTCTTTGTGCTATTCCTCAT
Source organism: Tachypleus tridentatus (assembly GCF_004210375.1). NCBI lineage: Eukaryota > Metazoa > Arthropoda > Merostomata > Xiphosura > Limulidae > Tachypleus > Tachypleus tridentatus. The sequence continues at coordinate 216,770,763 of NC_134837.1, forward strand.
AACTACTTGTAACATTTAACACAGTAAAAACTATGAGGAAGTAACAGTTTTTAAAGTTAAGCAATTACTGTTTCTGTTTGCTGATAATGTAATATGTTTAACCTATATGCTACTTCATTGGTGCAAAAAATATTTAAGGGAGAAGTGACATTTTTAGCTTGTTAAGAAAGGAAAAAAAGTGTTTTAAAGGATATTTTTATTGCAATTCTTTCACACAGAGCAAAGTCTGACAGACCAGTAGATTTGGCTTCACCACCAGGGTACAGTTCATCTCTTGGTCAAGTACATGAAGAAGCAACCAAAGAAACTGATGCTAGTCTAATTGTTAAGGTACATGTGGGAGGTGATTAATATCATACAATTTTAAGGAATAATATTTTGTTCTGTGGTGTTAGCATTTCACTTATTTTTTCATATACATTGTATGTCTGTTAAAATCACTCTTACCTCATGGATTGACTGGTATTTTAAAAGCAAAAGAGAATCAGAAATGCACTAAAAATTGCAGTACTGACATATGTGCTAGTTATTATTTTAGAATGAAAAGGAATAATAAATTGATTGAGGATTGCAAGCACATGTTTTAAAATATTGAATATTTTATTGGTAATTTCCAAATATACCTGATAGTAACTAATGTCACTGTGTATTTTCTGATAATTACTATCTATAATAAATGCAAGTTTATTGTAATATTTCACTGTAGTTTGACTTTACTTTGTAGAGGAAAAATAGGGGTGTGTAAACTAAGAATATTAATTTTCAAAAACCAAATTATTTCACTAAATTTCATAAATAGATATAAACATTTTTATAACTTAATTTTTTGAACAAGGCTATGTAAGTTATGTATTAAGTAAGCAAGTAATGCTCCTTCAGTCATTGTTATATAAGGCCTGGCATGGCCAGGTGGTTAAGGCACTCGACTCTCAATCTGAGGGTCGCGGGTTTGAATCCCCTTTACATGACACATGCTCACCCTTTCAGCCGTGGGGGCATTATAAGTGACTGTTAATCCCACTATTTGTTGGTAAAAGGGTAGCCCAAGAGTTGGCAGTTCGTGGTGATGACTAGCTGCCTTTCCTCTAGTCTTACACTGCTAAATTAGGGTCAGCTAGTGCAGATAGTTCTCGTGTAGCTTTGCGTGAAATTCAAAACAAACCATTGTTATGACTACACATTCATATTTCTTCAGTCATTATGATTATACATTTCTTTAGTCACTGTTGTTATATAAACATAATGTTCTTTTACTCACTGTTTATGCCTACTTTGATATTTTATTTGTAACCAGTAGTTATTAAAATACAGCTTGCATAAGTATGATAACATTACTGTTAAGTTTAATTTTGTTCTGAACTTTCAATAAAAAGCTGTGTTTGATAACTATTGAACTTCTTTAGTCATTACTATCAATACAAGTTAAATTCCTCTGTCCCTAGTGGCTAACAGAGAAGGGTGCTGTAGTGACACTGTATAAATGTGGTCACAGTGCAAATTCAAAAGTATGCATATCTGTTAATTCTGATTTCCTCAAAGAAATTGCATTTCACTGTATCATCCTATAAAAGTGCTTTAATTGCAATATTTTTGGTCATAAGTGGGCACTATATCAAAATGGTGCATTTTTATAAATATTCACTTTATTTAAGTTGTATTTTTTACTTTGTTACACTTATGTCAGTGCAACTAATTATATCTGAATATCAGTTGTATTTCCTAACTATTTATTTTTAACTTAAATCAAGTTTATAAATATAGTTGTGATATAACTTGTGTTACAAGTTGGGTATTCAGAACAGATCTGTTACCAGTTGAGAGTTTTTAAGTGATTGAATATTAATAAGCTATTACTTAGTTAACTTATTCAAATTTCAACATGTGTTGGATGAAAATATACTCAAAGTGATAAGTAATTACATTTTGTAAAATACCCCTAAAAGTATTCAGAGGAGAAGTAATTATAATAACATTTAAGTGGATTATCAGTTAATGTATTTTATCATACAATCTTTATTGTAGTGATAACTCAATTGATTTGAAGTATTTGTTTTAGGGTGTGAAGTTGTTTTACTTTAACAGAGTTTAAAGTGTCTATGTTTAATTAGTAGTAGTAAGTTAATATCTTTGTTATTACAATATATAACAACAGAAGGTGATGCTGTTTTTTGTTTTAATTGATGAAAGATAATGTTACCAAAATGGTAATTTTGTGAATTATTGTTAAATTATAATGTAAGCATTACTAATAATTGTCAGTTGATTAACACATTCTAAGAGTGTGATAAAACTTGGTGATCAAATATGAGAATGAACAAGATGACAAAAGACTATATTTCCACTGATGTCCACCTACCAAAACAAAGTAATCATGTAGTTTATTAATGGTTCTTTGAATTCTCAAGCTTGCCCAACAGAGTTTAAGTAATTTAGATAACAATGAACTTTATGTGGAGAGAAACCACTCTTACTGAAGTTCAGAGGTACCCAATGATGAAGGCATAATCTGGATTTCCAAACTTGTAAATTTTCCACATGTAATAAGAACTTGAAATAAATGAATCAAAGTACTCAGTTTTTGTATTTTATGAATAAAAGTAATTTTCTAGAATCCTGTGTCATTCTATCAGTGGGTAGGATGTTGATATCCTTCCTGTAATAGAATTACCAAAACTGCACACCTTCTGATCTAAACTAATTAGGGACAAGGTTGCATTAAGTAGTGGTTGGTTCTTAAAAGTTTTAATAAATTGAACCCAAAGTTTTGTTAGCTCTGTTACCACACCTTTACCTACATTCTAATGTTTCGAAGACTTGATAGTAAGACATCATGATTTTGATTCATTTCTATATCACTAGTGCAAGTTGCTTTGTGAATTTTCTCCCTCTGAGCATTTCATGTGACATATATTAGTATCAAGACTCATTTTAACCCACTTGTTATTCATGGCCTTCAAAATTAAAGGTTTTTTTCACTTTCCCAGCTACATAATTGTATCTAGCTTGGAAATAATACTGAGTAGGTAGATGCTTGTATGAATAAGCAAAAATCAACTGAAGGCAAAAAACATGCAATTGAAGGAGAGGCAACCTTGTTAACATGAGTACAATACAAAAGTATTTATTCATTGTAACTGCTTTCTTCCACTAAAGTAACTATCGTTATTTAAAATATCCTTTAATTTTTAAAAATTTTATCAATAATTTCTGTGGTACCTAACCGAGGGGTTTTTGAAAATCAAGATACACATTGTGTTACCAAGAAAGAGCAAAAAACTAATCTAAAAACTAATGAATTGAAAGTCAGAAAAATTTGTGTTGTTTAAAAGAAAAACAAACATACTGAATAGTATGTCCAATGAGTCTCTCAAAATGTGTAATGACCACTTAAAAGATGTGCAGCACTTTGTAATAGAAGTTTTCAAAACTTGTTTTTTTATGTTAATAGTATAAAAGTATTGAGATATGTGTAATTAGCTGTTATAATAATATAGAAACATTCTCATAATTTATTTCAGTCAAAAATAATGGGACCAAAACACACATTTTAAAGTATTAAACATAAAATAATGTAACTGTGTGTGTGTATGTGTGTCTGAGTTGTATTTTGTATTGTCGTAGGGAAGAAAAACATCCAAATTATTATTCATGATGTCAGAAAAACATATAGGTTCAAGAATTATTGATCCAAAATGTTAAAAACCTATAACCAAAGCTTTTTTGTAAGGTGGACCTTTCTTCTTCAGGGGCAAACTGAAAAATTATTATTAGTGTTCCTGACACCCAGTTGCAAGTGATTCTCTTGTTAGACATACAACATCTACTTTGATTTAGAAGCTATGTATACAAAATAAAAAGTAAATATCTTTAATTTCTAGAGTGAAAGTGATCATTCAGTATTGTTCAAATTTGCATTTAAATTGTAGGCCTGCAAGTTAAAGTAATATTTTCTCATAAAGAACATTTCATAAGAGAAAGATAAGAATTATGAATAATTATAATAAAAGTTGCAGCATAAGATTAACTGATAAAGAGATAGAAAATTCATCATTAAGAAAAAAAGGAAGCAAATTTTTCATATTTTTTAAAGTTTTTTTTGAATTACAGTAGACTATCCAGTAAAATATGGTATACTTGTCAGCAGTACTTGGTGACAGAGGGGTTTAATTCTATGTATGTAAAACCGGCTGGTTTGGGTTGAGAAAATTTTTATGTAGAGGAGCAAACTATGTTTGGACCTTATTTGGTCATCATCAGGGGTTTAATTCTGACCACATAACCATCTTTTAATATTTGTTGTTATCTACTATTAATATGTAATTATTTTCCATTTTTATCTGTATTAATGCTCATTTTCATTTGTTACACTATGTGTTATGCAAACAAACTATACAGCAAGTTCTTAATGTGCAAGTTAACTGTGTGTCTTGGCTAGAGGAATATGTAAGGCCATTCTTCTTAATAGAATTTAGGGGTGGAGGTGACAGCTCACATTTCAACTTTTAAACATTAAACTTTTTTTTTCTTAATGTTTTAGATAATGGTTTTTCTATTTTCAACATGTGTAGAAATCCTGGGATATTGCTCTAGCACCCTTGAAACAAGTGCCTATGAACCTCTTCATAATGTACATGGCTGGAAATTCGATCTCCATATTTCCTATCATGATGGTGGGGATGTTATTTCTTCGGCCAGTGAAGGCTTTGCTTACAGTGCAATCTAGTGAGTTTGTTGTTACAACAATTTCTTTACTATCTGTGTATCTATCTTGTCTAGAAACTGATTTCTAATTTCAGTAATATTGCTTCTTTCAGACTTTTTCCATAATTTCTTTCATTCTATTATACATGCTTTAAATATTTTTGCCAAAGTAGTAAAGGAACTGTCATTGTTAATCAATGGATAGAGAAAACTCTTAACATTATAAAACAAAAGCATATCAGTAAGTGGAAACAATTTATTTAATCCTGAGTAGCACTTTGTTTTTAACAAATAAACTTTAAAAAAATTTAGTGTTGAAAACATTTAATCTTAGAAAACACTAACGAGAAAACTGAAAGAGTGTCATTCTATGTCAAATTTTCCAGGTGATTCCCTCAGAATGCCTTGAAAAAATTCACATGTGCTCATCTACCCATATAATGAAAAATTGCCAAAGATTAGATCAATACCTCTAATAGTTTCTGATATACAGCCCTTTAAAATTTAAGTAATTTTTTATTATTTTTGGCAAATTCATTTCCGGGCAACTTTGGCTGCTTAAAGCTGCAAGGGTAATGGTGGTAGAAGGCTGAAATTTGCTACACTGACTGAATTAATCTCACAGAATTCAAAAATGGTCTTAAACTAAGTTTATCTCTCTTAGGATTTTCATAGTGAGACTGTAAAATCACCTGAAAATGCAAAATCATAAAAAACATTGGTTTATTTAAAACGTCATAGCTCTAAGACTTAATATGATACAAAGCTGAATTTTGTTTTCAAATTTGTTATAACATATCAGTTGATAAATCAGCAATTGTTGTAATTAAAAGTGTATTAGATCTGTAAAAAAAATTTAGTTGCATGCAACTTTTTATGATTTAGCTAAAAATAGCCCTACTTCAGGCCACAGTTTGACCATGCCACCAGTTATTCAGCCTTTTCAGATTTTTACCATATATTCTTACATCTCTAATATGATCTACAAAACTAATCAGGATGGTGTTCAACATACTTTTTGAGTTATAATTTTTTAAAGTATCCTCTGACCATACGTTTGTTATTTTAAAAAAATTCAGTTCAAGTGTGTTACTGTCTGCAAATATATCCATACAATTTTGAAAAATACCTGTCAGAATTTTATGAATCCCACTGAAATATTCTAACCAGCCTTTCACAATGTTAAATAATAAAGTTGTAAGAAACAAGAAAGAATTAATTCATTTCTGAACAAGGTTATTTGCATAACTAGTTAGATCACATGGCAATGCAGATATATTGTGTATGCATTACAATTATGCAGATATGGCTGAGTTTAAGATTCGTAATATAGTAAATACAAAGGTAAATCAGACACAAAAAAGCACAGTGCTACAACAGGGGAAAACTGAGAAAGATTATAGTCACACCAAACTGCAATAATCGTGACAATGAAATGTTTCAAAAACTGCTTTGGCGATAAATTAGCCTTAAGAACATCAAATAAACATTGCTTTGTTCAGACAGCTTGAATAAACTTCTGAAATTCGAGTTTGATTATGTTGAGATCACTTTGACTTAGAACATAGTGGCAAGCACTACTGCCTTGCGCTGTAGGTGTACTTATCAGACAAAGAATATGTTGGAAAAGAATCCAGCTTTCATCTTTACGTGACCTTGCAGGCCATGAGAACAGTTTGTTTTTTGATTGCTTCATAAATGACACCAACACATTGGATTGTTCATTTGATCTATCTTTTATGTTTCCCACATACCATTCATGATCGTATATGCATGCCACATATTTCCCTGGCTGATAATTGTCATTGCTATCATTAGACCCTATTTGAGCTGCTGCAGCATCACTTTCACTGATACTACCAACAGTTACAACTGTGTACACATCATCATCTGATAACCTTCTCATATAAAACTTGTTGGTAGAGTGGGGAATAAAGCTATGATGTGACCTAATACCTGCCACAGTTTTGTATTTTTCATAGTGCTCAAGTAGATCAAACTTTACATAACTCTGCAGGACTGATTCCTGATTGACAAGAAAGAACTGGATGCCCTGAATGTGGTCCTTTGCCCAATAGTACATATCAGAGACACTTAAAATATGATAATTTATTATTTTTCACAACCTAGATTTTTTTGAAGATCATGTTCAGAGATGTAAGAATATATGGTAAAGGCTGATTAGAATATTTCCATGGGATTCACAACTTATTTCAAAATTGTATGGATATATTTGCACACAGTAACACACCTGAATTGAAGTTTTTCAAGTAAACAACGTATGGTCAGAGGATACTTTATAAAATTATAACTCAAAAAGTAGGTTGAACACTATCCTGATTTTTTTTTTGTAGATCATATTCAGAGATGTAAGAATATATGGTAAAAATTTGAAAAGGCTGAATAACTGGTGACATGGTCAAACTGTGGCCTGAAGTAGGGCTATTTTTAGCTAAATCATACAAAGTTGCATGCAACTAAATTTTTTGACAGATCTAATACACTTTTAATTACAACAATTGCTGATTTATCAACTGATATGTTATAGCAAATTTGAAAACAAAATTCAGCTTTATATCAAATTAAGTCTTAGAGCTATGGCTTATTAAATAAACCAATGTTTTTTATGATTTTGGGTTTTCAGGTGATTTTACAGTTTCACTGTGAAACTCCTGAGAGAGAAGAGAGATAAACTTGGTTTAAAACCATTTTTGAATTATGTGAGATTAATTCAGTCAGTGTAGCAAATTTCAGCCTTCTACCACCATTACTCTTGCAGCTTTAAGCAGCCAAAGTTGCTCAGAAATGAATTTGTCAAAAATAATAAAAAATTACTTAAATTTTACAGGGCTATAAATCAGAAAGTACTAGAGATATTGATCTAATTTTTGGTAATTTTTCATTATATGGGTAGATGAGCACATGTGAATTTTTTCAAGGCATTCTGAGGAGGTCACCTGCAGCCCCCTAGATGATTTGACATGGAATGACCCAAGAGCAACTGAATAAAATGACAAAACTTTCAAGGAAACTTGTATCTGAAGTATAGGAAAATCCTTGTTAAAGTAAAAATGTTTCTTTGAAAGCTGGGATCATTTGTTTCTATGGGCTTTCTTCCATCTTTCATTTAGTTTATTATAATACTTTTGAATACCCAACCATTTTGTCTATATTTCACTTTTCTTTTTCTGAACAAAGTGCTTCAATGCTAAAATCAGGGGTTTGATACCTCTTGGTGGGCTCAGCAGATAGCCCAGTGTGGTTTTGCTATGTGGAAACACACACACAAAGTGCTTCTCTAAAATTTAAACAGCAACTGTTTCTACTTGCGTAAATTTTTTATGTAATTTTTCTTCCAATTATGAAATTTGACCCTTGCAACCTTTTTTTGTAATTTTTTCACAAATATTTTGATATAAAGAAAAGATGAGACGATAGTTACAATAACAGGGTAACTCTGGCATTATAGTAATTAGTTGTAGAAAGTGCATCTGCAGCTGATGATAATTTATTATGGACCTGTTTTTTGGTTTTATTTCACAAAGAAGGGGTATACACAGTGCAGTAGATAAATAGAATGGGAAGTTAATTTTTGTCTGAATTATGAAAATGTTTTTTATATTACACCAATACATTTAAATCGGTGCAAAATCATATTATTCTTTTCAAACATAACAAGTGGTGTCAAACTCCAAAGTTAAAAGTTCAAGTAAACATTTCATTAATATAATTTGTTAGATTTTTTTATTTAGAGGACTGTTATTCATCTTGGAAGGTTTAGCTAGCTTCATTGATGTGTTAAATCTTATTTTGAAAGTGTTTTAATAAGCTAGAGAAAACATTCACCAGTTAAAGATAAGCATTAGCTGATCAAATTGTCTTCCCTAAAATACTGTAGACAGCTGAATGTGTTGTGTTAAACCTCCCAAAATTAATGTTATTGTTGCTCTTTCAAGTGTGTCATGAAGTGATTATATCATTAGAAACTTGTGTATCTAAATGTTCCCGTATCTAGTAAATTCCCTCAGTTTGAGATGTGTGGAAACCCAATGCTGAGTACATTCGAACATTAGAGATATACAACTTGTAATGTTGTGATAAACTGTAATAATCCTGTATTTTCATTGTAAACATTTTTATTTTTCAGCCTTTAAACTTATAGAAGGAAGCCAGGCCCTCTTTCAGAAAGTTGTGTATTTATTTGGAAATCTAGTGTGTCTGGCAGTAGCCTTATATAAATGTTCTTCAATGGGCTTGTTACCCACACATGCATCTGACTGGCTGGACTTTGTGGAGCCACAGCAGGTATGTATGGAACATTGTATTTTATCTGTATAAAGAATGTGTGTTTGACAGTTTGATATTTCAGGTTGAATTAGTATAAAATGCAAGTATGAAGTACTAGAACATTAACAGTAAGATCTATCTTACAAGTATGAAGTACTAGAACATTAACAGTAAGATCTATCTTACAAGTATGAAGTACTAGAACATTAACAGTAAGATCTATCTTACAAGTATGAAGTACTAGAACATTAACAGTAAGATCTATCTTACAAGTATGAAGTACTAGAACATTAACAGTAAGATCTATCTTACAAGTATGAAGTACTAGAACATTAACAGTAAGATCTATCTTACAAGTATGAAGTACTAGAACATTAACAGTAAGATCTATCTTACAAGTATGAAGTACTAGAACATTAACAGTGAGATCTATCTTACAAGTATGAAGTACTCGAACATTAACAGTAAGATCTACCTTATTTCTATACAAAACTTACCATCAAGGATTGAGTACACTGTATATTACATTTACATATCATAGATAACTGTCTACTCACTCATTGTTACTCGGACAGGATTTTCTTGCCAGCTTTAATAGAATTGCAAATGCTATGTTTTGGCAGTGGAGGTTGGCCAAGGTGTTCTTTATGATTTTAATTGTGATGTCTATTTGTTGGTTAAAGTAGATGCATTTTTTTCTGAAACTTAAAGTTCTGTTTTATGATGATAAAAGTATGAAGGAGATGCTTCAATTTGTTGTGTTAAGAGCCAAATGTCAAGTATTCGAATTATTTGCTTTTTTTTCTCCCGAATGTTTCTGTATGACAATGGTGTAGCTAGGCATGTTCATTCTTGTGCCCAGTGCAATGTTGAAAATTCAAGATGGAAATTATCTTTTATTTAAAATCATAATTTGATTTTTTTCCAGTAGATTTAATCACAAAATTCTAGTGATTAAGATATAAATATTTACAGTACTTTGACAATCTTTTTTTTTACAGATTACGTATAAAAAAGTAATCGGAATGCATCATTTCAGTATTGTGTGGGCTGATCCCAAATGTATTTCAGTAAATGTCAACATGTGAATGGTAGTCAAATAAAAGAAGTAAGAAGTAATTTGTTCAGAAAGCTATACAGGTGTGGGAACCTGTTAATTCATTATTATTGGCATGCTCTACTGGCAGAAAAGGAGTCATCTTTTTTTTTTTTTTTCATAAGTAGGTAAAACTATGTTGGACTTATCATGAGGTTATTCAGTAAACTAGAACTTTGTCCAAATGTCTCTTCCACAAGCATATTAAAATAATGAATGTTTGTGTTATTTCAAGAACGAACCTGGTGGCGTTACTGAAGTTTTGGTGAACTTATGCCATTATGATTTTTAGAAAGTATTAAAAGCTTCATGTAAACCAAAGATATAAGTTTAAAAAAACTGATATTGCTGATGTATTATAAGTTTTCAACACTACTGAAGTAACGTTTGTTGGTAAAAAAAATCTAAGCAAGTGTACTAGAGGATCTTTTTTTTAATAGTTCCATTTGTAATGGATTATTTTGAGATATAATAGTGTTAGTAATTGCTCATTAATTTTATTATTGTTCCACTAAAATTATAATAAATGAATTAATGTGAATTACTAGGTAAGTGGTCTTAATTAGTTGAAGATATTTGTCATTATTAACAAATCAGCTTTGAGTGCTTAAATCGTCTATCATAAATTTTGTAATATTTTAAGCAGTACCCTTCTCACTATCAAGACATTCTACTTGTTTGGATGTAGAGCTGGAAAGAAGTTATACATGTAAACAGTGATTGTATATGATGAACTTCTCCCTTCCAAAACAATGCACTTGCTCAGCTGTAGAGTCGTAAAGAAATGATTCTTCCAAATTCTGTCCGTAATGATGGAAGGACAATTTAAGATGTGCAACATTATAGATATGTTAAGTTTAGATGTCTGTCATGGGTTTGAATCTCACCTGGTCACAGTAAAATTCTTATTTGTATAGATGGAATAATTTATAAAAAAAAGAATAATTAATGAAAAATTAATTTTTTAAATTGGTATTTAAAAATACATGAATCAGAATGTTTCATAACAGTGGTTTAAAATATTAAATTATATGCTTTCATTTATAATGTTTTTTACTAATTTCTGATTTTCTGCATTTTAGAGAATGGAATTTGCTGGTGGTGGATTCATCAGAATATAATTTATAATTATCTGTGAATGTAATATTAAATTCTTGTGTTCTGTTTTTCATAATTGTACAAATAAAAGATTAAATAAAGTTGGTATAGGTGCTTGGCTTAGTTGTATTTTCTTAAAAACACTGTTCAAATCTAAGAAAAAGGAGAAACATATTGAATCATGATTTATAATTGATGTGATTACAAAAGATTATTACAGTAACATTCCATTATTAAATAGTCTCAATCCTTTCTCCACAAATAACTCTTAAATAAAGTTTACATTGGATATACTTTGTTATGTAATATTTAAAAGATCATTATTTTTCTTAGTTATTGAGACATAGAATATTGTGGGTTTTGTTTTCATTTCTAGAAATTACATTGTATAATTTTTTAAAGAGTTGTTAAGGAAATTTTCAAAATATTCTAATTGTAGAATAAATTTCCATTGTGAACTGCATAGTTTAGCTAACTTGCCAAAACCTAACCAATTATAGCATAAGTTGATTTGTATCTAATCCTCTTTCATTAATTATTTTCTTAACCAGACTTTTTGGAGAGGCCCTATAATACAAACATTCATTGAACTAACTTACCTCAGTGCTAAAATGACTATAGGTAAATCACATTTTTTATTTGAGTTGAAGGTGATATTTAGATGAAAAAAAATGTACACAAAACTTATTGTGCATGTGTGAAAGTAATTGTATGTTTCACAATTATACCTATGAGAAACAAAGGCTATGGATAAATTACTGATTTCTAATTTTGAAGTATTGAATTAGACTTGAAAATTAATAAGATCTCTAAATCGTGTGTTTTAACTTCTAATTATTTCAATTTAGAATTTTTATCAAAGAAATAGCTTAAGAAAAGTTAAGTTTGAATTTGGCCCAAGTAACACGATATTTTTATGTTTGAAAATAAGTACTTGCCAAAATTATGTTGACAGATTAGTAAAAAAAGGAAAACTTTGTTTAAATTATAGACATTTCGGATATTAAAATTTTATAAAAAAAAACTAAACCCAGTAACCTAAGCACTCAGAAGATTACTTTCCTTTAATATGGGTAAGTGGCAAAAAATAATATATTGGAGTATTGACAGGTAAAATATTTATCGACTGTGTCATGGTTGCTATAAACAGTGAAATAATGTTGGTTTGAATTCCATATAATAAGTAATAGTAAAGTGAGATTATCTTGTGTAAAGTAATTAACTAATTATTTAAAAAGGTCATCATCTGGCTGTTCAGTGGTAAGTCTAAGGGGTTGTAACTCTAAAATTACAGTTTTGGGAACTGCAATGAGTACTGAAAACCAATTATGTAGTAGCTTTACATCTAACGCTACGTAAACCTTTACAAAATGCGATGCAGTTAAAGAAGTAAGAATGGTACAAGTTGAAACATTTTATTATATTGCGAGATTATTTTTGAAACTTAATTTCGTTTATTGTCATTAAATCCCCTTTTTAAAAATAAATTCCGTTTTGTACTAAAAGTGTTGAATGTGTTTGAAAGCTCAGAGGAAACTATACGAAGATCACTCATTTAAATTTGATATTTATAAATGTCAAGTAACAAAGACAACAAATGTGATATTAATATGAAAGATATTAGCATACACCCTTGTACAAATTAATTGAAACAAGACGGAAAATTACGATTTTTTTAAATTTTTTGCGTTTTATTTTTGAGAATCCAAAAATTACTCTGAAATTAATACATGATATGACCGTCTTTATTTTTCAGAAGATCGTTAATCCGCTTTGGCATCGAGTCCACTAGTTTACTGCAATCTTTACTAATTTTCGGATCGCGGTACCACACCTCAATTATGGCCTCAATTAGCTTATCTTTCGTAGTACAGTCTTTTCCCCAAAGTCTTTCTTTACAAATTGCCCAAAGATTTTCAATAGGATTTAAGTCCAGAGAGTTTCCAGGCCAGTCCATCACCTTTATTCGCGTTGTAGTCATAAAATTCTTCACAAGTTTCGATGTGTGGCACGGAGCCAGATCTTGCTGGAAAATGCCAGATCCATCTGCAAATCTCTTTAAATTCTGGAACGACTTTTCTCTGCAAAACTTCGATGTGCTGTGGTCCTCGCATCATACCTTCTACGATATGTAAGCCTCCGACGCCATAGTAGCTGAAAAAGCCCCAAAACATCTTCTTCAAGGGATGTTTTACGAACTGATTGATGTGAGATTCTCAAAGTTTTTCACCTGGAGATCTGCGAACATACAGACTTCTTTGACTCTATACGAAGAAATGAGTTACGTCACTGAATAACACCTTTCTCCATTATTCTTGTGTCCAGTTTTGTATTTTTGATACCGTTTTTTCTTCAATGAGTTGGTAAGAAGTTGTTTTTTGACTAGTCTCCTTACCCTTCTAACGGAATTTCTAATGACGTAATATTCCTCAAAATTTCGTCATATATCCCAAAAATGACGCCGTCTGTGTGAAAAAATGACTATTAAATGAAATTAGCAGGTCCAGCGAGCGTACATCGGCCGCCATGCTGAAAATATTGTAAAATGACCGTTTGTTTCAATTAATTTGCACAAGGGTGTACTATACGTCTTTATTGATTCATCAAGTATTTTGAATGTCTGTATAAAATACAGAAGTTTGGGACTCATAAATGACTTTTATGTATTGATATTATAATCTTTATTTTTCTCATTGATGAAAAAGTAAAATCACATCGTGGATTTCGCAAGGTAAGTTACAGCAAAGTCAGTTATTGGGGGCACATGTCATTTAATTTGTCTTGTATACACCGATCACGTAATTTAAAGTTCTAAAATATGTTAATCTAAGTCTTGATGATAAATATTTACGTACAGTTTAAATACCAAAACAGATTTTTTTTTTTTTTTTTACTCACAAAGCTGTGATAATAACATAATGTTGTGACATGTTCCACAGTTGGACGTTTCTTTTTGTTTGTTATTTTATAAGGATGTTGCTAAGCTCAGTTTAGGTAACGATAACGAATTTAATTTCTTCAATATTTCTCAAACTTGCAGAATTTCCTCGCTAATCGATCGATAAAAAAAATTGCTGACCAACATTTTAACTGAACCTCAAAACTAATTCATTGAAGGCTTCACTGGTTTCGATATGTATAAGGTATTTTTCTTTCTACAAATAGAAATTTCCAGACTGTCAGCTTTCAGGAAATTTCTAGATATTGAAGCAGCGACCTCTGGCAAAAAACAAAATATTTAAATTAGAATATTAATAATAAAAATCGCATTTGACGGCTAAGTGACTGAGAATAATTTTTCGTTACTCATATTTATTTCAACCATTATCTTGTTTTAATTCACTAGAAGAAAAAAGGGATTTTTTTTAGCGAATATTCCTGTTAATGGTGGATTTTTGTTTGTTACGTATATGATAGTTCGTATCACTCAAGAAAGACCAAGTGGTTGCATTCGATTCGTAATCTGAGGGTCGTGAGTTCGAATTCCCGTCATATCAAACATGCTTGCCCTTTCAGCCGTGGGGGCGTTATAATGTCACGGTAAATCCCACTCTTCGCTGGTAAAAGAGTAGCTCAAGAGTTAGTGGTGGGTGATGATGACTAGTTGCCTTCCCTCTAGTCTTACACTGCTAAATTAGGAACGGCTAGCTCAGATAGTCCTCGTGTAGCTTTGCATGAAATTCGAGAAGAGGAAATTTTTATAGAAGTAGTAGTGTCACACAGATTTCCCATAACTTTTGTGAACTATTATCTGTTCAGTTAAAGAAGAGTTTTATAGTTATATATGCTTTTATGTCTTAATATTTATAGAAGATCGGTTACCTTGAAACAAACCTACGTTCACAACACTAAACAAGAATTTTACGAACTAGGTAATGTTTTCTTATGTCGCATATGTTTATAATTTTTATTTCGTTTTTTTTTAAAGAAATTTATTCTTAAACGAGAGAGTGAACTGTCAGTTCAAAGAAATAAAAAGTAATGTAGTATTTCCTCATGTTTTACGTGTTGTTGAAGTTGCTTACTTAGAGTTTTTAAACCTTGTATAATAATTCTCTTCAGAAAACTCGGTGGACTCAGCAGATATTCTGATGTTACTTTGCTATAAGAACACACACAGACTCTTCAGAAATTAATGGCGATAAGGATTGGTGGACAACACGAGCTTTCTGTAGTTTTGTTTATTATTTAACTTGTCCACACAAGATATATTTGTTTTTTCATAATGATAACATACAGTGGTGTGGGAAGGAGTTGCATTTTGAAAGTCTTTGCTAAACGTATATTTTAAAACTAATTGAAAGTGTAAGGAGGTGGTTTAAGTAACTCTCTTTCTGCGCTCTACTTGTAATCTGAGGGTCGTGGGTTCGAATCCCTGTTGTACCAAATATGCTCGCCCTTTAAGCCGTGGTGGCGTTACAAAGTTACAGTTAATCCCACCATGCATTGGTAAAAGAGTGATGACTAGCTGCCTTCCCTCTTGTCTTACACTGCTATTTTAGGTACGGCTAGCTCAGATAGCTCTCATGTAGCTTTGCACAAAATTCAAAAACAAATCCCTTTCTGCTAAAGGCAGCTCAGTTTAGGATGTGTGGGAGCATACTCCATAAAAAATTACCAGAGAGGTCAAATATGTAAAACTGGGGGGTGCTTATAGTACCTCCGATTCAGACGTATATTCTCCGACTAGAGATTAAATAGGTTTTTAAATTCTGTTTCACTCAGATTTACACTTATGTAAATTTACTCCACGTGATATTAAATATGACTTTCAGAAAGTTTCTGGTGGTAGCTGGTTAGTTATATGTTAATAAGCATTCACAAGTCTCCAACACCGCTTATAAAGTATTCATGGGTGAAATTATTGGTGTTATACAATATACGTAAATATAATATTGTTCTAAGAGATGGCGCTACGTAACTAAAAATCAGTTTTAAAATTTATGTCTGTAGCAATAATAAAATATGTTGCTAAAAATTATAAGTATGAGGAAAGTAATAAAGTATTATAACCCAGTACATTCTACACCATTTTAACGATAAAGATATAACACATAATGTAGTGCCATGAAATACGCACAAGAAAAACACTGACCAGATCAAGTATATTGCATTTAGCAGAACTTATACTAAATTTTAATTTTTAAGAGAAAATCTAAGCATATATCGTTTTGTAATTTTATATAAAGTATATGTAAGGTCCTAGGGTCTGTTCCAATTGTTCATAAAAGAATGCAATCCATTAACAAAGCACAACAACAGTGTTTTCAGCTTTTTCTTATAGGAAACCTAAAAAATCAAGCCTAAAGTACAAAACTCGTAAACTTAGACCACAAAATTAATATTTATGGCATGTTACTGAAGGCGTATAGATAGCTAGCGTATACGTACGTCGTCACAGAAATTTACCTTGTACAATACTACAAAATAACTTAAAAAGAAAACCAATTGCTATAAATATAAATAATTGCCAATAGATAGCACTAAAAGCATGTAAATTCACAAAAAGATATTCATAAATGCACGGTTTAATGCCATAAAATAGCATCATATACACGGCAGTCATAAATACGTGTTATAGCGTGCTTGGTGGTTTAAGTAAGCTGCCACCAGGTTTCTCCACAAACACTGAGTTTCTGTAGTAGTAACACTCTTTTAAGGACATTTCTCAACGCTAATAACAGGGTTTCGATTCTCGTGGTGGCAGAGCACAGAAAATACATTATGTAGCTTTGTGCTTAATTTTATATTTTATTTTCGTGTGGAAACTTTGTGGTTAATATAACAACGCATCAGATAACTGAAAGGCAAAACTTAAATAAATCATTTAAATTATTGAGGTGTTCATATATATTATAAAGTTTTGAGGAGCTTCCACTGATAGATATATTATTTGTTTATTCTGTTGAATTTCGAGCAGACCCAATCTGTAGAAACAGACTAGAAGGAAGGCAACTAGTCAACACCGCCAACCACTAGTTCTTTTGAAACACCTCTACTCCAAAATAGTGGGGTCTGCCTGGTACTCTTATAACGTACCTCTGCCTTCAAAATGAGTAGCACGATCCATATAACTTCACTTCCACGGGTCACATTCGGAGTATGTTTATATTTACAATAATAGAATCAAACGTAACATAATTTGAATTCCTAACGAAATAAAATTAATATAGTAAAACATTATTTATATTATGTTAGCATACAGTGATGTGGGAAAGAGTTGCAAAGTGTGATGCTCGACTAGACATACAAATTTTGCAATGAGAGATCGAAGGTATAAGGAGCTGCAAAAATGCTTTGTAATTGGTGAATTCTATTATGAAATGTATGGAGAAAACCTTAAAACTCATTGTAAAGATACCTAAAACAATATTGAAACAAAAATTAAACACGTGAATTATTTTCTACAGGTGTAAAAATAATACATGCAAACATTAACAGTAAAAAATCTGGTTTGAGCTTCTCTCGTGGGATTTAGTTCTTAATACAACGGATGTTAAGAAAAAAAGATAAACAAAACTATTAAATTAATTTACAGTTTGATTTGAAAAAAGTCTATTAAAACGAAATTTATTAAATCGATCTTTTTACAACTCACAGACAGTTTTTACTTCTCCTTGTGGGTGTTTGTTGATTGGCTATCTGTGTTCTTCCGGGTATATATAAACCCCCAAGTTTTAGTATTGTACACTCTCACAGAGAGGGATTCTTAGTAGAGATTATGCATAGTACTAATATCAGATCAGTTGAAAGCTGATATCATGCTTAATATACGGCATTTTTAGCACGTTTATTAACACTGGTGGCACTATTGATTAAAACCTCGTTCTGCTTTCAAGAGTAGATAACAATACACACATTTTTCATCTGTCAAAGCTAGTTTCCATTTTTACAGAATCTTTCTCGTCGTAGCTAACAGCAGATGTGTTCATTGCAATAAGTTATTTTTGTAATGTGTACTTATCGGTTTGATACATCAAAAATTTTCAGGTGATTATTTTGAGTCTGTCTGAAAAAAAACACGAGAGAATGATTTTAAATTAAATCAAAACTTAAATTTATTGGAATTCAAAATATCCACGTGGTCAATACTATATCTACTTTTTCTTCACTATGGAAAAAAATTAAAGGTTAAGAATATTTTTTACAAATTAGAACTTATATTTTGTAATTTATATTCGTTATCATTTCAACCGTTATCAACGAAAAAGAAGTCTGCCTTTGCTAGCTTATCTCTTTATAACTACTGGTCGTTGCTATAGGAAACGGTAATGTAGGCCTAGCACTGCCAGTGTAAGGTGATAAGCACGACAGAAGCGGGACGTAATTTGAAAGTATAATTTAATCATGGATTTTCCAATATCTAGAGCGGTGGGCAGTAGTACTATCGTACAGGGTTTTGGAGGAGCAGTACTTGTTCGTGTCAAGCAAACGATGACAGACTGGGCAGTCATAACTCCGTAAGTTCCACGTGCAAACACAAACAAACAATTGAAACGATGTTGTTACTATGGGAGCATCTCTGCTGTCCAGATCATCCGCTCTCGTCTGTATGTAAAAGATTGTTCCGTGTTTTCACGGTAACAGATTAAAATTCATAAATATTGCCGGTTGTAAGCTGTGACTCTGTTTGGAGAAGCACTGGGACCTTTATCTGACTGTATGCTTACGTTAACATACCAGCTAAACGTTGATGAAATTCATGACACAAGGCAAACAGAAAAGTAACAAATTCGTAACCCATCTGCTTGCAAAAGCTTATGTGGAAGCTCAGTTTGGATACACGAGATAGAATTTGCACTTGTTAAGACGTGTGACGTTTCTAAATCTTAAAATAAAATTCATCGAATAACTAGATGAATTTATTTTGCGGAAAATAAAACCCATAAGACAACATTTACGTCACATAGGAAATACGGAATTATTTTATATAATAGCATCGTTAGGCAAGGAACAAATTGCGTAAATAGAACTTTAAAAGCAATGTTAAGTAAGATGGTTCTCGTAGTGATACAAAGTCAGAGTTGTGGCGATCGATCGATTTTTTATTTAATTATAATTGCGTAAACTGTCTAACTTGGAAAATGATTAATATTTCACTGGCACGAGGGAAGAAAATAGTACCGCATCAAGATACGTAGAAAAAAAATAAATTTCCTGACATCAGTTTCAGATAAATGATGTTAATACAAATAAAATGACTGAAGTTTATATTTCGTGCGGAGAGGGCGCTACCGTATACAAAAAAATATTTTGGTATGCACATATAATATGATTACAAAAGCAGTAGCACAGCGGTAATGTCTGCGGAGTCCTACCGCTATAAATCGAGTTTCGATACCCGTGGTGGGCAGAGCACAGGTAGCCCATTGTGTAGCTCTATGTGTAATTCCAAGTAAATATTTTTACCAGTTAATGTATAAGAGAGTTTAATTAGATTATGAATCTACCTGAGTATTTTGACCTTTTTACAGTATTATTTACAAACAAAGGAAATTTGGTTCTGAAAAAAAAAGCACTAGAATTTCGTTATAATTTACCAAGATGCTAAATAGACAGCGTCAAGTGATTAAACTAGTTTTTTACAGGAAAATATTTTGTTACAGTACTTCATGACACACCAAAAGATCTAAGCAATATAAACTGAAGAGAGGTTGAAATATGGAAGTCAAAGGGTAAGAAATTATAACTGCACAATAAAGCACAAGGTTATCGTACTATGGCTGTAAAAGATGAATTTCATATATGTTTCTGTATATATGGCTTTGTTCTATTCATGTTTCATGAAATGTTTTTTTTTTATTTCGCGCAAAGCTAATTTACCAGTGTAAGTCTAGAGGGAAGGCAGCTAGTCATCAACACCCACCGCCAACTCTTGGGCTATTCTTTTACGAACAAATAGTGGAACCGACGGCCCTTTTATAATGCCTCCATGGGTGAAAAGGCGAGCATGTTTAGTGCGACGGGGATTCGAACCGTGACCTTCAGATTACGAGTCGAGGGTCTTAACCACCTGGCCATGCCGGGCCTTAATGAAATTAATTTCATCTCAATTCTGAATGAATTTATTGTATAGTGATTGCCTTGGTCTTTTGTTCTGGTTACTTTTTTAATGTGTTTATCATTATTATTAAGTTACACCTAATCTATCTAATGATCTTGTTCATCCCAAATATACAAAAAGAAAAAAATATATTATTATCTGGAATATTACAAATTAAATAACTGATTAATATAAACTATGAAAAGAAAAAATAAGTGTAAAAACGTCTCCATCAAAAACTGCATCTAGTAATAACCTAAAGCAAGAAACACTAACAGTAGTAATAACCTAAAGCAAGAAACACTAACAGTACCATTTTTTTTCTCGTTTAAACATTCTTAATAGTTCCAATATCGCCAAACGAAAGCATGGTTCAGTGATTTTGTGTTTTGGGATCGTAGTTCGAGAGTGGTCCATATCATGTTGTGTACTTAAGCAAGACAATAGTTTTATTCTACTCAACTGTATGACGCGCACCTAGATGTTATTTGTGATGAACTGGTATTATCCTCTTGTGAAAGTGAAACTGGGGTTCAAAAGTAGCAATGAGTTAATTTTAACACTAATATTATCACCAATCATTTCACCCCCGAATTTCTGCTTTAAGTTATAAAAATACATCAATAAATTACTGCAATGTAATAATAACAAAAATATTATTGTCTTATTCATTTTTTCCCAAGTTATGTACATCCTGAACACTTTCTATTACATCTACGACTTATCACAATCAAGTTACATTGCAAAGAAGTTATAAATTAATAAATAAAACCAATTACTACAATTCCAGCTGCATTCCAAAACGATTAACCTTGAGTAAGAAATCACTGAAGTTTGGACTTTTTTCTTTTTTTCTGTCTGACATAAACTGCTACCTGGAATTCGAAAATTAAAGCAGCGTTAACTATAAAGTACCTCGATTTCTTCCTAGCTATTTGTTCATGTTTGAAAGATTTATCAATAGAATTACGTATTCTGTTTTGTATCCTGGCTTTTGATTTTATGCCACATAATTGTTATATATATTTTTCATCCAAAGTTAAACTATTTGAGAGTTATTAAGCAATATAGAAGGGCATTCAGAAACTATGGTAACAACACAAGCTTGAATGAATGCCTAGGCCTAACAACCCCGTTTCTATCACCTACGTGATAGCTCTGCTTATGGACTATTGTGTCTGCAATGTAGTTTTCACCACGGGAAGCTATTGTACAGTTCTTTTTAGCACATTTTCCAACTTTCCAAGGTCCATTTGAGCAATTCAAAGGCACGAAAGACCATGGGAGATGTTGCAAATTATAACATGAATTGTCGTTTGTAGTTCCGTCTCACGGAGGATTTGGCGTATTGGCTTAAGTGTGTGGCTAAATGCTTTGTCTATGAAGGTTTCTACCTTATTAAAATCTAGTCCGTACAAAGATGGTATTTCACCCTGGAATTTTTGTCGACTCATTACAGCTCCAATTTGCAACTACCGTAAATACTGTACCAAAACATTTTGTGACACACTTGAAGTATATTTGAAATATTATAATCTGTCACATATCAGGCACTCGTTCGTGTAGCTCACGATACTTGCTGTTTGGGTAGGCTATGCAAGTTGAGAGGAACTTACTAACATGGTTCGTTTTTGTAGCATTAAACCAGTAGTAATTAGTTACTATTTATATACTGTCAAGGAAGGTCTTTAATTTAGTTGCAATGGATAGTTGTGTTCTGGAGATATTTTCGTTAAAAAGCTGTTTACATTTAGCCTTTATCTTCTACACGCGACTGGTATCTGTTAATCAAGTAGCCAGTTTTTTTATCCTTTTTTAAAATTAATTTGTATTATTTTTATTTTTATGTTTAAAATACAAATTGACTGGGGAGAGGTGTTTAGGACTAACTTCACCATATATGAGGTACCTGTCTAGTTCGCATAGTAATTCATTTTTCATCCAATTCTTATCAAAGTACGTTACTGTACTATGTATGAGTCTATCTGGTATGGTTGGTATGTTTGAATATTTACGTATGAATTGAGATGATGTAGTTCTTGGAACTCTGTATGCTGTTGTAAAGAGTGTGTTTTGGATTGTTTGTAGTTTGGTTTTAATTATTTTGTCACTTACAGTTATCCATGCTGGAGCTGCATAATCTATTACAGGTCTAATATATGTTTTATAGATTTTTAGTATGTTGTCTGTAGATGCTCCACTGTTTTTGCTAGACTCCTAGCATAGTTAGTTCTTCGCCAGACTTTATTTTTAATTTCGTTTACATGGTTAATCCAAGTTAATTTTGAATCGTAGGTTAGACCTAAAAATTTTGCCGATGGGGCAGTCTGAAGTAGTGTGCCATTCATATATAATTCAGGCTGTTGTGTTTGTGTTTTGTCAATTTCGTAAAGACTACGAGTTGTGTTTTTGCTGTGTTTATTTTTATTCTATATTTTTCACAGTATTCACTTATTCTATTTAGTTGCGGTTGTATGTTTATAGCTGCTATCGTGGGTGTTGCGGCACTTTTCCAGACTGCCACATCATCAGCGAACTGTGAAGAGAATCCATGATTCGGATCCCTCAGTGGCATATTGTTTACATACATGATGAAGAGTATAGGGCTAACCACCCCTCCCTGAGGGACACGAGCTTCAGGAGTAAAGTATTCAGAAAAAGTTCCTTCAACATTTACTCTAGATTTTCTATTTCCCAAAAAGTTAGATAACCAGCGAATAATTCCTCGCGGTAGTTCCATTTCATTCATTCGGAACCTTAGACCATCGTGCCAAACAGTGTCGAATGCTTTCTCGATGTCAAGGAAGCAAGCGACAGTGCATTCTTGTTTATTGAAGCTGTTTATCATAGTTTCGGTTAATCTGATTAAGTGATCTGTCGTTTGTCTAAATTTCCTGAATCCATTTTGTTCTTTTAATAATTTTGATGTTATCTCCAAGAATGTGGAGAGTCTATTACCGATTATTCTTTCGAGAATTTTGCCTGCACAGCTGGTCAGGCTGATTGGTCGGTAACGATTAGGTTTATTTGCTGGCTTTCCTTCCTTATGGAACATTAATATATTAGCGAGCTTCCAAGAAACTGGGATGTATCCTGAGGATAGAGATAGGTTAAAAAGTGTTTTTAGGTGGTCAAACAATTTTGGAGAGCCCTTTTTCAGAAGGATGGCTTGTATTTCATCTTCACCTGGAGATTTGTTTTTTGTGTTTTTTATTGCTTCGAGTAGTTCTTGTAGTAATATTTCTTTGGTTAGTAACGTGTTTTCATAGTTTGTAATAGGTCTTGTGTTTGTCTCAGTTATGTTTATTGGGAAAATTGGTTCAAATTGTTTTTTATTGTTTAGTATATGGTTGGTGATTTTAAATGTATTTTGAAGTTGAGCTTTGAAAGCTTCGGCTTTTTTCTTTATTTGTGAGTGCTATTGTATTATTATGTTCGAGTGCAGGATATTTCTTAGCGACTATATTATCGTTGATGAGTCTTTTAAGGTGTGTCAAGAATTTTTTCGGGTCAGTTTTATCATTTAGTTTGGAGCAAAAGTTGTCCCATTTATCTTGTTTTTGTTGTTTTATTTGTGTTCTGATGTGATTTCTTATATTGTTTATTTGCGTTTTTGTTTCTCTGTCTCTTGTTATCAGATACTGTCTTCTTAATTGTCTGAGATTTTTGATTAGGGTGATTATTTCGGTATTGGGTTCCATGTGTTCTTTGTTGTTTTATGGTGTTGTTTTGGTATTGTTAACTTGGCTGCTTTCTGAAGGCACTCCGTTATTGTTTGACAGTAGTTATCCATTTCAATATAGGTATTTACTTCTTTTATAACTTTATTAGGTAAAAGGTTGTCTTATTCCTGTTTATAATTTTGCCAATTTACTTTACTGTAATTAAATGTTTCTTTCCTCATGGTTATATTTTTATGGGGGGCGAGATCGAAGACGCAATAAATTAGTAAGTGATCACCGTCCACATCTTTTCCCACATGAAATTTTATTAGTTTTTGGCTTAGATTATATGTGCAAATGCACAGGTCAAGTATATCACTGGAGTTAGAGGCGTACGCTATATGTGTAGGGGTGGAATCGTTTACTAGGACTATATTATTGTCATCTATGAACTGTAAGAGACTTCTTCCATTGACTTAACATTACAGTTATGTTTTTCAAAATTCAGTTTTGTGCCTTGGAGGAGGCGCAATGTAATTCTATCAGTATGGATCATTTTAAATTAAATGTTAAGACTAAGTTAATACAAAACTCACGTTATTTGTGACGTGTGGCTTCTTTTTCTATTCATATCAACATCCATAAATTAGTCTGTACTGAAAACGAACGAAATATTTTATGACAAGATTTAAAAGTTTCAAGATTTGTTTTGTTTTGAATTTCGCGCAAAGCTACTCGAGGGCTATCTGTGCTAGCCGTCCCTAATTTAGTAGTGTAAGACTAGAGGGAAGGAAGCTAGTCATCACTACCCACCGCCAACTATTGGGCTACTCTTTTACCAACGAATAGTGGGATTGACCGTCACATTATAACGCCCCCACGGCTGAAAGGGCGATCATGTTTTGTGCGACCGGGATTCGATCCCGCGACCCTCGGATTACGAGTCGAACGCCTTAACACGCTTGGTCATGCCGGGCCTATTAATAGTTTCAGGTTTTGTGGTTGTGCACTAAATACACATATTTAGGTCAAGTTATTTGCAATTTATAGAAGGTTAGCTGCGTGTTTTTTTTTTCCGTTATAGAGCTGATATTAAAGAAAGTCAATAGTGCATGCTATGATACTTATTAACCCGAATAATTTAGCCAGTATATTTTAACTATACTCAGTCGCTATCTCTCATAAATCGATCGTTGTGAAATAGAGGCCGCTAAATTATTCGAGTTATAAGTCTATATGCAATGAAAACAATTCAGATAAGAGCGTAAAATGATTTGCTTTAAAAGTTTTCTTTAAAAAATATTCTACACGGTCGGATTCATTATTATTGTCAGCAAAATAACATATATTGTTGTAATTAAATAGTTCTTCGTAATTTCAAAATACCTGCATCACACACACACACGAAAAAAATTACTTTAATCGAAAATAACGATATTAAACACCAAGGCTAGATAAAAATCAAACATAAAATTTATTTCACCATTCTTAATTATGGACGCTTCACAAGTGTTGTATTTGTATATCAATACACTTAATTACAACAAGTTATTACACTATACTATTCGTACTACAGCAGTAGGCGAAGTCAGCAATCTTCTATTGTTTCCTTAAGGATTCATCCACTCAAGAATTACGTGTGTTTTATGATGATATGAATGAGCGATATAAACAACGTTTGGTAATTACCGCTCGCTCGCGTTAATCAGGCCTTGGTAAATGAACGTAATTTCGCCCTTACTCTCCCAGTGTTCAAACAAGACAGCAGACGCTTCACTTAATTAGAAGCGGGTACGATAAAGAATTTAGAATGAACAGTGCAATCATCCATTTTCTAACATTCCAGCGTAATGCAAGCACGTCAGTTTAGCGAATCCATTGTTGGACGTATGGCAGTTTTGATGATGAGTAATGTCCTAACAAGTCAGTTCTTTAGCAGAAAAGCATGCAGCGAGCCCGCAAACAAGCACCAGGCCGACCATAACACAATACAGTGCATCTCGAAGACATTATATTAAGGGTTTGGATGAGGTGTCATTTGTTGTATTGCTAGCATATTCAACATCGTGCATCACGCCTATCGCGTGTCAGCAAAACCGCTACGACATGGAAAACCTACTCTCGAACACGTTGTTTTATGACTGTTCGCTCAGGTACTATTAAACTCCCGCTATATTCAGCAATGCTTTCTCCTCCTGATAGCTTCAGACACAAATAGGATGTCACTCTTCTCAGTTTATGGCTTGAAAATGAGACTTCTCCATGAGGCTGTCGTCAGCTTAGGCCTTGGTGATGACAATATATTGGCGAGGGTTCGTCCTCTTTTAGCAGACTTGTGTGTAATAAAGAACAATCTATCCTGACAAAATAGATCATTGGTATCTTCAGCGGAATCCGTTATTATTATTATTATAGCTAGAGAACCTTAAAGCTGATATGAAGAGGTTTCAAAAAGATGCCAAAAATAATTTCGACTTTTCAAGAGAGTAGTGCCTTCACATCCCACACACAAAGAGCATTATAAAATACATATAATTACAAAGTACTAATATAATTTTCAATCGTTTTATTTTTCTCGAGATGTTTTATAAAGACGACAGTAAAATATAATAAGAAGCTGGTCGAAATAGAACTCAAATAATTCATTATTCCGTTTGTAACGTTAATAAATGAAGTTTAATTTCTCTAATTATGAAAACAATGTAGAAAACATTAAAATGAACAGAAGAACATGGAGTGTTACTAAATGTTATTGTTTGGAGTGACGATAACGAATCCACTTAAACCGATTATTTGAAAACAATTAACTTTCCCTTCACCACATGCGCTCGCCATAATTGGCAATATTGAGGATAGTTACGCGGTTATACATCTTAATTTAACACATACACGTTACCCATTGTAAACACCATGGCCAGTTTGTATTAAACAAAAGGCTACATAACGGGCTAACTGTGCTCTGCCCACCAGGGGTATCGAAACCCGCTTTCTAGTAGTGTGAGTCCGCAGACATACCGCTGTGCCACTGAGGGGGACAACATGGATTCGATATCTTATTTGTTTGTTTCAGAGTTTCGCTGAGGTCTTGCTTGTTCTTGAGTTTGATCTGATAAACTAAAGGTAGGACAGCTAGTCAACAGCACCCACTGCTAATGTGGGGTTATTCTAATCAAATATTGGAATTTGACTGGCACTCTTATAACGCACTCATGGCCCTAAATCACGGAGCGCGGTTTTGATGTAACAGGACGCGAACTACAGACCCTCTGATCAACGAATTGGCGCGCGAAGCATTCATTTAGTCGCAGAAAAGATGCCGATTCTCGACTTGTGTTTAGCGTGTGAGAATATTTTACCATATTCACATCGTAAATTTCATGTTACATTACATACGAATAACGAATATTTCAAAAGGGGTCTAACAGAATTATAATTTGTATCTACTCTTTATCTAGACGTGAGTGAGAACTTAACAATTCGTAGTAAAATATGCATTCTTTCTTTAGTGCTTCACAATACTTCCAAAGCGACGACAAATTTTCACTTTTGTACCAGAATATTTCATAATGATGGAATCGTAAAATCCCAGTTCATCACGACAGTTTTTGTCTCTTGTTCGTCTGCCATTTCAGTTATTGTTTAACTAATCCTACTAGTCTGTTGCTGTTAAAATAGAAGTTGTTAAACTAGTTTCCAAACGACGGTTACTTTATTACCTTCCTGGCCTGGCATGGTCAGGTGAATAGGGTGTTCGACTCGTGCTTAATCTGAGGGTTGCGGGTTCGAATCCCCATCACACCAAAACATGCTTCCCCTTTCATCCATGGGGGCGTTATAATGTGACGGTCAATCCCACTATTCGTTGGTAAAGGAGTAGCTAAAGGGTTGGCGGTGGGTGGTGATGACAAGCTGCCTTTCCATCTAGTCTTACACTGCTAAATTAGGGACGGCTAGTCCAGATAAATCTCGTGTAGCTTTGCGCGAAATTCAAAACAACAAATTATTACCTTCCATAGAATTGTTATTTCATCTCGACGAACTGGTCCCAAACTTTTTTTTCCATGTTAATCGAGTTTTTTATTGTTTTTCTTTACATTCGGAGAATGCTTATTCTGCATTTCTAGTAAAGCTTTATTTGTTTTGTTTTTGAATTTCGCACAAAGCTTCTCAAGGGCTATCTGCTCTAGCCGTCCTTGGCGTAGTTTGGCGTCACGTGTGATATTACCGAAAACTGATTGGTTAGGAGAAAAGTTTTTAACACTCTTTTCCAACACAACACATTTTTACGCTCAAATAATAAATATGTGTTCAGCTCGGGAATTTAGAATTTCTAAGATAGGAATATATATATTTTTCTTAAAGACATCAGATAACATAGAGATACGTATCACCTCAGGAAACAGGGACCATCCAGAAAGAGATCTGAAACAAGTTGTACTTTAGTCGTGGCAAATTAAGTGCGACATCTTGAGACAGGTAAAAATCTACATACATAGAGGTCAGTGACAAAAGCCGTATACACGCCCTAGGCAACAGTGCGCAATATAATCAGCAAATCTCTCCGTTTAGGAAAGCAAAATAAGTCATGTTCACGCACTACTTCAAAATCACCTCAACTTAACCATTGCATAACTCAAACATCTGGAAGATGAACGATTATTCATGGCATTCCATATGATGACATAATGCAGCAGAACTTATGGATTTATGTGTGACAAGATTGTTGAAACAAGCGCCGGAAAAACAGTCTTCGTACACTAAATAGATTATGGAAACCAGCAAGGAGGAGTGGCGTGCTTTGAACATGAATATAACAGAGCCTTTTACAATTGAAAGAATGTTGCAGCTAGTCGTCACCACCCACCACCAACTCTTGGGCTGCTTTTTCACCAACGAAATTTGGGATTGACCGTTTCATTATAACGCCCCCACGGCTGAAAGGGTGAGCATGTTTAGTGCGACGAGAATTCGAACCCGCGACTCTCAGATGACGAGTCGAGCGCCTTAAACTCGTGGTCATGGTTTTTATTTGACAAGACACTAAACAAAGTAATATGGTTTTGCAATCCTGTTGTCGGTATATACGTCATACACTTTTTGCTGTGGTAAGGTTTTTATTTCCATGTAAAAGACCGGACAATGAATACTTTAAAGGTATGATGTAGATTTTTTTTAGAAGTTCACACTGGCAACATGTCACTCTTAAATTTTAATTCTAACCTGTTTCCCTTTTACAAGAATATGTACAAGTCTGATTCTAAAGCCATTTTGTACGAGTGAATTTATAAGGTGATTTAATTTTAATTGTTTTATATTTAGAAAATTATATATATATACATATATACAGCGAGGTAGTCCTATACTGTCTTCATATACACGTGTGTATATATAAGGTTGTTTTGACATTGTCCTGTTTATTTTTGTATATACTTAATGTAGTTGACATTTTTAAGCTGATATTCTAATATAAGGCAAGCGGTATCACTGCCTATCTAGAGATGGCTTTGGTTGTTATCGAGATGGTATTTTAAATATCTTCAAAACAGATCACAGTGTTTCCTTCTATAACACTACCTGTGTAATGATCGAGTGCTAAATTCTAGGAATATCTGTAAATATCAGACTAAAACATTATATATATTATATCACAAGGTAACTAAAAAAACCCAAACAATGATGTCAACCTAAGCATATACTCTAATAGATATTCTTAGATAAGTGTGAAACTAGCAAACTATTTAACCTTAGATTTCTAGATACTATTTAGCACAAAGTTCATACTCTAAAAATTACACACTGAGATACAGGGGAGTACAATAAAACACCAGTTTATGAGTGCTTATAGGTTTGTGTTTCACTTTTCCTTGAACATCTACCAAGATGTTGAAAATTTACTGTAACATCTGGTCTTTTGAACATATTGAGACTTTGCGATTTGAATATAATCATACAGTTACATACTTATTTGAAGAGCTGTTCATAGAATAGTTATTCTTTTAAGAGTGTGACACAAACAGTTCCTGAAAGACAACATATGTTACAGACGTTTGTCATGTTGATTTTATAATCTCACAGGCATGGAATTTTAGCAGTGTTCAAGTTTTAGTACTTACTCCTGCTCCAAAAGATACCGCCAGGCAAGTGAAAGGAAGAAGATGGCGTTATAGGTTCACGAAGTGGAACCAGAGGGTGTGTTGCTAGGGGCATGTTGTTAGGTCACTGTGATAGGTGGAAGTTATTCAGAAACTGTGACACGAAGTGGCAACAGAGGGTACATTGGTATGATTTAAACCAGCATAACATTATAGTAACAAAGTGTCAAATCTGAGAATTTAATCTAATTTCATAACAATGTGTTTAGGGTTTTGCTTTATAAGTAATTCATTAAATACAATTAACAAAGGCTGGTCTCAACTTATGTGTTTGTTTTCATTTATGTACACCCCCGAGTAACAAACATAACGGTATGTCTGTGGACTCACACGCTAGAAACTGGGTTTCGATACCCGCGTTGGGCAGAGCTCATATAGCCCATTGTGTTGCTTGTTCAACGTATATATTAATAAGAATTAACTTCATCTATTTATTCAATTACTTTTCATCCAGAGTTATAGTGTTTAAGTAAGTTTCAAAATCAGAACTCAGTACAAATAAAATATGCCATTCTGAATTTTATAAAACAAAGGAAATCCTATTAACACCGTAATAATCAAATCGATAGTTAAACAAAATATAAAAAATATTATGAACACACACGACATGAATTATACGATTCCGTCCTTCTGGAACAGAATATTGTTCAGTTTTTAATGCTCTAAAATAAATGTGCTGCTAAAACCAGGGCTCAACAAAAAAAAAAAAAACGATTTATTTAACAATAATAACTCTTCGAAATAAATACAACACTTAACCATATACCATTGATTTTTGAGGTTAAATATGGCAGAGTCGTTTTGGTTGTTGTTAAATAGTTAATGGAGAGGGTTTACTTTCACGGGACACAAAATTACTTCTTTGATCCCTGCTCTCGATCTTGACTAATGCCCTTCGATTCTTTCTCTGTTTATATTTTTTATTTTCTTGGGAAAGTGCATAAATACTCTATGTGATGATAAGTGAAGGTGGTATCGCACTGGTCTATTACGGTACCGAGTTTTAATCACTTTACTATTAACATTTTCTTGTGTATTAGTCTGACGATGTTCATATTGTTTTATACATTGAATAGCGAGGAGTACAAGGAAACATTGGATACAAATCGTTTAACTTTTATTTAAAATATTCATACTGTTCGAAAGCCATTCACCATTCTATTGACCCTTTCCTCGAACAAGAAACTGCAATTTCCATCCATTTATTCTCAGGTACTTGATATATAATACAAATGTCCTTCTAAGCTTATAAGAAACACGAATACATTAAAATTCGACATTCCGTCAGACTTCCCTAACCCTTATTTGAAAACTGATCTATTGTCAAACGATTCTACTATAAATGCAGAGTTCAGTGTTCTACTGGCATATACTATGTTACTTTTCTGATATACAACTGCTGGTAATCCAACATCTAAAGCATCAGTATACAAAAATCAATGTTCATATTTACTATGACGTTGCAAGACAGAGGATTCACCTGAAGTTTGCTTTAATTTCTTGTAACTCAGTGATATTTACAATGGACGTATTACGTCAAGAATACGTGATAAATTAACATGTTTTTATTTAAAATTCACGGTATTTTTCAATAACGCAAAATAACAAATGGTCTTGTACTACGCAAAGTGCTAAGTGAATAGTTCATCATGCAAAAGTAAAATGATTTGAATATTTGTTTGAGCAAATCGAAGGAAGTGAAAATATATTAAACGAAAATACTGAGAGACACAAACCAAGTTAAGACAGAAATGGAAAGTAGCGCTTCTGATATGATATAAATTACAGGGTTTAAACATCTAAAACCAGCGAAATGTTAGAAACAAACAGGACTAAAATTTGTGTTAAAATCATATACATTTCTTCTTTTTTCTCTTCACATCTTTCTTAATTTATTCATTTCGGATTTGAAATCAGAGGTATATCAAAATGGTATTTTAGATCTATATTTTGCTTTCCTCAAATCACAGTTTTGAAAGTCTTTCTTTTAATATCATGACTTTTTCACGTGACGTATTTTATAAATTAAAAATATTTGTTAGCGATGTCTTTATAGTAGGCCTATTGCTTCTTTTAAGTAATGTTTATTGGGCTTTTAGTCAAATATTGTTACTATTATCTAAAACGCTATATGAATGAAAATCATAAATCTTTTACTTTAATTTTCTTTTCATGGTAATCCACGTATTTGTGTAGTGTGATGGTCCAAGAAATTCAATGTAATATTATGTTTAGGCTTAATATACAGAGAGTTTGTACAGGCAACTGATTTTTTTATATATATAAAACCTCAGTCGTGTTACTATTAAAATATTTGGCATTGTGTCATTCTCACACAAAAATTTACATTTGCGGATTTTCAGTTAGCAGACACTGCATTCATAACTTTTGTTATTAAGGCTCAGTTTTACAGCTGCTAATATGTAATGAAATTTCTATGCTTGATTATTGTTCAAAAGTTCTAAAATAGCAATATTTTTACGAAAACATATTTTTAAACCGTTTTACATTTGGCACCTTAAAAATATATTTGTATACAATACTTAAAAGATGGTCCAACAATTATATCAGGTATACGACACTTTTAATATAATTCAACAATTATACCGAGTATTTTACAATTAAGTATAAAAAATACTTTCACTGTGTATCACAATTATATACTCTTCAAAAAAAGAAATGCAAAAGGCAAAATATGAGACAAATTGTTAACAAGTTTATTCCGGGTAGTTCTGTATGACATGTGTGAAACTTTGCACATTCGCTGCTGAACACCCAAAGTCTGCAAAGGCAAAGTCCACGCTCACTAGTTGAAGTTTAACGTCACTCAACGTCAATAACGAGTATGCCCCCCGTGAGCATCAATAACTGCTTGGCATCTCCTGCCCATGGAAGCGATGAGATGACGAATCACATCCTGTGGAATGGCTGTCCACTCAGCCTGCAAAGCTGCTGCAAGCTGAGGTAGAGTCTGCGGTTGAGGTTGTCGCCGTCGCAGACGTCGGTCCAACTCGTCCCAAAGATGTTCGATGGGGTTTAAATCTGGTGATCTGGAGGGCCAGGGAAGAACGTTGATGTTGTGGTGTTTCAAGAAGACAGTGATGAGTCGGGCTGTGTGAGGACGGGCGTTGTTATGTTGAAAAACGTCGTTGACGTTCACCATGATGGGTTGCACATGGGGCCTAAGAATCTCGTCGACGTATCGTTGAGCCGTAAGATTCCCACGAATGTGCAAAAGGTCTGTTCTGGCATTGTAGGCGATGGCAGCCCACATCATGACGCTGCCACCACCAAATCTGTCAACTTCCTGCACAGCATATTGCCTTGCATGTATTTATCCAAATAACTGTACTTAAGTCATTTTATAACCAGTGGATGAAGTCAGACTATTATGAAGAAAGGCACATACACATTCCGTGAATATATTTGTAATACTAAAAGTAATAGGTACGGTTGACTTCACATTGTTGTAACTATTTTATACAATTTCCCTTGCAATATTCAACTTTACAAGCATGAACACTTCAATGAGGTGTTTAGCTGTTAACGTTTTTTTTCCGCCGAAATGGGACCGAAAGCCGCCTTGAGGATTCATTTGTATTGATCACTTACACCACTATACAATAGTGTATTGTCTCTCAGCCACTCAGTAAATACTAAAATGACGTTTCATAAAGGATGCTTTATGAAGTTTGTACTGTCGTAATTTCAATAAAACGTGCGCATGCAATGAATCACGAGAAGAATTATGCATTCTGTAGGCTACAACATAGCATACTATACGTACTTCTAATGCAAGAAAAGTATGTTATTCTTAAATTTGGTTTTATTTACTCTTGAAACAGAACACTTTCGAGGACCCTATAGATGTATATCTAGAAATAAAATTATATGAGGTTGACTACGTCAATGATATTTCATGTACAGGGGTCCGAAAATGAATGTGCCAAAAACAAAGTTGAATAATTTTATTGTTATTTGAGATAACAACAAAAATTGAATATAAATATATGTAGTAGGTTTGTAGGTTTTGTTGCACTAATTTTATTTTGTTCTTGTTTTTTGACGAACGAACAATTACTGGAAATTCGTGGCTACATATGTTGCAAGAGTTCTTAATTCTATAATTTCTAGTTTGTTTCAAAGAACTTTCTACCAACAGGATGGAACGACATCCCACTTTGCTCGAATTGTTAGGGTTTTTAAACCAAAATTTTACGGGACGTTAGATTGGTAGGAGAAAACCTATCAAGTGATTCTTTAGTTCGCTCGATTTAACAACCCCTTTAGATTTTCATCTCTGGGACTTTTTAAAAACAGAAATCTGTCATAACAAACCAAACAGACCTTAAAGAAATGAAACACCGGATTCATTATGACATCTTATCCATCTCTATTGCTGTGTTGTAAAATGTTTATTTTTGCAGACTTAAAAGGCAGAATTAGATTAATTATATTACATTAATTATTAAAACTAAAACTTCCAAGCCTACTATCTTTCTTTGTATTTGATTTTTGTTATTATATCAAGTAACAATAAAGTTATTCAACTTTTTTTTTGATATGTTCATTTTCAAGCACTCTGTATATTAATTATAATTATGAGAGCGAAACAGTGTGAATCTAGTTCGAAAATAAGAGCATTTCAACGTTTATAATTGCTCATAATTCGATATATCAAATATTTTTTATCAATCCTTAACTTGAGAAAAAACAGCGTGGAAGAATTTCAAAAATATAATGATTTGTGAATGGAATTTCAGATTTTAAAAGTAAGTGAAATTTATGTTTAGGCATAAAATATTAAATCTCGCTCACTTTGACAAATTTAGTTTGCTGTATTATTGAATTGTTTTCTAGACCATTGACTGTATTGAAGAACATGTTATATTACTTTACATTTCAATGATATAGATAGTCTTAATGTACATACTGAAATCATTACTACGTAATTAGTTTTGAGAAATTTAGTTCATTATACCACTGAATTGTTCTTGTAGTGCATATTAATTAATAATTCTGTAATATACATAATCTATATTTCAGTAAGATCATGTCCCCCGCTGCTACAGCGGTAATTCTACTGATTTACAACGCTAGAATCAGGGGTTCGATTCCCCTCGGGGGACTCCGCAGATAGCCCGATGTGGCCTTGCTATACGAAAACACATACACTAAGACAGTTAGATCATGTAGTATACTGGTTAGTTTTAGTGTTTTTATTTAATGAAATTTATTGATCATGTATTGCAAATCTGATTTCAATAAACAGCAAACAAATATGTATGCACCTTCCGTAAATATTGCTACTTTATGAGATTTAAAAGGAATCGTATCTGAAAAAAATATTGCTACATTGGGGCGTTATAATGTTACGGTCAATCCCACTATTCGTTGGTAAAAGAGTAGCCCAAGAGTCGGGGTAGGTGGTGAAAACTAGCTGCCTTCCCTCTAGTCTTACACTGCTAAATTAGGGACGGCTAGCGCAGATAGCTCTCGAGTAGCTTTGCGCGAAATTCAAAACAAACAAACAAACATTGCTACATACGTAGATCACGTCTATGTTTTTTGTAATGGTACTGCAAATTTCAGATTTATTTTCTGCGTTATGTTACGCAAAAGTTGCGTTGTCTAGTTTCGAACCTGATGTGTTCATACAGTCTCACACTATTTATTATTCAAGCAAGACAAGTTTATGCGAGTTTAAATTAATTTCTCTTTTAAAACACTAAACATGATAAATCACAAACAAATACCTGAGTAATTTTAATATAATTATATATAACTAAAAGAGCCTTTAGCCGTCCGTGCTTGGTTTCTACATCCTTTAAATCCAAGAGCTTTAAACGTCCCTGCCTGATATTATAAATCCAAGGTATTTAGACGTCCCAGCTTGATGCCGTCAATTCAAGGGCTTTAGACATTCTTATCTGATACCATTAACCCGAGGACTTGAGACATCCTTACTTGATACCGTAAATCCAATGGCTTTATAATATTTTACCTGATGCAGAAAATCCAAGAGCTTTAATATTTTTTTGCTGGATGCCGTAAATTCAATAATTTTAGATATCTTTGCTTAATGCTGTAAATCCAAAAGCTTTAGCCTTCCTTGTTTGATGTTGTAAATCTAAAACTTATGACATCTTTGCTTAATGTCTTAAATCCAAGATAGTGTCACTGGACACCGAAGAACACGTAGTTTTTCCAGGGCAAGTCCCTGTTATTAATAACTATTTATTGTGTACGATTTTAACGTTGTATTCGTTTTAACTGTAAATAAACTCAAATGATATTATTGGTGTTTTATATTACAATTTACCCTATAAGAATAAAATAAATAAAGTTATAAGTTTTTTATAAAGCATCAAATTTTAAAATCTTCGTGATTTGGAAGTATCCTTACTAGTGCATAGCAAGATAAGGGAGTACAAACGACTGAAAGGCGAGGAACCAGAACTAGGAATATACAAATAACAAGTCTATAACCATACTTGGTTTGGTTTTGTTTTTTTTTATATTCGCACAAAACTACACGAGGGCTATCTGCGATAGCCGTCCCTAAGTTAGCAGTGTAAGACTACAGGGAAGGCAGCTAGTCATCACTACCCACAGCCAACTCTTGGGCTACTCTCTTATCAACGAACAGTGAGATTGAACATCACATTATAATGCCCCCACGCAGGGGCGTAAATCCTGGGGGATGGGGTATAAACCCCCTAAATTTTAGGTGGGGATATGGTGCATACAATCATCCCCCCCTACAGTTTGATCTGTTGAATTGTTTTATTGCATTACAGGCCTACAAATTGTGTGTTTGTTCTTACCAATCGAATTACATAATTAGGCC
Organism: Tachypleus tridentatus; assembly: GCF_004210375.1. NCBI lineage: Eukaryota > Metazoa > Arthropoda > Merostomata > Xiphosura > Limulidae > Tachypleus > Tachypleus tridentatus. Next base: position 216,807,652 of record NC_134837.1, read on the forward strand.
TAGATGTAGGCTTTTTCAGTAGCCGAAATGTACATCTTTAATATAGGCGTGCTTCTAAGCTTTTCGATCTAAGCGATAGTTCGTAAGTATCAGTCAGTAGGCCTAAGTATACATGCAAGGCTTGCAAGAACTATCACAGAACCTACCTACGTCTTGTACGTAGTGTTAGACTGAGTAAAATTTTCATCACAACAGATTGAACAGAGCATGAAATTCGAAAATATTACTCCCAAGCGTAAACTCCTGTGATCTAGATCTAGCAGGCCATTTGTAGCTTGTAGCTGCATCAATCTTATGTGTATATTGTGCGGTTTTCCTACGCCATTTGTTCTTATGCATGTCTAGCCGGTTTTATTGTCGAACGCCTTACTTTCCTTAGCTGTTGAAGTCGCTGACCATAGTGTACGTTTAGTGTACAGTTAACAACAGGTTCGGGCCGCTCGGATACAGACGCGCCCTACATCACCCCCCTCCGCTCCCCTTAGTCTGAGCCTCGATTTTACAACAGAGCTCATTAGACCTGTGTTTGTGGCCCTCATTAATCCATGAAATTTCAGATTATCACCGCCCTCAAATATAGTGCTGGTGCTTTATGGTAAAAGAATAATATATACTCTTATCATAGATAGTAAAAATATTGTATTTTCTTGTATAATTAGAACACAAAAGGAGCGATTTCAACGGCCTGAAGCCTCTACTCGAATTGTATTGCTAGATTTTGTTTAGGTGTTTTTATTGAATAGATGTGCTTATACACATTATATCACAACGTGTTTACCTTTTGATGAGCTTTAACAGGAATATAATATATTTGTGATTGTTTAAGCATTTTTCGAGAAACTTGCAATTACTTGTATTGTAATTAGCACACATTATTGTCCCAGCGATGCCCAGGCGGTCAGTCGGCCCGGTAGTCACTGTGAGGTTCGCGCGTTCGACTTAAATACATTGTACAATTCAGTCCTACTTCAATTCTATTCTATCTTCGTTCGTTGTACGTTAGAGTTTTTTAATAAAGACTGTATTTTAGCCTGTTGAGTTATCCAGGAAAGATATTCCAATTATGACAAGCAAGCGTCTGAAACTTTCCGATATTAGACAGTTCTGCAAACCAGTTACTAGTACTACAAGTTATAATGCAGATGCAGATAATCCAACAACCTCAAGCAAGGAATAGAAACTTGTCATACAGAAGAAATACCATGTTCATCAGAGGACGAGTCTGAAAATGCTTGTGCAACTATTGCACATCATGAACCACCAGATAGTTGTGAAACAAGTTTGTGCAGTAATAAAAAATCTGACATTCTACAGATACAGTGTGGAAAGCCATATCATCCATACGCACAACTAATACCACGACAGAAAGCAAAATCTCAAAATATCAACTTCCAGGACAAGTGGTTTGATGAGTTCCCATGGCTGCACTTCGACAATCAGACTCAAAACCTCATATGCTTTCATTGTGCCAAGGGGGAAAATAGAGGCCTTTTTACAGGGAAATTGGAGAGGCCAGTGGAATATACCTTCATATCCACCGGTTGTTGCAACTGGAAAAAGGCAAAACAGAAATTCAACGAACACCAATCCTCCTCTCAGCACAGATTCGCTATAACTCCAGAAGGTTCACTTGATGCAACTCCAGTGACTGTCCAGCTACATGATGGAAAAAAGAAGCAGCAGGAAGAATACAAAAGAATTCTAGCTAAAATATTCAGAAGTTTACGTTTTTTACTGTGTCAAGGTTTAGCATTACGTGGACATACTGATACGGAGGGGAACTTCCTGCAGTTAATGAAGCTCCTGGAAGAGGAAGATCCTGAGTTGACGGCCTACTTGTCAAAGAAAACCACATTCACATCATTCCAGGCTCAGAGTGAAATAATGGAGATGTTCAGCCATCAAATACTGAGGAACATAGCACACGAAGTGCAGCAAAGTAAAATCTTTGCATTAATGGTTGATGGCACTCAAGATGTTACAGGTGCCGAACAGGAAGCAATATGTGTACGATACGTAGATGAGAACCTTGACGTCCATGAGACATTTCTTGGTTTCCAATACAACTGGTGAAACAATATCCTCGACTATACTTGATGCACTGACTGGACTCAATTTACCACTGTCAGGATAAAGAGCACAAACTTATGATGGAGCCGCTAACATGAGTGATGCGTACATGGATGCCAGGCAAAAATAAAAGAGAAGTAATCGTCAGCTTTGTTTTTTTCACTGCGGAGCACACAAGGCTAATTTAATAATGCAACATTCAGTTGAAGCTTGTGAATGTGTTCGAGATTCTATCCAGTGGATACATGAACTTGGTGTCTTGTTTCATAGGTCAGGCAAATACAAGACAATCTTTGAAAATATTGTATCGTCAGAGAGCCACAATGGTCCAGTTAAATACATCCGCCCACTGTGTCCAACACGCTGGTTGACATTGTTGATTCTTTGTCTGAATTAGCAAATGAAAAATCAGATGTAGCACTGAAAGCACGAGGTCTGCTGGACAGATTTGACAAAGGAAAGACAGTTTTAGGATTGTTGATGGCTCAGCATCCATTAGCTGCATTAGAGGAACTAAACCGTGCATTCCAAGCAAAATCAGCGACAGTATCTGGCATGATTGAAGCATCTGCAATGACAGTTGAGCAATTGCGGGTATTGCGAACAGAGGAGAATTACAACAAGATATTTGATGAAGCTGAGAAAAAGGTAACTTCCCTAGATCTGGTGCCTGTTGAACTACCACGCATTCGCAGATCCCCCAGAAGGGTCACAGGTGATGGTTCAGCACACCATTCTGCAACAGCTTGAGATTACTACAAAATCCAATATTTTGAATTTGTGGACGCAGTCATAGAACATCTGACCACTAAATTCAATGCAGACAACAATGACTTGAGGCAATATCTGGCACTTGAGAACATGATCACATCTGGCAAGATTGACAACTCGGTTATAAACTTCCATCCAGACATCTCTGCACAACGGCTCGAGTTTCAGTTGCCCATGTTCAAAGGAACAACAAAAGTAGTATCTCTGAAAGGTGCGAAGGATGCTTACTGTAAAATGCATGAAACAAGCCAGCAGATGTTTAGTGAAGTGTTTCTTCTCATGAAAATTTTGTTTGTATGCCCAGTATCCAGCTGCGAATGTGAACGCAGCTTTTCCTCATTAAGACGGTTGAAGACGTGGTTAAGGTCAACTTTGTCTCAGTGCCGCCTCATGAGGTCGACAAGATAAATAAAGAAAAGCTTATGAAAGAATTCATAAACAGATCATCACAAAGAAGGTCTACGTTTGGGAACTTGTAGACTAAAGGACTAAATGAATCTTACTTCAATGAAAAGTATGAATAATTATGTGCTACATTGTATTGATGTGTAATTCTCAATAGTTAGCAAAGATATTTTAATTATTTTTATCAAACGAAATGAACAGTTTTTTAGTAGATATAAACTTATCAAGGGTAATTATTAATTTTATTAATGTTTGAAAACGTAATTCATGCAGTGAAAGTTATTAGTAACCTTGTCAAGTGTAATGACCATCTTTTATATTGCGCAATGTGCAGGAATAAATTAATGTGGCAGTTAATTTGTGACACATTCTATTAACATTTTGGAAACTGTTCACAACACTTCACTTATACAAATCTACATGGAAACTTTGAAGTATCGTGGCAACAATATTACTCTGTGACTGCATGTTTACAGCTTTCAGGTTCACGTAATCAGAGATTACCAATTTGCAAATTGAACAGTCCACATAAGTGGTTGCAAAAATCATCCCCCCAATCGGGTGTAAAAAAATCTACGCCTTTGCCCCCACGGCTGAAAGGGCGAGTCTATTTGGTGTGACGGGGATTTGAATTCGCGACCCTCGGAATACGAGTCGAGTGTCTTAATTACATCGCCGAGCCTAGCCGCACTTGGAAAAATTATGCTCGCATCTCACATTAAAAGTATTTTTTCTTCCACAGCTTTCAGCCTATATAATACTATTTTTACAACTTAGTAATTCAATGTGTCGTTGTATCCCATTCACTTAATTAATGACAAGTTTGATATTTTTATTACTAGAATTTCGTCAGTTTTTAATGATAGGTCGAGACGAATGTGCAATTTCTATATCGTTGGGTCACGCCATGAAAAAGTTTGAGAATTACGAGAAAAAAGGCAACTAGTTAACGCACCCACCGCCCACTCCTGGAATACAATAATTTAATGGAATATTGGGATTTTGCACTATCACTTTTATACACACCCACTGCCCCAAAATGTGGAAAGCGAGTTCGTTTTTTTTTTTTCATGGCGGCAACAAGCGTGAACGATGGAACTTCGATACACAGCCCGAACCACTGATACTGAGCCAGACTCGACCATACAGTTGGAGATGTGAATATACACACCAGCCAACAACAAATATCATGTTTATCTCTGTTTCACTTTATGTAAGTGTTGGATTATGTTTATTATTGTTTTACTTTGTGGTTTGTTTCGAATTTCGCAAAAAGTTACTTGAGGGCTATCTGCCCCTAATTTAGCAGTGTAAGACTAGAGGGAAGGCAGCTAGTCATCACTACCCACCGCCAACTCTTGGGCTACTCTCTTACCAACTTATAACGGGATTGACCATCACATTGTGGCCCGGCATGGCCAAGCGCGTTAAGGCGTGCGACTCGTAATCTGAGGGTCGCGGGTTCGCATCCGCGTCGCGCCAAACATGCTCGCCCTCCCAGCCGTGGGGGCGTTATAATGTGACGGTCAATCCCACTATTCGTTGGTAAAAGAGTAGCCCAAGAGTTGGCGGTGGGTGGTGATGACTAGCTGCCTTCCCTATAGTCTTACACTGCTAAATTAGGGACGGCTAGCACAGATAGCCCTCGAGTAGCTTTGTGTGAAATTCCAAAACAAACAAACAAGACCATCACATTATAACACTCCCATGGTTGAAAGGGCAAGCATGTTTGGTGTGACGGGGATTCAAACCCGTGACCCTCAGATTACAAGTTGAGTGCCTTCACCACCTGGCCATGCCAGGCCTTTACTTTATGTAAGTGTTGCATAATTTTATGTCTAAACAACAGCCAACAGAACAATATCATGTTTACATTATTTCACTTTATGTAAGTGTTGCATGGTTTTATGCCTAAACAACAGTCAACAGAACAATACCATGTTTACATTGTTTCACTTTATGTAAGTGTTGCATGGTTTTATGCCTAAACAACAGCCAACAGAACAATACCATGTTTACATTATTTCACTTTATGTAAGTGTTGCATGGTTTTATACCTAAACAACAGCCAACAGAACAATACCATGTTTACATTGTTTCACTTTATGTAAGTGCTGCATGGTTTTATGCCTATATAACAGGCAGCAGATTAATGTCAAGTGAGGATACAGAACAGGATGTTTATGGCTGGAATATACCATAAGAGTGCTTGTCTATGGTCATTATATGTATATACCATAAGGAAACATGTCTATGATTGATATATACCATAAGGGGACATATTTATGGACACTGTATATATACTATAAGGGAAGATGTCTATGCTTTACATGTCTGGAACAATTACACTCTGTAAATGACTATTCCTCACAATCTAATGATCTTACCTGTTTTCAGATTTAAGATACATAGTATTTTGTTACAAAACTTCTAATAAACACAATAAATAGTTTAGGTGTTAAAATTTCTAATTTTTATTAATTTTCATATGATACAATAAATACCCATTTGTTCCTTTTTAAATTTGAAATATTGGTCAAAATTGCAAGAACTGAGCTATACACTTCTAACACATAACTTGAACTTTCGCTTCAGATGAACAAAACTAATACTATAATAAAATTCTCACTATTCTGTACTATTCAGGTGACTCCTCTAATTCAGTTACAACGTGGAGAATCATGGAATTCATGAAGGAATGTTTATTTTTGGTGGGCAAGTCGAACAGTTCTTTAGTTACAAAGATCAAACTTGCACTGAAACTCAATCAAACAGAACAGAATACAATAAACAGTTACACAAGTTTTCAAACTAATTATACCTCCTGACTACCATTAGCTTTTGAAATCTCTACTAGGAGCTGTTTTCTACATAAAAATATATTACACATTTACTATTTTCATTATCTTAGTTGTTATTTTTGTGAGATGTTAAAAGTTCAACATGATTATGAAAATTTACTAGCTGCAAACATGACCAAATAAGAGAAATTTCAGGAAAATTTGACAAAGTGTTTCTGAGATAGTGGGAGACAAGAAACATTACAAACCTCAGAAAATGAAATACAAACCTCTGAATGTTGTCACAAAAAATAATATGTTCTAACAATAAAGATTCACGAGATGATATACAGAAATGCTGTTTGATTAAATTCACTTAAAATACAGAAATGGTACAAAAAATAATATGTTCTGACAGTAAAGATTCACAATATATTATATTGAAATGCTGTTTGATATAATGCACTTAAAATACAGTAATGGTACAAAAATAATATATTCTGATAGTAAAGATTCACAATATATTATATTGAAATGCTGTTTGATATAATGCACTTAAAATACAGTAATGGTACAAAAAATAATATGTTCTGACAGTAAAGATTCACAATATATTATATTGAAATGCTGTTTGATATAATGCACTTAAAATACAGTAATGGTACAAAAAATATGTTCTGACAGTAAAGATTCACAATATATTATATTGAAATGCTGTTTGATTAAATTCACTTAAAATACAGAAATGGTACAAAAAATAATATGTTCTGATAGTAAAGATTCACAAGATATTATATTGAAATGCTGTTTGATATAATGCACTTAAAGTACAGTAATGGTACAAAAATAATATATTCTGAAAGTAAAGATTCACAAGATATTATATTGAAATGCTGTTTGATATAATGCACTTAAAGTACAGTAATGGTACAAAACATATGTTCTGACAGTAAAAGTGGTGTTTGATATAAGGCACTTAAAGTGCAGTAATTGTACAAAAAATTGGATGGTTTATTGGTAAAAACTTAGATGTTTTTCTATAATTTTGATATACCCACTAAATAATAAATATTGTAGTGAAATGACAGTAACATTCATATTATGTGTGATATGAGTAAAGACTGGAAAAAACAGAGAAAAAAACAATTGTACAGTTAGGCATTTTGAGCTACAACCGAATTATCCACCCAAACTTCCAAGCAAAGTTAATTTATCATTTATAAGAGAATAATCCAATATTCCACATTTTTCTTGAAATGCAAAATTCATCGTTTATAAAATTTGACAATTAAAAAAAAATTATCTCGGTTATTCCAGTAAATGTTGGTGATAAATCAATACTGACTGGCTAATATTTCACTGTCAAATCTTCGTGAGATACTTGTTTCCAATCTGGATGATACAGTACTGTGTTGAGAGAGAATGTATCTTTCTTGTTGAATTTTATGCAAAGTTATTTGAGGGTTTTGGGCTAACTGTTTCAACTGGTACAAAAGCAGCAAGTCAACAAGACCCATTCTTCCCCCCCCTCCGATAACTGTTGGGCTACTGTTTATTAATTACCATAACATTATAATGTTGCCATGGCTGAAAGGGCGAGCATACTCAGTAATGAGACTCTCCGTTATGGAGTAGGATGTCTTGGGTCACAACTTGATTTGAACTGTAATTCATTTCTCGGATACGTTTTCTTTATTTATTTGTTTCTGTTAAGCACAAAGCTACACAATAGGTTATTTGTGCTGTGCACACCATGAGTAATGAAACTTTGTTTTTAGCGTTAGAAGTCGTTAGACGTGCCGCTGAGCCACCAGAGGGCTTTATCTATTGTAATTTATACACTGAGAAAACTATTACAGCTCCAAAAAACTCTCGAGTTGCATAAAAATTATTTGAAGTTTAGGGTTAATTGTAAACTATTTTTACACAGAAGTCTAAGTAACGCTGGCTCTACTGTATTTAAAAACAAAAGACCTCCCATGATGTTGACTGACTGCGTGTTGCTACTCGGGTTCAAAACCAGTCAATCAACATTACATATCACTCACTTCAATGATGAAATATTGTTCCATAACGTGTTCCGTTCTCAATAACAGAGAATAAAAGACAACTAAAGAATTACACGTGTCAACGATCTTTTATACTACTTGCAACTAGGTAGTGCAAATTCTCTTGTCGACTGATTAATAAGTTACACAATGTTATTATACGAACAATATATTTATTACCAATCTCAAAGAACACTTTCGCTAAGTAAAAAAGTCGGGAGGCAAAAGACTGTTGAATTGGGCATATAAATTTACTTAAAAATCACATAATATTACATTAAAATGTTAATTTTGGGGTTAAAAAAAACCTCGTGTGAGGACGAACTGTAACGGAGTACAGCACGTTTGATCGTAGTTGACACATTTTACACAGATATGCTATAGAAACGAAAACACACTGATCATAATTCGAACATTTTACGCACGTATGCTACAAAAACGAAAGTCACAGAATAACATGGTATCGTAATCTGATTTGCTGTAATAGAATATTTCTAATGTCACTGTTGTGAACCAAAATGTGAGCAGTGGGACAATGGTAAGGTTATGTATTTACAATGCTAAAATCCAGGGTCCGAGTCTTCTCGGTGATCATAGAATAAAGTTTAATATGAGTTTTCTCTAAAATAAACAATGATATAATCGTGTGCCGGATAAGACCTCTTCGTGACTAACGTTTTGAGTATAATATAAACAGATAAATGAGGTGATAGAGCTCATAACAGTTTCACCTGACTCATTAACAAAATATACTGATAAAATGAGCATTAACTAACAACAAAAATAATACTGATAAAACTAACACCAGAGGTCCAATGATGTAAACACTTTTAAAATCCTTGGTCGATAAAAATGTCACGATAAATGACCCTCCCCCCATAGTCACTAGTTCGGGGAATTATGAGTAATACTAACCACAGGCCAAAATAAAATGAAAGTCTTTAAAGATGTTTATCTCAAAGCTAGTCATGCAACTAGTTTGTTTTGAATTTTGCGCAAAGCTACATGAGGACTGTTCGCGGTATCTGTCCATAATTTCTTAGTGAAGGACTAGAGGGAAGGTAACTGGTCATCACCACCCACGCCAACTCCTGGGCTACTCTTTTACCCTTGAATAATGGGATTGACCGAAACATTATACCGTCCCCACGGCTGAAAGGGCGAGCATCTTTGGTGGTACGGGAATTCCCGTAATCCGCAGATGACACGCAGCTAAACTGCTCTTAAAAACAATGTAAAGATTCGTTGTAAATGTGACACAAAACAAAAAGGCCATAATAAAAATATATTTATAATTTAAAATGTGTCAGTAGTAAAGAAAAGTGAATACTGTTTTATTAGAAAGAACTTAAACTGAGTGACCTTATTTTTAAACCTTGCATCTTGAAAAATTATTTATTATTCAGCAAAATTTCTAAATATATTATCACCCGTGCCATCTAGTGATACTTATATATACCACACACATACCCCCTGTAACTTAGCAACTCTGAAACAAACGAAATAACACCACTAAACTTCTCTTCTATTTATGAATGGACAAACTTCAGTCTTTGGTACAATATTTTGTTCTATACTGAAAAGAAAAAGCTATAAATAATTTGTCTTGCATTCACATCACAAAGAATAATATTGTACTTGGTGAGATGGGAGTTAAGAACGAAATCCATAGGCGCTGTCTGAATCAGAGTCACCTTTGTCAGTGTTGATGCTGTTAAAACAAACAAACAAACAAACATTAAATATAGAATATACGTCAGAGTAGAATGTCTAACAATGTTAACAACGTTATGAGAAGGCCTAACAACGTGACGTAGTGTTTGATCGGTTTAATACAGTATGAAATCAACAACATAAACCACAATTTTTTGGGGCGAGCTATTCTTTTGGAATTTAGTACATATTATTCAATAGGCGTACAAATAGTTAGAGGTCTGAAATCGAACATGAAGTGTTGTCATAACGACTTGGAAGATGCAAAACATGAGAACCTATACCACAACGGTACAATGCGTTAGAGGGCGCTCATTTTCAGTTCTGCAAAGTCGTCATTAAAGAGCTTTCAATAAAGTTTCTTTTTATTGTTTGCTGTCAAGTCAGTGCCAGATATTGGCGAAACAAGTGGTTGTAGAAGGCACGTTAAGAAAAGCTTAAGCTAAGCTTTGTTCTAGAGCAAATCTACACTTAGTCCACCGTGAAGAATGGAACCTCTGATTTTAGAGATGTGAATCCTTCAAGCTACTGCTGATCTACCGGGATGTGTTAAACTTTTTAAATTTCTAATTAAATCACCTTTGTTAATGTGGTCATCGCTCAATAAAGTAGTTCCCTTTCGCTACTAATAATTCGTTTCATTCTGCCATTACGCTTGCTAGTCCACTTGACGTAACAAGGCTTAACGCTTGTGTAAAAAACTTTTCTATGTATATATATACAATAATATGCAATACAACAAAACAAACCGATTCTGCTAAATAAGGGTATTCATAAACCTCGAAAAGGCAGGTTATGTGTAAAATGAAAGCTCCCCAGAAAAGAGGAAAACTTATTTTAAAATTTCGACAAATCACATACATATGTATCTCTCCAACCTCAAGACGCTTATTTTTTCAAAATTTTCTCGCAAAGCTACACGAGACTATCTACTCATAATGGTTCTTAATTTTCAATTGACAGACATATAAAACTTGAGCTACGAAAGGGATAGTTTTCATTATTACCCATAAAATTCGGCACTGGTAATTTTTTTGGATTTCTTCTTCTTCATCGGTCCTAATTTTGGAGGTGGCATCACTTGTCGTTCAAGCTTTGTTGGAGACACATACACAAAATAATAAACAAATAAAATCATTATTACTAACTGACAAGCATGTATAACTACGTTTTGATTGTGAAATTATACACAAAATAATTTAACAAATACAATGAAAAAATATACGAGAAAAATGAAAGTGGATAAGGTTTAATTTTATTGCATTTATTTGATGTAAAAAAGTTTGGTTTGTTTTTTTGAATTTCGCTCAAAGCTACGTTAGGCTAGCTGCCCTAGCCGTCCCTAATGTAGCAGTGTAAGGTTAGAGAGAAGGCAACTAGTCATCACCACTCACTGCCAACTGTTGGGCTACTCTTTCACCAACGAATGGTGGGATTGACCGTCACATTATACCGCCCCCACAGCTGAAAGGACGAGCATGAAAAAAAGTGTTAATATTAGTTGTAGATGTACTATAAATAGGAAAAATGTACATCACTGAGTTAATTAAAAACATTAAATTAGTCGTTAAAATATTATAATATTGAAATATCACTGTAGAAGTAACCGTGAGAGGTTAGGTTTAAGTTAATAATTTACTGACTTACCAACTCTGAGAGGTTGTCGGCTGAGCCCCAACTTTTCAACCTTACCATCCCTCGACCGCCTGTTAGTGCTGCTGCCGTTTTCTTCACACGACTGTTGAGAGAACCGATCCGCATGAAGCTCAGTTCCTTGTCGGACATTTTGCACACTACCAATAAGGTATAACATAAGCACAAAGGAAACCACAAAGATACTAAGATACAATTGTATCTTAGTAACTAATACTAATGACAGTATGGTATGGTTATCTACACGACTCAAATAATGATATTCACGGATCTGTTTTGTACGTAACATCGTGTAATGATTTTTACGGCGTGTTGAATACATAATGTTTTGTGTTTAAATACAGCAGTTTAATTGCTGTAAGATGGATGGAAAACAAATACTTGAAAATAAAGTTAATTTTTAAATTAACAGACCAGAATTATCCAAATAAACAGGTGTTGTAATAAAACCAAGGAACTAATATAACCTGGTAATGAGAAACGTAGAACAGAGGGCTACACAAACATAGAACCGTAAGTCAACTAATGTAACTTAATAAATAGACATATGAAGCACCAAACTGAATCACGTGACTATTTACATAGTAGACCCCCCGCTAGTACAGCGGTATGTCTCCGGATTTACGACGCTAAAATCAGAGGTTCGATTCCCCTCGGTGGGCTGAGCAGATAGCCCGCGGTGGCTTTGCTATAAGAAAACAAACAAATTTACATAGTAATAGAATATATGAAGCACCGAACTGAATCACGTTACTATTTATACAGTAATAGAATGTAAAAGTCCAACATTTACGAGATAGTCCAAAAGAGGTCGAACTGAATAGTTATGTTGGAAGATGATTGTTAATGTAACCAAGTACGGAAAAAAATAACAAGGGTTAGGATAACTCATAACTTATATTAAAGTTTATCAACTTCCTGGTTTGTTTTTTCACTTGACAAAAGGTAAAGCTAAACCCCTCTTCATAAATGTGCTGGTTTCTAGTATTACAATAAATAAATATAAAGTAATTTGTTAATCTGAAACCGAACCAGAATTAATCATGACGCATCTAGGGAAATCAGAGAAAACAACCAACTTACTTCGGTGTGATAAAAAGTGTTTACACATAGATGTGTTAATTTCAATAGCATGATCGTATGTAGCCAATCAGAACGATGTTTCATAAACTCTAGTCATGTAGAGTGAAACTGACACAAGTGGACTAATAAAACATATTACGTTTGTTTGAAGACACGTTTTAATGTGTTAGATACCGCTTTGTGGTGTGTGTTTAAAACTCGGTTATAGCAATTAACCTGAAATTACAGCTCACCTCCCTAAAGATTTCAACGTTGCTAGTTTTCTAGTGTAAGCGAGTTACTAATTATAAAAAATAACCATGACATTATAATATTGTTACTGAGACTGCGAGGTTTCAAACGTTTCACAAATTTAGTTGTGCAATATGAACATTAAATCCAAAGTTTCATTTCAGGCCTGAAAGACAATCGTTCATTCACGTAGTTCATTAGGACGAGTTTCGGGAGAGTAATTTGAAGTTCGATTGTTGCAAGCGAGTGTAAAAACGAGCCCTAAAGTGTTGTAATAAGTTATGAGCAAAGAACAATGCTTATCTACAGCGTAAGTTGATTCATTTGTTTGTTAAAATGACTGTGATGACACACCTCACAGAATAACTGGAAGCTTACATTGACTTGTGGTGTTCATAGATTTGTTTCGATACATCTTACCTTCTGTGAAATACCATGTATACCTAAATGAGAAAAGTCAGTGTAGTGAGTGCAGATTAAGATATGATTTTTGATGTACTACGTATATATATATGTATATGGTCTTACCATTGTGTTTAGTATTCTGCTGATGATGTACACTAGCTGTGGAAAGAGAAACAGAATGTTAAGTTACCACACTGTTCATAAAACAAACAGGCGGAAAGTATTTTCTATTGAAATAACCCTGAAAAAAAATCAAAATATATACAGTATAATGTTAAATAAAATCATTTGCAACTCTTGAACGTTCAACGAAGTTTATCTTTCTAACATAACCAACCGACAATCTTCTACTTGAAAACTCTTTTAAAAGTAAAGTATTTCTTCCTATTTTAAACTTTCCAAACCATACTTACTTTTACCTGGAAAATGTAATAACGTTATCGATTTTTGTTCTTCTAAAATTTCAAGGACAGTATAAGTCATTAAGGGTATTTAATTATTTTCAGAACACTGTGTGAACTTTTCAAAATACAGACGTCACGAATTTAATTTCTGGTTCTTGTGACTCTAAACTATCTCAATGAAAAAATCATAATCTGCATTTCCGGTTTTGATAAATTTACCTAAACTTTATTAACATTTTATTTCTAGTTGTGGTAACTCGATCTAAATTTTATTAAAATATAAAAGTCATGACCTGTATTTCTGGTTCTGGAAACCCTATGTAAACATTATCAAAATATGGAAGCCATGAGTATATTTCTGGTTCCGATAACTCTATCAAAGCATTATAAAAATACAAAAGTCATGACTTGTATTTCCGGTTCTGGTGAGCACCAAACATTTGGTATATTTGACAAAACAATAAAATGCATTTTTATTTTATAATCCAACATAACAATCATACAAAACTAGTATTTATATAAATAAAAAAACGACGAACATAAATTTAAATTGTTACTTAGTATCATGGTTACTTACTTGTGTGTGGAAACACAATAAAACTACACTTTCATCTATAATGTCGAGTTTTGAGAATTTTAAACTAAAACTAATAATTCAGTAAAGACAAGGTTTTATTATTAAGTTCTGCGATCATTGTTCTGGTCGGGGAACGTACGATAATGCTTTAATTAATATACACATATGTATATTACCTTTAACATTTAAGGTATGTTTGCTCTTGTATTTTCGCATAACATTTCTAATTTTTAAGTGTTAGACTAGAGATAGATAACTAGTTAATAGCACCCACTATTCCGTCTTGGGCTGACGGAATAGTGGGATTCAACGATCACTCGCCCGGCATAGCCAGGTGGGTTAAGGCGTTCGACTCATAATCTGAGGGTCGCGGGTTCGAATCCCGGTCGCACCAAACATGCTCGCCCTTTCAGCCATGGGGGCGTTACAATGTGACGGTCAGTCCCACTATTCGTTGGTAAAAGAGTAGCCCAAGAGTTGGCGGTGGGTAGTGGTGACTAGCTGCCTTCCCTCTAGTCTTACACTGCTAAATTAGGGACGGCTAGCGCAGATAGCCCTGGAGTAGCTTTGCGCGAAATTCAAAACAAACAATGAACGGTCACTCTCAGAGCCATTCTACGGCCCCAGAGTGCGAAACGTGTTTTGCAATAATGGTACGCGAACCATAAAACGTGTTCATAACTTGAAGTACAGTAAACAAAATCGCAAGAAATATCAGTTACTCTGTCTAACAAAATCAGCTTCTAACGCATAAAATATCCATTGTAAAGAACAACCACGTGTCATCATCCTATAGTGAGAATGTTAATAACCTCCGTAAGACTACATTCATATTTCAGGAAAGCAGCCATCTTCTAATACCGCTACTGTATTATGAGACATTAGTAACAGAATAAATAGTTCTACGCTCTTTCCCTCTCTGTAAGTGAAAAGGTTACTACTAGCTTCTAAACAAGAGACACGTGCATCGCCTTAAGGGAATAAATATTTCATACATTACTGAGTCATAGATTTAAACCATCAAACAAACAAAAAATTGTACACGTGCTTACGATATACGAACTGTACACGTGTTACCTTTACTGGTCTGCCTGACCGCAATATATCATCACTGTAAAAACAAAAGTAAAATCACGATGAGATACTCCAAATATATCGTTGACTTTCGAATTTGAAGACAATGTTAATTTAACGAACCGAACTAATGGATGCTTGCAATTTGAAAACTCGTGCACCGTTGTTCATACGGTGAGTCATTCAGCTAGTAATTAAAATACATATAAATTTGTTGTTGTGTTTTTAATTGTTTTAAAGTAAGCAGTGGTTGGATATTCGTTGCTTCAATGCTTGGGACAATTTAATAGAATATGGAGTATTATGAGATAAAGCATCATATCCTTCCTAAAATAATACACGCATTTTCTTTTATTTACTAAGGTGCGTTATAAATACTCTAGCGTTGATGGAGGGAAGTGCGGAGGGAATAAATAATTAACTATAGTGTAAGCTGGTTTATGACGTCTTTCATTGCTATTATTTTTCTAGTTGGTGAGTAATGCTCTACACCATGGAGATGTTAACCCCAATCTCCAACTGACCACCTCGGCAGAGCTCGGGGACCGTGTATTTGACAGGTGGTATCCAATAAAATATTGAAGACCCTAGCGTTATTCCTGCTCAGTGGCTGGGTGCTAATGGTCGTCAATTTTCTCTGATAATGTACTCGTTTACTCTTGCTGTGGCTAATGTGTTTCCAGTAAAGTAAAACTAGAGAACATTAGCAGCAGAAATTCGTGGCGGGCTTTTTTCCTTCTTCTCCCTCAGCTTTAACTATCGCATATTGGGTCTTTATATAGTGTGTTGTAACACTGTAACCCCAGGGACTGCCAGCATCACTTTTGAAAAATATAATTCATAAACCCCACTAGACTCCCCGTTGTTCATTTTTCAACAAATTCAAATTTTTTACACATATTTAGCTAGTGAGTCAGTACTATTAAAGCTCATTACACCTCGCGGTATTACTTTGACATGTCCTTTGGGCGGTGCTGCCCTCTTTCGGCATAAATATACATTATTACTAAATAGAACTAAAGTCTATCTATTGCCCTCCTCAGAGTGATTTCAACAATAAACGATCACATGTATTACACATACATATTTAAAAATCTTTTATATGAATCGGAAGCAACAATTTACAAAAACAAAGTAAAACATGAAAAAACGAAGACGTACTTTGAAAAACAACTTTACTGAACTTACTAACTTCGTTTTTATACTCCACATTATTCATAAAAAGCATAACTATTTATTTTACTTAATGTAAATTACGGCTACAATTACACAAAATTTGTTGAAAACACGTTTCTTACTGGTAATAGTAATTTGCGCCATCTTGGTGGAATTTGATGTATAAGAACTAGAACATGATTCAACTAAAAATGTTTGACACTTTTATCTTTTCAGTTAAGCAGAACTATATGTTATCTCTACAATTAACTAAAGTTCAAATTACTAGATTTGTAACTGTGTTCAATGAGTTATACTGAGTTACACCTCAACCCTATAATATGTATTACAATTTCCTAAAAGGAGTAATTCACAAACGAGAGTTAATGACTATATTTTCTGCTGTAGTGTGCGTGTGTTTCTTATAGCAAAGCTAGAACGGGCTATCTGCTGTGTCCACCAGAGGGAATCAAACCCCTGGATTTAGCGTTGTAAATCCAAAGACTTACCGCCTCCTCAGCCGGGAACTTCTGCTATTGTTCAGTTATTGAATAATAAAATCGTTGACTTTCGCCTACCAATAATTTATTTATAGGAACATTGTGTTAATATCTTAATTTCGTCTCCTAAATTGTTAAAAGAAAATCCATACCTTAAATTTTTTCAAGGTTCAATTTTAATTGAGGTTATATATTGACAAAATAGCCCCATAATCCCCCATCTCAATGTTATTTTTCACATAAATTAATTGGGAGAATTACATCACAAAAACAGTATAAAGGTAAGCCACACCAATGGCATACCATAAACAATCAGTAACTTAACAGATTTACAGAAGACACTGGCACAACTTATGTCACTACCAACTATTGTACACATGGAAAACTGGCAACCTGAGAATAACGGTCAAAGTGAATATAAACGTTTAAGAAACGCGTGATCACGGAACACTGAACGCAGACAGGTTTGAGTTGTAAGATTGCTTTGGTTGTTTTGAATTTCGCGCAAAGCTAAACTAGGGCTATCTGCGCTAGCCGTCCCTAATTTAGCAGTGTTGTTTTGGGCTACTCCTTTACCAACGAATAGTGGGATTGACCGTACCATTATAACACCCCACGGCTGAAAGGGCGAGCATGTTTGGCGCGACAGGGATTCGAACCCGCAACCCTTGGATTACGAGTCGAGTGCCTTATCCGCTGGCCATGCAAGGCCGGAGGGGTGAGGGAAGGACAGTTGCACCGTCTAAACATTAATTATTCTTCTTCTTTTAGTAGTAATGTTAATTGGCTGTGATTATGGGAGTTACTAATATTATTATACAGGAAAAACGAAGTTGAAATTTTAACGTTTTTTTGCTTCTACTTTTCTTATAACGCACGGAATCCTCCCTGGTTATAACAGTTGAGGTATAAACCGTGATACGTCATTAACAGTTCATGTATTTTGTATACATTAGGATTTAGCCCCTCGTCCCTACGAAGCTTCTGAAATGGCGCCACTGTTTTTAGTTTTAAATATGGAGCATGAATAAGTTTAAATGTTACTGTATGTAATATTTATAGAGTTTTAACTATATTGTCGTTAAAACATAACCTACGACTTCAGTATGTTGTTATTTATGAAGTTTCTAAGTCCTTTTAACTCATCATATGGCAACCTAAGTGTGTTAATACTGTGGGATTACGCTAGATTTATTATTTGATATTATACAGTGGTCCAACTTGCACATTGTAAATCAAGATACTTTTTTTTTTTTACACTCTGATAGCGTCATTCTTAACACGTGATTACATTAAAACGTCATGATATCTACGTGGTAAACATGCAGCGCCCTCTAAACTAATTTATCACTTTGTTCAGATGAACATTTTATGGAATGAGATTAACCATCGGGTCAAAGACACCTGTGGTTCAGGCATAGCAGTCAATGATTTTAAATTGTCAATTAGAAAGAAGGCAAACAAATGGTAGTATCCGCCGCCTGAATCGACTATCTATTCAATCGAACAGCGAAACTGCGTCTTTTATAACGCGCTCATAGCTAAAAGTGCGAAGCACACTTGGTAGCACTATGTCTCGCACCTAGGACCCTTCGATCTTCAGTCTGGTACGCTAATTACAACACTACACTAAGGCTTCACTTATCAGTTACCCTTATCGAAAAAAAATTCTTATAACAGGTTTTTATTAAAACAGAAAAGCATGCTACTGTTTTAACACTAAATGACAAAATGATGTAGTTTTATCGAAATTATTATTTTATAAAACCTAATCAGTTACTTTTTTTCTCATGTAAACATATCTATTCCATATAAACCAGATGTTATTGAACAGTGTATCTACTTAAGGTATTAGCACCAGTCTAAAATGTATTATACTTTCTGTATCTCATAATGGCTGGTATGAGTATTAACATATTTAGTGATAAGCAGAGAATAACGTTTCGACTTTCTTAAGTCATCTTCAGGTTTAAAAAACGAAGTGTGGAACTGTTTTGTTTGTTTTTGAATTTCGCGCAAAGCTACACTAGGGCTATCTGCGCTAGCCATCCCCAATTTAGCAGTGTAAGACTAGAGGGAAGGCAGCTGGTCATCATCACCCACCGCCAACTCTTTTACCAACGAATAGTGGGATTGACCGTCACATTATAACGCATTCACGGCTGAAAGGACGAGTATGTTTGGTGTGACGGGGATTCGAGGTCACGACCCCAGATTAGGTGCCTGAGTGCTTTAGCCATCTGGCTATGCAGGGTCTAAGTGTGGAACTATTATTATGAAAAAAAAAGAGAAAAAGACAGTATCAATAATTGATTTGTAATTAGAAATCGTTTATTTATATTTGTCAAACGAATAAAGAAATATACGAGTTTAATATTACTGGGCATTCTTATATTCTTTAAACTGTATCTATCTTTATTTGACGAATAAAGTTGCGACAATTTGCAATTTTAATTTTTATTTGTTTATTTATTTTTTGCAATTTATCAGAATCTGAAGCTTTCAATTCTAGCAGCGTAGGCAGTCATGAAATTATGGTTTTCTTCGAGATAAGCTACATAGTGAGTTATTTTAGCGACTTAAAGATCCAATCTCTTCGTCTGGATCTCACGCACCAAACAAATAAACCTGCCTGTTAATATTACGTAAACACCGACTCCAAGCACATTAGACGTGAACACATATTATACAATATTTGCTGAATTGCAGATCCATGTTTTGTGAATCATGATAAAATAATAAAAACTACAATGTGGTTAATAAAAAGTAACTCAAAGCTAACGTTTAGCCCTCTGTTTACCAGCTCAAGTAGAGATTTTGATTTTTCTTTTACTTCTAACGTATTGCCACGTAATCTTAGGCAGTATGCTTGTGAAATAATGCAATACCTTAAATCAGATCGTCTACTATTTAATGTCTTATACCCCAACCCACCGAAATAGATGTTGTACTGTTTATACCCCCACTAAACCAACTCTAAATAAATTCGAATTTAAAAGTACTGACGTTGAATACCAGCGTATTTCAGAAAACAACACAAAATTTCTTGATCGTGCAGCTACACATGTACAAACACGTCATTAAACAGCACTTTGTGACCTAAGCAATCACCATCTAGTCATTGTTTCTTTCGACCCTCCACGATAACGACAATGATGGCACATTCAAGAGTTCTCTGTTCTCGGCACACAACGTTCTCGAAAGGCATCCACTGTCATAACACGGAACAGAAGAACAAACGAATTCACGTCTCCAGCCGGTAATCTCGGCGCCGAGGGTCTCACACTTCCTTGCCACTCGATTCAAATGCAAACTACTAACTACAGTGTTTGTCAGCCGGAGTGATGGACGAGCAGATCGAGTTGCACTACACACAAACACAGTCTCCCGGGTCTTCAGAAATCGGTGAATCGGGTTACTGTTTAAATCCGCATCATCATTAGCACGCCTGTTGAAACAGACTTTTGCTTGATTATACTAAGGTTACAAAAACAGGTCGAACGTTCGCCATATTGGGTCGGATACAGGACTTGTTTATCTCTACACTATTGTTTTTCTGTTAGTGATAATTAAAGTATTTTACGAACGTAGAAAAGTTTGAAACCACTGTTTGCCCTTATGTATATATATATACGTATACACTAAATAAATGTGTCGGTAAACGAATAGTTTGATTTCTCCTTTCTTATTATTTTGAATATTTTAATATATTTGCTAATTAACTTTTAAATGACTATGATAATTAGTAATGTTATTTTATTACAAGTTAATTCATTTGTGTTAACCAATATTTCAATGGAGACTTTATGCCTTAAACCGAAACGAGATATCTCCGTTGAATTTTAATAAATTACTAAATGGCGCTTATATGCATCGAAGCTCATATCACGTGACACAAACTTTCGTTACGTTTTGAATATAGTTATTTTACACGAAATCGACGTCACGAGTACAAAAATATTTATCAAAAATTACCACTAGATGGCAATAATAAAAATTGAAACGTAATGATTAAATTGTTTTCTATACTGCAGTTTGTAACACTTGTTAATTACAAAAAATACTATTAACGTTTAATAAACTTCAATTTATTTATTATACTTGTTCATTAAGAAATCGTTTTTGTACATCTACACGTAATAAATATGAATAATGGGATTAATAACAAAAGATAACGAAAGATTTGTTAAAACTTGATACAGAACTTCGTCTAAGATTATTAAACGTTTTTATATACGGTACTTCTGAAGGTTTGGTTTGTTTCGAATTTCGCGTAAAAGCTACACAAGGGCTACCTGCACTAGCCATCTATAATTTTGCAGTGTAAGACTATAGGGAAGGCAGCTAGTCATCACCACCCACCGCCAACTCTTGGGCTATTCTTCTACCAACGCATAGTGGAATTGATCGTAACAATGGTGTGGCGGGGATTCGAACCCGCGACCCTCTGAGTAGGAGTCGAGTGCCTTAACCATATGGCTATGCCGGACCTACGTACTTCGGAAGGTATGTTGTTACAATTATTATTAGTTATCGTTTGAATATTACAAACAGTTAAAAATGTTAGAGTTCAATAATTTTCACAACGTTTCATAAACAAATATCTATTTCGACAATATGAATTTCTGAAAAATAAATGTGTGGAGAAATCAAACACTGATTTTTATAGTCTGGTTTCATAGTTTAGGGCTTCTTGATCATTCGCTATGAGATTTGGAAATCGATGGATAAATCTATGAATGGATTTTGTCGTCTGATTTCATAATTTGGGGCTCTAGATCGTTCGCTATTACATTTTGAAACCGATGGATAAACCCATCACTAGATTTTTAGTCTGATTTCATATTTCGAGGCTTATAGATCGTTCGGTATTAGCCTTGACGCTCGGTTGGATAAATCCACCACTGAATTTTATAGTCTGATCTCAAATTTTGAAACTTCTAGCTGATCCTTCGGTAAGGTAAGTCTGATGTTGAAGAAAGAACTCAGTATTAAGATTATTGGCGTTCCAAAAATTTTTCAATAGAAGATTAGTTTTTTTGAGTACCCTCTAAAATGTTGATACTTCTACTAAATATCACGTGGTTTTACTATAAAGGTGAAAGGGAGGTGGCAAAAAGTCAAAAGGCTATGAAAGTTTTCTTTTAAAAATATAACACTACACACCCACCCACACATATGCATAATGTTAAGAAAACTTTGTAATCTAGTTTAATAGATCAAACATCTCGTGGAAACCCAAAACACAACTTTTCTGTTGTTTTCAATGCTCTGATTCTATTTCACTATTATGCAAGGTAAACAACAACAACAATAAACCGTGAATGCAGTGGTTTAAATAACAAAATAGTTCAGTTGAGTTTGTGACACTTGTTTACTGTAAACTATCCTGTGTTTGTTAGATAATGTTGATTCCTCCAAATAATTGTTTTATATACACGCTAACCCTAACAAGCCCATAAGAGATTTCCATCACGTCTTCTGTGACTATATCCCCCACAGGTTAGAATGTGGTTAATAATGCTAAGCCAGTTAAGAGAAAGAGAGGGTTAAATAGAGATTTAGTAATAACAATGATAAAGTACAGGTTTCCAATATTAATATTTCAGGCAAAAGAAAGCAAAATTAACCTCTGACGAAAACCATGCAGGATGTTGTTATCCGATTCGAAAATTAGAACGAAATAAAAACACGTAAAACATTTAAACAAAGAATATTTATTTTCGGATACATTACCAAATATAAAAGAAATAAATCACAGAAAAATATGTAGAAGGGCTTCTGCACATGCGTGTACAGTTTCTTTTGGACTGGAAAAAACGACATGATGGAATTTCTTAATACAGCAGGTAAACCAACGGTTGTGACCTACAGTTGTGAGAAACATGAGCAGAAACAGTTCTGGTTACCAAAACACTTTGATGAGACATTCCTAACCTGTTGTGTGAGGCATCCAAATCCACACATGCCTTACATGCTGGAAAGAGGGGTGGAGACCATGCGCGAAATTCTGTGCACATAACCTTGTATAAATAATTTAATGGCTTCAATAATGCAACAGCAACAGTTTATTCTACCTAAGATGCCGCTAGATGGCGCTGTGACAATAAGTTGAAATGATCATATCAAAATAAAACTGGTGTACTACAGTCTAAAATATTTCACAACACGGGTGACAGAGATAAGTCCTGGTTTTTTTAAAAATACAATTTGACTATTATGTATATAATAAGTAACATGAGCATGTTACCAAGTTCGGGTCCACTTTCTAAAGACCATATTAGATGCGACATTAACAAACCATGTCAATTAACTGGCAAGTTCAGACTCATTCATGCGCGCAAGAATGTAGTCAGTAAATACTATTGTGGTTACTGCGACCTTAAAAAGCGTATGTTACACCTACATTATGTCAAGAAATGTTATAACGTAAACCTAAACTACCATGTATCTGATGGTGGAAAGAAGAAATGAGTTACAAATCTCATTCTGGACTGTTCCATTTAAGACATGACATCGAATGTTAGCACAATTCTAGACGGTCATATTTTACACTGAGATACGTCATAAGAAATTAGCGTGAACACAAGTTGTCAAATTTTACATTGTTTCTATCTCTTACTAAAAATATGTCAGAAAAGGCGTTGGGGTAGTCCTGGTGTGTCACATCTCTCACTGAAGATACGTCACAAGGTGTTAGTGTAATCCTAGTGTGCCACATCTCTCATTGAAGATACGCCACAAGGTATTAGTATAATCCTGGTGTGTCAAGTCTCACACTGAAGAAATCTTACCAGACATTAGTGAAATCCTGGTGCTACATACTTCAGACAGAAGGTACGTTATTAGTTACCAGACATTAGTGAAATCCTGGTGCTACATACTTCAGACAGAAGGTACGTTATTAGTTACCAGACATTAGTGAAATCCTGGTGCTACATACTTCAGACAGAAGGTACGTTATTAGTTACCAGACATTAGTGAAATCCTGGTGCTACATACTTCAGACAGAAGGTACGTTATTAGTTACCAGACATTAGTGAAATCCTGGTGCTACATACTTCAGACAGAAGGTACGTTATTAGTTACCAGACATTAGTGAAATCCTGGTGCTACATACTTCAGACAGAAGGTACGTTATTAGTTACCAGACATTAGAGTAATCCTGGTGCTACATACTTCAGACTGAAGGTACATTATTAGTTACCAGACATTAGTGAAATCCTGGTGCTACATACTTCAGACTGAAGGTACGTTATTAGTTACCAGATATTAGAGTAATCCTGGTGCTACATACTTCAGACTGAAGGTACATTATTAGTTACCAGACATTAGTGAAATCCTGGTGCTACATACTTCAGACAGAAGGTACGTTATTAGTTACCAGACATTAGAGTAATCCTGGTGCTACATACTTCAGACTGAAGGTACGTTATTAGTTACCAGACATTAGAGTAATCCTGGTGCTACATACTTCAGACTGAAGGTACGTCACATCAGCATGGTCCTACAACGCCATATTTCACACTGAAATACCCTAACAAGTTTTTTGTCCAATGTTCGGTAATTATAAAAAGTCCAGAAAGAAACGTGTCTGCTGATCATGTTTATGCTCATTAAGAATTGGGTCCCTTTTGATATACAGTAATGAAATACATTTCTTTGATAAAGATCGACATAAGAGCTCTTTGGTCTTCAAAATGAAACGTGATTTTTAGTTGATAAAATTTTCTAAATTCTCCAGACTTCATCCGGGAATCTCCCCCAAGAAACGTACAAAAACAACCACATGACAACAATTAAAACGAGTTAGCAAGAGATCATCCCAATAACAACATGCCACCCAGTGTTAGATGCATATTTTATAGTCTTTACATAAATATTAGTTGAATAATTCAATCCCAAGCAACTGCATTCTTGTGATTCTCAGCACAGACTCGCTGGAAGAAATCAGGGAACAAATCAGCAAATTAAAACACCCAATAAAAATCAAGGTTTAAATCAGTGACCTATACATCTATTTAGTCATCTATGTTGCAATGTTTATAATAAGTGTGTAATAACAATAATTAATGGCATATTAAGTAGCTAAACATCTCCACGATTTTGCTATTGTACGATATATATCACATTATGTAGTTTGTTCTACTCTGGCTAAGTCAAAATTATGTTAATACGAAATCACAAAATAACCCTAATCAATAATCACACGGTGAATTGCTTTCTTAAAACTAAAACAAAATTAGAGGTTCTTTTTCCAGTGCATTCCAACCATAACCGAGCTCCCCTTTCACAATACAACGGAACTGTGTTTCGAACGAGTGGACGACCGCAAGTGATTTGGTTTAGCCGTACGAAGAAAAGACTGGTGCAGTGCATTACGGAAGAAAGGGGTGTGTCGCAAACTCTTAGTTCGTGAAATAGAACGAGATAGAGTACGTTCCACGGGGGGTGGAATTACAATAGAGGATTCAGACAGTTGCTTACGTGTTCCGAAGGGGTTCTTGGCGGTTTGCCACTTGGTGAGGTAGTGGTGGGGTTTTCTGCCACTATAATCTCGGATGGAAGGGTCGGCCTCTGAAATAGAGACATTGTAATTGATACAAGTTGTCTAAACAAACAATACAGAATAGTATATTATAAATTTACAGCTACTAATGACCGGAGAATATAAGCGATGTGGACAAAATCACTGCTGTATAATTCTTTTTTTAACAAAACAGCGCCACCTATGAAATCACCTGTGTTAAACGCATCATCTTTTGTTCTTTTATCCTTCAGAACTTTTACATACGATATTATCAGGTTTGAATGGGTGATTGATATCGGGCAACATTACTATTATTTATTGAGTTAGTTGACTTAGAATGAACAGATCTCGCGAAAACACGATATTATTTAGTGGTTTAACTAGCTATGAACAGGTCACATGTAACCACATTTTCATTTATTGGTCTTTCTGGCTTTGAAAAGATAGATCCCATATAATTTATTGGTCTTATCAAGTATCAAAACACTCGTAATTATGATACTTTTGTGCCTTTATTTTTAACAGTTTGCTTTCATAAAAGTAGTAAAACTGTAGACGGCCATTTTGGATTTCAAACCTCGAATCAATATCGATCCATTTATATGTTGCATCCTATTTTTAGTTTAGCGAGTCATATTTCTGCATGTAAGAGGGCAAAGGTTGATAAAGTAAGTTAGCTAAATGCGTATGGTAGTGACGTCTATAAAAAGATTCAGGGTAAAAAAAAACTTTTATTGAATAGTTATATGTCTATAAAAATAATTTTTCTACGTACTGCTTTTACACTTAAATCTTAATAACATTTAAATTTGTACTTACTAATCTACAGTACCACTAGCGAAACCGTGGGCCTATGACCCACATTTATGTGGCGTCTATAATACAAATGTACTGTTTGAACTACTCACTATTTTGCATATTTTTAGTTTAATGATTATTGCTGATGTGATACAAATTTAATTTTTTTGACCATGTTACGAAAGGTAATTAGTAGGCCTGTTTATTTATTAAAGCTGAGGTACGCTTTCGGAGAATCCCTATAAGTGTTTTTGTGAAACACCCGGATTCCCTGAATGATTGGGTGAGAAGTTTTATTTTTGTGCAAACTTCTAGGCCGAGACCATTCGTTAGGTACCACTTAGAAGTTGGTGTTTATTTGTTTTGAATTTTGCGAAACACTACATGAGGACTATCTGCGCTAACCATCCCTAATTTTGCAGTGTAAGACTAGAGGAAAGGCAGCTAGTCATCATCACCCACCGCCAACTCTTGGACTACTCTTTTACCAACGAATAATGGGATTGATCGTTACATTCTAACGCTCCCACGGCTGAAAAAGCAAGCATGTTTGGTGTGAAATGGATTTGATCTCGCGACCCTAAAACTACGAGTTGAGCACCCTAACCACCTGGCCATGCCGGGCTCTAGAAGTTGATGAATCAATGAGTTAGGTGAAGGATTTTTTCGGGAAATCCCCTGTTTTTTCCCAAGTGGTGGAGTGAAAAGTTTTACTTTTGTGCACATTTTGGGACTGAGAATATTCGTTTGGTACTATTTATAAGTTAGTGAGCCCATCAATGGAAAAGCAGTTTCGTCACGCATACACTGAATCATCTTACATATACGAACAAAAACTGTTGAATTTCAACTGATATGAACAACACATAAAGCATGAATAATAATAAATCACCCTCTGTCAGGCTTGCAGGAAATAATAAGTCTGGATTCTTCCAACGACACATCATGCGTAAAGATCTATTTGTTTCGATTACATATAGGCCTAGCATAAGTACGTCTTAACGAAACAAACACTGACCCGTCATTACGTCGTAACTTGTTAAAATGGTGCTGACCGAATAACTGATGAGTACGATTTAGGATCATAATACATAGTTCATGTTACACTAACATATACTTTTTATATAAATAATACATTGGCCAATAAAAAAAATTACTTGTTCGTGTTAAATGCCCAAAAGCGGAACAACTTCTTTTGTTTATATGTAGGACCACAATCTGCCATGTTGATTATAAATCACAGGTTCCATATTCATGGAAAATTTAAAGTTTTTCTAAAGATACAATGAACTTTTGGTGAAGTATAGAGCGTGTAATGTTGAAAAAATTAAACATTCACGTCACTTCCCTAAAGAACTTTACATCTTTTGCAGTGGAAGCCCATGGAAAAAACGTAAAATGTTGGCTAAATTCCAGCAATAGGCTTAACATAAACAGCATTATCTTATGTGTGTGTTTTCTTACAGCAAAGCCACATCGGGCTATCTGCTGTGTCCACCGAGTGGAACCGATCCCTTGATTTTAAATTCGAAGATTTACTGCTCTCCCACCAGGGGTCAGTACGATCTTCTTACTCATTAACTACTATAGATGTTTAAACATTGAAGCTTGAATATAATTTCTTACCCTTTTTCACTTTTATAAAGCAGAGTAAAAAATGAAAACAAAACATTTCTCGACGTAAAAACTTTTTATTTTATATTCCAGTAACAAAAAGGTATTAAGATTGATTTAAAGGTCATCATATTGTATTTATACGTTCTTTCCCTAAACAATTCAATTCTTGTACATTATATTTAATAATGCACTTATATAACGGTGTTTAATTCCTGGTCAAGTGGTGACGGTGCTCAACTTGTAATTTGAGGGTCGCGGGTTCGAATCCCCGTCACAACAACCCATTATTCGTTGGTAAAAGAGTAACACAAGAGTTGGCGGTACATGGTAATGACTAGTTACCTTCTTTCTGAACAAGGGGCATCTAGCACAGACAGCCCTCATGCAGCTTTGCGCAAAATTAAAAAAAAGCAAAAACAAACTCTTCTAGTAATACAAACATGAGAAAGTACGTAGGTCAGTAGTCAATTCATTTCTTAACACCCTTTATTGGCACCTTCAAAAATATTTCTAGCTTGTTCTGAGTATCCTGTGTTCCTGTTTTAGCGAAATTGCAAGAGGAGCGAACCCCCAGGTTTGTAGAAAAACGTTACCAACTGCAATATGCAAAAATTGCTGAAGGCTAAGTTAACAATAATACAAAGACCACAAAAGGACATTGATGTTAACAATGGGAACTGTAATGAACTTCACTATTTCAAACTTTTTTTTCCATAGAGTTTCGCACTCAAAGTGTGTAACAGTAGCAACAAATTTTAGGTCCGCTTGTTAAGGCTCTTTATTGTTAACTTCCCTTTTATTATTTTTTCTGGAAGCTCGTACGTTAATCTGTGTAGGTGTTTTAAGATGGTGTTTTTTATTGTTTTTATAATGTTTCATAAAAAACGATAAAAGAAAAAAAAAGGCCCAAAATTTCTTCTTAAGCAATGTTGGTCTTACCCACTTTCGTGATAGATGAAAAAAAACCTTGCATGACTATTATTGAACACGCACATATACTCTCACTTACACCCCTACTTAAATGAAGCTGTTCTAACTTCGTTGTAAAGAAAGCGGGCTTGTTTACTGTTGAAAAGGGAAGGCCGATTTTGTCAAACTAACTGATAAACTGCGAGTGATCGATCCTTCCACTGACATCTTGTCATAACAAACAGATATACGCGATAAGGCAAGTGCATGGTCAGGACAACCAAATACGTATACAAGTTATACACAAAGTGACAGACAGGTTAAAAAAATGCAGGATATCCAGTCACAAACTATCTACATGTGTCCCCAAAAGTGTGTAATGGATGTTTGAAACCCAAGTATTTCCCCTTTCACTTTTAGTTTCGTTACTTCTCCATGTTTATGCTTAACATGATTTCGCTCACAAATTCACCATAAGATGAATAGATGAAGGAAATTATTAAGGGATCGAAGCTATAAACAGTTTTACAAGGAACATACACACCTTCCCTTTATATGTTCATTGCCTTTTCTACAAGACATAGATATAACAAATAAAAAAGTGTAAGGTCTAACAAAACATAGATATAACAAATAAAAAAGTGTAAGGTCTAACAAAACATAGATATAACAAATAAAAAAGTGTAAGGCCTAACAAAACA
Organism: Tachypleus tridentatus; assembly: GCF_004210375.1. Classification (NCBI taxonomy): domain Eukaryota; kingdom Metazoa; phylum Arthropoda; class Merostomata; order Xiphosura; family Limulidae; genus Tachypleus; species Tachypleus tridentatus. The sequence continues at coordinate 216,837,076 of NC_134837.1, forward strand.
TAAATATAACAAATAAAGTGTAAGGTCTAACAAAACATAGGTATAACAAATAAAAAAGTGTAAGGCCTAACAAAACATAAATATAACAAATAAAAAAGTGTAAGGTCTAACACAACATAGATATAACAAATAAAAAAGTGTAAGGCCTAACAAAACATAGATATAACAAATAAAAAAGTGTAAGGCCTAACAAAACATAGATATAACAAATAAAAAAGTGTAAGGCCTAACAAAACATAGATATAACAAATAAAAAAGTACCAATGTTTAATAAAACAGAGAAATAAAGAACAAAAAAGTGTGCAAACCACCAACAAAAATTTCTTCTACGACAGTTGTTCAAGCCAACAACTAGTGTGTGTTTGTGTTTCCTTGGTTTTGTGGGAAATATATACGTGATGGAGAGAAATGAATATCATTTTCAAATTCAGCATACAAGAATTACTGTAGAACATGTAAAAATTTTAAAACAATAAAACCATCCCTGGTATTGTTATTAGAGGCCATGTTAATGACCAAACTCACAAACCTTGAAGTAGTTTGGCGTATTGACAGTTACAAAAATGTTTTTTAAACATTCAATAAAGAACTATTTACTTAAGTGTACGAGTGTTGATGTTTAAAATTTAAATTCAGATTTAATTTTTCATTAAAAATATTCTGAAATTCGTGCTCTCCTTGTGGGTAAATCTGAGTGGTGAGTGAAGTCTGGAGATTTGCCGAACGCAATACTTACATTTCACAATTTCCCACACAAACTTTACAGTTCATAACAATGCTTTTGACCTTCCCAGCCACAACAACTTATTATTCTAGAGAAGTGTGGGAGTTTGAAAATTTGGTTACTTGTATTTATGATGTAAAAAAATCCTAGAAGGTCTTTACACTTAATTGGATGACTCATTAGCTATTAAACATGACTGCAATAACCCAATGGTCTAACACTTGACTATAGCTAAGAAGAAAAGCTGGACAATTAATTAGCTATTTAACATGACTGCAATGAACCAATGGTGTAATACTCGACTGTAGCTTAGGAAAAAAGCTGGATTACTCACCAGGTATTTAATATGACTGCAATGACCCAATGGTCTAACATTTGACTATAGTTTAGAAAAAGACTGGCTAGTTCATTAGGTATTTAACGTGATTATGGTGAACCTATGGCCTTTAGACTTGACTGTAATTTTGAAAAAGGCTGGATGATTCATTCAATATTTAATATGACCATAGTGACCTAATGGCCTTCAAACTGACTAACTTAGGAAAAGGCTAGATGATATTAGGTATTTAACATAACCATAGTGACCTAATGAACTTCAAATTGTCTATAGCTTAGAATAAAAAAGGCTAGATAACTCATTATATATTCAAATATGACCTTAGTAAACCAATAACATCTCTACTATTCACTTGTCAAGTACCTTATTACTGTCTTCTCTTTCTGTTTGTTACATGAAAAAAAAGTCACCTTGAGGTGTGCATTTCAATAATCAACACAATTCATTACTAGCGTGTCACAGATCTCTCTCTAAAGGATTTGTGTTTAATAGTCAGTTGCATAAATAAAATAATACATCACAAGCCAAAAATAAAATAAAATTCTGTATACACATAGAACAAATGAATGTTTAGAAAAACATTTTGAATGCCCACGAACACATAATTCTTGGATAAACAGAAAGATGGAAAATTAGAGAAAAACAAACACTAAAAGAAAAATTAGACACCTACAGTTATGACGAAGAGTGTTTGATCCCCTGCGTCCCAAGTGGTTTTTTGCTCACAACTTAAAAGGTATCATGAGTAGGCTAATAGAAGTAAAATATATTATAAATATTATACTAACACACACCTACATAAATTTTTATGTAAAGTAAACGACAAATAAACTGTTTATAAACAAATAACCAAACATAGGAGGAGCAGAAAGTGTTCGTGCATTTCAGAACGTGTGAAAAAATTGATATTACCGTAAAAATTTTGTTTAGTTTGGGGAATAAACTACATTATACCATTCCAGAACTAAACACTGGGTTCATGAATTTTGGAATTTAGTCAGCAAAAAATGTACTTCCGGTAATTTAGCGCTGTCTTCGTCATTATCTGCTTGGTCATCATGGCGAACAGGAAACAACTGTCCAGTGATTTAAAAAACCGAATTATAGTAAAATACAAGTCTCGTGCGTCTCTTTCCGGTATTGCTACACAACTTAATATGCCGAAATCTACTGTTCAAAGCATAATTGCCAAGTTTAAGCTTACAGGATCAACTGCTAACCTCCCTCGTTCCGGACGCCCCACCAAAATTCCAGAGAGAACCAAGAGGAAGGTTTTCAGAGAAGTTAGTAGGAACCCTCGTTTAACACGTAATGACATACAGAAACTGGTTAAAGTAAGCACCTCTACAATTAGGAACATGTTACGCTCTTCTGGGTTCAAAGCATGCAGTCCTCGTAGAACTCCATATTTAAAGCCTGTTCATTTAGAAGCACGATTGAAGTATGCAAGAAAGCATGTAGATAAACCATTTACCCATTGGAAGAGTATTCTTTGGTCAGACGAGACTAAAATCAAGCTTTTTGGCCACAATGATGTTCGCTATATTTTCCGTAAGAAGGGGAGACGAAATCTTCCAATGAACACCATCCCTACAGTTAAACACGGAGGCGGCTCTATCATGCTATGGGGTTCCTTCAGCTCTTCTGGTGTAGGCAGCCTTCACCGCACAACGGAATCATGAAAAAAGAAGAGTACGTTGATATATTAGGCACTTATATCAAGAATGATGGTTGGAACTTGTGGCTTGGGCGTCGTTGGATCTTCCAGCACGACAATGACCCTAAGCACACACAGGAAATATGTGCAATCCTGGTTGCAGAGGAACCATATAAGTGTTCTGGAGTGGCCATCGTAGTCACCCGATCTCAACCCAATTGAAAACGTTTGGCATGAGTTGAAGACCAGGGTTCATCAGCATCATCCGAAAAACTTGCAAGAGTTGGAGGCCTTTTGTAAAGAAGAATGGAAGAAAATACCAGTCGAGTATTGTCAAACGATCATGGAGGGCTATGAGGAGAGATTTTGCCAAGTAATTCACCTGAAAGGCTACACAATTGACCATTAAAATAGACGCACGAACAATTTCTGCCCCTCCTATGTTTGGTTATTTGTTTATAAACAGTTTATTTGTCGTTCAATTTACATTAGTATAATATTTATATTTTATATATACTTTTTAAGTTATAAGAAAAGAACTACTCACGACGCAGGGGTATGAACACTTTCTGTCGTAACTGTATTAGTAAGTAGATAATGTAAGTTATTGAAGACATTAAAACTATAGAATGTAAAGATAAGGGTCAGTCTTAAAGGGCAGATTGACAAATAAAGTAAATTTACCATATGTGCTGGTCAGTAGCTCCATAATACCTTCATGTCCAGCCATTGCTGCAATGTGAAGTGCTGTGTAACCCTGAAATTAAAAACATATGGAATGTTTCTATTACTCCAAAATAAATTCATAGGAGTTCCTATATCAATACTTGGAGATCGTTTAAATATAATAACATTATGTAATTGTTGTTTTGACATGTCAATTCAGAATGAAGCAAGTTTCTCGAGCATTCTATCAAGACAAAAGAAAACAAAATTTACCTCTAATCGGTAAAAGAAACTGCATCATTCAGTATTTGTGCTATTTCACCACACTATAAATGATAATAAAATAAGAAATCCTTGCCTAAATACGAACATACACAAAGGAGTCTATGTAAATACGAGGAGACAGATTTAGTAATTAAAGAAACAAGTTATCTAATTTACAGAAAACTGAATTCCAGCTAATAGTGTATTACTTTCATTAATAAAATGAAAAACGCCCGATATTCAAAATCGTGCAATTCTTTTTGTCATAAGAAATTCAATTCTAATTCAGTACCTTCAATTGAATATTTTAATGGTAGTTGCGTTGCTAAAGCTTCAAGGATCTTGTTTGTCTGTTTGTAGTCAAGCACAAAGTGACACAATGGACCATTTTTGCTCTGCTCACCATGGGTATCGAAACCCTGGTTTCTAGCACTGTAAGTCCGCAGGCATACCGCTTTGCCACTGGAAGGAGCCAGGGACTTTGATACAAACAAGTTACACATGGTTGCAACACACGTCACATGCACGTATGTTTTAAAGCGAAATATTCTTTATTCGTGTCACGAAAATTACAGCTTTTACAGTGTCTCATAGACCAGATATCGTGTTAACTTTCTCTTAACCGATTTGATCCGAGACGCCATTTAACATTTCGATAAGGTAGAGGGGTGGGGGAGTTACGTTTTTGTCGGTTTTTTTTTTTTTTGCGAATTAAATATTAAACACTAATTTATTATAGGAGCATTTAGTGTGACTTTTTCCAATACTTTTTTTCTCTATAAACCATGATATAACTAAACAAGTGTAGATCGTGCTCGCAAACTTTCTACTGATACTCGGATAAATTGTGAATTGGATAAATGACAGAGGCTGCACACACTGCACATTTTCTCACGTTTATTGCTCCAAAAAAAAGTGGTGAGAAGCACTGGAAGGAGGAGAAAACTGTCCTTTGCCTTCCCCCAAGAGGCACTCCTAAACTTGGCTGGTGCTCCTATGAGGTTAAAAATGTGGCATAACAAGACTGTGGTATGCATGTCTGATCGAGTGGGCTCCCAAGGGTTGTTCAAATGTTAAAACTTCTTTTTCGATAAATTTTGTTCCTCGCATTAGCAGTCACGTGACATTCTGACACCGTGTCTAGGATATAAATACAGATGACGTCATTACTCCACAAGGAAGCCATCAGAAGCTCAGCCGTCTATTATTAGAAGCTATAGTAACAGCAAAAACGTGACACGTAAAGGTTGGGAGCTATTGCTAGTAACATTCTAATCAAGTTAACCCTTCCATGCACTGCATTTGCATCTCAAACAGCTGTTAGGTCCACAAAAGATATTATGAACCGGACCAAAGGTGCTGGTAGATCTCCGTCCTAACGGTTGTACAAGTTTGGATGTTGTTCTAGGCTGGTGCCGCTTTTTAACAAATTCGTTGTTTAGGGTGAAATTACGGATAGTTGTATGACAAGGTTAGTATCCGGCACTTTAAAAGTATTAAATGGTATTATGTTAACTCTGTTTTAAAAAAATGTAAAGATAAGAATACAAGCATTTGGCATCACTGTAAAAAATATTGATGACAAAGAAATAATGTAACGATTCGAGTACAGCTGTAGAGAAATGATTAAATTCATATATTTAGTGTATTGACGTTAATTATAACAAGTCCTCCGCTGGTACAGCAGTAAGTCTAAGGATTTACAACGCTAAAATCATGGGTTCGATTCCCCTTGGTGGACTCAGCAGATAGCCCGATGTGGCTTTGCTATAAGAATACACACATAATTATAACAAACAGATAATGGGCAGTAAAATACTAGATTATTTCTATCAGACAGTAATATATTGATACCACAGGGTATGATATCTCATTACAGTAAAACTCTCAAATAGAAAAGAACATTATTTTATCAGACAATAATATACTGATACCAAATAGAAGGTCTGGCACAGCCAGTTGGTTAGGTCACTTGACTCGCAATCTGAGGGTCTCGGGTTCGAATCTTCGCACTACCAAACATGCTCGCCACTTCAGCCGTGGGAGCGTTATAATGTCACGATCAATTCTACTATTCGTTGTTAAAAGAGTAACCCATGAGTTGGCGGTGGGTGTTGATGACTAGCTGCCTTCTTTCCCTCTGGTCTTTCACTGCTAAATTACAAACAGCTAGCGCAGATAGTCGTCATGTCGCGCAAAGACAAAGAGAAAGATATTTTATAAGACAGTAAAATACTGACACGAACAGTGGAATACCAAAAGGAAACAGTAAAAGTCTTGATAATGATTAGCAGAATAAGGTAATCGAGAAATAAAACAGGCAAAATTAACGTATTAATAGCTTTACTTCCACAGGATCCCCCCAAAAATGTTGTGTCTGTAGAGTAAGTAAAACCAAAGTTAAGGGTAACGAATATTTTGGTTTCTTACTTTTGAGAGTCATACACCATGCTGTGCTGTTGTCTACAGAATTCATAATTTGTCTCGCGATTCATGGAACGCGTACGTTTTACTAATGTACAAATTGTTACATTAAGCATCCCTCATGTGCCGTCATTTTAATGTCTACCGAATGACTGACAGACAATACTTTTTGTATAGTGATGTAAATGGTTAAAGTAGGTGACACTATTATCGAAGTAAAATGTGTCTTTACATTGTACCTTATGATTATGATAGTGTATACACAGTTCAAACGCGATGAGGTTTTGTTTAAAATTCACGCAAAGCTATACGAGCGCCATCTGCGTTAAAGGGAAAATAGCTACTAGTCAACACCATTCAACGGATAGTGGGTTTGACTGCCACTTTATTATGCTCCAACGACTGAAAGAGCAAGTATGTTCAGTGAAGGAGATTCACCCCCGCGACTCTCAGATTATGAATCAAGCGACCTAACTACTAGGCTAAGCCAGGCCTAGCAACAACACATAAAGACACTGGAAAATTACCGAGTAACATTCTACAGAATTTCGGTTATAGACAAAAAAAGTTAATTACTACGTGATCATTTAATGAAAGAAATACGTAAACCCACACATATTAAAAAAAATCCCGGTAATGAAATAATTTAGACATGTGTCAAGCGTCGCATAACCTTAAGATTGTGTTTTTGAAGCTTTATAATGGGCGATATTGAAACCAGATTTTTAGCTTTATAAAATCTCCATCTGAGCCACCGGTGTAGGGAAAACAGAGGACAATAAAAGAACCTCAGGTCCGGCATATCTAGGTGGTGAGGGCACTCGACTCACAATCTGAGGGTCTCAGGTTCGAATCCCCGTCACACCAAACATGGTAGCCATTTTAGCCATAGGGGCATTATAATGTTATGGTCAATCCCACTATTAATTGGTAAAAGAGTAGTCCAAGATTTGGCGGTGGGTAGTAATGACTAGCTGCCTCCCTTCTATTCTTACACTGCTAAATTAGGGGTAGCTAGCACAGATAGCCCTAATGTAGCTTTGCGCGAAATTCTAAACAAACAAAAGAATCTCGCAAACGAAATAAGAGGTCTTTTTTCTCCTGACCCTACTGAGTATAAAATTTACAATATATCCAAATACCCATAAAGAAGAATCGAAACGGAATAACCAAACCGTGTTCCTTTAGGATCAGGGAGAGGATTACTTTCACCGCCCTGTACAAAACTTTACATATCACACAAATAATTATGAACTGATTTGTATTTATTTAATTATTATTATTAGTTTTTTATTATTTGTTACTGATCGCAATGAAATAAATGGGCCTCAAAAAAAGACAATAACTGTTATATATACTTGCCGATTACCCGTGGCGACATTGCTCAGTTGGAGTGCCAGCAGTTGGTAGAGATGACTGTATGGCTGCTATGAGCAATTTGCAGCTTTGTTTGGTAATCTGTTGAATTTTTTTATTTCTTGTCTGCTTAATAAAAGTATTTCCAGTATCAACCAAGAGTTTATTATTGTATTTTATATGTTGCAAGTAATATTATTTCAAAGTTTGTTTCTTTAGAACAAAGAAACATCGAGTTATATACGATGCGTTTACCGCGGAGTACAGAACACGGATTTTAGCGTTGTAAGTCCGAGACCTAACGCTATCCAAGCGGGAGTCATTTTTTCCTTTCTTTATTTTAGAACAAAGTTACAATATGCTATCTGCTTTGTCAACAGCGGAGAATCGAACCACAGGGTTTAGTGTTGTAAGCCAGTAAATAATAAATGTTTTTGGTTACCTACCTTGAAACAAAAGCTTTTGTTTGTTTTTTTAAATTTTCGCGCAAAGCTACACGACGGCTATCTGCGCTAGCCGCCCCTCATTTAGAATTGTAAGACTAGAGGGAAGACAGCTAGTCACCACCGCCCACCACCAACTCTTGGGCTACTCTTTTATCAACGAATACCACGGCTAACAGTAGGAGACTTTTCGGTGTGACGGGGATTCGAACCAGCGACCCTCAGATTACAAGTCGAACGCCTTAACCACTTGGCATTGCGGGACCGTAGAACAAAATATACCTAAAAATAAAACTCATTAATTACACGTTAAAGAAAGGAGAGAAAATTTTTCTGTCAATAATCGATTTTACAATATGTTGTTTAAAACAATCTGAAAAACGTATATGATCACTGGAGAGAAACAGTGGTGGATCACATGACCGTGTGACATGTGCATGGTTTATGAGTATACAATCAGATAAACAATTGAAACGAAATTTATGGTGAATAGTTTTAGCTAAAAACAAGTGGATTTGTACTTACCCCCTGAGATACACGGCGAAACGATAGTAGTCAATCAGGAACCGGACATGGAGAAAAAAAATCATTTTTAGTTTTCATGCAGTTTTAATAGTAAAATGAAAATATAATGATCATTCATTTCTGTCTTATCTAAAAATATCGCTTTGTCGTTTATAGTTTGGTTTCGTTTGAATTTGTGCACAGCCATATACACGAGAGCTATCTGCACTGATCGTTCATAATTTAGCAGTGGATAGATTAAAGGGAAGACAGCTAGCTAACACCACCCACTGACAACATTTGGGCTACTCTTTTGCCGACGAATAGTAGGATTGACTATCTCAATATAAAGCATCCACGGCTGAAAGTGTGAGCCTGTTCGGTGATGGACATTCTAACCCACTATCCTAAGATTGCAATTCGAGCTCCTTAACCACCAGGCTATCCTTCAAAGTGACATTGCCTCTTGGATGACACCATAAATAGCAAAGCAACTTTAAATCACGATATTCGAGAAAAAAAATACTGAGCGTTTGAGAGACAATGTTTTTAGCGCAAACCTACACAATGGGCTATCTGCACTCTGCCCACCGCAGGGAATTAATCTTCGCATTTTATACTTGTTAAGTCCGAAAAGATACTGTTGACTCACCGTATGGACAAGGTGACGAACGTACAACGCTGGAATGGGCCCGGCATGGCCAGGTGGTTAAGGAGCATGACTGGTAATCTGAGGGTTGTGGGTTCGAATCCCCGTCACACCAAACATGCTCGCCCTTTCAGCCGTGCGGGCGTTGTAAATGTGACAGTCAATCCCACTATTCGTTGGTAAAAGAGTAGCCCAAGAGTTGGCGATAGGTGGTGATGACTAGTTGCCTTCTCTCTAGTCTTACACTGCTAAATTAGGGGTGACTAGCACAGATAGCACTCGTGTAGCTTTGGGCAAAATTCACGAACAAACAAACAATGCTGGAATGACCTACTGCAGAAATAGTTTTCAATAAAGTAAAACTAGAAAGATTAACAGCATTGTTATAGTTAAAACAGAATACTTTTCTGATTATAGTTTTATCTGATCTGATGTTGGTTTTTTTGCGGATTTTCACACGATAGGCTACTTTTGCACTGACCACCGCGTAGAATCGAACCCCGCATTTTAGCATTGTAAGTCCGTGTTCTTCAAGCTAACCCACAGGGGGATCATTTTACGTTCATAACTACTTGGTCATCACACGCAATATTTATTCATTAAAAGGTATTTTTATAACAGGTTCGATAATGTACTTGAATCATGGTTAATAATAGCGCGTGTTAAGAAAAGGTTTGCTTGTAGCGGAGAAATTTAAAACTTTAAGCAGTTAGTGTTGGGTAACTCATGTGCGAAGTTAAACAAACAATGTTATATTTTACTCAATACAAAAAATTTGATCACCTCCTGATAATAATAAATAAATACAAACTTCAAAAGTGTCGAATAACAGTATCAGGTTTTCAGTTTGGTTTGTTTTGAATTTCGCGCAAAGCTACTTGAGGGCTATCTGCGCTAGCCGTCCATAATTTAGCAGTGTAAGGTCAGAGGGAAGGCAACTAGTCATGACAACCAACCGTCAACTCTTGGGCTGCTCTTTTACCAACAAATAGTGGGATTGACAGTCAGTCACATTGTAACGCTCCCACGGCTGAAAGGGCGAGCATGTTTGGTGTGATAGGGATTCGAACCTGCGACACTCAAATTACGAGTCGAGTGCCTTAACCATCTGGCCATGCCGGGTCGGTTTTCAGTTTTCTTTTTAAAGTTCTAAAAGTTACATTAAATTATCTCAGCACTATTAATACGCATTGACATCCGTAGATCCTAAGCTGACATTATTACATTACGCAACAGACGTAAAACTTCTTCACACTTCTACGAGAGGAAAAGCCGTACAATTATAAATTAGTATACACGGTTAGTAAACATAAATTTAATCTACGTAACTTTTCCACTGTTTTCTCGATACACTCTTCAACAGTTTCCACAAGTATTAGGGTAGAATATGATGTTTCCGTTAGACTCTTAGATCTTTTTCAATACGAGTATAAATTCTCCAAGGCAACAAGACTATTATTCTTAAATTCGATGTAGATCTGAAAGGCATGTTGTGAGTAGTTCAACTCGGATGCTTACGTCATTTACTCGAGGTTTGATATAAGTGGCCGAGATTGGCCGAGGAGTTCCGAGTTTAGGAAAGTGCAATATTCAAAAATCAAGATCACTTAAGTAAACTTTCAATTATCAAACACTGATCCAAAATATTCTAAGTGAAATTTCTTTTGTACACAACTCCAGAAAACGTAAAGGTCAAATAAATGCACTGGATTAAATAAATCCACGATAACCGGTTATTAATAATTCGGTTGCTATTTGTGGTATGATATATGCTGATAATTTGACAATGTAAGAAGAATATCCTTTAATTAAAACCAAAACAAATGCAAACTGTTTTTGTGTGTGTTTTCTTATAGCAAAGCCACATCGGGCTATTTGCTGAGAACACCAATGAGTATCGAACCCCTGATTTTAACATTGTAAATCAGTAAACTTACCGCTGTACCAGCGGGGGACAAAATGTTTTGCACAGCTACAAATTTGCAGTACTTGTTTCCCCCTTCAATATGTGCAGTGCATATAAGATATATAGACATTTAGGGCTTATTTCACATTAATAAATCTAATATTTTAAACAAGCTTTAATAATTGTGGTAAAAACCATGGTGAAGGGGACTGTTTGTTTTGTTTGTTTCTTGGAATTTCGCGCTAAGCTACACGAAGGCTCTCTGCGCTAGCCGTCCCTAATTTAGCAATTTAGCAGTGTAAGATTAGAGGGAAGACAGCTGGTCATCACCACTCACCGCCAACTCTTGGGCTACTCTTTTAGCAACAAATAGTGGGATTGACTTTCACATTGTAACGTCCCCTGCGGCTGAAAGGGTGAGCATGTTTGGTGCGACAGGAATTCGAACCCGCGACCCTCAGATTACGAATCGAACGCCTTAACCAACTGGCCATGTCGGGGGGGGGATAGTTAATAACCGAATTATTAAGGAATAATAACATATAATTAGGTCGGTTATAAGAACCAATAGATATTCATTTTTAAGATATCTTGCTATTATAACTTAGTCTCTTTAACTGAAATGGAAATTTCTACAATAAAAGTTATGCCCCTCCAATTGAGAAAGTGACAAAAAATCAACCTATGAATTATACTTAAAGCACTATATAAATCATCCAATACTATTACAAAACATACTGAAACACTCCCATGAAAAGATTTTCTTAATAATTTGAAAAAAAATCACTAAATAAATACCATAACTTACCACACTGTTTTTGACATGAGGAATAGCTGCATAAAATTCAGTCCCGTATTTAGAATCTTATTAACCCACTATCATTAAGTTGGATTCCAAAGATAACAACAAACAACTTGTTTGAGGTCTGATGTGTCGATGCAATAAACTTAGTTTTCACAACATACAACTACCTTGTAGTACAATTATTTTATATAGCAAAACACTCAATTTGAATTTGTTGAGGGAAAAGGGTACAGCTTAATGAACCTATCAGTATTGTAGTACAATTCTCTTATATATTAAAATACTCAATTTGAATTTGTTGAGGGAAAAGGGTACAGCTTAATGAACCTATCAGTATTGTAGTACAATTCTCTTATATATTAAAATACTCAATTTGAATTTGTTGAGGGAAAAGGGTACAGCTTAATGAACCTATCAGCATTGTAGTACAATTCTCTTATATATTAAAATACTCAATTTTAATTTGTTGAGGGAAAAGGGTACAGCTTCATAAGCCTATCAGCATTGTAGTACAATTCTCTTATATAATAAAATACTCAATTTGAATTTGTTGAGGAAAAAGGGTACAGCTTAATGAACCTATCAGCAGGTAAGTTTAATTACGTATAAATAGTATGACTACTTACTTGCTGAGCAGTGAAATCGAACACAGATCCCACGTGGAAATGAATGAAAACGGGACACAAATCATCAAGGAAAACGAGAGGAAAAATACGAAACAGTAAAGATTATTTGTCAGAAACCACACATCGTATACACAACTCTTATAAGCAGAATTATGCTCCAAGTAAATGAACTTGATGCTTTACTGTTGAAATATATAATCTGTTAGGCCTAAAAAATGTTCGTGGTTCCGTTTACCCGATCGACCCTTCAAAATTATGACGCGATAACAGTGGTTGTACAGGATAACACAGCACAATTTAAACTGTGTCTCAAAACTGGTCATAGCCATTTAGCTGTTTCCAGACCTTGTCAACGTGTTGGTTTCACTAATTAGCGACAAGACACACATCTTAGTACACGGTTAACGACATGGCAGTGTAGTAGCTTTTAAACTACTTAACTTACTGAATCACGTCGACATATTTAGGGATAAGAAACTGTAACAAATCAAATTTAATTACGTGTAAAGTATGACGTCACAAAAAAATCCATCACAGCTATCAAGGGACAAAACTGTGTTTACTGGTAATGAGAAGCAAATAAACCTAGTGAAATTTTATGATTTGTGCCAAATATTTTTATAAATATACATTTTTTTTTCAGCTGAATGATTTATTTTACTTATTGTACAATACGTAGTTTAATATAATAACAACAATAAGGGTTAACGGACCAATGGTTGGTTTGTTTACTAGGCCTACCTGTCAACGGCTTTACTTTTTAGAAATTCGTAACACGTGGAAGGCAGCTAACTAACCGGCAACACCCACTGCTAACTCTTGGGCTATTTTTTAATCCATAGTGGAATCGACTATAACATTACAAATACTCTATGGCTAAAAGAGCGAGCACGTTCAACGCTGTGACTTGTAGATTTAAAATCCGGCGCTCTAATTACCAGACCTATACCAATGTGCTGTTCAGTTTTGAACGAAGGTATTTAGTAGAGCTCCGACATGACTACTGAACTTTGGTATGCTAAAGATTCATATCACTGCATACATTAAATACGATGGTATTTTAGGTTACTTTAAAGGTACTACTCTCATGTCGTTGACTTATAAGTGTCATGGCGCTTCTCGTTTCTAATTATTGAGATTATAAACAGGACATACAAAACAATGCGTGAATTTTAAACAAATAATTATTTGGATTCAAAATTTGGCTTTAAATGTATAGAACTCGATTTAGTTTTCTATAATTTCTAATATCGGGAAATTTCCAACGTTTTCATGGGATACGTTGTTTTGAAAAGGAAAAAAAAAAGATTATTATTAGAACTAAAATCTAGTAAATTTAAACTTGATTGGGGTTACACAGCTATATTAATGATTTTAGTAGTAACCACCTCCAGCTACAACTCTAAAAAACGTAACATCAAAACGTAACAAACCTATCAAAATGGCGTCATTCCGTGTTAAATAACTGTATTTAGCGAGTACATTAGGCTTAGGTAATGACTGCTTAACAAACTTACGTAACTTTCAAACGAATATAACTTGATACGAGAAAGCTTCGAAGAACGAAAAGAACATCTAAAGAAACTTGTAGAAATCTCTGAGTTTTTTTTTCCAATTTTTCTAAAAATTCTTATTCAATTTCTTTTCCACAAACCTATAAATTACTTTTCACCATTTTACATACTCTAAATTGATGTAAACAGTTTACAGTATGTTCTATCCAATGATATTTAAAATGTGTTTATAGCTCTTTTCAAAACCGAATTTTATTAGCAGTTCTTCGGATCTCAAGAATGAGATCATAAAGGGTGTAAACGGGACGAGAAGTAATAAAAATAGAAGAAGGGAAGGAAACAAAACAGGTGTGGTTCTATTCTCAAGTAAAGCGAGTAATACACCTATCATGATGGGCAAAAACATTACAACAAAAAACTTTAAGTTCTACGCTGAAATACAAGTTTTAACATTTGTTCATCCTTCTTTGCAAATTACATTAAATAAACGTTAGAATTTAAAACATATCAATTTCAAAATATTTTGAGTTAAAAATTGTAGAAGCAAAATTACTATCTCTATTAATTCGATTTTCCTTTTAATTGTAAATTTCATGTTTAAGAGCATACATTTGTACCTACGTAAAAGTATAAAAACATATAGGTCTCATGTAGAAAATTCTTTTTCAAATTCTGACTAACATATCCATGTTTTTTGAAGGCGTAACTGGAACCACAAACTTTCTTAAGCCTTAAAGAATTTAACAGATAATACATGATTAACTGAAATTATAATAAAGAAATCAAAACATATACATTAAAAAAAAGTCGTGACTGTAAATTAAATTCGTTTTATTTTCCACGCCAATGAAGTCAGAAAATAACTTACTGAGTGCAGTAAAATACTATATATTAAGAAAACAAGCTCCCACCTAAAGAAAAAGTAGAAAAAACTCTAGGCACTATACTTGTCAGTCTTTGACAAGAAGTTCCCAAGCTTGTTATATTTTCCCAGTGCTGTGCCATTATCATTCGTTCTGAAAAGCTGTCCCTCAAACAGTAATAATATTTGCTCTTTTACTATTGTACCAACATTATCATACACTATTATTGCAACAATGTCAATGATCCGACATATCCAGTCAGTTCTCTAGTAGTATTGTAACAGTAGAAATACGTCAGCAAATTGTTTTTCTGATTCTTTTATCAATTATATGATCAACTTTGAGAACTTTTATAAATTCTGAAAGGGAAACTTAATCACACTGAAATTAGTAGAGATAAAAAGACATGAACATTTCAATAGTATAATCAAATATTCTTATGAAATTATCGTAAGTTTACGTGCATATAATTAATGCACGAATAAAGAATAATTAACATATATTTGCATTAAATATATTAACAAACAGCTTAGGCTTAGTTGTCATGTCATATATATTCTACATTTCTTCATAGTTCTATATGGTTTAGGGTACTCGATTCTGTAGTAATATCAGGAAAAATAACTCACAGTTCGAACGTTGACATCCACACGATGTGTACCTGCAATCAATTTAATAACATCAGCATTCCCATGTTTAGCAGCCCAATGTAAAGCAGTCTGTAAAACATAAATAATGTAATTTTTATCAAATAAATACAGCCTATATGTAAAAAACAACAAAAGGATCACAAGGTGGGTAGAAAGCTAATGAAATAACAAACAAAACCTACTCTTCAAGTAAACTAAGGCAACACGGATTAAAATTAAGTTTTGTTTATATATTTTAATGTGTGCGTGCGTTTTTTTTTTCTTATAGCAAAGCTACATCAGGCTATCTGTTGATCCCACCGAGGGGAATCGAACCCCTGATTTTAGCGTTATAAATTCGTAGACCTTCCGCTGTACTAGCGGAAGGCTATATTTTAATAACTAGTACTTATAAAATATCGAGAATCATTCATAAGTGTTTTAAGTAAGGCAAATCCCAACCAAAAACAAACAACAAAGGCTTTGAAACTAGAGAAGGAATTCCAAACGAGGGGACAAAGACCGGAAAAAACTTCAAGGTCTTCTAATATGTCTATAACTCGTAATTAAAAAATCTCTAAAAAATAGAGGTCTTTAGAGGCAACAAAATTATTAATTTAAACGGAATTATGTGAAATACGTTTTAGGCCCAAACCTTTTGCGAAAAGTGCTCAACTATTGTTAATTAACACTAAATAAATGGACAAATTACTGCAAAACGTTTTGTTGCTAATGTCGTGAGCGTTTCAAATCTGGATCTTTCATCAAGTAGTGCTTATTTGTTATTACAAAAAAGTACATGAATACTAACTTCTCTAAAAACTATTCTCACAGTTCAGACACAAGGCTTTAGAGAAATAGTAAATAACTGAAAATAATAAAATGACACCAATTTGACTCTCAAATCCTATCCAGCTTACAAGCTATTCATTAGATAGTGCTTAATTATATTTTTATATAGACGTTCATTTCAATTAAATATATATTTAGAAACGCGTGCAACTTATACTGTTAAACTTGTATTGCAAAATTCCCACTTGTTCTCTGAATTTGTAGATTATCGAGTGCAAGAATCAACAATGTACTCTGTGGGTATGTAAATATACTCTTCAAAAAAAGAAACGCAAAAGGCAAAATTTGAGACATATTGTTAACAAGTTTATTCCGGGTAGTTCTGTATGACATGTGTGAAACTTTGCACATTCACTGCTAAACATCCAAAGTCTGCAAAGACGAAGTCCACGCTCACTAGTTGAATTTTAACGTCACTCAACGTCAATAACGAGTATGCCCCCCGTGAGCATCAATAACTGCTTGGCATCTCCTGCCCATGGAAGCGATGAGATGATGAATCACATCCTGTGGAATGGCTGTCCACTCAGCCTGCAAAGCTGCTGAAAGCTGAGGTAGAGTCTGTGGTTGAGGTTGTCGCCGTTGCAGACGTCGGTCCAACTCGTCCCAAAGATGTTCGATGGGGTTTAAATCTGGTGATCTGGAGGGCCAGGGAAGAACTTTGATGTTGTGGTGTCTCAAGAAGACAATGGTGAGTCGGGGTGTGTGAGGACGGGCGTTGTCATGTTGAAAACGTCGTTGACGTTCACCATGATGGGTTGCACATGGGGCCTAAGAATCTCGTCGACGGTTGCGTGCGGTCTGATCGGAAATCCTACGCAGCCCTGGTATGGTTGAGGTAGTAGACGTCGCAGTGGTGGTCCTATCCCGAAGGTGACGTAACCGGATGTAGCGATCTTGTGGGGGCATGGTCACACGAGGTCTGCCAGATCGTGGACGGTCACAAGTTGATCCATGTTATTGGTGACGATTACATAGCCTTGTGATGGTGCTTGGGTGGACATTCACAGCTCTGGCAACATCTGATCGAGATTCGTCTGATTCAAGCGAACAATGGCGTTGTTGCGTTGTGCTTCAGTCAGTCTTGGCGTAACTGTATTGCGTGTCGGTGGCTTAACACTGAGCGATGGAAACCGAGAACCCGTCACTTTTATAGGGATTTTGCACATGTTGCACTTGCAGAACATGCAGATCTCTCAAACAAATTTATTGGACACGAATGCGTTTTGGCGAAAAATCCGATGTCTTCCTCCGTTTTCAAAGTGCACAACTTTTATTGTCATTTTGGTCTGACAATTAGTGCCTTAACACGTGTAACATCACATACTCTGAGCTTGTAACGTTATTAAATATATTTCTCTTTAAAATAACAAAAATATCCCTTTTGCGTTTCTTTTTTTTTAAGAGTATATTAGTGATTACCAGTATTGTTGTTTTATTTGAAATTTCTAGGAACTCTACTCTCAATCTTATAAAAGGTAATCAACGCAACACGAAGATTCAGTATATATTTTTGGTTTGCTGAGTTGTTATACTATAAAATTCGGAAGCTGTAAGTGTGATTAACGCATACTAATAGGGAAACCTCAGATATTTGACTAGGAACGTTTATAGATTTCAAACATTACAAACCGTTTAACATAAGTGAATTAAATTCGGACATTAGTATTTCTAGAAGACATTGTATAACTTCAACTGTGTAAAATTCGCGTTGACGAAGCTAGCTAGCTTTCTGTTAAGACCCGACATAGCCATGTGGTTAAGACACTCGATTCGTAATTCGAGGGTCGCCAGTTCGAATCCCCGTCACACCAAACATGTTCGCCCTTTCCGCCGTTGGGGCATTATAATGTGAAGGTCAATCCCACTGTTTAGTGGTGAAAGAGTAGCCCAGGAGTTAGTGGCGGGTGATGATGGCTAGCCTTCTTACTTCTAGTTTTACTTTGCTAACTAGAGACAGCTAACGCAGATAGCTCTCGTGTAGCTTTGCGCGAAATTCAAAACAAACCAAACCTCTCTGTTAAGTGAATTGTACCTATACTAAATCACAATTAATTCGTTGTCGTGAACCCTCGATAAGATATCAAAAAAGTTCCGGATTAGATTCCCACTTAAAATGGCTCAACTCACACACAGGTGTATCACACCAGGTGCACATAATTAGAAGATTGTTACTCAGCATCTTGAATGGAGCTTGTTCTATTTAAACCTCAGACATTTAGTTTAGTGTGCTCCTGACTGTTGAAGTGAGAGTGAGCACCATGGAGAGAGCAAAAGAGCTGTCTGAGGCCTTTAGAAAGAAAATTGTAGCAGCTTATGAGTATGGTAAGGGATTTACCATAGAGATCCCAAAAGATTTTTTAAATCAGCCATTCCACTGTCCGGAAAATAGTCAACAAGTGGAGGGCTTTCAAAACAACTGCCAACATGCCCAGGTCTGGTCGTCCAAGCAAGTTCACCCCGAGGGCAGACCGCAAGATGCTAAAAGAGGTCTCCAAACACTCTAACATCTCATCACGGGACCTACAGCAGGCTCTGGCTACTGTTGATGTGAAAGTGCATGCCTCTACAATAAGAAAGAGACTGCACAAGTTTAACTTGCATGGGAGGTGTGCAAGGAGAAAACCTTTGCTCTCTAAGAAAAACATCAAGGCCAGACTGAATTTTGCCATAGAGAGTGTAGACAATGACCAGGACTTCTGGAATAATGTTCTTTGGGCAGATAAGTCCAAAATTGAATTATTTGGACACCAGAACAGAGGACATGTTTGGCGTAAACGAAATACAGCATTCCAGGAAAAGAACCTCATACCAACTGTGAAGCATGGAGGTGGAAGTGTCATGGTTTGGGGCTGCTTCGCTGCAGCAGGACCGGGACAGCTCACAATAATAGAATCCACCTTGAAATCTACTGTGTATCAGAGGGTGGTTGAGGATCATGTGAGACCATCTGTACGAAAATTAAAGTTCAAGCGAAACTGGACCCTGCAACACGACAATGACCCAAAACATACCAGTAAATCCACCGAGGATTGACTGAAAACTAAGAAATGGAGAGTCCTGGAATGGCCGAGTCAAAGCCCAGATCTTAATCCCATTGAGATGCTGTGGGGTGACTTGAAACGGGCTGTACATGCAAGAAACCCCTCAAACATCTCACAGCTGAAAGAATTCTGCATTGAGGAGTGGGGCAAACTTTCTTCAGACCGATGTCAGAGACTGGTAGATGGCTACAAGAAGCGTCTCACTGCAGTTATTTCAGCCAAAGGGGGGTAACACTAGCTATTATGGGATAGGGTGTCCTAACTTTTTCTTCAGTTAGAATATGCATTTTTGTAGAATTACATTTACAGAAGATCTTGAAAAGTCTTTTCTTCAGTTTTAATTGTTTAGTTATATTCCTATAATCTCTCAGTATTGTTAAAATTGAGATTAAATATCTATATATCCAAAAATGTTATAAAAATACACAGGCATTCATAGGATGTCCTAACTTTTTTCACATGACTGTATGTATACACTAACAACAATATCAATGAAATATGTACGTATACTCTAACAACAAGAAGATGGTTTCCGTAATACTTTAATAATTGTTAATGCTTACTAAGACGAACGAATGAACATCCAACTTCCGACATTATATATCGTTTATTGTTTATTTTGAATTTCGCGCAAAGCTACTCGAGGGCTATCTGCGCTAGCCGTCCCTAATTTAGCAGTGTAAGACTAGAAGGAAGGCAGCTAGTCACCACCACCCACCGCCAACTCTTGGGCTACTCTTTTACCAACGAAAAGTGGGATTGACCGTCACATTATAACGCCCCCATGGCTAAAAAGGCGAGCATGTTTGACGCGACAGAGATGCGAACCCGCGACCCTCGGATTACGAGTCACACGCCTTAACCCACCTGGCCATGCCGGGCCTTATATATCGTACAACATATTAGAGATTTTAAAGGTTTATCATAATGCTTGAAATACTTATTTGTCCTTCAGGAAATATTAATGTTAAAGCACGTCTTTATCGAAAACTTTTTATATAGCAAATTATAAGAGAAATCACGTGCGACAAGTTATCAGAAAGCCAAGACTATTATGTTTGGTTTAAGTAACACACTTCACGATGGAAGAACGTAAAACTCACCACATCAACCAGTGTAATGGTTGAAGGCAACAGGGATAGAAAGCTGTAAGAAACGTGTAACATGGAGAAGCGAGTACAGATGTCGGGATGCCTAAATGTCTCGTGCACTCTCATGAAAAGGAAGGTTTATAGAGAAACTCTGAGTCAAGAACTCGAAATAAACGTAATTTATCACCACAAAACATTTTAATTGTTGGACACCAGCAGGGTAAGGCTGTTACGGTTAGATCTTTGTTTTTACCACGCAAGAGGGTTAGCTATCTGAGAGGTCCCGACAACGGGCATGTCGCCGATCGTTTGATATAAACACACAAAACAGAACCTTGAAAGAGATTCTGGCATATTACAGAGAAACAAGATGTTCCGAAACGCTATTTGAGAACTCTGTGGTGCGTAAGCAATACAGGAAGATGGTGTTAAATTCCCAAGAACAGCTGGAAGTGGGCATGTGATGTGTAAACTCTAAGCGAATATTTTATTATTTACGAGGTTATAATAATTTAACAGTATCGGACTTGCACGCACAAGAGATAGCAGGTGTCGGACGTTTCGCTTCATTTTGTTTCTCAACGAAACTTTTTGTTTTAATTTTTTTTATGTATATGATAAACGAAATATAAAATTTAATGATTATAACGTGTTCAAAAGAAATATCAAGTTAAGGAAATTGTATGTTTATCTTGTTCAGATAAAGATGGTTTTTCATTTCTTGATGACAAGAAACCCAATTGAAATAAAAATGCATCTCAGAATGGCTGGTATGGGTATTAACACTTATTGATAAGGAGAGAACAACGTTTCGACCTTCCTAGGTCATCTTTAGGTTAAGAAACAGAGAGTTTCAAAGTGACTGTCGCCTGACACACGTCTTAGGGACGAGAATATAAACGGGTACGGGATTGTACGGGGCGTTGCAGGTGAATGCTAGGTTATTAATTAGTATATGTATAAAGGTTTTCCTTTATATTAGTTTAATTAGTTTTAGTTGCTGTATAAGTTGGGCTTCTTTGATTTTACGTTTGTTTATATTTGTTTCTTTACTTAATATCTGGTAGTTTTCTATGGTTGTGTTGTGTTTATTTGATTTGCAGAGTTCAAAAACATGTGAAGGCGTTTTCTTTTTGTTCTTTGAGTTTAGTTTCCATTTTTCTCTATAATGGAGAAACAAGCAGAAAAATGAAAACTAGATTCAAAGAATAAAAAAAAGCACAACACAACACCTTCACACGTTTTTGAACAGTGCAACTCAAATAAACACAACATAACCATAGAAAACTACCAGATACTAAGTAGGGAAACAAATAAAAAAAACGCAAAATCAAAGAAGCCCTACTTATACAGCAACTAAAACCAAAATTAAACTAATATAAAGGAACACCTTTATACCTATATTAATTAATAACTTAACATCCAACTGCATCGCCCCCTACAATCCTGTACTTGTTTATACTCTCGTCCCTAAGACATGTGTCTGACAACGGTCACTTGCAAATTCTCTGTTAACCTGAAGATGACCAAGGAAGGTCGAAACGTTCTCTCCTTATCAATAAGTGTTAATACCCACACCAGTTGTTCTGAGATACATTGTCTTTCATTTTATTATCGTTTTTTATAAAATTTGTCGTTCTAAAATTAATGTATGATAAAAGAAATATAGTGTTTCAAGCTTCTAAGGTGGCCACATTGGATATTAACACACATATATATATATATATTCACAACTCATTTTTTACTTGTCTACAAATTACCACTAACAACAGACATTACCTACTAATTCCGTCCAAACAAATAACTTCAAAAAAGTGTGTGTGCAACATTTATAGGCTTAACATTTACAATATCAGACGATTTGAGAATTATGTGCGAGAAGTATCAAGTTGCTCTTAACTCTAATTTACATATTACCGATATTTAACGAGAAGTCTATGTACATTGGATTACTGTCGAGTTATTCATAATATTAGTTACAAAGTATAATATATGTTTAAAGGCTAACATTACTGTTAATCTATTCTTATTGATATTTAACGAGAAGTCTGTATATTGGTTTATTGTTGAGTTATTCTTAATATCAATTTAAGAATATTCTATGTCTAGTGGTTTAGATCATTACTGAGTTGTTCTTAGCATTACGTAACAAGTAATCTATCTTAGAGGCTTACATTATTGTTGTGTTACATTTAGTATTAATTTACAAATATCCGAGGTCTGGTGGTTATTAGCAGGTTGGTTAATTTGTTTTTGGTTATTTGTGAATCTTCTTGAGGGATACTGTGTTTTTAAACTCGACGAACCACAACGTAACTTGCTGCCACTACCTCTCTGTTACTGTGAACCTTTCCTGCTACCTCTCAGTAACTGTGTAACCTCTCCTGCTACCACTCGGTAACTGTGTAACCTTTCCTGCTACCTCTCAGTAACTGTGTAACCTCTCCTGCTACCTCTCGGTAACTGTGAACCTTTCCTGCTACCTCTCGGTAACTGTGAACCTTTCCTGCTACCTCTCAGTAACTGTGTAACCTCTCCTGCTACCACTCGGTAACTGTGTAACCTTTCCTGCTACCTCTCAGTAACTGTGTAACCTCTCCTGCTACCACTCGGTAACTGTGTAACCTTTCCTGCTACCTCTCAGTAACTGTGTAACCTCTCCTGCTACCTCTCGGTAACTGTGAACCTTTCCTGCTACCTCTCAGTAACTGTGTAACCTCTCCTGCTACCACTCGGTAACTGTGTAACCTTTCCTGCTACCTCTCAGTAACTGTAACCTCTCCTGCTACCTCTCGGTAACTGTGAACCTCCTGCTACCTCTCAGTAACTGTGTAACCTCTCCTGCTACCACTCGGTAACTGTGTAACCTTTCCTGCTACCTCTCAGTAACTGTGTAACCTCTCCTGCTACCTCTCGGTAACTGTGTGACCTTTTCTACTACTTTTCTAACAATGTAACCTTTCCTGCTACCTCTTTGTAACTGTGTAACCTTTCATGATATCTCTCAGTAAATGTGTAACCTTTTCTGATACCTCTCGGTTAACGTGTAACATTTCCTGGGAGTGTCCTCAAGGGAGATCCTGTATCACATTAAGAACCTCAGCACACACCACTAACTAAGGATTTGACTGTTACTCATAGTGACTTCTTTTTGTTTGAGGAAACAGAACGATAGATCTACAGTTCGGTACGGTATCTACTAGACTTCTCTTGGTTTGTATTTCTTAGTTGTCCTCACTACTACTTTACGAGTAACCATGTCTTATGGTTTACATTACTGTTAGATTACTATTAATTTACGACCAATCTATATCTTATCGTTTACATTTTGTTAGGTTACTATTAACCTTCGAGTAATCTGTGTCTAATGATTTATATTTTCGACTGATTTTGATTGGTTAAGTAATAGTATTCATGATAGCCTGTGTAAATTTCAATCAGTTTTGCGACGTAATATGTGCATCAAACATATGACACTTGTACTGCGATATCGATAACATTTGGAATAATTAAAAGTAAATATTAAACATTTCTGTGCACATTACAAACCCGTTTTGTACGTAAAACACGAAACTGACGTACATCGAGACAATACATCACAAACTTAAGAACAAATTACTTTCTTATTCGTGCTCGAATTGCGGAGGGAAAAATAACAGCTGAACTAAATACATAAATAAGCATCTCTAAGCTGTTAAGTCGACTTCGTATCGGAAATATATTAAGAGACGTCGCCACGTGTACCAGCTGTAAACGCATGCTCATGTTACCACCAGTTCATAACTTTCGAGGCTGCCGTTGACCCCCACGCTGTGGCGCGTTAATATTCCGAGAAGGAATTTAAAGCCTGGAGCTATTCCTACAATGTAATTTTTAAAAGAATGATGGATTACGTGTCCATATGGCACACTAGTTCTTGCAGCGTGTTTTAGAATTCCACTGTAACTGCTTTAGAACTTCAATAAAACGACAGGCTTCGACTGAAAAACCAACTTGAAAATTGTATAAGGATGAAAACAGAGGTACATTTGGCAGTAACCTGTTATGGCCGTGAGGACACAGCTGGCGAGCGAAGAAAACGGCACCGTTCAATAAATACCGGAAGAACATCCGATCAACTAGAGCCGTAAATGTTAGCGCGTGCGGGCAGTTTCCAATAACGACCACGTACACGATGTCGAAAATGAAACACGCGTTGAGTGTCGCTTTTCCAAGTGCATTTTTTTTTTTAGCTTTAACGTTATATAATACGACATCAAACGAAATTCCATGTCAAGGAAATGAGATGGGTGGACAGTTAAAAAAACAGACAGAAATATGAACGAAAAATGCAAAAAGAAAACAAAAACTGGTGAAATTAAATGAATCACGCCAATATGAAACCTTTGTTGTTAAGGTTATAGTTGCACGATGGACTACGCCAACCACAGAAATCGAACCACGAATTTTATCTTTATAAGTTCTCAAGCTGACTACCGAATCACATGGAGATATCACGGAATATTCGTTTTAAACACGCTCCTTAGTAGCACAGCGATATTTTTGCTGACTTATACCGCTTGAAACCAGGTTTCGATACCCCTGATGAAAGGAACACAAACAGCCCTTTGTGTAGCTGCGTGCTCAATAACAAAAAAAACAACAAACGTTTTAGACACACTGGTTTTTTTCCCTAGTTTTACACTAAGATTTTTCAACTGTTGAAGCGACTCATAAGGGAAAGTCTTAAATGTAATTTTATTTTCTACGAGTTTGAATATTTGTACATCCCCCACAATACATGAAAAACACCAGAGAAAGTTAATTCTATTTTTGGAAGGTTTGGAAAGTCCAGAGTGAATTATGTTTCATGGTAAAATTAATAAATGATTTTTAGGCTTGACCTTATAAATACAGTATGTTACGTAAGGCATGTTCTGTGGGAATATTAAATAGCTGGTTGGTGGCCTATACAAGTTGGTGTCAGAAATGATAAGTTGTAGAAGGGAGGGGAAAAAACATTCGTAACGCTGCCAAGCACGTGACTGTGTGTTGGTTTTAAAGGTGAGGTTGGCACATACGTGATGAAGTTTACTACGCTGAGATGGAATGACTCCCCGCTAGCTCGTGGTAGGTCAATTAGTCAAAATACCTGTCCACAGGTTCAAGTGCATTGTTGAAAATCAACTTAGTTTTGACATGACGTTTGATTGTGACAAGTAAACACTTATTCTATGACAATTAAAGAGAACATAATGGCTTTTATGATACTGTGACAAAATGTCGGTTGTCTGTTTCAGATGTTTTATGCACGACTTTACAAGAACAATAGAATTTGCGTATAGCTGTTCCTAACTTTGAACTGGTAGGCAAAAGCTACGGTCACCATCACTCAACACAAATTATTCGGTCACTTTTCGTCTGGTTTGGTTTGTTTTGAAGTTCGCGCACAGCTACTCGAGGGCTATCTGCGCTAGCCATCCCTAATTTAGCAGTGTAAGACTAGAGGGAAGGCAGCTAGTCATCACCATCCACCGCCAACTCTTGGGCTACTCTTTTACCAATGAATAGTGAGACTGACCGTGATATTATAACGTCCCCACGGCTCAAAGGGCGAACATGTTTCGTGTGATGGGGATTCGAATTCGCGACCCTTAAATTACGAGTCGAGTGCCTTAACCACCTGGCCATGCCGGGCCTACTTGTGTCTGACCAAATACTGAGATTTAATTGTCATCCTTATAATGCATCCACGACCTGAAAAGTGAGTAACACGATCTTTTGTGTTTGCGGGACAAACCATGTACATTCAGATTCACCCAGTATATTTTGTAAAGTTAGGGTTGTCTTACAAGAGTTTTCCTTGTGGCGACATACTTATTATTGGTCCGGCATGGCCAAGCGTGTTAAGGCGTGCGACTCGTAATCTGAGGGTCGCGGGTTTGAATCCCCGTCGCGCCAAACATGCTCGCCCTTTCAGCCGTGAGGGCGTTATAATGTACGGTCAATCCCATTATTCGTTGATAAAAGAGTAGCCCAAGAGTTGGCGGTGGATGGTGATGACTAGCTGCCTTCCCTCTAGTCTCACACTGCTAAATTAGGGACAGCTAGTAAAGATAGCCCTCGAGAAGCTTTGTGCGAAAGTCCAAAACAAACAAACAAACAAACAAACATACTTATTGTTAAGTGACAGCAAACCACAAAACAATGTAATTTCACTCAGGCAATTCATCTATTGTCTTTTCCTTCAAATTTTATGGGATCATTTTCGTTCGTGTCGATACACATCAAAATCCACTTTAACCTGGTTGATTGTGGGAACAGATTTTTAAATTACTATATACTCCAGAACAATGGTTGTCAACCATTTCTACAACTGAGGACCAGATATTAAATTTTATGCATTTTAAAATTACATTGTAAAACAAAATATTTTAGCAACCGCGTTTAGAAACATTGTTTTCTTAACTGTCTTGAGAACCGGCTAAAACATTCCTATGAACCAACGGGTGGAAACAACTGCTCCAGAGTATAGTAATTTTTGGAGGACTATTTTGAGGACAACATTATTTTACGAAACTTCATTCTTCCTGAATTAAAGTAGAAGAGATTATCATGTGGAGGGTAAGGGGTAAATTTGATTTAAACATTTTATCTAAGTCTGAACTGCTTACTTAACAAAACAGACCGAGTTAAGATGACTTAGGCCTTACCCATGGGAGACCTGCTGTGCCCCTCAGTCTCGTGTCAACTGTCTAAGCTGCGGGAGAATGGAAGTATATTAAGTCGCTTCATATAAAAGTCAAGATGTAATGTCCGACCAGTCATCCCACTGTGAGGATGCTAAGAAATTAAACTGTATAGTAAAAGGCATTACAAGATCTTAAGATAAGATGTTTCAAGTTCCATTATTATGGGACGAAACGCTTTTCTTCGGTACCTCACTATTCTCACCTAGTTACATATATAAAACTTAATGAACAATGCAGTTGCAAAATACACACTTAGACGGACTTATAACATTCATAGCTTGGATTTCCTTTTGTGCTTAAGTGTGTGGTAAAACAGCTAATGCTTTATGAAACTGACGACATGTTGCACTTCATGTGCGAGACACATTGAGCCACCATATGAATAAATATTATAATTTATAATATTTTGGCTAAGACGGGGGTGGAACGATAACATTTGTTTTGTAATGTCAATCGCCCACTCATTTTCAGTTATTTTTTATCTATTTTTATTTTTGAAATTTATGAATGTGTGGGTTTACTTATAGCAAAGATACATTGCGCTATCAGCTGTGTCCACCGAGGGAATTCGAACCCCTGATTTTAGCATTGTAAATCTAAAGACTGGGATACTTGTAGTTTTATAGCAAAGCAATTAAAGTTATCTGTCATGGAAAAGGTCAGCCAGTAAGCAGCAATCTACCACCCACAATCTACACTAAGCTAGTAACTGTCACTCTTACAACCAACAACTCAGAGTACAGGGAATATTTTTTGGTATCGCACGGATTCGAACGTAGTTCGTCAGCTCCAAAATACAAACTTTTATCACAGGGCCAACCCGTGTAAGTTTAACCAGAAATCAGGTAATCATCCAGTTTATAACGTTTCATTCAACATGGAGAAGAGTTGCCTTGAAAAGCAATGGCAACCTGACACCTAGACTGCATCCATAGAGCTTTAAAGTCCTGAGTTACGCTCAAACAATTCTCTGAAAGAACTGTTTTAAGAGACATCTTTATTTTTTGAAGTGTCTTGATGAAATGTGATTGAAGTCCAATAATCTAGCTGAACAGTTTAGCACAAAGGAGGGGGGCATTACTTACAAGGCTGAAATCGAGAACAACTGAAACATGGTTCCAGTAATGTGTGGGATTAACAGTAACCTTTGACAGAATGTAGAGAAAGGTCTGTGTTTTCATCGATGTGTAATTATTTCTGTTCAAACTATACTTCTAATCTTGCTATATGTTATGGTAAGAAAATGAGGTTACATCTTCGTTTGGATTTTCTCCAAACAATATTTATCTGCTTTGTGGCTGCAGGGTAAAGAGGACCTCATTTACAAGGTGATGATCCACTGAATGTATTCTGGTGCCACTGTAGATGAGTTGGATTTTGTCCTTTTGTAAGTGAAATATGCTACACTTGGACACTAGCACACAGGGAAGGTCTGTTTTTAATTGTCTGGATGCTGACACTGCTTTCTGTCTTGGCTTTGAACATCTGATTTAATTTCAAACAGGTACCCTATCACTGTGATGGACCAGAATTGAAAATTAGTGGTTATATGTTTGCACCAAGGATGATAGTCTTTCTTAAAGAACCTGTACCATCCATTCGAAAGCATTTCCACAATCAATTAAAAACACTTTGCTAAATGAGTAGCCAATTCAAAGCAGTCTACCATGGCAGGTTAGTTTCTTAAAGGCTTAGTCAAGGTAGGAATATTGCTCAATCTTCAAGCACCTGGACAAATAAATATTTCTCTGGAAATTATTAATTTGCATCACAAACTCTCAGAAGGAAAGAGAAAAATAAATGAAAATATGAACAATAAAGCGAGGAGCTTGAAACTCTGTGGTTCACTTCAAAGCTATATCTGGACCAAGATTAGAAGATACCATATATTCATAACACGGAGTAAACGACCAATCATTTGAAGTTAGTTCACATGATTGACACTCTATCATCTGCATAACAAGAAACTGGTGGGTGGAGTTACTGACTCTATGTTGTAATTATAAAATTATAATTTTTTTCACTGTACAATTAGCAATAAAATTGTTTCCCAATAAAATATTTTATCACCCTCATACTATAAAAAAATAAAAACTCATCACTTATTTATATTTCCTTTCAGCTGTACAGATCTCGTGTTTAAAACGTCCCTGACTTGACACAACATCCAATTTTTATAAAAAATAAGCCATACTTGTTAATTGTATTTTCACTTTGCTTTACAAAATATGTAACACTGATAAATGGATGGTAAAAGATTATTTCAGTTCTATACATTAAACATACGTGTCTAACAAACTGATGGTAAAAGATTATCTCAGTTCTCTATAAATAAATACTTTATCTAACTATGGTTTTGCAGTTGTTCTCAAATGTTTATCCTACAGAAGTATAAATGCATCAAAACATCATTCATAGTTTGAAAAACTACATTCTTCAAGCTTGAATAAAGTTATCCAACTACAGAAAAATGGTTGCAAATAATGTAGCATTCTGTTACCTCTGTACCAATCGATATTTGCAACTGTAAAAAGAAAACCCTTTTCCAGTCATATGATGTTGCTCTGAGATGGAAATTACCTACGTTGTGCCATCCACAAAGATTGAATCATAAAATTTAGCATCATAAACCCTAGAGCTTTCCACTGATACACCAGATAGCCCTTAAATAAATGTCTGCAAGCCACATTCAAGTGGTATTTTCCTTTTTAAAATTAGTTTTGATTCAAAACTATTTAATATATGAATACATGAAGCACTATGAAAAGAACTTGCATGAGATTTGGGTAACAAATGACAATGTGTTCTATAAGTTTCTGCTGAAAAATGTAAGTTTTACATTAAAATTATAAATTGTAAACTGAACCTGTTGTCAAACCAGGAATCAGAAATCTTAACTACTAGTCAAATATGAAGCACCAGCAAAATGACAATGGACTTACATATTCATTGAAAATTCTTTCTATAAAGTGTAAAATACTTTGGTATGTATATTTTAATTTCAGAAATAGTAAGGTTGATCTGTGTGTTTTGTTTTGTAATTTTGTGCAAAGCTATTCGATAAAAGGGTTATGAGCATTTAGCTCTTAAAATATCGAAATGGTAGATAAGCTAAAGGGGGGACAGCCAGTAAAAAGCACCCACTGCCAACTATTTTTGTTTGATTGAATAATAGGACTTGACCATCACTCTTAGAGGGCATCCAAGGAGCCAAGACATGGACTGTTTTCTTTTTAAAACAACTGGTCGCAAACCACAAATTCTCAGAATCATAATATTGACATGTTAAATACTAGTCACACTCAGTACTATTATACAAATTTCACGAAAACTATTCTCTTACGCTTTTTGTATGGTTTGTTTTGTTTTAAATTTTGTGCAAAACTACACAAGGGCTATCTAGTATAAGACTAGAGGGAAGGCTGCTAGTCATCACCACTAACCTCCAATTCTTGGATTACTCTTTTACCAATGAATAGTGGGACCATTCATATAATGGTATGACCATTATATCATAACGTACTTTCCCCAAACTGGGATGACGAACATGTTTGGTCAAGGGGTTT
Source organism: Tachypleus tridentatus (assembly GCF_004210375.1). NCBI lineage: Eukaryota > Metazoa > Arthropoda > Merostomata > Xiphosura > Limulidae > Tachypleus > Tachypleus tridentatus. The sequence continues at coordinate 216,867,727 of NC_134837.1, forward strand.
GCGATTTGAATGCCCTAAGCACCTGCCCATACTGGGCTTCCTTGCATAATAAATGTTTGTAAAAACTGCACACATGCTTGAAAAATTAGGTGGGTGAAAAGTAGGTACAAAACTGTGTCACTTTTAACACTAAAAAGTTCTATCTTTTACCCAGAATTACTTTACATTTAACAATCACAAACCACAGACATTTTCCATTTTTTTACCAGAAACATTTATAACATTGGAAAATTTACTCTTAGCTCAAAAATGCTTTATATTTAACGACAATATTCTATTTTAATACAGAAAAGTTAGTTTTCAACATTAAAGTATTTTGTTCCTATTGAAGAAATTTTTCTTGTTTAAGAAAGAAATACTTGCATTTTATATAAGCTTAACTTCAAATCAGAAACTGTTACATAAGAATGTTAAATCATTATTTTTATTTTCCAAAAACAATATATTATTGTTCAAACAATAACATTTATTACTGGCCCTATTTCTTTCCACCATATGATGACAAAAATTATTTGTTTATTGTTTATTTATTTTAGAACAAAGCCACATTGTACTACCTGTTGTGTGTTTCATGAGGAATCAAAGCCCAGGTTTTAGCATTGTAAGTCTGGAAACTTATCACTGTTCCACAGGGGAATTTGTTTACACTTAAGCACAAAACTACGTAATGGGATATCTATGTTGTGGCTACAATGGGTATCAAAATCTGAGTTTTAGAGTTATAAGTCTTCAGGCTTACTGCTGAACCACTGAGGGGTACATGTGCATTCAAACTAACCATAGGAAGACATTAACAAGACTGTCTTTACAAATACAATGTTAAACCTGATGTGAAACTTTTCCTGAAACAAACAAATTAATTTATTGACAACTTTGTTACTATAATAAACCTAGATCACTAACCCACATATTTACTGATCCAAAACAATAAAATAACAGTTCATATCCAGTTACATGAATTACAATATGATATTACACACATCTGTTTAGCTGTTGAAAAAGTAAAAATACTGAGTACTGAGACGATACTTACAAACTGATAGAAAAAGTCCAATCAGATGTGATCGAAATCAGTGGAGATTGAGAGTTGAAGCACAGAGTAAATCCATTACGCAAGAAGTAATGCATCATGAAGATGTGTGATATGGCAAGTTGAAATACAAGGAAAATGTTTGAACAAGATGAGGACAGGAAAATAAATCATTACACAACTTTTACTTATAAGCTTTAAGTATTTTATTTTTTAACAACTCAATAGGAAGATGTTATCACTTTTACAGTACAGTTGTTACTTTCTGATATTTACACTCTAAAAATATTTCAGATCCTTTGAAATAATAAAAAACAAGCTTCGAAAAAAGGCGTTACGTTTAAAAGAAAATTTAAACCATAATCAATGTAGTTGGTTTTATATAAAAGTTTTTATCACATTTTTTAATTTTAGCAGTTTTTGTGTTTTTACAGATTATACTTTGGATCTTAACTACAATGTATTTTAATTCTTAAGCATATGATTATATTCGTATGCTACTGTCTAATAGTTTTACAGAGTTTCTAAGACTTAAAATTATATACAAATTATTGTACGACATAATTTATTTCTGTCTGTGAGCAGTTTTTTAATAAGACAGAATCACATAAAACTAATCATTAAAAGTATTTATTAACTTAAATTAAAAAACCAAGCTCACACTATTACTGGGGGAAGGGGTGATTTTTGTTTGTTTGTTTAAAGTTAAGCACAAAGCTACACAATGGGCTATCTGTGCTCTGCAAACTATGATACCCGATTTCTAGAGTTTTATGTCTGTAGGCATGTCACTGTGCCATTGAGAGGCAGGGGGTGGGGAGTGATGATGCATAATTCTTACAAAGTTACTCAAGGATGATCTGTCCTAGACTTTCCTAATTTTGATTTAAAAAAAAAAAAGGACTAGGAGGAAGGTAACACCACCCAGCACCAACTTATATGTTACTCTGGTTGAATAGTGGGGTTTGACAGCCATCCTATAGTGCAGTGTGTGATTTTTATTATTTCATTTTTATCGTTCTTTTCTCTAAGTTAGGCCTAATGAGCAATGGTAAAGTTTAAAATGTTGCATTCCCAACCATGTTGGCATAAAAGTGTATTGCAAAAACAAGGTAAAGAAAATATTGATAACTTAATTATGAGTTCAACTCAGATTTGGCTCACTCACTTTTTGAAATATAAGATGAAATAAAATATCTCTGACAGGAAGTAAATTCCACTGTTTATTTTTGCTCATAAATGAAATTTCTCCAATACAAAACAAAGAACAAACCATCTACTGTCTACTATTTAATGAGACTTCTTCAGTAGGAAACAATGGCTATACTGTCTTCAATCAACTATTTAAAGAAGTCTTTCTGGTATAAAACAATGGCCATACTGTCTACTATTTAATGAGACTTCTTCAGTAGGATACAACTGCTATACTGTCTACTGTAAACTATTTAACGAGATTTCTTCAGTATGAAACAATGGCTATAGTATCCGCCGTCAATTATTTAACAAGACTTTGTTGGTAGGAAACAATGGCTTTACTGTTAACTGTCTACTATTTAAAAAGGCCTCTCTGGTATGAAAGAAAAGCAATACTGTCTACTATATGTTATTTAAAGAGACCTTTCCGACATGAAATAAAAACTACACTGTCTTTCTACTGTCTACTATTTAAAGAATTCTCTTAGGGATGAAACGAAGGCTATCCCATCTACTGTCTGCTATTTAAAGTTTGTGGGACTGTTTGGAGTAGAACACAAAGCTAAACAATGGACTATATGTGCACCAAGGGTATTGAAACTCAGTTTTTTGCAGTGTAAGTCTGTAGACATATCATTGTGCCACTGGAGGGGGGGGGGCAGTGTTTAAAGAGACCTCTCTGGTATGAAACATTTGAATAACTAATGCCAACAGTTTCAAAAAATATTTTACATGAATAAATAACCACTGTCTACCAATTAAAAGAAACCACAATAACACAATTTGTCAACTGCAAAGATATTAAAACACCTCTCCTGTACAAACTAAAGGCTATTCTGTATTGTAAAGTGATTAAAACACCTCTCCTGTACAAACTAAAGGTTATTCTGTATTGTATAGTGATTAAAGCACCTCACCTGTACAAACTAAAGGTTACTTTGTATTGTAAAGTGATTAAAACACCTATCCTGTACAAACTAAAGGTCATTCTGCATTGTATAGTAACTAACACACCTCTCCAGTACAAACTAAAGGTTATGCTGTATTGTATAGTGATTAAAACACCTCTCCTGTACAAAGATTATTCTGTATTATACAATGATTAAAACACCTCTCCTGTACAAAGATTACTCTGTATTATACAATGATTAAAACACCTCTCCTGTACCAACTAAAGGTTATTTTGTATTGCACAATGATTAAAATAATCTCTCCAATCCAAAATAAAGGCTACAATGAATTAATTACTGAGGTGTTTTTTTTTTGTTATAAAATAGCAGCTGCTATTTATTCTTTGCTAAATATCAAAACGTCTTACACTTGAAATGAAAATACTGCTTGTTTATTCAAGAAATCTTTCAGGTACGAAATAAAGCTATTGTCTGGTGTTTGTTAACTGTAACAAAACAGAAAACATGTCTTTATCTTTTATTTCTGGTAAGAGATGAAGCTTTTGTCTACTGTCAGTTAATGATAAAAAAACTATAAAAAACATAAATATCTAATAAAATGTATTTTTTTCTGCTACAAAATAAAGTTATTGTCTAGTGTCTGCTAATTATAAAAAAAGAACTATTGAAAACACAAGTCTATCTTTTTTCAGGTAAGAGATAAAGCTATTGTCTACTGTCAGTTAATTATAACAAAGCAACATTTGCCTTTTTATCTTTTTGAAAAAAAAAGAAATAAACGTGATTCTGTCTGCTAACTACTGAAGACTCTGTGATATATGAACTAATGACTGCTGTAGCCTGTTCGCTTGTTAATAACTGTCATTTGATATGATTTAGGCTTCTGCTGTCTACTTTACACTAATTATGATGTATGCATGGCGCAGAATAAAAGCTACTGTCCGCCAGTTCTTTAACCTACATTCAATGTTAATTCGATATAAATACATAATCAGCCAAGATTTATTTAACGGTTATTATTAGTAATACAACCCGTAGTTGTTTACAATAAAGGAAAGTGAACTATCACATCTACACCGTTGCGCACGAGCTTACACGTCCGCGGTTACACGTGGTAGTATTATTTTAAACAGAAATAAAACAGCGCTACAGAATTAACTGCATAAGTATAGTGATCAATAATAGTAAAAAATGGTTAATAAATTGTCATTTATATGCGAGAAATGAAAACGAGACATGTAAGAAGATTATAAAGTCCCGATTCAAGGACGTAAGAGACTATTAGGGACGCTGATTCTGGGAAAGGGTAGGTTTTAATGAATTTTGATGAGATACATTACAGAGTATCACGTTACTCATTACAAGAACGTATTTATGACATAAGATTAATGTGGATAGAACTACTTAAACTGACAAATGATAAAATTCATAATTTTAGATCTCATCTGAAATAAATAAACTCAAAACAACAGAATTTAACAAATCTTAATCGTAGCATTACGTTCTGTTAAAAGTCTGAAATACTGGTTTCACTTACCCCCTTTGATTGTCCGAAACCGGTTTCACAATCAGGAGACACAGCAGAAAAAAATAAGTAATATGAGTTATCAAAATACTACAATTAAAAATTAACTTATACATTAACGATTTTTATAAAATTACTGAAAAATAAGACGATTTTAAATGTAGAAAAAAGTCAATTATCTTGTCCAGTTTCTGGACGCAAAAAAACAACAACAACAACTGTGATGTGCAGTACTGTTTAATGTCTATATTTATTTGTTTTTTGTTTCATTTCGGAGATATTCACACAAAACTCTTCCAGGAATATCTGCTTCAGCCGTTCCTAGTTATGAACTAATACATTAAAAGGTTTGTTTTGGAATTTCGCACAAAGCTCCTCGAGGGCTATCTGTGCTAGCCGTCCTTAATTTAGCAGTGTAAAACTAGAGGGAAAGCAGCTAGTCATCACCACCCACCGCCAACTCTTGGGCTACTCTTTTACCAACGAATAGTGGGATTGACCGTCACATTATAACGCCCCCACGGCTGAGAGGGCGAGCATGTTTGGCGCGACGGGGATGCGAACCCGCGAACCTCAGATTACGAGTCGCACGCCTTAACACGCTTGGCCATGCCGGGCCACATTAAAAGGGAAGTAGCATTTCAACAGCTCTCATCACACTCTGTAGCTACTATTGCCAGACCAAATAGTGGGATTTCACAATTACTTTTATAACGCATCTGCATTTCCAATTGCCAGACCAAATAGTGGGATTTGACAATTACTTTTATAACGCATCTGCGTTTCCAATTGCCAGACCAAATAGTGGGATTTGACAATTACTTTTATAACGCATCTGCGTTTCCAAAATTTGAGGCTTTTTTTTGTGGTGTGGGATGCGAACTGGAACTTTGGAACCACAGTTCGGGATGCTTACCACTATCAAGTTTATTTGTAAGTAATTAACAGTGATATATCAAAGCTATCTGAATAAACTCGGTAAAACTGTTGTAAAGCTGTACTGTTGAATACATCCAGCGTATCGATAGGTTCAGAGTAATTTCGTGAGATAAATAATGATTAGATCAATAACGAGAATTATGCCACACATTTCACAGGTAATATCTTTCTTGTAGATAACATTCAAATCAACCACCAATAATTTTATACGTCTGTCAAATGTGACCTGTTTTATCTCGCAGTATGCCAGTGCATCAATAATCAGACAGTATTCATACGGCAAGGACACTCAGAAGATAATTTGTTTGTTTTTTAATTTTGCGCAAAGCTACACGAGGGCTATATGCGCTAGCCGTTCCTAATCTATCTGTATAAGATTAGAGGGAAGGCAGCTAGTCATCACCACTCACCGCCAACTCTTAGGCTACTCTTTACCAATAAATAGTGGGATTGATCGTTAAATTATTACGCTCCTACGGCTGAAAAGGCGAGCTTTTTTGGTGTGACGGGAATTCCAACACGCGACCCTCAGATTACGAATCGAATGCCTTAACCATCTGGCCATGCCAAGCCTCTTAGAAGATAAGACATACGCCAGTACCATGTTTATTCCCGAGGTATATAGCAATTCTTATCGCGTTCTTGCTTATAATCACGAAATATTTTATCGTATTTGTCCACATTCATCAATCACCTGATAACAGAGAACACTAAGACAGACAGACAATGTGACATGACAAGTGAATGGTTGCAATGATTGATACTATATCAACACAGTCTTGGATAAAACATGCACAATCAATTACCAATACTTTTTTAAAGATTCACACTAATATAGTATTCAAATTATCTCCAACAATTTCTATAGCGATCCAAAGGGGTGGGTAGGTCCGTAACTCCTCGTTAGGACACTCACACGTGGTTTTTAAGCCTGTAAACCACGTTTTCAGAGTTCTCACCTTCTAGAAATCTGTAAAACGTAAAATTTTCGCACTCGGTTAATTGAGCGCTGCGAGCGCCTTAGGCAGTCGCTTCACGAAATCTGCGAGACATGTTCCTGAGGAATTTTTTTTTTTTTTTATTACGTGAAGCAAAATGGTGCCATCTGGTATGTTTCCTGGATGTTGACTCTGACGTGGATCCAACTGGTCAATCAACCACAATATGTTACAGAAAGATCCTAATTTGACCAAAACATTTAACATGAGACTCACGCACCTTGGGTGAATATTTATAGCACTGCGTCAGTACTACTGACTTATGATGGGGATATGAACACAGTTTCAAACATGGCGCCCTCGGTGCACAAAAAAGATCCAGGAACACAAAATCCGATGCAAGATTTGAATTCAGCGACACTGAAAATCCACTACTAGACTTAACTCATCATGCCTGGGTGATCTAGTTAATTTCAAAAATGAGGGAAGAGATCGTGGAAAAATGCACAATGCGAATTAATATAGACAATAGTTTTGTACAAGAAAGGTGTAGTCGTCGTTATAAAGTCTCCAGGTTCAGAGGATTAACTTGAACATTATTTATCTGAATATTCTGATGTCTTAAGGCTACACACTGCTTTTAACTTTTATAAGTGATTCCTGATAATAAAATTTTACAGTTTAAACAAATAAATACGGCAGAAACAAACTTTTAAACAAACGGTTTTACTTACGGTGATAAAGTCCTGATGGAGGAAAGGAAGACACACATGAAAAATATGAGAAAAAAGTACAGAGTTAGACATCAGAATGATAAAGTCTTACACATCTAAGTTATCACAATTATTAAAAACTGTATTTAACACCTATAGCAGTTAAACAGTTGATGCGATTTCTTTTTCAACAATAAAGGTGCACAATGCAGATAATGGTAATATGATGTCGTAGGCGGTATCACACAAAAAAGTGAGTTTCCATTTCAAATTAATTTTATTTAATTTGTGTGTATATATATGTATAAAAACTAATATTAGGGCACCTTTGTTGAAATTATGATGAATTAGTATTTACAAATTCCGTCGTTACGGTTTATAGTTACATTACAAAGGACAGGCACCAGCTGCTCTTTTTCTATTAGTGTGTGTTTTCTTTTAGCAAAGCCACATTGGCTATCTGGTGAGCCCACCAAGAGTAATCGAACACCTGATTTTAGCATTGTAAATCCGCAGACTTACTGCTGTACTAGAGGGGGGCTTTTTCTACTAGAGCCATGACGTAAGGATGTGCGAAATCAAAAAATACGCGTCGAGAGAGGCCTGGCGCATGCGCTTTCTTGCACATGTTACATCATTACCCATTTTCGGGTGAAATTTCTTAATAAATGCTTGTAATCCAATATTTTGAGTGTGTTTATTATGAATTTCGCGCAAAACTACACGAGGGCGCTAGCAGTCCCTAATTTAGCAGTGAAACAGAAGAGTGAAGGCAGTTAGTCATCACCATTCACCGTCTGTCCTTGGGCTACTCATTTGCCCACGAACAAGTGGGGTTGACTGTGACATTATAACGTCACCGCGGTTGAAATGCGAGCACGTTTGGTGGAAAGGGGATTCAAACTCATAACCCACAAAATGCGAGCAGAACGACCTTACTAAATCGTCATGTTAGGCATCGCTAAAATAATGAACACATATGTATACATATTAACTTGTTATAACCTAAAAACAAATCGAAACAAAAAAAACCAAAACAAAAAACGCTGCACTATTTGAGAAGATCCATTGGTACAAGCTATAATGTGGAATGTAAAATGTACTCTAGGTTTTGGAGGTTACTGCGGAATTAGAACCCACATTACGATGGGGATACACCGTCTATCAGTCTAAACTTTCATTTGCCAGTCTCACATATAGATATAAAATAAGTATTAGTAACAAATATAAATATAGAAATTAGGAGAGCGAGATGTGGGTGCTCAAGTCCACATCTGTATCATCCTTCACTTCCTGTAGACAGTTGTGGGAAGGTGACTGCTCTCCAAAGTAAAGAAGAAAAAATTAATTAATTAAAACATAAAAAATAAGAAGAAAAATAAGGTACTGTTATCCTTTTATAGAACAGGATGAAAGGAAATTTAGCTCCAAAAAACATTGTATTTACAATAATTATATATTTTTCAATAACCAGGTTCTTAAACGATAGGAGTTCCAATGGAAGGTAACTATTCTATTTGTATAGCAAATTTATATATTTACAAATATGAGAATAGATTTATTGAAAACTACACAAATCCAGATATTTTTATCTTAATTTATGGATATATAGATGATTTAATTAGTATAAATCATCCTGAAATAAATAATGTTATTATCACTATTTATCCAGTAGAATTAGAAATTGATAATACTTCAATATCTAATACAGAAGCACATTATTTGGATTTAGAAATTAAAATAATTAATAAGGATATCAATATAAATAGTTTTGATAAAAGAAAATATTTTGCCTTTCCAATTTATGGTTTACCCTCTTTAAGTAGTACTGCACCATACCCTTCTGTTATAAATATTATAACTTTGCAGTTATTCAGATATTGTAAAATTTGTAACAAATTACAATATTTTATCAGTAATGTTGAAGTATTGCTACAAAAATTAATACTTAATGGAGTTAATAAAGAAACTTTAAATAATATTATTAAACTATTCTGTAACAAATATAAGAATGTATTAAATAAATATAAAGAAACGAAAATTAAAGAAATTTTACTGAAAATTTCTAATAACTATTTCTAGTTATGAATAAGGTCATTTAACAATTTCGTACTACTTTATGCGGATGTACACCTTGCCGCATATAGAGGCTTGTTTAGAGCATGACAGCCCCAGGAGACTTAATAAATGAGTGGTGGTTGGGAGTTTTACTAGTTTACTTAGATAACCGGATGGGGGACTCTTCATACTAGTATAATTTGTTTACTAAGCTACCAGTTAGTGCCTTCTACCATAATGGGGGCTAGAATGCTTACTTCAAGAGGTTTTTTTAACTTACTTATTTACTTACTACATATTGTTGTACTTTATTCTTCCTATTCTTATTTTCAATTAATTTTTCTTCTTCTTTACTTTGAAGAGCCGTCAGTCAACTTCCCACAACTCTCTGCAGGCAGTGAACGGTGATATAGATGAGGGACGTTGTGGGTTTAAGTACCCACGTCTTGCGCCCCTAATTTCTATTTGTATATCTATTGCTACCCCATTATATCATTTTTTATATGAAACTGGCGAATGGAGGTTAAGATTGACAGACGGCGTATACCCACCGCAATGTGGGTCCTACTTCCTTAGTCACCTCCAAAACCTACGGTACATTTTATATCCCATATGATGGCTTGTACTCTGGGAGCATTTCAATTAGTGCAGCGACTTTTGTTTATCTTTTAAAATTTATTTATTTCGGCTTGGTTTTAGGTAATACCAAACTAACAGATTTTTGCTGATTTTTAGCAGTCCTTCCTTTTGATTTTGTTTACTTAACTTTATCAGTATTAACTTTCTCTAAAATAAATGTGTGTGTGTGTGTGTGCATATATAAGTATTTTCTTACAGCGTTAAAACCTGAGAATCCTCGATTACATGTGCTATTTTTAATTAACAAATGAACTCGGTAATCAAACTTTTCTTTAACGGCAAATGAATTAAACAGTTAAACAATAATTAATTTTCAAAGCTACCCACTGAAAGATATTCTATGAGTGGTATGTTTCTTTGATATTCTAAGCGTTAAAAAACATGAGAATGTTTTAATAAAAAAGTAGACGCTGAGCAATTCGCCCTGTGTTCCCGCGAAGATCGAATTTTAAGGTTATAAGTCTTTAAGCTTACAGCTGAGTCAACGGATATTAGAACTACAGTTACTCAGCAGGGTGTAAAATATAATTAGTCATTGAAAATGTACTTACATTGGGGAAGACATCACAAAGTATAGAAATTGTAATAATGGTGATTTAATCTGCACTTGCTCTTATAAAGTTTGACTTATTTATACCATTGTTTTGGCGTAATACATAATACGAAACATATCTCAGGACGGCTGGTATTAGTATTAACACTTTTACTAATAAATCAGGGAACAACGTTTTGACTTTCTCAGGTCATCAGCTTAACCTGAGGATGACCTAAAAATATCGAAACGTTGTTCCCTGCTTTATTAGTAAGTGTTAATATCCATATCAGCCATCCTCAGATACATTTTTACTTCAAGTGGGTTTCTCGTCATCACGGTGATAATACGAAACGTTTTATTAATGGATGATTACAAGACGGTTAGTTAGCTTAAGTAATGGTTTACATAAATACAAGTTGATTGGGAATGACTTTTTGAACACATTCTACAACAGGGTAAGGCAATGGGTATGTAAATGAAACCCATTGATTAGCCCCTATACGTTTACGTTCTCACCAAGGAACACCTCAAATACGCGTGATGTTGTATCTGAATCTCTAAAAAACTAAATTTGGCAGAAAAATATTAAATATACATATTTCCAAAAATTAACAGAAAATATGAAAGGTTTCTCAAATAACTTGGTGTGCGGAACACTATTTCTTAAACGGATTGTCGCGACCCCCAAACGTTTCCTTGAGATTCACTAGCCTTCTGCACTGAGTCAACATATTTGTTTGGTTCCTCGAGGTGTCTGATAGATGCACATGTCACCTTCGTTATGAATTATGGAAAGAAACATGAAGAATTTTCTCATCCTTGTAGAGATAATTGGAGGAGGGGATTGACGATGACGAAAGCAGGAGTTGTCTGAAAAATCCGGCTGAGGAACACTGATGTTGAACAGCGGGACCCACAGCGCCCTCTGGATCCGTGATATAAAAACGATCCCTCTCAAACATTGTTTTTTATATCTTTATATAACACAATCGATTATCAAGAATGTTGGCTTTTTTTTAATGAACAGTACTAATGCATTGCAGGATTATTTATCATTCAGTAACAATTATCGTGAGAATTTCTGAGGGTGTGTACATGAATCACACCAATATCTGTTGTATCTCGTATCTTTTGCCTGCCACTAGGGTTCTTACGCCTGGCTGGCATACCAAACGTAGTCGTAGTTGAGATGTTGCTTACAATACCGAATTGCTTTTAAATAAACGTCCCAGTTCGAACTCGGCCAGAAGATGAAATGCAATTTCAAAAATAAAAACTGTTTAATTAACAAAACATCAAAATTACGGTAAAAATTTATTTTTCTATATTATCTCCTCCCCTTTCACACTAAAAATTGCAATAAATACCAACAGATGGTGCGCTTGTCAGCATCCATAATCTCCATCGGTCTAGTTTTCCCATTGTAGCACCAGTTTTTACTATAAATTCCAGTTGTAACGTTGTAGGCTTAATCTCCCTGTTAGGATATAAAAACGGGCATAATTTTCACGCTTATTTTACGTAAAAGTTATATTAAAGGATGAATATAAGAGACTACACCAACTCTGTCAAATTACGATTGTATATATTTTATATGAGTGAGTTTTTAATCTGGAAAAAGTATAACAGATGGCACTTGAGTCTTCTTCCTCTATTATTAAATTAATATCGTGTCGATGCAGCAGACCATTTTCTTTTTAGTTGTGTTTCTCTAGAATTGAGGGTGTAGGCTCTCATTTCACTATGCTTGATGTCTGTCTGTCTATCTATCAATCATACGTCATGGTTTTCTGGAACATGGGTTGGAAATTCAAAACCATTGTGCCAAGTAAAAAACTATTACATGTAATTTATGATGAATAAAAAGATTGTGTGACTTGAAATTGTCATTAAAATATTTTTAAATTATTGTTCAAGTTCAAACTCGCGAGGAAAAAATTGAGGAGCATAATCTTAACGTTTCGTGCCTTCTGTTGAGATGATAGATAAGGGGAAAGGTAGCTAGTCAACAGAACTTACCGCCAACCTTTGGGTTACCCTTGTCTGACCGAGAAGTAGGTTGTAACTGTCACGAACTGCTCAAAAGTGCAGAGCGCCATTTATATTTCTGCAGTAACGAGATACAAAAGACGACACAGTAGACCCAATAACATATTAAGCCATGCATATAATGTAGAATTTGTCATGAAAGTGTAATACAAATTTAGTTTCTCAGCCTTTAAGTTCTGCTCAGATACGTCTGTGAATCAAATTATCAAAGTTGGCAATTTTGAAGAATTGTTATTTTTTTATTTCAAATAAAAACCGAGAAAATTTATTTCATAATATTACTAAACTTTACAGGTTTGTTTTTGTTTGACATATATTGTAGGCTTAAACTGATGAAAATGCAGTTTGAGGCTACGGTTCTTCCCCAAAAGTTGCTGGAGGAGCACTCCTTAGACCATGTATCTGGACATGTATCCAAGTTTTCATTACCAATATCTGCCAAACGTATCCACACAACTCTATGGCTATGAAACATTATTTGAACGCACTTTGGATAACATACTTTAATCAGAAGAGCAAAAACAAACGCACACAAAGAAAGATATTTAAATATTGACCGTTGCTACAACCGACAGGTAGGGGCTTTTCTTTTTACGTGATTACATTTTTTTCACTTTTGTATCACTTAATATTAATTTTCCGTTTCTTATTAAATATAGAAAAAACAGCGCTCTTAAACGTTCTCACGGTGGTTTAACGGTATAATTCGAAGTTCGATTTCCTACGTTCAGAAGAGTGCAGATAGCTTAATAGTGCAGATATTGGGTGTCTTTACTAAAAAAAAAAAGTGTGCAGTACCCTCCTCAATAAGCCCAAACGGGCAAGAAATGAATGGGGGCGTCACATAGTCGAGACCTAACTAAAGGCAGATGTAGCTCGAGCTACTGCGGAAGGCTTGGCCTGGCACGTACGTTTATTGCAAGTTATTGATTTCTTTCATAGTTTCTGATAATTTTCACTTTTAATGTTCATTTAATATTCCCTTTCTCATATTGCTATACACAAGGAGAACAAACACATGTTCTTAGCTACTGTGACCTTCACGATACTACGATCTAGTGTCAACAATGACCTCTATATTTAAATATTTCTTCTCGTTTATATGATATTCGAATATGGTTCTACTTATACATTTTGTGAAGTGATGATTCTGTTTCGTATAAACTGGGAGAAATATGGTATACAGACTATACCGCTAGGAGATTACAATAATTTGATACATGCCATATGAGCAAGTAGTACGTTTGTTTGAAGTTAGGCACAAAGTGACACGAGGGCTAACTACACCAGCCGTCCCTAATTAACTAGTGTTTGACTAAAAGGGAGCCAACAGCTAGTCGTCATCGCCTACCGCCAACTCTTGGGATTGACTGTGACATTATAACGTCCACACGGCTGAAAGGGCGAACATGTTTAGTGGGACGGGGACACGAACCAGTACACTGCGAGCTGAACTCCCTAATCACCTGACCATACCAGGATCCGCTAGAATAACCAAGAATGTTACAACAGGTTTGATTGATCAGTGATTTTTTTTGCGAAATAATTTTAATGATGTCTACTAAGCCACGTTTTGGTTTTAAAAAAAAATCTATTTCCAGATCATTTATCAAAAGTTATCAATCTGTTGATAGGATATCAACCATAGTTCGAAGTAAAATAATGTTACCGGAAAAATTAGCTCACTGTTATTTTGTGTTACAATCACACAGTACTGTTAAGCCCAAGTTTCCTGTGCTATTATTTTGTTGGTAAGCTCTACAAAATAGGATTCAAAAGAACTAGCTTGCCTCTGTCTCCACAATAATTCTATGATATTAACTAAAATAACTGACTGCAATGAGCGAAATCTGACGTTGTGTGGCTTGCTAAACGTAAAACTTCAAAAAGGTCGTAAGGCCTTAAGATAAACAACTTCCTTACTGACACAATCATTTATAAGTATCCCATTTTCAGTTAACAACACTTGCTTCAAACTATTCAGATGATAAACCAAAAATATTTTCAGCGTTTTGTCTTCTGGTTATGATGTAGTCAGTTGTCTTTTGTTAGGGCTATTCATGTTTCTATACACGTATACATACTGAATGACATTTACAGCTTGGTTATTACGTAATATGGGTTTCGAATAACAAACCAGCGTACCACGTGTACTACTAATAAAGGGACTTAAATTATTGCAAGGTCTTTTTTGTATGCTTTTAAAAATTAAATGTTATGCCAGAAAAGACGTTTTTAATTAGCATGTAGACATAACAGGAAGAGGGGGGGGAATATAAAGGGATTTATAGTTTCAGAACGGTATATCTATCTTGTTTTCATAATTAGAACATTTCTCTTAGATTGCGGTGTATCGTTGGTAATCTGACAATTTTTTGTTGTTGTTGTTTCAAATATTTGCACAAAGCGAGACAGGGCCTATCTACACTAGCTACTATCATACTGAACAGATAAACTACAACGAAGTCAGCTTGTCAACATTACCCATGACCAGCTCCTTGGCTATTTAATCAAATAGCGAGATTTGCCCGTCATTCTTATAACGCATTTATGGACTTATGGTGCAGAGCACAAATTTGACTCAACGAGACGCGAACCATGGACCCTCTGATTTACAGTTCGGTATACTAGCCACGAGATGAGTAATCGTGTAATTTGCTCACGTTAATTAATCTCTCCATCGTATTTCTTGGTACTGCACCCATTATGCTTTAAATAGTTATCAATAAGTGGGTTCATTACCTTACTAATGAGTAATAAACAATTTGCTACGCAATACAGATATCACTAAATATGCACTTTTCCAGTTCTTACTTCTAACCAAACTGAATATAACAATTTGTCGTAGATTATTCGAGACGTATATCTATTTTATTTGTTGAAAATAACGGTATTTGAACAGTGGATATGTTCATCACGTTAGATAAAATAATTTTTCACAAAGAATCATCGCTGGAGAACGCAACTCCTACCCATGTATGTCGCGAAATATTTCAGGTACATTTAAACAGTTAGCTTTGATTCCCTTTCTTTAAGACATATGGTTTATAACAGATGAGAACAGGTTATGTGTACCTGAAAGTGATCGACGCGTGAGGATCCGTAACATTGTCCAACATGATGTTTTTCGGGGATGACATCTACATGCAAGAACATACAGATTCCTATACAGTGGAAGAGGGGCCCCTGACAGCAAGACGTTACGTGGGCGAGATTCTGCCACCCTTCATTCGCCCTCCCTTTTGCGGGACGAGTTTGTGTAACAGCAGGATAATGTCCGTCCTCACACCACCAAGATCATGCAGCAATGTTTTTAGGATGAAGAACAGAGGCAATGGACTGGCCAACTACTTCATCGGACTTAAAATCCAATTAAGCACGTGTATGACTTGTTAAAGAGAGCAGTTAGAGACAGATAACCTACTCATGGTTATCTCCATCCACGAGTGTGCTGTACTGCTCAACAAGTCATCCAAAATGTCAGCAGAAATGTGAAAAAATGCAGAAAGTCCTAAACATGAGAAGAAGTCCCACCAGTTACTACAGATTCATTTTGTTAACTTTATTAATCTTAGTAACATTGTTAGAAAACATTTGCGTGTGCATAATGCGAGATTTGCGTGTGCTTATTGTGAGAGAAAAGTTAATGCGTATTTTTTCACACGATGTGAGATAACTAAAATACATGGAATATTTATTTTCGAGTGGTTCAGTCAGTGGACTTCGACCCACTTTTATAGCAAATGATATCTGGGTACGTTATACACAAAGTTTTAGTGCAGCTGAGGTTTATGTTACATCACTTTCACAGTCTCCCTAGTTTGTCATTTGATGTTACATGATGAAGTGTAAATACGCTCGTAATGACTTATTATGATGGGTCTCGTAAAACATCTAGAGTCAAAACAGTATTTTTATTGTAATATTACTTCTTTAAATATAGAATATCTAGAAAAATATAAAAATTATAATCGCAGACACCGATACTATACCCCATAGTGTAGCTGTGTGCTTCATCACAAACAAATATCTTCGTAAGGAGAAGCTAACACTTTTACACAGTTAGAAAGGGAGAGAGAAAACTTACGTACGTTATAATGACACCATTTCTGTGTCTTACAACGTTGTTAAAGTCCTTATTGCCACCTTTGGTCATGCCCTATCCGACGGTCGTGCATCCTGGCAGTGATCCTGCAGCGTGGTTTCCATTGCAAAAGCCTCCATTGTAAGGCTGACATAGTTTAAACACAGAGCTTTTCTACTTTTTTTTCTACAGACCATCTAGTGTACGAGGACAAGGGTTTCCCAGCAGCCATTTCAACAGACCAATTGTATTGAAATCCATCTGTCGCGGTAAATTTGACTTAACCAGTAGGTCTTCATGTGGAATAGCAAGAATACGTAAGTGTCACTTTTCTAGAAGAAAATCCTTCATGATTACTTACGGGACTTTTATTGTGGCGACTGGATGACTTTCTCCCTTTGACCTTTGCGTTCACAGATTTCTAAATGTTAGAAGATGATACACTATGCCTGCCACGGGTGGGGTATTATTATTTTTTTTGTAGATCTCTTTCTGGATAGTTCTGGCTCCCTAAGTGACCCACGTCTTCTTTTTTTTTTTCCCAATGACATTAAAGGGTTGTATCAGTCATGAACATTGTAAATTCATGATCTAAACACACTTTCATAACCTGGGTGCAGAAAGGGCTATTATATACACTTCCAAAACATGGAACCATTTTCGGTGGCATCGACTTAGATTTTGACATTTCGTAGGCAGTGTGATGCCACATTATATTGGTTGTGAATGTCAAAAGTATCCGTCTCTAGTGACAGTAAAAGTATAGGTTAATATACGTATTTAAATTACTTAATGGACTTAAATTGTGTTAAACTCTTGGTTTTACTCAAAACCAAACCTCTTAATTTCTTGTACCGCTCACAAGGAAAGGAACTGTAGAGTATTTCAGTCATGCTAACAACCACTCAGCAATAACATGCGGTAAACCTACATTTTTATTACGTCACATTTTGAAATGTGAATGATACTGTGATTAGTTCATAATGATTTAACACAGAATATTCCGCTTGTGAAATAAAATTTGGCAACAACATTATTCGTGCCTGTTCTACTGTTCACTTCAAAAGTGAATGTTGAGCTTGCGCAAGTTTTGAAACAGAAAACAGCCGAACGAGGGGATCGAGCCCATAATTCTAATGTTATAAACTTTGACGCTCATCACTAAAAAGCGTATTCAACGATTTTAATGCATGCACTTTAATAACGACCTTTCTGTTATACACTTATGTATGTAATTATAACTTCCTTTTACGGTTCGAATAACATAAGTTCCTGCATCAAATATTCTGTTTTAAGCCGGCAACAAACCTTCTCCCCTTTTTAACGCAAAACATACCTTGCCAAGAACAAATTTAATGTACTCATTAATATCTGTCGTGTACACAGTACCAGTCAAAATAAAGGCTAGAAACCTTATGAGAGATTAAAGAAATAATACACAATAATAATAATATACACAGATGGATACATACATACACACGTTTCTATATGTGTGCTTGTCTACGTAACTGAGAGAACAAATATAGAAATATGACACACAATTACGAAGTTCAAGTGTATGGATCCTTCAATAACTGATAAATTACAGCACATGCATCTGTAGTTCGTCTTTCCAATCATTCAGACATGTAAACCAGAAACAACACGTGCCAGAACAAACTAATTCATCATTCCTCCGAGTGCCAAAGAATATCCTGACAATTAGAGTGAGCTTGTTAGTTCGCCAATATCCAGAGAAAATCAGAATAGGCGAGTAGCTTCTGAGGACCAATACTTTGCCTGACCGAGGGAGATAAGGAAGTCCAACACTGAGGACTAATCCAAGGAGTAAATACAACTTAAGATTTGCTTACTCGTCTTTCGGTACAAACAATTAACGTTATAATCAAAGTACGGGTTCTTGGATGTTGTCCTAAGTGACAAATTTTTGTATTGTGTATAGGATCAAATTTCCGTTTATTTCAGTATTGGTCAAGTGGCACCATATAAATTTGTTATAAGCAAAAATCACTTGCTTACTTAATGGTGACATGTTCTGTTTAAGTTTACACATAAGCCACTAGGGAGCAAGTTAATATGGGTGCTAGAACAATCTTAAAAATTTTAAGAAGTTTCATAATTCCAACAAAACTAACGATTAGTAATTCATTCACCCAATTAAATAGGAACAAAAAGCGAAACCAAAAAAAAGCAAAACATTTTAAAAATGACAAAATAACGGAATTTATCAGATGTTTTATGCTTTGAACATGTACAACATGAAAAGGCTGGGACAATAACTTCTGCTGTTAGTGTAACAAACTATGGGCTTTGAATTCTGTAAATAGCGTCAAACTGTTAGAAACGCTTTGAATAGAAATTTGCATATTTGCTCCATTAAAACTCCTATTATCAGTTTCTAACGAACGTAGAGATTTCCGAAAATTATGTTATCAAATATTAGGATACAAGTAATCAATTAACATAATATTCGGACACACTTTATAAAAACTGGGTTTCGATATCTGTGGTTGGTAGAGCACAGATAGTCCATTCTGTAGCTTTGTGCTTAATTTAAAACAAACACACTTCATAAACGCAATAATTGCAGCCCTAGGAACAAACTATAATAGAAGGAATAGACAAATATATATTACAATCGTTTGTCTGTTAAAAGAAGTTATGTCAAGAAAAGAAGGTTTTAGATTGGTTTTGATGAATATAAATGGATACAGAAATCGTCTAGCGTGTGTATATGTGTAAATATATTGCATAGATTGTTGGCATATTTTATGAACGATGTTCAATTTTTTTTCTGAACTCTACTGTGATGTTTTTGTGATATTAGAACTTTCTTTTTCTTTACTGTAACTGACAGAAACATTTTTTAGGAGTCAGTCAAGATAAGAAAACTTGCATCTCTTCTCTACATAAAGCTGAGCGAATCCAAAACCTTGATAATTCATCATGAAACTTACACTCTTAAAAACCGACCTTGAGATTTGTTTGTATGTTTAGAATTAAGCACAAAGCTACACAGTGGGCTCTGCCCACCACGGGTATTAAAACACGCTTTTTAACGGTGTGAGTCTGTAGACACTGGGGGCCCAACTTTGGGAAATTAGAATGAATACATATACATATATATATGTGTGTGTGTGTGTGTGTGTTTTTAATATCAAACTATATAGTTCACATGAGAGAATAAGGATATATATATATATATGCACAATATCAAAATCAACTGTTCACATGGGGAAATTAGAACATATATAATAAAAATAAAATTTACAGCAAGATGGGTAAGAATAAACATAGGTTTACAGCTTTTTCAAAATTAACATTTTCAATTATTAACTTCTTAAAAGGTCTTTCCAAACTAGTAAACGTGTACCATTCCTGAGTACATACCACTATAACATGTTTCTGAGTTTGAACAAAGTTCACTTCTCAAAAACGTGATCATTTTTTAAACATTTTTGGCATATAGCGACTTTATATAATTTGTTTACATAAAAATCGTTATTATTTTCATAGTTTGAAGAGTTACGTTGACAAACTTAATGTTCCCGATAGCAATAAACTTGCTGTAAAAATCTTTGTCACAGTTACAAACGTTAGCCATGTTGTAATCCTTCCAGGTTCATATTAAACAATTATTCTAAAACTGTGTAACTATTCTACAGTTACAGAGGTTAGTTATGTTATAGTCTCTCCATGTTCATATTAGTGTTAAACTGTTACTGTAAAAATACTAATCTGGCCCACAATTACAGAGGTTTGTTATATTATAGTCTCTCCACGTTCATACTATACTAGTGTTGTAAAAATGTTTATGTATTCCACGGTTACAGAGGTTAGCTTCACATTCCTAGCGTCAAAATATTACTGTAAACGTGCTTATCCACCCCCCACAGTTACAGTCATGTTATAGCTTCTGCACTGTTCTTAATAGTTAAATTGTTGCTGTTGAAATGTATATATATCTGACGGTTACAGGGCTAAGTTTAAGTTTTTAATCACGAAAAAAATACTTAAGTGTCTTCTACAATTACATGGTTACCAATACTAGATTTATTAATGTTCTGATGTGAAAAAAAAATAGGAATAATTAATTGTTTCATGCTTTCTTAAACTTTACTTTTTCAAAACTTTACACTCTTGTTGTATATGGCACACCGTTCGTTTCGACTTGTTTCTAACAGGAAGCTAGTTAAAATCGACATACATGGGTCCTTTAATTAGCTATAATTAAAACCAGGTGCTGATGTTTTTTACAGAATTGACATCAACATCTCGAAGAAACAAACAGTGGAATCACTGTCGTCATCAATGCTGTTAGAAGAGACGCGCGGCACGTTTAGTCATTAACACTAGCCAGTAAGTAGCCTGAGTTACGATGGTTTTTTTTTTTTTTCAATTTTGCGCAAAGATACACGAGAGCTGTCTGCGCTAGCCGTCCCTAAATTAGCAGTGTAAGACTAGAGGAAAGGCAGCAAGTCATCACCACCCACCGCCAACTCGTGGTCTACTCTTTTACCAACAAATAGTGAGATTGACCGTCACATTGTAACGCCCCCACAGCTGAAAGGGCGACCGTGTTTGGTGTGACGGGGATTCGAACCTGCGACCCACGAATTACGAGTCAAGTGCCTTAACCACCTGGCCATGCAGGGCCTTAGAGTTACGATGGATAGGATGGATAACATCATATCTCCATCCTCTCAGAAGAATATAATACCCTCGTTTGTTACGTGTTGAATACTGGTCGATCAGAATTAACCTGAGTTTAGTTTATTACTAGGAATACTTTGAGGGATGGATGGATGGCTGTAACAGACTTGTATAAGATTTTATGTTCAGTTTGTAAAGGGAGTTTTGGGAGCCTTTGTATCGAATAAATTCATTCCGCTTTTGTAAGACCGTCAGAGACGCGAATTAACGAAGTATTCAGTCCACTTAGGCCTTCAGAGATTTAAACTAACGAAGTTTCCAGGACACAAAAGCAAAGTGATTACAGCCATTGTAAGGATTAACGTTATCTTCACCATCTAAACACATCCTTACGAAGTAGAATAACAATCAAACAATGATACAAAGGCACCTGACCTCTGGTGAACACTAATGATAATTGTAACTTTGCCTGAAAGCACAGTCGCGTATTTGAGAAAATGAACTATTCTTTATTGAGTGCATCATGCCCTGTTCAACAGAAATACGAAAACCAAGATTAAAACTTGCAGAGGGACATTTATATACACAACAAATTAAAACTTAGGGTTAGCTCTACAACTTTTGTACTGATTTCAAGCTTTTTGGATCATTTAATAGTGGCAGTGATCAGATAAAGAATAATATAAAGTTTCGGACTGTTTCCACTATATATATAGAATTCGAGCTCTCATGATCTTTTAATATTTGCAGCGTTTAGACACATAAAATAAATGCTAGGTCCAACTTCACAAGATATTTACTGACTTCAAGCTTTCCGACTCTTTGTTTTATTAAACTTAGAGAAACAAGGAGATAAAATGACCTTAAAACATTGTACTGAATAAATACAGTACGGAGCTACACCTAAAGATTGTTTTTTTTTTTTTTACGTTTTCTCCACAATTGAAAAATGACTCTGGTAAGTTTATATAGATAATTTCTGATTATGTTCAGTAATTCCAAATATTAGTCTATAACTCCAAATCAACGCATTCAACTGACTGAGTTTACCACTCGGCTGGTCCTATCACTTACATTAGGCTTATCTACAAAAGTCCTAAGACCAAATATTCTCTAACGAGACAAGACAGCCGTAACTGGAATGCGTGCTCTCGTTAATTTTAGGCCGAAAATGATAAATAACCTTTAGGAACGCAACACCAAAGTTAAACCTTGTTAATTGGATGCACATATGTAGAAAATCTTCTTAGTGGAAACGTATGTCACCAACCTGGTTACAAACATTTTTCCTGTTAGTTCTGTACATAAAGGTGACTCCCCTGTCAGGGTGGAGTCTATAAATTTAGCTTGAAAATTGTTGTATATATAATCTCATGTAACGCGTAGATTTCCAGAACTACTTCATCAGTCTATTTCAGTCATTGTCTTGTTATATCTTCACCTTCCATTGTTTATAAAAACAAAACAAAAACAAAGGATAATTATCCAAACACAAGACGGTGCGTAGACACTAGAAGGCGCGTAAACACGTGCTCTAGTGTCTACATCTAAACAGTGGTAGGCCTACCTAGACTAATGTTTCGTTAAAGTCAATCAAATATTTTTACTAAATTAGCACAAACACAGTATCCACCTTCTCGTACCTTCTATTTAAACCAATAATCATTCTTAATTTATTGCCAAGAATCCATGTTAACTTGTTCACTACTAATAATCTGTATTAGCAGTGGTGGATTTACTGTTGGTGGGCCCAGGGGCTAATAATTCTTGTGGGCCTCACATCCCATGTACTTTTACACAGAATGAAAGTATAATGGGCTCTATTAAACCATGGGCACTGGGGCTGAGCCCCCTCTAGCCCCTACTTAAATACACCACTGTATATTAGCATGTTTACCACTAATAATCTGTATTAGCAAATTTAACACTAATAATCACTATTAATTTGTTTAACACCAATAACACTGCGCAACAATTTTTTTGAAAAGTTTTGCTTCCTGAAAAGTTATTGGTGATTGTGACAGGTACCTGGTGGGTATGCATACAAATATTTTTGGTTTTACTTCATCACGTAGGAACTCTGAGAAATAGACAGTTAACTGTTTACCGGCAATAACGTATTTAATTGCGTTTATGTTTCTAATACGCTATTAAGTTCAACATAATTAAAAGTTTTGCTCCTGATTTTCGTTTTGTATTCAATTTCTGGCGCATCACGTGGTAGTGTCCAACAGTAGTCAGCAAGTATTGATGGATTCCAGTTGCCCTGATATCGTTTTTCCATTGTAACAATGTCCTGGTGAAACTGAAGATTTCGAAGAAACGGTACATGATGGGCAAATTTGGATGTGATATTCGTCATCAGCAGCCAAAAATCTACAAGGAACACCCAACAGTGTTCAAGAAGCAAATACTCTGTTGTGCAGTCTAATCACTGTTAACTTGTCTGGTACTAATAAAACTCCTTGTTAATTCGTTTACCATTAATAATCACTGTTTACTAATATTAATCACTATTAACGTTTTACTTATAACAATCAGATAGCTTTTTACTACCAATGATCACTGTTTACTTGTTTACTGCCAATAATCTGTTAACTTGTTTACTACTAATAATCTGTTAACTTGTTTACTAACAATAACCATTGCTAAGCTGTTTACTAATAATAATCACTGTAAATTTGCTTGCTACTAATAACCACTGTTGACTATTTTACTGCCAATAATCCTTATCAACTTGTTTACCACTAATAATCACTGTAAACTTGTTTATTACTAATTACAACTGTTAACCTTTTTTAGTAATAATTACTATTGTCTTGTTAACTGCCACTAACCATTGTTAACTTGTTTACTACATTGTAGCAGAGCTTACACTAATTTATCAGCAACATTGTTGATGATTCGAGGTAGCTGACTATGTTAATAGTTTTACTACTTTATGTTGGTGTGCTACAATTAAACTATGCATATAATTATCCACAATCTCATGGTGTGATATAACGTATTAACAGCACAGTTTGTACTTAAATACAATTTACTCGATCTGTAAAGAAAATGAATAATTTATTTTAGCAGCAGTAGGTTTTCAGGATTCTAGTACTGTTTGTTTGTTTGTGTTTTTTAATGGTAAAACTACTTTGACTACTGTCCCTAATCCTGAACTTATGACAAAAAGAAAGGCAATTAGGTGACAGGACTCACCGACAGTTTTAGACTATTCTTTTATTAAATTGTTGTCTCATTTTAACACCTCCACGAGTGAAAAGACGAATATGATGACAAGTTTCGATCTCGCGATATGTTGATTATTAAGTAAAGTACCTTAAATATCCGGTCATACGAGGTTTGTTTTCTAGAATTAATTAAACAAGAAGAAAGTTACATTATCATACTAGTGATATACATAAGCAAGTAATGTTTCTTAATTTTGAAATGACTAGAAAAAACATTAGCTGGTCAGCAAGACCTATTCCTAACTCCTGGGCTACTTTATTTATATAATGGTAGTTCACCATTACTGTTAGCGTACCCATAGTACGTGTTTCTGTAGCAACGAGATGCGAACCTTGAAATTTCTAATTAACAGTCGGTGGACGCTAACCATTACATCTCTACCGGCCTTTCCAGAAACGGACTGGAATTTTCAATGTGATCGTCCCCTTATTACACAAGTGGGTTAAACCATGGACCTTAGATCGTTATGACAGTTCATTCAGTTATAAAGGTAGCAAAACCAACCGTAGAGATCCTAGCGGTAGGTTTGATAGAAATCAACTGTACTCTGCACGTACACTCGTATAATTGGCTCGCTAACTGCATTAACAACAGCTTATTAAAAAATTGAGAAACAACGAATGTCATTTCGATTTGTATTGTTATAAACATGTTAATTATTAAGTGCAGTATGTTTTCCTCGCTTCAAATCATGAGAATTACATTCTTTTTTTTTATCAAAATTTATGTCTCCCAAATTTTCATCAAACGTATGAAATTTTTTTAAGTAAAGAGAAGACGACAATTTAATTTTGACATCGTTAGATAACTTTCATAGTGACTCTCCTAATCATTTGTAACATGAAACTGTTCCCTAACACTAATGGTGCTTCGTGGCTCGTGAAGGATATAAAGAACTAGCCAAATGAAGAACAGTAGAGTGTATCAAATGTGATGCCACTCCACACGTTCTCAGCATGGGGTCAGTTTGCTTGTTTTGAATTTCGCGCAAAGCTACACGAGGACTATTTGCGCTAGCCGTCCCTAATTTAGCAGTGTAAGACTTGAAGGAAGGCAGTTAGTCATCACTCACCGCCAACTCTTGGGCTATTCTTTTTACCAACGAACAGTGGGATTCACTGTAACTTTATAACACATCCATGACTAAAAGGGCGAGCGCGTTTGGTGTGACGGGGATTTGACCCCACGGCCCTCAGATTAGGAGTCGAGTGCCTTAACCACCTGGCCATGCCGGGCCGATCAGGTTGCAACATGCCTACAAACGGATTATGTTCCTAATTCTAAATGTTGCCATGGCATGAAGCAGAATGTTCTGGTTTTGTAAATTGTACAGTTAATCCTACGTATTACGAGCTAACTTGTCTGTATTCATAGTCTTACTGATAATGTAACGACTGAAAATGATACTGATATTGTGTCTCGTTTACAGACTTCAATAAAAATATCCACGTTCATGAAGAATGACGAGTTTACTGGCAATAATTTTCAGTGTCTGGATATAACACCTCTTCCTGTATCATAGAAATTCATATAACGACATCTCAAAACGTTGACCACTTAGTTGGAATTATAAATCACCCATAGGATCATTAGGAAGTACCGCCCCCACGCTACGTAGACCGGACACAGTTTCGACTAAGAGCTAGAGATTTTACACACCACCATGACAATTTTATAATTACCATGGACAGTACACAAGTGTTATATTATCTTTTCGGTCGATATGAACTCATATCAAACGAACGAAAATCATTCATACTGTAAGCTATAAACCCCTAAACGTGCCATAAAGTTATAAAGAGACGCCTTAATAGGTGCTATTAAAACAAGCAACCAGATAACGATGTTCAGTTTTCATTACACTTGTGGAGTTAGGATAGGGGGCCGTTTTATCTATATTGGGACTTTTGTTAAAACCACCAGATCAGAATCCCTTAATTTTTAGGTAATATATGTGTATACATCCATCCCTAATTTTGAATTAACTGCTACAATGGTTTTGTCCCGTTTCTTGAAACCAATAACAGGACTGATTATCATTTTTATAACACATTTACAGCAGCTGAAAGAAGAACACGCTAATAACTAACCACACTTGATAGGTGGATGTAATTTATTGGATATTTGACGTAGTTACTGAGGGATCTAAAACATTTGGAAAAACAAATGCGTTCTTGTCACCTTCAGATTGCTAGTCGAGCGTCTTAATCACCAGGCCATGGTAGGTCCTAAACTATGATAGGACTAACACAGTAGCAACCAAGACGCTATTTATATTACAAAACAGCCCGAAATCACTGTTATGGCGTGAACCAGATTATTCGGTGAAGTGTAATTATAAATTGTATACGAGTCGTTTACAAGTTAGAATTATGGTAAAAATTAAAAACAGTCGGCAGTCAACAAGGTAATCTTGATTATAAAACAAAGCAAACGAAACTATGAAACGTAATAAATGAGAAGAACTAGTTCAGGTATTCCTATTTATTTCTACCGCTAGAAGGCCTGACTGTATTTTTTTATAATAATATTTATAGATTAATTCAGTGAACGTTTCTTAAGTTATACTGCTATGCGCTAGTACAAATAGTTCAATTAGAAACAACAACAAAACAAACATTAGTGAACTTCTAAGTATACCTATATGTGGTTGACATTGTTGAATGTTAAACACACAGTGAAAATGTTTCCATATACCCTACACATCCCTATCGTAAGAGACAAGCAGATACCAAAACAAACCGCAGCGCATTCCTTTGGGCAGTATCTAAGCGCCTGCATAATTAGACAGAAAATTGTTTAGTGAAATTTAACGAAAAGCGTTGTAAGGAGACTCGCAAAATTGATAATGGCGAATACATAAGACTTGCGCATGCGTAGTATAAAAGAAACGAAAGTACGTGTCAATATCAAGTTGCAATACTAAAAAGTAAAACAACAACAAAACAAACAGGTATACAAACCCTGAAAACGGCCAACTTGGGTTCTTCCCTAAGAAGACGGACTAACGAATGATAGTCGCACTGAGCTGCTTTCAGGATCCAGTCTCTTCGCCTCGGGTCAAGCTTGTAAATATTAATACAAAGATGAAATACATGTAAGCTAACACACATTAACACTGAAAAATTACACGTTATTCTACGCATCCTCATATATATATACGACTCGAAAATGTTGTTTTTAGGAAGGCAATTATGTTAACTAATAGGATCGGTTACACAACACATCCCATTACTGTGGATCGGGTAACCACTGTTCATAAATTGTAAGAAGTTAAAAACAAGTAAACAAAATTACCAGTACGGTTTGCAAGAATTTTTTTATAACCAATAAAAATTAACATCGTAAATATTAACTGTTGTACAAAATCAGAACGTTTTGGTTTCTGATCTGTCGAATTACTGTCATTATTTACCAATACTGAGAAGGTACACTAGATAACATCTTTCTGGAAGTTATTATCTCTCTAAAAACATTATACTAATAAATCTGATCAATTCAACAACAACTGAGTCAATAGTTTTAACTTAAACCAAAAAAAAAATGAATAACTTGATAAATAACCCACAAGGTTACAAAAATGGTTTGTTTTTTTGGAATTTCACGCAAAACTACACGAGGGCTATCTGAGATAGTAATCCCTAATTTAACAGAGTAAGACTTCAGGTAAAGCAACTACTCAACTCTTGGGATACTCTTTTACCAACGAATAGTGGGACTGACCGATAGAAAATAATGTCCCCGCAGATGAAAGGGCGAACACAGTTGGTACGACGGGGATTTGAGCTCGCGACCCTCAGATTACGAGTCAAGCACCCTAACCACATGGCTATGTCAGTCCAGGTTATAACAGAAACACAATTAAAAACATTTTGGCCTCCAAACGTCGTCGTCATTTGGATGAAGTATTGAAACATGTACATGAGGCTATAGCCTGACCTGGATTAAAAACCTTTTTAATTCTACACCTTACTTTAAAGTTGTGTGCTATTTATTATTTTAGTAGTGCCAAGAAAACAATACCGAATAAAATTAATGAATGGAACAGTATCCTAATGTACACCCACTGGAACCATTTAATTTTCATTTTGTTAAAATTTTATTGTGAGACAAGTTTTTACAACTGTTCTACAGTGTGGTTATTTGCTCATTGCACTCCGTTTTTTCTTGTATTTTAAAAGCTAGTATAAAAAATCACACTGATTGGTAAAGCGTTTTGATGGCGTTACGCAGCCTCATGGCGAATTCAGTGGTAAATAATTTAGAGTATCTGTGTGTATATTAGGGGTTTACAATAACGTACATGGTAATTAATAAGCTCTTTTTAAGCCTACATTTAGTTAAGTTGAATATATATAACACGTAACAATACATTTTTATTGTTGTTATTGTTGTTGTTGAATTTCGCGCAAAGCTACACGAGGATTACCTGCGCTAGCCGTTCCTAATTTAGCAGTGTAAGACTAGAGGGAAGGCAGCTAGTCATCACCACCCATCGTCAATTCTTGGGCTACTCTTTTATCAATGAATAGTGGGATTGACCATCACAATATAACGCCCCCACGGCTGAAAGGGCTAGTTTGTTTGGTGCAGCATGGTTTCGAACCTGCGACCCTCAAATTACGATTTGAGTGTCTTAACCACCTGACCATGGCCAGGACACGTTCTTATTAATTATTCCTTGCAAAAATGCCAAAATCAACAGATGTATAAAAACCTACAATCTTAACTACGTTACTTATAAATACTATAACTACCTTATTTGTAAATATATTTTGAATAATTGAAAAGACAAAAATGTTAATGATGGTTATTTATACACGTTAACCTAATTAACAGTAAGCATAATGGAAAACTAGCAGAGCATTTCAAATGAATAAGCCTAACATTAGTGTTCTAAGCTGTAGAGAACAATGTTTTTTTAACATTCATATTGATTTGTCCATTGCGAAAGATACATTTTTCCAGCTTAGAGTAAATGTTATTAAAACCAACATTTTTTGGTTCTGAAAAACAGCTCGCTCTATTTCTTTCATATTAATGAATATATTTCAAATATCTTTTTCTAATCTAATTATATACACGGTTAAAATTTCGCTGAACAAACAATGATTTGTAATGATCATAATTTAGCCTTAAACAAAAACTAGCTGTTTACTTACCGTGTTCACTGATGAATCGTCGTATTCCAAATTCTACAAAAAAAAGAAAAACATCAATATAAATAAAATGCTGCAAAAACAAAAACAATCAGACTAAACGTTGAAAACCCTATTAAATCAATGCTTAATATCGTATGTCAAATATATATCATGTAGGAAAAGTGTATTCTTCATATCACGTGCACGTGTTAAATTCAAACAATTTCGTTTTATTTCATCCTTCGTACTAGTCTGACGTTACAAAATGTTACACGAATAACTTATAATTTAAAATAATCACGAAACTCACCCTATTTTCTCGTTTTCTCGCTGCTGCACTTAACCCTAACGTCGGTGTGGATTTATTAGAGAGTTCCGATTCAGATGCCATTTTATTCAGTTTCTGAGCTCGTTCCTTTACACTTCCTGGACTCACGGTCAAATCACTAAGCTCTCTTTCCTTGGAACTTTCCTTAAACAAACAAACAAATAAATATTAACATTCAACTAATAATAATTTCATGGAAATTTTCAGCCTCCTTCCTTGGACGTTTCAGCCGAATATCTCAATAAATACAAAAATCTCAAATTTATTGTATCTATTTCATACCTATGCCAATTGCAATTTAAGATAGACCAACTTCTGTGATATTGTTTAAAGTACTCATACGACATGGCACAGTAGTTTCATGTATTAAATGTGTAAATGCTGTCGTGTGCGGACCTGCAATTCCTGATACTTTTAATTTGATACTTGACGGATATATGCATTTTTGACACTCATGGAGGACGTTACCACTCGTGAACGTGTGCCGCACGTGATCCTTCATATCCTGTTTGCTTATGTCTGTCGCTGTAGGCCCTATGCTTTGCAATATATCTCGTGTACATGTAAAATGATAGTGTTACGGGAAAACCAGAGCAGGTTTTTAAATATCGCCTGACATCCTGCACCACCGAACCTAATATATAGAACACACTATCCGATATATACGCAGACGCACTCAGGTGAAAATCCTTTTGATCAGTTGAGTGACTGTCCAAGCCTCGCCGATTTTAACTTTTACTAAAAGAACAATGTAGAACAACCAAACACCATGTAAAAATTGTAACACATTATATGCCAGACCTTCTCGAGTGTAGCGAATAAACGGATTCTCTACATACTTTATCACGTGAACAAAAAATTTGTGACTTTTGTATTTGTGAATAACCATACAGACCACATAACCCAACTCATGTAAGCGATGCTAGAAGTAAAAACCGTTGACTATGAGTCGGCTAAAGTTTGGAACTTGCAAGAATACTGAGCTAAACTTTAGTTATAAACTACGACACACAAACAGAACTTCGATTAAAGTAACTTAAGCACAAATCCTGCAATTCTGGAATAATCTATTACAATAACACTCGTTTCACCCCATCACCGTAGTAAGTAAGCACTTGATGCTGATAAGTTGGTGTGTACCAAGTAAAACAACTGGTAATCTTAAACATTAAAATCTGGCTGGTCAGCGAAAGTAGTAAGCGTGGCCACTAGAAAGAGACAGAGTTAAAGTTAAGCACAAAGCAAAACAACAGGCTGTCTGTGTTCTGGCAACCACGGGTATCAAAACCCAGTTTCAAACGCTGTAAGTCCGCAAACATTCCGCTGAAAGAGAAGAAAATCGACATGAAAATAAAGGTCCATTTGCATAGTTAACTTCTTTCCAGAAACGGAAACACTAACTTATAAAACTGTTTATGAACTTGGAGTGTGTAGAACAGATAAATAATTTATTCCCGGTCTATAGGGTCTGCTCGTTTCCGCTACTGAACAGCATGACTGGTTGCTAACTAGATCTATATTTGTTGAACAATATTAGCAATGCGACCTTTATGTACATGTAATATTTATTAATTTTGTACAGCACAGTCACATTGGGTTATCTGCTGTGTCCACCGCAAAGATCGAACCCGGGACTTAAGGTAAGTCAACTATAAACATGCATACTGGTTATACCGGTAGAAATACCAAGAAGAGAAGTTCTAAAAATAACGTTTTCACGTTTAAAATGTGGACTACTTCCGGTCACATATGATATCAGCGGTCAACAAAATTTGTGACTGAATTGCAACGAAAGATATTGGCAAAAATGAAAACCAATTTGTTTGATTAATAGCTGGGTAAAAAATTAATCATCTGAAGCAATTTTGCCAAACGATTCTGTAAAGCGATAACACCTCGCACTTAAAAGTTATCTTACGATCTCGTCTTTTGAGAGATTTACAACTTCCAGTTGTTTATTATTCATGTTATAATAACTCAATTGTTATATTTGTTTTGCTATTTTCAGAGAACATACGAAAAGGTATCATTCATTCCGTAATGTCCGCTTACTACGTAGGCTTCATGAACACAAGGAAATATCTCTTGCACCGTGGCACCACACGCGTGAAGAAAATTCTCAATTAAATTTGTAAATACATTAAGTGTCAAAATAAACCATTACAAATACATTTTATTCCATACTCCATAGAACAATATTCTATTTGAAATAATATGAATGTGTTCCAAAACTAATGTTTACAAATAACGAAAGCACGTGGACACTAATAGACATCGAGACACATGCATAACATCACATCTGATGTATATTAGAAGTACTTATATATATCCAGACGTTCATAATTACATAGCAAAAAATATGTGAAAACACTTGAGGAACAAAAAAAGTATGGTCGCCATTTTCTGCCACCAACTGTTTGTTTTAAATTTCGCGCGAAGCTACATGAGGGCTATCTGCGCTAGCTGTTCCTAATTTTGCAGTGTAAGACTACAGGGAAGGCAGCTCTCATCACCACCCATCGCCAACTCTTGGGCTACTCTTTTACCAACGAATACTGGAATTGACTGTATAACGCCCCACGGCTGAAAGGGCGAGCTGATTATGATATTAAATTCGTTACCCTGGTAACTCAATTTGTTATTAAGTACAAAGTTACACAATGGGTTATGTCAGCTCTACCTACTGTAGGTATTGAAACCCAATTCTTAACGTTATAATTCCTCAGACTTACCGCTCAACCACGGGGAAGGATAATCTATTAATTTGAGTAAAAACAAATACTTTATTACACGTATATCGCTAAGCTATAAAACACACACAAAAAAACTTAATGATAAAAATGGATTAAAATTAGATAAAATACTTAAAATATCAGCACTACAAATGTAAGCAAAACACTTGATTTTAACTCAATATAAGCCGTATTGTCTGCCATGTATATAGACACAGAAGACTGGAAGAGTTACTCACAGAAATGTAATAAATAAAAGTGGTTAATGTAATATGTTTTATTTCAGTGTATGATATTCAATTCAACGGCAGTTTTACTTAACACATCAGAATAATCAACATCACCACGCTCCCGTGTCACCACAGAAAGCACGTGAAAATGAAATCGACGTCAAAGAGCATGACCTCAACTGGCCTTTTGTGAAATTGCCAATCGTGCTTTAAGTTGATAATACGTTCGTTGACACCTTAAAATGCAAACAATATGTCAATATGTCGTCAGTTTCTTTCAGTACGTGCATTTGGGTGCACGATTTTAGCAGGATCGTCATGTGCAGAATGTCCGATATTTATCTGCAAACTTCAAAATTTGTCAAACGTAAGTTTCTCGAATACGAATTTTAATTTGTTTGTTTCGAAGTTAAGCACAAAACAACACAATAAGCTATCTGTGCTTTACCCACCACGGGCATCGAAACCCGGATTTTAGCGTTGTAAGTCCGCAGACATGCTGCTGTGCCACTAAGAGGGGTACAAATTTGGAAAGAAATTCAGCCATTGAACACGTCTGTTTCTGTGTTGTAATAAATTACTTTATGAATATTAATCCTATATTTTAGTTGCTTCTCAGATATTTCAGTCTTACCTTATACTAATAAGTTACAAATAACTTAAGGCTACATTTTTTTAATTTCGCGCAAAGCTACACGAGGGCTATCTGCGCTAGCCGTCCTTAATTTAGCAGTGTAAGACTAGAGGGAAGGCAGCTTGTTAATTTTAAAAAAATGAGTAATTTGGGATTTTGTGAAAGTCCATTTACTACCAGAACCATGTTACTCACATCGTTCTTGTTCTAATAAGAGGTATATTTTACTTTTGCACTAAATAACCTAGTTGAGAAATAAAAAAACATTATTCTTGACAAGGATTTATAATTCAAGTGTTCATTTTGTTATATATATATATATATATATACACACACACACACACAATCTTTTTTTTATTGTGATGTAATACATGTATATACAAGTGTTTTCCTGACTAAACATTATTTTACAACCATAACGAAAGCTTAAGAATAAACTTTACGAACCTAGACTTACAAAACCCCTTATAAATATAAAGTACTGCGAATCACATTTGCGTGATATGGATTTAACAACTGTTATGTATTATGATTTATCTCGGCCGAACCTCCAATTTATTAGATTACGTATTACTAATTCAAACACCCTATATCTGAATTAAATTTTAATTTTAATTTAAAGGTTAATTAAACGTCGATATGTGTCAAATTTGTAATATTTACCAACAAGATTGATGCATTCAGTCTTTTTTATAATACAAATATATTTTAATATACAAACAATAGTACAATTCATATTAACGGTTATTATAAATAGTTAATATGAAGGATTTACAAACGTAAGTAATAATATAAAGTCTCCCTTCCGGCCTGGAACTGCCTTGATGTCTTACTGAGGGTTCACGATGAGGGAATTAATTTCGAGTTAACATGAATATAACTAACAGGGAGCTAATTAGCTCTCTATTTTTTATGGTCTCACGCCGCTGAAGTTATGTAATGTTTTCGTAAAAATATTGTTGTCCGATGTGAAATCACTGAAGTTAAACGGTTTTTAATGTTCAAAATCTATTAACTTCCCTGGTTAAATATCTGTAGTTTCCCGATTATAGCTTCCAAAATTTATAGTAGAGCAACTGTAATAAACCAAAAATAAATACTGTTTTTTTGGCTCGTCGCTTTATAAACGTCAGGCGAAGTTCTCGAATTTTCTGTTAGCAAAAATACTTAACGATATACTAGTGCTGTCGTAAAACATGCTTTACATAATAATTATATAACTGAAACAAAAATCGATATTAAAATAAATATATAACAGTAAATGCGTTACACAACATATTGCGCGTCACTCAATGTCATGTCACTTATATACGAGGGACGAGGAATCGAAAGTGTTAAAAAGCTTAATTAATAAAAACCTTCACAGTATAGGATTGAAAATGATTCATGTAGACATACATATACATCAAGTGATAGCAAACACGAGATGTTGAAACAGTGTTACTGTAGAATTTCAGCAACAACAAAAAATACGTGACAAAATCCAGATAAACACTTGGCCAAATTAATATTTTCTTTTTCAAAAAACTTAATTTTTGAGCAATACTAAAGTATACATACATATATATATATATAGAATTCTTATAAAGTAGGTGTACGTGATATGTTGGTGATAAATTCAAAGATAAGCGTAAGCACGTTCTTCAATTGCTTTCAAAATTATTATATATATATATATATATATATATATATATATTAGAACTTGTTAAACGAATGTACAACAAACGTTTGATGTTATATAGAGATCACATGCATATCATAAAATTATATATATAGTTCTCTTCTTCCTGTCAAAAGTCCACATAGGCCTATTCAATTACTTAAGAATTTCAATAGACAAGCTGGACCAGCTTTCCCTATTTCTATCGAACAAATATGCCATGTATAATTCATTTACAACTGTAATACGGGTTACTGCAGTCATATACTGTTCTCCAGCAATCAACTGGTCTTCTTTCTTCATTATATCCTCCATTTCTTTTGTCAAAGTGCTCTCAAATAGATTCAATTGCTTTAGAATCTTGCTCTTATGGAATTAAATTATTATTATTATCTCTTCTTCTATTGTTATTTTTACTCTGACAAATTAAACATTAGGCTTATCATTTCTACATCAGTTAATTTCACATTGAACTTTACCTTTGTTGTGACTTTGCTCTCTTATGTTTGTTTTTTTAATTTTGTGCAAACCTACACGAGGGCTTCTGTGCCAGCCATCCCTAATTTAGCAGTGTAAGACTACAAGGAAGACAGCTAGTCATCACCACCCACTGCCAACTCTTAGGCTGCTCTTTTAACCAATGAATAAAGGGATTGATTGTACATTATAATGCTTCCACAGCTGAAGGGCGAGCATGTTTGGTGTGATAAGCATAGTCTCTTCTGCTACTGTCTTTGTATTTCTGCTGTTTCTTGTTCATTTCATACTATTTATATGTTTATCACTAAATCGTCTGCTCGCTATATCCTCGACATCTATGAGTTACAAATATAACTTCCAATAGTTGCTTGTTTTTAACTCTTATAATATGAGCAAAACTGAGCAATTATAAAATATTCATTCACAAAATAATTAATGATTATCTACACTGAATAGTTTTATATCACAACACTCCTTTACAATAAAAATACTTGCAATGATACTACTAATTCACACTGTTTAATCCTCTTAAGTGAGTGCATTATTCTCAGAAGCCAAATATAAATGTTTTGATCAATTTGTTAATCAACTGAGAAACTAAAATAAGTAGATTACTCCATAGCATTGCTAAAATGATTACAGCTTTTACTTATTACAAACTTGAAATTATTATTTCAGTAAGAAAGTATACAAGTTAAACTAGAGGCAGAAACAGGTAAAGCCTATTTTGAACTTCATAATTAAATTCAAAACACAGAATAACAACCACGATTTGAGAGCATAAAAAATGCACATCAAATAGTTCTATCTTTTAACAAAGATGTAAAATAGTTTGGGAGTCAGCTAAGTTTTGCATGGCTGAATTTTTTACAATATTTTCTGGCAGTCATTTGAGCAAACTGGCCCCAAAAAACTCATGTCCAACAGTTACTTTATATAGCTTACCCTTAAAAATAAATCACAGGTTTAACATCTGCAATAAAAAAAATACACTTGGCTGCTTGCTGTATTTTCACACTCGTCTTTATTACTCCATTACTAATTCCAAATAATGGATGTGTAAAGAATTGTGGCTGAGATCTCTCCTTTATCTGCCAAAAGTCACTGTCTGGGGGTC
This sequence comes from Tachypleus tridentatus, assembly GCF_004210375.1. Taxonomy (NCBI): domain Eukaryota; kingdom Metazoa; phylum Arthropoda; class Merostomata; order Xiphosura; family Limulidae; genus Tachypleus; species Tachypleus tridentatus. The sequence continues at coordinate 216,904,554 of NC_134837.1, forward strand.
TTTTGTTCAACATCACAACTGATAAACTTGAACGGATAGAATATAACAGCCAGCAAATTGTTAGCTGGGCTGGAATATGACAATCAGTAATTGACAGGTAAGTAAAATCACATGATTTGATGCACCTGTAACATCATTAAAATGACTGTCATAAAATAAAGATTTGTTTGGACACCAGAATTCAACCTTTTGGAATTTGAGAGCCACACGGAACAAGCAATTTGTTTCATAATCCATCTGATTGTTGGAAGAAATTGAGTGAAAAAGATAAATACCATGTACACAGAAAGTAAATTACAGTGCTCTTCTTATAACGTGTGTTGCACAGAAAGAGAAAGCCAATCTTGAACAAGGTGGACAAACCGTAGTTATTTAAAGGACATCTGTAAGGGCAGCATATTAATTTATAAAGTAAATAGCATGAGACAAAAATGACCAGAGATATCTTTGAAGAATACTACTTGAGAAGAAATTGGTGCACATAAACAAGGGCTTTTTTCTAATGAACAAGAAAATTTTCTGGATTATTTGTTATATCACAAGTTATGAACTTCAAGGAAAGATACTGCAGACCCAATGACTTATAAACCTCAAATTTATAAAAACAGAAGTAGTTGAATCTGATTCAGAGTAGCCATGACAACAGAAACCAACAACTAAATTAGAAGTATTTTAGGATCTCAGCTGAATGACCATCTTAGATCTTACAAAGAACTTCAGTCTTCTACTTACTAGAATCAATCTGTACAGTTAAATGATCATGGTAAAATTAAATTATCTACCAGATACACAATGCCACTTGTAGTCCCACAAAGAAGACTAATAAATAGTAGAAATTTCATTATTCTGAGATTTTAAAACCTTCATGAACTGCCACACAATGAAATTTTATACCACTAAAACTCATTCCTTTAAAAAAGTACTTGACTGTGTACCTAGAAGGTGCAGTAATTATTGAACTATGTTAACTAAAAATAATAGAAATATAAAACAGGGGGAAACATAACCTAGTGCTATCCTTCTAATCTTTAGGAATGGTAACTACAGATAGTACAAGGTCTGTTCAAAAAATACGCGAACTGTTTGAATTGCGCGGCTCCAGTTGGTTCATTCTGAAATCCGCCAAACGAAAAAATCGCACTTCACTTAAAACCGCGTAGCTAATACACAAATGAAAATATCTGCAATCGGGAAATGGCGTCGTAATCAGCTGATCTGTGCTAACCTAGCGACACCATTTCCCGATTGCAGATATCTTCATTTGTGTATTAGATACGCGGTTTTAAGTGAAGTGCGATTTTTTCGTTTAGCGGATTTCAGAATGAATGACCTGAAAGAGCAACGACTTGCTGTAAAATTTTGTGTTAAACGTGGAAAATCTGCGACTGAAACTTTTGCTATGCTTAACACGGCTTACGGTGATGTTGCTATGAAGCGTACGGCATGTTTCAAGTGGCATGAACGTTTTAAGGATGGTCGACAGTCCATTGAAGATGATGAGCGTCCTGGACGTCCTTCCACGTCAACTGACGACCCACACGTCGACAAAATCAATACCCTGATGCGGGCAAATCGACGTCTGACTGTCAGGGAGCTTGCTGAAGAGTGTGAGATATCAGTTGGATCTTGTTACGAGATTTTGACCGAAAATTTGAAGATGCACAGCGTTGCTGCGAAATGTGTGCCTCAGAACTCGTGAGTTTTTGGCCAAACACTCAATCACTGTTGTTCCCCACCCCCCTACTCACCTGACCGTGCTCATTGCGATTTGTTCTTGTTCCCCAAACTCAAAAGACCCTTGAATGAAAGAAGATTTTTTGAGACGATTCCCGAGATTAAATCAAATGCGACGAAGGAGCTGAAGGACATTACAAAAGAAGCTACCAGGACTGTTTCAACAAGTGAAAACACCGTTGGGATAAGTGTGTGCGTTGGGGAGGAGAGTACTTTGAAGGGGTCCCAGACCTGTTCTTCTAAATAAAGTACATTTTGTTTTATGACATCAGTCCGCGTATTTTTTGAACAGCCCTCGTAAACTTCTTATTCTTTATCTAAAACAATCTCAATGTCTTCCTTTTGGAAAAGATCATTTCTATTAAAAATGAACACACACACATTCTCCTGTGACAAACACAACTGACAAATATCAAGGTGCTAATGTCTGCAACATGAGCAAAATTTTCATAATTCAAATAGATTTTGATAACCAGGATACACTTGCAGGCATAATTCCAATAAGTTATATTCTAAAACATTCATTTTAAAAGTTTTTTTCACAGTTTCTTTCAGCACCATCTTAAATTCATGGGTTAATAACTTCAGTAATTTCCATCTTTATTCAAATATGTAGTACAATAATATTTCAAGGCTTGTGAGGACTTTACAACAGAGAAAGCCTAGTTTTTTAGATATATGAATAATGTTACTTCTGCAGCCAGGCCAATCCAGTGTCAAGCTACAAATCCAAAATTAACATTTTCTTCAAAAATAAACAACAGATAAGATGGGAAAACCAGGGATAAATATCACTAGAACAGATACAAATAAACTGACATTTTATCTTAACACTTGGCAATTAGAAAATATCTAATGAGATAGAGAAAACTCAACAGAAACACAAACTGGAATTAATCAATCCCAGGACATAATAATGGTAGGACTTAAATCTAGGCAACCATAAAGAAAATAACTAAAACAACTAATTTTTAAGACCTCTTAATTAGGAAGATGAAGTTTCTTTAGGAGGAAGAATTAATACAGAGGACAAAGAAATTAGGACACACAGTATGTCAATGCATTTGTAAAAGCCTATGTGTCTACTTCAAATATATCTATCAAAGGGAAACTCATAGATGCAGTATATCACATTGTTATGTTTAGACATGATGAAACAAAACTCGAAATTTGTTTAAAAAGAAAACACTGAAAAAACAGAAATTCCACCCAACAATACCAGAAAAAGTATGAAAAAGAAAACCAAAAACTCAGATAAATCTGAGCAACTCTATCATCAGTCTGTCAAGGTCTATGGGTGTCCAAAGAAACAGAAAAAGGGGAGAAAGAAAATTATTCACAGTGGTTTCTTTTAACACAAAAATTTAAGTCCTGGATGCAACATAAATCAATTATAAAAAAAAGAAGCAGGAACAGGATGCAATAATAAAGAAATATTTGTGTTTATTTGGAACTAGCCATCCCCAATTTTGAACTGATAGACTAGAAGGAAGGCAACTAGTCAACATTACCCACCGCAAACTCTTCGGCTGCTCTTTTATGAACGAATAGTGGGATTAATCATCACATTAAAATGTACCTCTCCCATGACTGAAAATGGAAGCATGTTTGGTCTTACTGTTCTTTAAAGAGTATAATAATATTGTGAACATTTCCCGTTTTGTTAAACTTGCTAAATTAATTTTTTTTTTAAATTTTAAAACTGATTTTCGTTAAATTTTTCTGAAAATAGATATTCAAAATAATACAGTGTTAATAATTTTGTTAATTGTTTCGGGATTTTTTTGTAGCGATCATGAAACCAAATTGTACATCAGATACAATCCAAATCTCGGCGCTCGGAATTTACTTTTCTTACTTTAACCTGACTTCAAATAGTGAAAAATAGCTTTAATGTATTACGAAATTAAAAAAAAATATTTTAATTAAAATCAGTTCTATAACTTAAATAAATTAAACCTGATAGAATTTTATTTAAAATTATTTATTAAGTAACAATTTTTAAAGTGGGTTAAAAATCAATGTATAATTTATTAAAACAATAGTTTTTCAAGTTATGAATCAAACTTGTTCAACACAATTTAAAATTTTAATCCGTATTATTTTTTGGTGAGCAACGTAACCTATTACTAACTTTGAACGAGATCTAGAGAACATATATACTTAGCATCAGTGAATTTTTCAGATCAATGTGCAGGTACCTCGCATGCGCACAAACATGGGGTCAAAGTATTAATCCGTGACGCCCTTCTAGACAAACTGTTCATAAATCAACGAAATTTACACTCGTACCAATTTCTTATTGCCTAAAAACCTTCAAATAACTGATTCATCTGTGTAATTTATCGTACAGTACGTGATAAAACATATACCCTGAGTGATATACACTGCTGGCCAAAATCTTAAGGCCAATGAACATAAAGCAAAAATATGCATTTTGCGTTGTTAGACTCAACTACTTATTTGAGTAGAGCTTTTCTTATTTTCACCTTTCGAAGCTCTACTCAAATAAGTGGTTTAGTCTAACAACGCAAAATATATTTTTTTTTTTATGTTCATTGGCCTTAAGATTTTGGCCAGCAGTGTATATGGTTTAGGATAGCCTCAGTTCAAAGTTATCAGATTCATACTGACATATCATGAAGTTACTTACAATTATATTTACATGCTTAAAACCGTTTATTTCGGCAAAAACAACAAGATTTAATTTTATAAAAAAAAAAAACCGGAGTTATATATTTTCACGCGACACAAACGCAAATTTTAAGGTACGTTTGTTTTGGAATGCATGAACAAAAACGGTAACGCAAACCCTGAATTCAAAATTAGACAAGCGCATACTAGCAACATGAAGATTGAAAGGCTAAATGATCTAACCAGAAATACTAGATATTAGATAACAAGGAACTGTGAAATCAGATGTTAGTCACTTTTCAATTTAAAAAAACAGTCACACACGATCATGACAACAAAGAACAAAAAAGATGTAAAAAGTACGCGAAGCAAACCTTAAAAATTCAATTCAGAGATGAATTTCTACTGGAGAAGAATTAGGACGAACTTTCAACAGGATTTTAAGAATATTTGAGTGAAAGTAAAGGAGAATGTTTTAATATATTGTTCCACTCCACCTGCCATAACTAGTGTTTTGGTCCAGTACTAGAAACCATTAGACTGGCAGGGGCAGTAAATAATTAAATAATTTGTATTTGAAGTTTATATAAATTCATATAATTTGATTATTTTTTTCTATCATTTCATTTATTATGAGACAATTTTGGAAAATTATACGAAGAATACTTTCTCTTTTTTTATAACTTAAATTTGTTTTCACTCACAAAGAAACTACTTGTAACACAGGAAGCAGTGATGAATTAGCCAATAAAAAGACTCAATATTAAACCTGTCTTGTAACCAAAAGATGGATTATAAGATACAAAGAAGTAAAATAATCATACTGTACCAGTGTTTCTGATTTGTATCACACTACTGTTGATGTTTTATGTGAAATATATTAAGAGAACTAAAACTTCTTCAGACAGAACTGTTGTACAGTACGAGTGTGTGATGCATGTCTTGATGGTCTGAATATCAGACATCTGTTTTATCAGAATATTAGTACAACCTAAATAAATACTGGTACAATACAAACATGATGTAGATGATGCTTGGATAAATTTACAAACATATCCAATTACATTTCAGAATTGCCCAAGAGAAAGATCTTTTGGGAAAGGTGATAACAATTGTCCACATACATATGTAATAGTGAATATCAACCAACAAAGAGCAAGCCATGCCATATTATGATGAAAACATGTTTAAAAATGAGCTACTCCAATAAAACCATACTTAGTTATAGAACAACCAGGAAAGGAAAATACTCAACTACAACTATGCCGTCCAATTCAAAACATATTTGTTGGTAAACTATACAACTATCTATATTCATCATCCATATGGTTAAAATAAGATACAGACATCTGTCAAATCTTCTGTATCTTAAAACAAGTTGTCTATGCATTTGTTACAACTTTCAAAAACATGTAAGCAAAATTCTACTCTAAAACTATCTTAGAATAGAAGGCTAGAGATTTTTTAGTCCTAGTATTTTCTATGTGGAAAAACAGGGACACAGTATTGAAGTTTAGTTCTGATGGGAGCAAACTTAAAGTAAAAATAGTTTAAGTTACAAGTTGTAAAAAATGTCCTTTGATAACAGGATGTCTCAGATCAAAATTATTTATTAAAGGAAACCATCTAACAGCTTAAAGTCCAAAACTAAAGAACTTATGAAGTGTACCAAACCTATACTGATAGAAATAGGAAACATAGGCTTTGATGGGGCAAGATTTAATTTAAGGTAATGTGATAGAAAAAGCATTTAAAAAAGCCTATTGATGAGAAACAGATTACATCCATGATGAAATCAGTGAACAAGTAAATGTTAGAAGTCAGGTAAAAGCAGCAGTGTGTGTTCACTTCATGTTCTACAACAGCCAAACTAAAAAACTTATAACAAAAGCTCTAGTTGAGAGATTCCATCAAATACCGATTTTAAGTCATTGGTAATTTAATATCATTTCAATCAATTACCCATTTATTTAATTAATTTGAATATTTAATTTTGTTACAAATGATTTAGATTTCAGTTTCCCTAACCACAAATAGGAAAGTCATTTTTCATGACTTTTATTACTACTCATCATATTCGAGCATTAGAGCTTAGAGCAAATTATAATTCTGCAGATATATTAAACTCTTATGAGGGAAGGAGACCTAAAACATGTATTTTCTTGTGACCATCGGTTGATGCCATCTGCAAGATATTTCAGTTCTTACAATTTCTGTTTTATCATAACCTTTCTATCCAACTTAAAATATAAAGTACAGTAAAGCAGACATGAAAAATTAAAGTATTGTAAGAGAGAAAGTAATTTTACCAAAAAGTATTGTAGTTGAAATAGCACAACTAATCTTTGCCATACTTGAATATTAATTTCAGATCTGCCCCATAATTAAAGATACAAATACCAAAAAACAATAACACAAAATGATCATAACATATTAATTTAATGGGTAGATATAGCATACTTGAACTAGCTGCCTTTCTTCACTAAACTGTTTAACTCGTTCCTCAATTTTAGTTCCTCTGTTCTCCTTCTTAAGACTCTTCTGTCGTGGTGGAGGACGTGGTGGTTGATTTGGTGGCATGTCGTTGTATTGAAGTCTTGTAACAGGTGGAGTCACAACTTTACCAGGGCTATCAACAGCATAATGATGCATGTGACTTCCTGAAGGAGGTCCACTAACGGCTGTATTGGTACTTAACTTCACAGTTTCTAATAACCTTGGACTTGACTGGCTACAAGCAGAATGAAAACTTCCTGAAACTTCAGGAGACATCTCTTCTACTTCCATATGATATTTCTTGTTTTCTGTAGGATCCCTGGCAGGATTTCATGATGTTTCTGATTGAATGTCTGAGGAGACTGAAATGATGACAAGTTTTCAAAACTTGAACTTAACTGGTTGCATACTTGACCTAGAGGTTTAATGTCCCAATACTTTTTCTTCAATGTCAAATACTTTACACCCTACGAAAAATAAAAAAATAACACATTAAAACATATATACATATATAAAGAATCTATTACATGTATTTGAATATAACCATGTAACGACTAGGTGAAAATGTTGATTTCAATTTTTCATTACATTTTTACATTATACAACACCATATATACATACACATACATGTGGACTGATCTTTTGTGGTTAATACAATATTGTACTTTAGTCAAATTCACTTAGAGCTCTGGTTTATTTTCTGATTACAAAGTTACCCAGTGAAACACAACATACCCTGAGAGGCTGGTATATGTAGCAATAATATGTGTAAGAAAGTTGAAGGCCTTAATATGCTGAGTAATAAATATTTCAATGATACAATAACTGAATTATCCTGCAAATAGAACTCAAACATAAAACTAATAAATGAGTTTATGTTTTAAAAATTTGTTCTAACACTGGTTTTAAATTAGTTTCACTATAATTATTATTTTTATTGTCTTTAATAAAGCTCACAGAATCTGTTGAATTCACACCTTACATACTACACAGAACTTTTAAGAAAGTTCCATAAAAATATCATTAACAATATCTTATATTTTGAGATACAACAAATATATCAATAAAAAAGAGACAGTATACCATTATTATCAAATAAGTGGATTAAAAGTAACTAGAAAAGTTTTATGCCAATGAAATCATAGTGTGTTTACCTCTTCTTGTTTAATTGTGGCCAAAGTATTGACATAATCTTTAAAGTGGTTTCTAGCTTCAACTGAAATAAAAAAATAAAGTGCAATGAATTACAAGTAAGTTTGGCAAACATATATACTATGAACCATTTCATGGAGCAATCTTTTTTTTTAAAAACATGAATGAAAATGACCTGCATCTACTAAAGATATAGGAACACATCCCTGTATTATCAGATAGTGGAAAGCATTTCATAAAACAACACTACACAAAACAACATACAAAAATACAGATGTATTGCCAACATTAAGATTTGTCAATTCTATGAGGTACTGTATTAAAATATCGTACAGAGAATTTTAAAAAATATGTTGATATTATAAATAAAAGAGCTGTTATTAACCTGTTCATTAAAATTGTTCACACAGATTGTAAAGAGAAATTTAAAAAGCTTTAAGGCAAAAACAATTTAAGTTTTCAGTTTTAGTAATACTTACAAGAATCTCCCTACTGATGAAGATAGAAAGCCTATTAATCTAGCCATTTCTAGATGTTTTGAACATTCCTCTAAATTAATGTTTTACTTTCATAAACACAAATGTTCCTATGATAATGTTACTTAAGAAATTACCAAATTAATGAAGATAAAAAGCCTATTAATCTAGTCATTTCTAGAATTTGTTCAAAGTTATGAGACTTTATAGATGAAGCTCACAAACTCACTCTCATTTTCATAAATGTTTTCTGACAGTATTTTAAACACAAGATTAATTTTTGTGAGAATTTCAACAATCTTCATGTTACCAATTGTGGGATAACAAGTTTAACAAAACAAATCATTTTATCAGCCTTTTTACCTCTACTTTAATTACTTAGAGATTTGTAAAACAAGCTGCTATTGCATGGTGACTAATATTTGTTCTATCTCTCTCTTGAAGCTCTCACTATACTACAGTTAATACAACCTGTAAAACCATTTTCTATGTAGCATAACATTACATCATTAATTAAGTTACACTAGTTTCTGCTAATTACTGTCATTACGTCCTATTCTAAATCTTATTAACACTACGAGCTCTTTTGATTCTCATTACACTTTAATTATTACTTTCTACTGCCCACTCCTTGTTTAACTTAAAGTGAGAGGTTAGAGCTGCATGTCTTGTTAGACACATACACTATTATATGTTTAGTTTACTACTGTTCTTTTCATTACAGTTAAACTTTATTGTATTTTAATTTCAGTATCATTGCATTTTATTGTATGATACTCTTATTTATTATTTGTTTATTTTCATAAATATTAGATTGTTTGATGTATGACCTGTAATTTCTAGCTATCTGACTGTTTATAACTGAATAGTAATGTTATAGACATTTCTCCTGGTTGTCAAGCTACTCTAAAGTTACATTGGCAAAGCTATTTATAGGTCTTTCATTGTTCACAAAACACTATTAGGAAGATTTGTCATATATCGATGTCTTAGCTTTTCATGAAACATTAAATCTTTGACACTGCATGAAAAACTTCTTTAGTGTTACTTCCATCAGCATTATCAATCATATTGTTTGATATATGTAGTTTTATTATTTGTAATTTTTTATTATTGTACTTTTATTGTAGAGATTTTTTAGTACTGTTCACTTAGCATGTGGATTTAGGATTAACCAAAACATTTTACAGTTACCAAGCCTTATGAGACATTACTGGGATTACAGCCAAAATTATTGCCAACAGCAAAAGTACACAATTCACAAAACAATGCATTATAATATAAGTAATAATGTGAGAAGAGCATATGTAATTAGTTAAACTAGTTGCTAAATTTTACATCATTGACAGAGATGAAGGAATGGTCAACACATTATTTAAATTTGCTGATACTATGGATTTTAGTATTGCTGGATGCCAAGGGGTTGCTACTACCTTATAAAAAAAGGATTTGGATTGTTTGGTAAGTTAGACAACTAAATGGCAGATGAACTTGAATTATAATAAATGAAAGGTAAAGCATGCAAGATATAATTTTATGTATAAGTAAAATTTTGATGGAAATATCCTTATCAGTACTATGGAAGAAAAAAGACTTGATCTTCTAATTGAACAATTTCTTAAGCCATCAAATAAAGGTGCTGTTACTAGTGGTAGGGTGGATAGGATTTTATGTGTATTTACAAATGGTGAATATATGTCTAAAGATATTATAATATCATTTTATACGTCACATGCTGAATATATATCTAAAGATATTATAATATCCTTTTATACGTCACATGCTGAATATATGTCAAAAGATATCATAATATCATTTTATATGTCACATGCTAAATATATGTCTAAAGATATTATAATATTATTTTATAGGTCACATGCTAAATATATATCTAAAGATATTATAATATCATTTTATACGTCACATGCTGAATATATGTCTAAAGATATAATATCATTTTATAATACATGCTGAATATACGTCCAAAGATATTATAATATCAATTTATACGTCACATGCTGAATATATGTCTAAAGATATTATAATTATCATTTTATAGGTCACATGCTGAATATATGTCTAAAGATATTATATTATTTTATAGGTCACATGCTAAATATATATCTAAAGATATTATAATATCATTTTATAGGTCACATGCTGAATATATGTCTAAAGATATTATAATATCATTTTATACGTCACATGCTGAATATATGTCTAAAGATATTATAATATTTATTTTATATGTCACATGCTGAATATATGTCTAAAGATATATCATTTTATAGGTCACATGCTGAATATATGTCTAAAGATATTATAATATCATTTTATAGGTCACATGCTGAATATATGTCTAAAGATATTATAATATCATTTTATATGTCACATGCTGAATATATGTCTAAAGATATTATAATATCATTTTATATGTCACATTCTGAACATATGTCTAAAGATATAATATCACTTTATAGGTCACATGCTGAATATATGTCTAAAGATATTATCATATCATTTTATAGGTTAGTGTTTCCCAACTTTTTAGGCAGAACACTTTTGAACTCTAAAACTACTGATGGAAACCTTAAGAAACATCCTTGCATTAAGAAGATAAACCATGAAAAATTATCATCAGAATAATTTATTTTTTGTTTTAAAGTTTATTCTTTTAGCCACTGATCCATGGCTAAAAAATATCAATATCTGAAATCACTGTAATCTTACAAAATACTCACAAACTTAAGACTAGCTTGTTTCCTTGAAATACTGCATTGACTACCACTAAAGACTAACTTACAGCGAGTCATCAGTTAGACCTGTCCATAAACAAAATAGTCGTTGACAAAGAGAATACAGTATGGTATTGGGTTAACAAACTTTTAAGTCATACCTGTATTTGGTTTACTCTTTTAGTCTGAATACATTACACAAAATTTTCTTGCATAATCTCTGGAAATATATAATACAGAATCCCCAGAGTTCCATAAAACACACATTAATATAGATCATTGATTAGACCAAATGTGGAGAATTATGCTCTGCTCATTCTTAGACATTTTACCTTATAAAGAACACTAAATTATTAAAAATGGTTCAGAGGAGGAAAATTTCTTGAACAACAAGAGTTAAAGTGTTGATAAATCATAGTTTCTCATATTTTATCATGAGAATATTAGTGTGTTTGACCTTTGGAATAAATTGCTTTACAGGTAGTGAGCACAGTTTAAATGAAGGTGTGAACATATCCAAATGATAAGTACTGGCTTTGAGTGTCTTATTTTCATTTAAAATATAATCGAGTAATTGGAACAGCCTAGGCGGAAAAACAGTTCCTTGCTGATTTCAATTTAAATTATACTTGTGTAAAAATATATATAATAATATACTACTAGCACAGTAGTGACATATATTAGAAAGATTAGGAAAATTGTCAAAATTAATAACATAGTCATTAATCAAAAACTGCTATGTTATCTAGTAACACTAATTTAGTTATTTACTATTACCATTAATAGTAATACTACCAGTATCCCTTAGTTACTGTGCCAGTGTGAATTCACTAGTAGCATTACAATTTACACTATACCACAATTAGTAGTAACACCATTACAATGTTATGGATTTAATAAACCACTTACTTTGTCTTGCTTGATCTTCACAAAAAAAGTGTTTCTTGAAATGTTTCACTAAATCTTGATTTCTTACTTTTCCACCTTTACTTATAAAATATTGCCTAACAGCTTCGATACTTAACTCCCCATTGTCCTCCATTATAAAAATTGTAGATAAACGTGTAATCTATCGTTTGTTTATAGAGGGCGCTTTATGCCTTATAAAATCGTTATTTAATTAGAAAGGAATTTTATGGTATATAACGCTTTATTTTGGTGATGTTTTGTGGTACTATGTAGCATAAAACTACTGAAATGTCATAATAATAAATGACAGATAAATATAACGTTTCCTATAGTAAATATAAATTTATCATTTATAGTAGTAATCATAAAGACATTTTTCTGATATTTCGAAAAATTAACCCCCAATTACTCACTTTTTTTTATGCTGTTCCCTAACGTTTGGGGACCTAGTATGGCCAGATGGTTAAGGCACTTGACTCGTAAACTGAGGGTCGTGGGTTCGAATCTCTGTTGCATCGAACATGTTAGCTCTTTCAGCCGTGGGGTCGTTATAATGTGTCGATCAATCCCATTATTCGTTGGTAAAAGAGTATCCCAAGAGTTGGCGGTGGGTGGTGATGACTAGCTGCCTTGCCTTTAGTCTTACACTGATACATTAGGGATGGCTAGCGCAGATAGCCTTCGTATAGCTTTGCGCGAAATTCAAAAACAAACCAAACAAATAATGTAAAGAACATTACCTAAAAATGTGGAGAAATTACTAATTAGGCCCGGCATGGCCAAGCGTGTTAAGGCGTGCGACTCGTAATCTGAGGGTCGCAGGTTTGCATCCCCGTCGCACCAAACATGCTCGCCCTTTCAGCCGTGGGGGCGTTATAATGTTACGGTCAATCCCACTATTCGTTGGTAAAAGAGTAGCCCAAGAGTTGGCGGTGGGTGGTAATGACTAGCTGCCTTCCCTCTAGTCTTACACTGCTAAATTAGGGACGGCTAGCACAGATAGCCCTCGAGTAGCTTTGTGCGAATTTCGAAAACAAAACAAACAACACAAAATTACTAATTTTCTTTGCAAAATACATAGGGGACTCTAGCAGTAATGAATAGCTAACTGAATATATAAAATGGATCTTACTTTTCCGTGAAACTTGCTACAAAAATAGAAGGGTTTTGTTTGTGTGTTTTTTCTTATAGCAAAGCCACATCAGGCTATCTGCTGAGTTCACCGAGGGGAATCGAACCTCTCATTTTAGTATTGTAAATACGTAGAGTTACCACTGCATTAGAGGGGGACAAGAGTTTTGTTAAAACACATTTTAAACAGAGTGATTAATGGGGAGATACATAGATTTGTGTATTTGAAAAAATAAAATAAATAAATAAATATATATATATATATAATGATTGCGTGGCCATGGTATTTGTAAACTCAGATTTGTATATAGAGATAATATCAGAGGCCATATTATTACGTTATCATAACGTCACGACTGTAAGATGAGAATATATGTATGTAATAATTAAGATTAATATCCATGACTAAGTACTAGTATCGGTGGCTTAGCGGTAGTTAAGTCTGAAGGCTTATAACGCATGGCCAGGTGGGTTATGGCGTTCGACTCGTAATCTGAGGGTCGCGGGTTCGAGTTCCCGTCGCATCAAACATGCTCGCCCTTTCAGCTGTGGGGGCGTTATAATGTGATGTTCAATCCTACTTTTTGTTGGTAAAAGATTAGCCAATGAGTTAGCGGTGGGTGGTGATGACAAGCTGCCTTCCCTCTAGTCTTACACTGCTAAATTAGGGACGGCTAGCGCAGATAGCCTTCGTGTATCTGCTCGAAATTGAAAAAACAAACAAAGCTTATAACGCTAAAACTCGAGTTTTCGATACATGTGTTGGGCACATTACAGACAGCCCATTGTAAAGCTTTGCACTTAACAACAAACACGCAAACAGGACAAAGTACTCGTATAGCAAACTGTTACGTAATTCGCACTAACAGACTACCAACGTGTTCAAACAATTGTAACAAACACGTGAATGCGCTGTAACACTATACTTTTGCACAGGTTGGTCTAGTCGTACCTGGTAAAAACACCGTCATTGAAGTTATTTTGCGTCACCCTTATTTATATAACTTCTTATCCTTTGAGGAGCAACGTTGGTTTAAATAAAAATATATTATTTTATATTTATCTGGAGTGTAAAAGTAGTTTTTCTCTAACTTTTATCAAAATTGTAAATCCCTACAGTATGCATAACAAATTTTGAAAGACAGCGACAAAACAGACCCACTCTCACCACCAGTATATGACATAACATAATACACGACGTACGTAATCTGATAAGTATATATTTAATTGGCCACTGACTGAGATATATAATAATTATAAAAGTGCTTATTTTAATTTTACTGTCTTTCTAAGTATGAGAAAGTTTTAAAACTTTAACTTAGAAAAAACTTGATTGTGTTCAGTTTATTAGAATGAACGAAAACGTTTCTTTGCGGCAAACCTTGAAGCGTACATCGGTTTCTTTTCTAAAAGGGCCTGGCATGGCCAGATGGGTTAAAGCGTTCGACTAGTAATCTGAGGATCGCGGGTTCGAGTCCCCGTCGCACCAAACATGCTCGCCCTTTCAGCCGTGCGGGCGTTATAATGTACGGTCAATCCCACTATTCGTCAGTAAAAGAGTAGCCGAAGAGTTGGCAGTGGGTGGTGATGACTAGCTGCTTTCCTTCTTGTCTTACACTACTACATTAGGGACGACTATCGTAGAGAGTCCTGTGTAGCTTTGCGTAAAATTCAAAAAAGAAACAAACAAACAATCTTTTCTAATAACAAAGATATATGTCGGTAAATAATGTTAACATAACAATATGTGTCAGTAAATAATGTATAAGGGGAAGATTTACTGAGAGATTGTGTATTTGGACATCTGTTTTCAATAATAATAATGTAATTCGTTCTCAGGCATGGCTTGGTGGGTAAGGCGCTCGAGTCATAATCTAAGGGGCTATTAGTGTGATGGTCAATCCCACTATTCGTTGGTAAAAGAGTAGCCTAAGAGTTGGTGGTTGGTGGTGATGACTAACTGCCTTCCCTCTAGTCTTACACTGATAAATTAGGGATAACCCACATGTGGCTTTGCGCGAAAGTGAAAAAAAACAAACAAACAAACAAATCGTTCTGAGTAACAATAACACTTAAAAACCAAAGAATACATTAAAGAATCCATTTTCGGAGATTTTCACACGGTCATACCTGCTGTACGAAAGACTTCACGAAACAAATTACGTCACAGATTTATTAGTCTCGTACAAATTTTGTGGTTCTTTATAAGCTAAAGAATATTTTACATACCTAATAAGCAAAATATAGAGCTATATCAGGTGAAATAAATCACTAGTTCATTTCATCAGTAGAAAAAACAAACTATATATATGTGTGATTCTTATCCATATCAGTATTTGAATTTTCATCAATTCAAAGAGATAAGCTAGTGCTTTGATGAACTTTCTTTTCTTGGTGGTAACTAAGTACAAATTCAATGGAAAAAAGAGACTGGTCTAATTTTAGATTACGTATAAATAAATATGTAGCACTTCTAAAGTGTAGGTGCCTCCCTACACGGGTGGCGCAAGTGATCTCTTGGAATATAATGCAATATAGAAAATAAAGAGTTTGAATATATTTTTAAATAATAATAAGTAATTACTACAACACGTATAGCATTTTAATATGTATATGTGTGTTATGTCTCGTCATTTAACCTACTTTATCACTCATTTACAAACAGAGAGGGAGTTCGCGAGAAATCATGTTTATTGAACAGGGGCTTGGATGACATATGCTTGGGAAAGGTAGAATTATGTATAGTTATGGGCAATAAAATATTTCTGTAATTATTATATTTGTCACTAGATGACACCCTTATAAATTAAAATTATTTTATTTAATCATTTAATATATTGACGTATTTTTATACATGTCGCTCTCGCTCCGATTTAGATCATCCATTAAAATAAACGTTTTATTCTTGTTGTGGTAATTCTCCAGTACATAGAGTAAGTTTAGTAGACAAGGAATTTTCATTACTAAATACAATTTAATCACTTATTTCGTTTAGTACATAGTAAGTAATTTGACTAGTAAAGACAGGGTTGTTGTTTTTTTTCTGAATTTCGCGCAAAGCTATACGAGGACTATCTGCGCTAGCAGTCCGTCCCTAATTTAGTAGTGTAAGACTAGAGGGAAGGCAGCTAGACATCACCACCCACCGCTAACTCTTGGGCTACTTTTTATCAACCAATAACGGATTGAGCGTACATAATAATGCCCCCCCTTCGGCTGAAATAGCGAGCACGTTTGGGACGACCGGGATTTGAATCCGCGGATTACGAGTCGAACGCCTTAACCCACCTGGCCATGCCGGGCCAGACAGGGTAATTAAAACGCTATCTTATTAACTTAATTTAGAATTATCTAAACAATACCATATATAGAGGCTTAAAGACACAATAAAATAATGACAATTGAATTTGTACTCATTGATGTACACATGTTTTCTTACGCGTTTTTACTAGTTACTTGAAACGTCCTACACTATATACCGCTTACATTTTAATACAGCCAAACATGTCCAGAGTGATGGCAAGCAAAACCATAGCCCTTTATGTAATGCTGTGAAGTAACGTCAGACAATGACAAACAGTTTCTTCTAAGAAAACTAGATATCTTGCAAATTGTTTGTAATATTCGTTTTTCTTAATCTATTTTCAGTCCAACTTCCATTTAAAAATTAATGAAAGTTTAAAAACGGAGAAAGGAAACAACTATAATTTCTGTAAAAAAAAGTCACTGATGAAGTTAGTGAGAAAAGAATGAAAGTTTGAAGTGATAACTTGATCCATAAGAATAAAAAAAATCATTGAGATTAGCCTAAATACTTTACTGTGGCCAATGAAATATTTAGTTACTTCGATAACTTGTGTAAACCCCTAGACTTCTGGTATGTTAGTTCTATGACTATCAACATGCTGGCCCGGCATGGCCAGGTGGTTAAGGCATTCATTCGACTCGTAATCTGAGAGTAGCTGGTTCGAATCCTCGTCACACCCAACATGCTAATCCTTTCAGCCGTGGGGGCGTTATAATGTCACGGTCAATCCCACTATTCGTTGGTAAAAGAGTAGCCAAAGAGTTGGCGGTGGGTGATGATGACTAGCTGCCTTCCCTCTACTCTTACACTGCTAAATTAGGGACGACTAACGCAGATAGCCCTTGAGTAGCTGTGCACGAAATTAAAAAACAAACAAACAAACAAACAACCTCTTAAACAAAGATTACTATGTTTGCGGAATGGCATCTTATATGCGCGTGGTCTAAAAAAGGGTTCAAATGGAATCATTCTTAATTTTGAACTACTAACCACAGAACAGTAAACCAGCAGTAGCACACGCCTCACGAAGACTAAGAGTCGGTTCTCACAATCGAATTACAAAGTTGACTGTAACTTTTATTTCCTGCTCAAATGCGGTATTTATTTAATTACCATTACACCTCGTACCCTAAACACTTTAATCAATAATCTGGCAAGTTAGCCACTGACGAACGGGTGAGCTATTTTCAGCTATCTTAATATTAAATGACCCGGCATGGCCATATCATTATGGTGATCGACGCGCAATTTCAAATACCTGTCCCACCAAATATGCTCGTCCTTTCAGACGTGGGGCATTATAATGTACAGTCAATCCCACTGGTCGTTGGTAAAAGTGTTGGCGGTGGATGGGGATGATTAGTTGTCTTACGCTACTAAATTAGCGATGGCTAGTGCAGATAGTATTCGTGTAGCTTCAACGAAATTAAAAAAAAACGACAAAACAAATAAACAATCGAATTCATTTATCGACTTTTTCTCTGATTAGTAATGAGGTATCTATTTAAAGTAAAAAAAAAAACTTTAAAAATCCCAAATCAACATATTTATAGGTGGCAGCAGTATTCCAAGAATATGGTAGTATGGAGATAATTACTGGATATTTATTGCTTGTTTGTTTCTTGAATTTCGCGCAAAGCTACACGAGGTCTATTTGCCCTAGTCGTCCTTAATTTAGCAGTGTAAGACTAGAGGGAAGGCAGCTAGTCATCACCACCCACCGCCAACTCTTGGGCTACTCTTTTACCAACGAATAGTGGGACTGACCGTCACAATATAACGCCCCCACGGGTAAAAGGGCGAGCATGTTTGGTACGACGGGGATTCGAACCCGCGATTCTCGGATTACGAGTCGAACGCCTTAACCCACCTGGCCATGCCGTGCCTGGATATGTATTATACAAGCAATAAGAACATTACAAACGAAAAACAGCGACACCTTTATTATGCTGAAGAAGGTGAAGAAAAGTCATTTTGTACGAACACCTTATTCTTGATACACAAACGCGAGTTATAAAATTCCAAACGTTCTCCACACTTAAATGGAAACAGGTACAAATTTAAAAGTCTAATAAGTCATGGGGCAATGTACAAACGTTATGATAAACTTATACGTCAACAAACGTCCAATTCGTATGCTTTAAAATAATATATGAAGCAAACAATACTAAAACAAATAGTTATACCGGAATGTGTTATTTACTGATTTATACAACTGGGAGTGTTCAACGTTTTATCTTAAGTTGACAATAACCAGTTGTTAATATATTCAGCGCTTCGTTTCCTTTTTCTTCCTTTCATTTGCCAATGTTCAGTTTTATATTTTTAACTTATAACTTTCAGTAGTTAATACCTTAAGATAATATTACTTTGTGATTTCGTTCTTAAGCTAGCGTTGTTCAATAGTTTCTACATTAAGATGGTTATTTATAAGAAATTTGTTTGTTTTCTAACAGAAAGTTACACATTAAGCCATATGTATTCTCTCCGCCACGGTGAATGAAACCTCGGATTTTAGCGTTTTGAGACCATTAATACGGGTGGCCAAGTGGTTAATCCATTCGACTCATAATCTGAAGGTCGCTGGTTAGAATCCCAGTCGCACCAAACATGCTCGTTCTTTCAGACATCATGGCGTTATAATGTGACGATCAATCCCACTATTCGTTAGTAAAAGAGTAGCTCAAGAGTTGGTGGTGGGTGGTGACAACTAGCTGCCTTCCCCCTAGTCATAAACTGCTAAATTAGGAACGGCTAGTGCAGATAGCCCTCGTCTAGCACAGCGCGAAATTCAAACCAAACCGTTAATACGGAGGGTCTGATATTATACTGCTCACGAGAAGTATAAAACACGTATATAACACTTTTTACATATAAATGTTTGGGATTTATTTACAATGCCAAGCGTGACCCATTGGTTATCATGTTCGGACTGTGAATCTAACGGCTCACGAGTCATGGAGTCTTGCCCTAAAAACACGTCCCTGAATGTTAGTGTGCTGTAAAAGTGATAATCAAAACCCACTATTCGATCAGACAAGAACAGCTCGAGTTGTCACTTTAACACATTTTCCCCACAATTACGTTATTCTTTTTTTTTTTTTTTTTTTTGTTGTTGTTGAGAGCAAAACTACATACAGGTGACCTGTCTGCACTGTGACAGGGATCAGTCCTTGAGGTTTTGGGATTCTAAAATGTGAAATCACCGCGGTGATCGGATTCATTACTACTTTGATCTAAAAGATTTATAAGACTTGCAAACTTAGAAAAAAAAAGTGATTTTTGCAAGAATTATATTGAAGTACATTATTCGTAGCAAATGCAATATATAGTTTTAAAGGAGCAATAAGAATATTTTATCTGTAAATAGATGAACACTCAATGTTCTAAAATAAGACGGTCGACGTTGGTCGAAAAGGTCTTATACTGAAGTACTTACGACAAGAGAAAACTGTACTGATAATTACTTCATAAGGGATTTCCTTTGCATTCAAATAAAAATGAAATAATCCGATGGTTTACTTGCATGCATGCTAAATGTGTTTAGTTTTAGCTAACCATCTTTCCCTTTCTACTTTAAGGCCCCGCTAATACAGCGGTAAGTCTACGGATTTGCAACGCTAAAATCAGGGGGTTCGATTCCCCTCGGTGGAGTCAGCAGATGTGGCGTTGCTATAATAACACACACACACTACCTTGAAATGAAGAGAAGGTTAGAGACTTTAAGGCTAAATCGATGAAAACATTTGATTTCAGTAATTATTAAAAAAAGTCTTTCATCAAATATTCAACATATGAACAGTTAAAAACAGTGTAACGTTAAAATAATTTCACAGTAAATAACTTATCAAAACAGGAACCAATTCTGAAATGACCCTACGTGTTTCGGTGTTATTACATCACCATCTTCAGAAGTAAACTAAAGTCATGACTAAACTTCAACTCTTGCTTCTGAAGTTGGTGGTGTAAGAGTTGAAATTTGGTCATGACTTTGGTTTACTTCTGAAGATGTTGGGTGACATAACAACACCAAAGTGTATAGAATCGTTTTAAGGTTGGTTTCTGTTTTAATAAGTTATTTATTGTGTAATTATTTTAGCGTTGTGTTCTTTTATATTATATTATATATATGTAATTCAAGGTATTTTAATAATTATGGCAAATTAATGCTCTAGGCCAGGAGTTACTGATATTTCTATGAAAATGCCACTCACAAAAAATTATAACTTTTTTAAAATCTGAATGAATTATTGCAACCTATCTATTTTTATTTGACAACACATTTGTACAAGTTGTCTTCTAACAAATAGAAGGAACTCCAATGGAGTAAGTTCAGCCTGCATGTTGCATATTTATATTTTTTCAAACCGGAATGTTCATACATAACAAATCTTAGTAAGAAAGACTATAGTAAGGCTTTGTACAACAGTCGCACTTGTAGACATATTGATAACACTCCGATAGCTAATTACCAAGGTTTTCTTGATATAGCTGTGTCTACGAAGGTCATTCTTTCACTAAAAACAAATCACGTTACCTAAGTTTAGGTATCAGTAATGCCAAGTTCAAAGTTTTCACTCAAACAAACATTTTTAATTTTGAAGTTATAAATATTACAAACAAGTCGTATTTTGTTTGGTTTGTTTTGAATTTCGCGCAAAGCTACTCAAGGGCCATCTGCGCTAGCCGTCCCTAATTTAGCAGTGTAAGACTAGAGGGAAGGCAGCCAGTCATCACCACCCACCGCCAACTCTTGAACTACTCTTTTACCAACGAATAGTGGCATTGACCGTAACATTATAATGCCCCCGCGGCTGAAAGTGGGAGCATATTTTGGTGTGACGGGGAATCGAACCGGCGACCCTCAGATTACGAGTCGAACGCCTTAATCCATCTGGTCATGCCGGGCCACAGGTCGTATTATTATTTACAGCTAATTAGATACTATGGAATTTGTTCATCATTACAAAACTTCACAGACATAACTCATCCTGATCTTAACAAAATTTTCTTACAAAATTCATTCAGTTTTGCGATCAAATTAAGACTTCTTTGCGCCGTTATTTTCTTGGTACGCATGTTTAACTAACCAACTTCCTCACTGGGTATTTCAACACAAAGATCTGTGATAAAATTTAAGAATATTTTCTTCCTATTCGTTACGGGTTCAAAAGCTTTACAGAATATCCCGACATTCTTAAAACTTTCACGTCTACTATTTACTTTCTTTATAACATGTTTAAGTTAATATCCAAAGGAGTTAGTGTACTGATTGCACTGCACAACAACTTTTTTGAAGAGTTTTGCTTCCTGAAAAGTTATTGGTGATTGTGACAGGTACCTGGTGGGTATGCATACATATATTTTTGGTTTTACTTCATCACGTAGGAACTCTGAGGAATAGACAGTTAACTGTTTACCGGCAATAACGTATTTAATTGCGTTTATGTTTCTAATACGCTATTAAGTTCAACATAATTAAAAGTGTTTTGCTCCTGATTTTCGTGTGTATTCAATGTCCGGTGCACCACGTTGCAATATCTAACAGTAGTCAGCAAGCATTGACGGATTCCAGTTGCCCTGATATCGTTTCTCTATTGTAGCAACGTCCTGGTGAAACCTTTCACCATGTTCGTCACTGACAGCAACGAGATTTGCGGAGAAGAAGTCCAAGTGTGAGTGGAGGAAATGAATCTTGAGTGATATGCTGCACTTCATTGTTTTATATGCTTTGAGAAGTTTGTCTATCAGCTGAATGTAATGTGGGGCTCTGTAATTGCCAGAAAAATTGTCAACAACATCTTTGAAGGCTTTCCAGGCAATCTTTTCCAGCCCAACTAACAGATCTTCAAACCGCTTGTCACTAATAACATGTCTGATCTGAGGGCCAACAAAAATGCCCTCTTTGATCTTGGCCTCAGTTATTCCTGGAAACATCTGTCTTAAATAACGAAAACCTTCGCCTTCTTTGTTCATTGCTTTCACAAAATTCTTCATAAGTCCCAATTTTATGTGAAGAGGAGGCAAAAAAATCTTTGCCGGGTCGACAAGCGGTTCATGCGCCACATTTTTCTGTCCTGGAATTAACTTTTTACGGAGTGGCCAGCTCGGTCTGAAATAATATGACTCTTTGGCACGACTGTCCCATTCACAGATGAAACAACAGTACTTTGTATATCCGAGCTGAAGTCCCAGTAACACAGCAACAACTGTCAGATCTCCACAGATATTCCAGTTGCACTTGCTGTACTGGATGTGCTTCAGCAACATTTCCATGTTCTCGTAAGTTTCTTTCATGTGTGCTGCATAGCCAACAGGTATTGAAGAATGAACGTTATCATTGTGCAACAAAACAGCTTTGAGGCTTAACACTGATGAATCAATAAAGAAACGCCACTCTTGCGAGTCATGGTCACAACCCAAAGCAGAGAACAATCCTTCGATGTCAACACATAAATAGAGACTGTCAACTTGTGCAAAGAATTTGGTTTATCATCTTGGCGGCTTCGAAAAACAGAAATTTTCGTACCTGGTGATAGCAAACACCATTCCTGCAGTCTCGAACCCAGCAATTCGGCTTTTGCTTTTGACAGACCCAAATCTCTGACCAGATCGTTTAATTCTGACTGTGTTATGAAATGTGGATCGCCTGAGGAGCACGGTTCAAAATCCGGATCAATGTCACTGCCAGTTCCCTGCATTGTAGTTTCTTCATCTGGTTCGTCTAAGGTCCATTCCTCTGGTGGTTTCGGAGTTGGAAGACTGTCGTCATGCGGCACGGGTATCCTTGCTGATGGCAGATTAGGGTATTCACTTGACTTCTTGTTTTTGGCAGAGGAACCAAACACATTAGTCAAACAGAAGTAACAGTCCGTCACATGGTCTTTCTGTTCTCGCCATATCATCGGGACAGCAAACGGCATTGTCTTTCGAGTGTCTCTGAGCCAAGCTCTCAGACAGACAGCACATATTGCACAACAAATGTGAGGCGCCCATTCCTGGTCTTGATCACCAATTTTACAACCGAAGTACAGATGATATGCTTTCTTCACAAAAGCAGTCATGAGTGTCTCTGATGAACAAGCGTATACTTGCCACATATATAGCAGAATGTATTGCGGCTGTTACGACATTGATGTGACATATTGATCGACACCAATCGTCCTGTAAAACGTCTATAACATCTAACTTACTTGTTACAGTGCTACTGAGGCAATGCTATATTCTGAAACAATACGTACACACTGTAAGGTCTATATTAATCCAATGAGCAGCATCTGTGTATGCAAGCCACTTTATAGCCTGCTGAGACAGTGTCAAGCTGGCTACGGCATGCCCAGACATGCCCGGGCTGCATACTTCCACAAAACAGCTTCCAACCTAGCCTGATTTCATGCCTGGACATGCCCAGACTGCACAAAACATTGTTCATAAGTCTCTTGGAGAAACAAAAATTTTTGGACACAAATATAAGGAAAAACATGACAAAACTGAAGATTTCGATGAAACGATACGTTATGGGCAAATTTGGATGTGATTTTCGTGATCAGCAGCCAAAACTCTATAAGAAACACCCAACAGCGTTCAAGAAGCAAAACCTTTGTTGTGAAGTTTGTTTAAAATGTGTACATGACAACAGTTATTAATTATTTAACAAGAATGAGTTAAATGCCAGTATGAAATCAAAGTTTCGCGTTATATCTATTGTAAGTTATTATGATATACAAATTTGATGTTTTATTTTGAATAAAAAACAATACAAAACCTTTGTGTAATAAGAATATGCAATTCAGCATGTATTTGACGATAACCGGGGTTTAAGTTCTGGTTTCTAAAGTGTGGGAAAAGAGGAAATACTGTTCTACATACTGCGGAAGAATTCATCCAATGCTTAGTATTATATTTGTTGGAATAAGAATGGATCAGTTTCCCATTACTGTCACATGTGAGGGAACATATTCCAAATGTAAATTACGCCCATGAGAATGACATTAGGCTTTATTTGTTTGTTTCTTGAATTTCGCGCAAAACTACACGAGGGCTATCTGCGCTAGCCGTCCCTGATTTAGCAGTGAGAGACTATAGGGAAGCCTAAAAGGGTAAGCATGTTTGACACGACGGGTATTCGAACCCCTGACCCTCAGATTGCGAGTCAAGCGCATTAACCACCTAGCCATGCCAGGGGGCGTTAGGTTTAGTAACTTTTATTTCAACAAGTTCTTTAGTAAAGGAATACCAAGACAATTATCACGATAAATGAGTTGGTATATTTTAAAAACATAATTTTAAGCCTAGTTCTCCTTCTTTAGACATGGTTCTTCATAAAGTAGTTCGTAAAAATGTAATTATATTACGGCTTTGAAACAAAGGAATTACAGTGAATTTCACTTCTTTCAGCTATGGCTAAGCTGAATTATCTTCTTTTTCATAAAATTTTATATTAAATTTCTTAACAGGCGTAATCAATGCCTTTTTCTTAACTCCATCTTTAAAGGTTTCTGTACATACAATTGTGATATCATGTTCCTGTTTTCGTTTTAGTGTGAAAGGTAACTGTTTTTTACAGTGTAATTGAAAATGATATTATACATATGAATGCAACGTCTTCTAGTTGTCCATTAATGATTCGCATAGATAATGACTTCTTTTGTTAACGTTAATTATCCTTTTGTATTTCCGTGTATCGCATAATTTCCAGTCATTCTTTATTTACTTTACAAACTTTGAATGCCATATTCCCACAAACAATTGTTTCTAAGTTTCAGTCTATCCACTTTGCAGCTGAGATATGATTCGGTCTGTAGATAAAGCTAGACACGGCCTAGTGGTCAGCTGCCGAGATGCAGCTCGAACAGTCCAGGCCTCAAGACAGGAATACATTTCATACCTTTAGCCATGGGCGTGTTATACGTATAGAGGTGGACGTTGTTGGCTAGCTGTCTTTCAGTTGTCAGTTGTTCAAAATTAAGTATAACTTTTTCTAAAATCTCAACTACATGCGTGCGTAAAACATACTTCATTCTTCGTTTCAATTTTAAATCTTATTAGCAACGTTGACTTTTCTTTTCATGTCCGCTTACTTTCTTCTTCTTCATGATTCCACACAAATTCTATTATAACCACTTTATTGTTCAACCTCAATTCCTTTTCAGAAAAACTTTCTTTTTGTTTATTGTTCAACATCAAATCTTTCCCAAGAAATACTTTATCTTTATTTTTCAACTAAAGATCTTGTTGGGAAGAAGATTACTTTTATTTACTTGTCATCCTCAGTTTGTTTATTGATCAATCTTAAGTTATGTTTTGTTTGTTTGTTTTGTTTTGGAATTTCGCACAAAGCTACTCGAGAGCTATCTGTGCTAGCCGTCCCTAATTTAGCAGTGTAAAACTAGAGGGAAGGCAGCTAGTCATCACCACCCACCGCCAACTCTTGGGCTACTCTTTTATCAACGAATAGTGGGATTGACTGTCACATTATACCGCTTCCATGGCTGAAAGTGCGAGCATGTTTAGCGCGACGCGGGTGCGAACCCGCGACCCTCGGATTACGAGTCGCACGCCTTACGCGCTTGGCCATGCCAGGCCCTCTTAAGTTCTGTTAGGAGCATTTTGTCCTTAATAATCTTTAAGATTTTAGGCAAAGATTTTTGATTTATTATACAACAATTGATTGCTGTTAGAAATTAATTATTTTAAGTGATTTTA
This sequence comes from Tachypleus tridentatus, assembly GCF_004210375.1. Taxonomy (NCBI): domain Eukaryota; kingdom Metazoa; phylum Arthropoda; class Merostomata; order Xiphosura; family Limulidae; genus Tachypleus; species Tachypleus tridentatus. The sequence goes on from NC_134837.1 coordinate 216,930,833, forward strand.
CTTCAAGTATTAATCTTAATTCAATCTTTTAACTTCATATTTTAACCTAAATTTACTCGTTTAACTTCAAGCCTTAATCTGAATTCACTGGTTTTACTTCAAGCTTCATCATCATAACGTTCATTCAATAACGGAAATGTTTTTTGTACTTGGACCAATAAGAACGTTTTAGCAGTGGCTAATTCAGATGGCCTTATTCCCTTCCCCCTTTTGGCCACAATAAAAACAATTTATGTGCAAATATCCACTTTATATATTTGTATATTGATCTTTGGTTTACATTCATTTTGTAATCTAATTACCAAATGTATGCTGAAGAAAGAGGTCAGAAGCCAATTAAAGCCAATGCAACTCCCTAACATCCCCTTAAGCACTTGCTCGCGGGATCCTTCTCACCCAGTTGTTGATAGGTCTAGATCCTACACTGCTGAATGAAAGAACCGAAAATTATAAAACATTCAGCTACAAGTCGCGATGCAAACCTTTTTTTCTTTTACTCATAATTCAGCCTTAAGTCTTCAGGAGAACATTCTCTTTTAACTTATGTTCCAGTCTGAAGTCTTTAGAATAATTCTTTTAATTTATTGTCATCCTCAAGTCCTGTTTTGGTTTGATTTACAGTCTACCTTAGCGTGTTAAAGACAACTGTTTCTTTCGACTTACATACAGTACAGTACTGAGTCCTGAAGATAATATTTTCTTTTGCCTTAAGTTTCAACCTAATTCCTTAGGAGAAATATTTCTTATGACTTACAATCTAGCCTCGAGTTCTGAGTAAACTTTTTATTTTGATTTACCACTAACCTTAAGCTCTGAGGAAAACCTTTTATTTTATCTTGCAGTGCATTCTTGAGTCCTGAAGATATCAGTTTTTATAGGGACTATTTAGCTACCAGTCACTTAAAAAGTTTTCTTTTTTCTTATTACACAACTCCAAGTCCTGGTGAAAACAATATTTTTCGTTACTACAGTTTCTTTGAAAACATATTAGTTAGTTTGTTTTTTCACCTACTTTCCAGCCAAAAGAATTTTTGTGGTTTAGTTTTCATCTACCATCACTAATTCTACCAAGAAGTTTTTATGTCCCAGTTAAAGATGTACGATTTATACTCTTAAATACTGATAACAATATATAATACAATTATTCTTTAGCTCCAAGGTTTTAGAAGTATATTATTATTTTCAAATAATATTGAGTCTCAAAATTTAATAAAAAGTCAGATTCCATTCGCTTCATGACTTATGCTCCCCAATGGCATAGCGGTATGTCTGCAGTCTTACATCGCAAGAAAAAGGTTTTCAATACCCGTGGTGTAAACAGCACAGACAGATTATTGTATAGCTTTGTATCTCAAAAAAGGCTGGTATGGGTATTAAAACTGTCATTAAAACAAAGTAAATATCAACGTTTTGATCTTCTTACGTTATCTTCAGGTTAAGAAAAAGTTAACCTCAAGATGAGGTACATTTTTACTTCAAGTTGGCTTCCCGCCAGCACGAATAGTATAGCGTTTTGCTTAATTCCAACCAACCAACGAATCATGACGATAACTTAGATTTTACACACAGAAAGAATAAACGAAAAAACAAAGAAACCACTATAATATAAATGTATTGACGACAGCAAGCATTTACACTATTTACAAATCTATTTATCAATATGAATACACAAACACACAGCTCATCTTCAACATGAATAAAAGCGCAAATTCTCACAGATATTCACCAATATGAATAAAAGCATACGTTCACACAGCTATTTACCAATATGAATAAAAGCATACGTTCACACAGCTATTTATCAATATGAATAAAAGCATACGTTCACACAGATATTTACCAATATGAATAAAAGCATACGTTCACACAGCTATTTATCAATATGAATAAAAGCATACGTTCACACAGCTATTTATCAATATGAATAAAAGCACACATACACACAATTACTTATCAATATGAATAAAAGCACATATTCACACAGCTATTTATCAATAAGAATAAAAGCATATATTCACACAGCTATTTATCAATATTAATAAAAACATAATCACACAGCTATTTATCAATAAGAATGAAAGAACATATTCACAAGTGATTTGCCAAAATGTATAAAAGCACACATTCACACAACTGTTTATAAATATGAATAAAAAATCACATTTACGCAGCTGTTTATCCATATCATGAAAGCACACATTCCCACAGCTATTTACCAATATAAATAAAAGCACACATTCACACATCTATTTGTCAGTATGAATAAAAGCACATGTTCACAAAGCTATTTATCAATATGAAAAAAAGCACATATTCACACAACTATCACCAACAGGAATAAAAGTATACATATACACAACTAGTTATCAATATGAATGAAAGCATAAATTCACACAGCTACTTATAAACATGAATAAAAGCACACTTTCACATAGCTGTTTCCTGATTTGAATGAAAACACAAACACATATTCACACATTACTTGTTAATATGAATAAAAGCACACACATACACACAGCTACTTGTAAATATGAATAAAAGCACATATTCACACAGCTATCCATCAATATCAATAAAAATAAGTATTGACATAGCTATTTGTCAACATGAATGAAAGCACAAATTCATACAGCTATTTGTCAATATGTATAAAAACACACATATGCATAGCTGTTTATCAATATCAATAAAACCACACTTCACACAGCTATTTAACAATATGAATAAAAACACACATTAACACAGATATTTATCATTGCAAATAAAAGCACACATTCACATTACTATTTATCAATATGAATAAATGTATTGATTCATATAACTATTTATTAACATGAATAAGCAGCACATATTCACACAACTACTTATTAATCTGAATAAAATGACATTTTCACATCTACTTATCACTATGAATAAAATAGAACATTCACATAGCTGTTTATGAAAATGAATAAAAGCACACATTTATAGTTATTTATGAATATCAATAAAAGCATAAATTCATACAACTATTTATCATTATGAATAATAGCATATATTCACACAGTTATTTACCAAAATGAATAAAAGCATATAGCCACACAGTTATTTATCAATATGAATTATAGAACACCTTCACACAAGTGTTTATTAATATGAATAAAAGCATACATTCAGAAACCTATTTATCAATATGAATAAAATCACATATTCACTCAGCTATTTACCAATATGAATAAAAGCATACATTCACACAACTATTTATCAATGTGAATAGAAGCACACCTACCCACATCTACTGATCAATATGCATAAAAACACACATTAACACAGCTATTTATCATTACAAATAAAAGCACACACTCACACAACTATTTATCAATATGAATAATAGCACAGCTTCACACAGCTATTTATCAATGTGGATAAGAAGCATGTATGTCACAAAGTATTTATCAATATGACTAAACGCATATATTCACACAAGTATTTATGAATGTGAATAAAAGATCATATTCACACAGATATTTATCATTACAAATAACAGTGCACATTCACAAAGATGCTTATCAATATGAATTAAAATGCACATTCACATAGCTATTTTTTAATATAAAGAAAAATCACATTCACACAGCTATCTACCAATATAAATAAAAGCACACATTCACACTGCTATTTATCAGTACGAATAAAAGCACACAATCACACAGCTATTTGTCAATATCAATAAAAACACATAGTGACTTAGGAACTTATCAATATGAATAAAAGCATATATTCACACTGCTATTTATATAAAAGCACCTAGTCACACAACTACTTATTAATACGAATAAAATGACATTTTCACAGCTACTTATCAATATGATTAAAAGAACACATTTACACAGTTGTTTATGAAAATGAATAAAAGTACACTTTCACACATCTGTTTCCTCATATGAATGAAAACACACATTCACACAGCTACTTGTAAATATGAATAAAAACACACATACACATAGTTATTTATCAATATGAATAAAAGCACACATACACAGTTACTTGTCAGTGTGTATCAGAGCACATATTTACACAACTATCTACCAATATGAATCAAAGCCCACACTTATACAGCTATTTATGAGTCTGAATAAAAGTACACATTCACACAGATATTTACAAATATTCACACAACTATCACCAACAGGAATAAAAGTATACGTACACACAACTACATATCAATATGAATGAAAGCATATTTCACACAGCTACTTATAAACATGAATAAAAGTACATTTTCACACAGTTGTTTCCTCATATGAATGAAAACACACATTCACACAGCTATTTATCAATATGACTAGAAGCACATATATACAAGCTATTTATCAATATGAATGAAAGCATACATTGTCACAGCTATTTATCAATATAAATAACAGCACACTTTTACACTGTATTTATCAATATGAATAAAAGCACACATTCACACAGCTATTTTTCAATATGAATAAAACCACATATTCATACAGCTATTTTTCAATATAAATAAAAGCACATATTCACACAACTATCACCAACAGGAATAAAAGTATACATACACACAACTACTTATCAATATGAATGAAAGCATATTTCACACAGCTACTTATAAATATGAATAAAAGTACACATTCACACAGTTGTTTTCTCATATGAATGAAAACACACATTCACACAACTATTTCTCAATATGACTAAAAGCACATATATACACAGCTTTTTATCAATATGAATGAAAGCATACATTTTCACAATTACTTGTCAATATAAATAAACACACATTGTCATTGCTATTTATCAACATGAATAAGAACACACTTTCACACTGTTATTTATCAATATGAATAACAGCACACATTCACACTGCTATTTATCAATATGGAAAAAGCACAAATTCACCCAACTATTTTTCAAAATGAATAGAAGCACATACTTACACAGGTATTTATCAATATGAATAAAAGCACACATACATACGGCTACTTGTCAGTGTGTATCAGAGCACATATTTACACAGCTATCTACCAATATGAATCAAAGCCCACACTAACACAGCTATTTACGAATTTGAATAAAAGTACACATTCACACAAATATTTACCCATATGAAGAAAAGCACATGTTAACACAGCTATTTGTCATTAGAAATAAAAGCTCACACATCTATTTTTCAATATCAATAAAAGTATAGATTTATACAAGTATTTACCAACATGAATGAGAAGCACATATATCACACAACTATTTATCAATTTGAATAAAATCAGAAATTCACACACCCATTTGTCAATTTGAATAAAAGTACATATTCATACAACTATTTAATCATATCAGTGAAAGCACACATTCACACAGCTATTTGTTAATATGAACAAAAGCAGATATTCACACAGGTATTTACCACCATAAATAAATGAACACATACACAGAGCTACTTATCAATATGAACAAAAACACATAGTGACTTAGAAATTTATCAATATGAATAAAAACATATATTTACACTGCTATTTATATGAAAGCAAATATTCACACGACTACTTATTAATACGAATAAAATGACATTTTCACAGCTACCTATCAATATGAGTAAAAGAACACATTTACACAGCTGTTTATGAAAATGAATAAAAGCACAAATTCATATGACTATTTATCATTATGAAAAATAGCACCTATTCACACAGCTACTTATCAATATAAATTAAAACAAACATTCACACAGATGTTTATCATATGAATAAAAGGTAACATTCAAACAGTAGTTTATCAATATCAATAAAACCATATTTTCAGATGGCTAAATATCAATATGAATAAAAGCATACTTACACCCAGATACTTATCAATATGTATTAAAGCACATATGCACACAGCTGTTTATGAACATGAATAAAAGCACTCATTCACACAGCTATTTATCAATATTTATAAAAACCCATATTGACACAGCTATTTATCAATATGAATAAAAGCACACTTGCACACAGCTACTTTTCTATATGAATAAAAGACATTCACACAGCTATTGATCAATACAAATAAAAGTACATATTCACACAGCTGTTCATTAATATCAATAAAATCATACATTTACAGAGCTATTCAACAATATGAATAAAAGAACAAATTTCATTCAACTATTTTTCATTATGAACAATAGCACATATTTCACACAAGTATTTATCAGTATGAATAAAAGTACATGTTTTCACAACTATTTACCAATATTAACAAAATCACAGATTCACAGAATTATTTATCAATATGAAGAAAAGTAGATATTTACACAACTATTTAACAAAATGAATAAAATCACATATTGATACAAGTATTTATCAATAAGAACAAAATCACATACTCACACAGATGTTTATCAATACCAATAAAAGCACACATTCATGCAGCTATTTTACAATATGAATAAAAACATACATTAACAGAGCTTTTTATCAATATGAATAAAAGCTTATTTTCACACAGCTATTTATCAAGATGAATAACATCAGATATTCACATAGGTATTTATCAATATGAATTAATGGAAATAGAAATGACATATCACTTATTTAAATATGTAAATAAGTGTGCAGAATGAATTTCTAAGGTAATTAGATGCTGGTAATATGAAAAAACATCTTTGCTCTAACTTAACCTGTCGATATTTTCAATAAAATTAAAGACGTTTCTCTTATTTTACTTAAGTATTTTTGAAGAAAAATATTGTTGTATTAAAAGTATGAAAAGTACACAAAAACTTTATGTTTTGGAATATGACATGTGTTGTCACTTGTAACGTGTTGATTTCTCAGTCAGTAGTCAACTTGATACTCATTCTCCTTTCTAAGAACGCCCCCTGCTGGTATAGCGATAAGCATATGGATTTACAGCTCTAAAATCAGGGGATTCAATTCCCCTCAGTGTACTCAGTAGATAGCCCGATGTGGCTTCGCTAAAATAAAACATACACTCACCTTTCTAATAAAAAAAAATGTTTTCCAAAACATGCGAGTAAATTATATTTACTTTATAGGATTTGCCTAATCTTTTGTTTTTGCAAAATATATTGCGTGTGTGTCCAGCGTTTTCGTTGTAACGACAAAATGAAAACAAGAAAAAAAAAAAAAAAAAAAACAAGAACATCAAAAACAAGAAGAAGTCCTAGTAATTGTTAATTTATGGCAATATTTCATTAATTTCGAAAAGTTGTAAACTTATAGACATATTAAATTTCTTCTTTTGTTTTCTTCCTGGAAGCACTAATTTTTCTTCGTTTGCACTAAGCTAGGGAGCTAAAGCTCTCTCACACACACATACATATAGTTGTAAAAAAAATTAAGTATCCTTACTAACTAGAAAGTTATAACATTTTGTCAGACATTTATTTCACTTGAGCTAATACACGAACTTAACCTGAAGCTTCTGAGATAACTAAAAATTCCTACGACTCTGACCCGCCATGATCAGGACAAAGATGTCTCATTGTCTAGCTTTGTACTTTACAAGAATTAAACAAACAAATCTCTTCATTTGTTTGTTGTTTGTTTTGTTTTTGAATTTCGCACAAAGCTACTCTAGGGCTATCTGTGCTAGCCGTCCCTAATTTAGCAGTGTAAGACCAGAGGGAAAGCAGCTAGTCATCAACACCCACCGCCAACTCTTGGGCTACTCTTTTACCAACGAATAGTGGGATTGATCGTCACATTATAACGCCCCCACGGCTGGGAGGGCGAGCATGTTTGGCGACGCGGGCTCGAACCCGCGACCCAGTCGCACGCCTTACGCGCTAGGCCATGCCAGGCCTATCTAACTAAAACTAAACTAACGTGGCAGGGTTCAGTTTAGAGAGAGAGAATCGAAGAGTTCTCTCTCCAACTGGGGCTCAGGAACTTTGTAGTTCCTCTTCGTCCCCCGCGACCCTTTGGGTGGGGAATGTCTCACTAAATGGTCTTTGGGTGGAGGCAAGGTGGAGTGGAAAGAAGGAAAGGTCGGGACCTGTCTCGAAAAGAAAAAGTTGGGTAGATGTGAACATGAATGTAATTCATTCAAGTTCAGATCAAATCAAACGGCCGATTCTGTCCAGGCCTGGGCTGGGATCTAGAAATCCAATGCCTGAAGATTTTGATGTGGGGGGAAACGGGAGTACCCCTATCTCTTCATAATCTAACCTTATATTTCCCGGTAGACAATTTACTACAAAGATAGCTTATTTGTGTACTGTGTTAAATAAATTCTTTCCGTAGCTACCTCACATACCTTTTGTTTAGGGAAACAAAGAAAATTCTATTAGCAATTCTGAACAAATAATAAAACTTTTGAACCATAAAACTATTAACTTTCAATGTTTGTTACGATCGCGTTCATTCATTGTGTTTAGAATAATTCGAATACAGAGGCTTTTTACTCTGTTTTAAACGTACTGCAGCCTGCGCGATATAAATACTGGTTCTCTGTCTAAGCCTAGAAAACTGAAATTAGAACGCGCGACCATTCTTCCAATTAGACGTTAAAGATGCAACGTCAATAAAATCAAGGGACAAAAACAAAGGGTCGTTAGTCTTGTCTCTGCCAACCATAGCCCGTTTAGTGATGACTATCGACTTGTCACATTCCATTCCAACACATTAGTTGTTATCTTTAATAGAAGCTGGCGCCACGAATTTATTTGCCTTTCTAGCCCCGCCGGACTTGACGACCTGAGACGGGACGAACTCTGTCTAATCCAGAAGTCTTCTCCACCTTATTTGACTTGATGTTGAATTCAGTCGTACGTTATAACAGCCAATCTCACTAACTAGCTTTCAACTTATATTGAAGTCTACTTATCACTTGTCTTCTCCACTGTCTAACGCTTTGATAGTACGAACGTTTACCAACGTCCAACACAGAAGATGCTTTATACAAAAAGAATGCCAAACTTGTAGAAAACGATAAAGTAATATAATTATATTTCTCTGTGTCTTGGTGGTCCGTAATTATATTATTATTTTAATTAATATTATCCGAGATACAATATACTAGTGAGAAAACTGCTCTTATTGGCTAGGCGGAGCAGCAAGCTGTCAATCAATTTCAATAATAGGCGGAACAAGAGAGTTTTTCTTTTGCTATGTAGGCCGGCGCTACGGTAGTAACGGCCTTTAGACCTATCAATCAGTTTCAGTAGAACACACCTAAGTTTGTTGAGCAACAAGGTTGGTATGTGTTGATATTACTTGTTAAGAGGTTTAGTCAATCAGCAGCTGTCGATCAAATTGTGTTTATGGTGGACATGATGTATTTGTATGTGGTCTGACACTTGTCATGTCTTTCTGTTAACATGCCTGCGTAAACAGAGAATCGGAGAAAAAGTCCCTAATCTTCGCAGCTCTAAGTGTGACGTCTGGTTAGGCTGCCAGTGTTTTGTGAACAGAAGTGCACTGTAGTTTGTTTCATATGCACAGTATGTATGTGTAAACTACATTAGTGGTTTATCTTAACAGCGTAACTTTACTGACAAGCACGAACGTTGGATGGAACGCTGATAAAACTAAAGTTAACCTAAAACTGAAGTGTCCAGAGGCTAGAAACCGTAATAAAAGTAACACAAACAGTTTGTCAATAAACCTTGAAAGGTAAAAGTGTAAGAAAGAGAAGCATGTTAACTGGATGAACTGCCCGTTAAAGAAACTAAAATAGTTGTTAGAACGAATGATGTCGTATACGCAGTTTGGGTATGGAACATACCCTTCGCATGCTCAGGTTCGTAGGATATATATATATATATATACGTATATATTTGTCAAAAATACAGAAATGTGAGTAACAGCTAAATTTACACAGAGTGAATATAATACGCTTAGCGTGTGGGGGGTTAAGTCATTCCACTATATTTGTTGACAGATGAATATGTAGGCCTATGTAGATTATAAACGAACATTTCTATACGTTAAAATAATTTTATTACGAGGTATCGGCCCTCTTACTGGAGCTTTCACTGGGCAACAAGATAAGATGGCCCAGAGGTCGCAATAAAAATATTTTAACATAGAAAAAAGTATGTTTATAATACTACATATTAATTTAACCACATGAAGAGTATTAAACAATAATGTGTAGGCCTAGTTACATTTATTATAAAGAACAAGCATCGATCTCATTTCATTTTCAGTAAGCTATAAAATCTAAATGACAGAATTAGAAATAAATATAGCTTAAAATTTGCAGATTTAAAAAAAAAAAAATATTGCCCTATACAGATGTTGGTAAATGTTTTGAAGTAACTGAAATCCGTTCTTCTATTTTTGTACTCCATGAATAGAAAACAAGCACAACATGAACGTGAACACTTTGTGGACATTCGTATTATCCTTTACTGGTTTTAGTATGCTTTACATAATACTAACACTAATGTTTATTTTAGGCACTACTTATGTTTGGAACATAGCTCTTAACAATGACCAATAAGTTAGTACTATGCAATCAAATCGACGACCTGAAAAAGAGCATGACATCCCTAAGTGTACGTATATTAAGACTAATTGAGCCTGGACAAACATTTTAATAGGATGAAGGTAGTTCTGCTCGAATAGAAGGACGTACAAGTAAAGTACAGGGGTAAAAATTGAAACGTCTCAGAATTTTAAAACTGAATATAAAATTACCAAGATAGGGCTATAGCTATTTATAGTGTTGCCTCTGTTAGCGTGAAAAATTCGAAAATAAACCTGAAACTCAAAATGTTTATCACTATTTCTTATAGTAACTGTTCGTATCAGAATATTGTGTCGAGCATAGAAGAGAGTTACACATTTTTGTTGCATACTTAGTTGGAATAAATCCAAATGCAAAATAATGCCAAGCCTCTTACAATGTTATATATTTTAATATAAAATTCCTAGAGTATAAACACAGATATAAAGTATTGTTACTCTTCTAGAGGTTACGTTTGGATACAAAATATAGTGACCTAGGTTTTACGGAATATTTTTATTTGAGACACGGCTTTTCTAGAGAGTAAACATGGTTATAAAATAGTGTTTCTAATGGTTTGGAGTTTTTATTTTAGGTACAACTTTTGTATGATGTAAATATGGATGCAAGATAGTGCACCTAGATTCTTAGTTTTTATTTTAGATACAACATTTATAGAGAGTAACAAAATTATATTGTGCCTGGTTTTTAGTTTTTATTTGAGATACAACATTTATAGAGAGTAACAAAATTATATTGTGCCTGGTTTTTAGTTTTTATTTTAGATACAACATTTATAGAGAGTAACAAAATTATATTGTGCCTGGTTTTAGTTTGAGATACAACATTTATAGAGAGTAACAAAATTATATTGTGCCTGGTTTTTAGTTTTAATTTTAGATACAACATTTATAGAGAGTAACAAAATTATAGTGTGCCTGATTTTTAATTTTTATTTTAGATACAATATTTATAGAGAGTAACAAAATTATATTGTGCCTAGTTTTCAGTTTTTATTTTAGATACAACATATATAGAGAGTAAGAAAATTATATTGTGCCTGGTTTTCAGTTTTTATTTTAGTTACGACATTTATAAAGAGTAACAAAATTATATTGTGCCTGATTTTTGGTTTTTATTTGAGATACAACATTTATAGAGAGTAACAAAATTATAATATGCCTAGTTTTTAGTTTTTATTTTAGATACAATTTTTCAAGAGTAAACATGGATATAAAATACTGTGCCTAGTTTTTGTATTTCAAATACAACCTTAGTAGAGTAAATATGGATACAAAATATATGCCTAGTTTTATATATAGTTTTAATTTTAGATAAAAACATCTAGAACATATATATATAAACAAAATAGTATGTTTAGTTTCTTAAGAGTAGTTATGTATATTAGATTTAATTTATCTAAAATGTAAAGATTATAGTAAACCTAGTCTATTTTGGAGTTCTATACATTAATTAAGCAATTTTTTTCAAGCATAAAGTCTCAAAGACCTATGAACTTACTCACGCATATATACACAATGATATATGATATCAACAAACATGAAACCAGTAGTTATATTGTTGTAAATAAACGGTGTTTTAAGCCATACATCAAATAATTTAAATCGTCAAAGTACTGTTGTAAAATCAATCGCTCTAATACTATCACTTCTTGAATTATGGTTGAAATTTATAAAAACAGCATAAACTACATATAAATGCGCGGGTTCATATTGAAATGCACAGATACACTTAATTCTTTATTTTTGTGTTTATACGAAATATATAAATAATTTATCTCAAAACGTTATAGATATATTTTGGTTTCTAAACTTAAGTAAATTCTGTAATAGTAAAGTTAAGCCTACTTACTGTTCTTTCGCACAGAGATATATCACTAGGCATTGGCCTAAGTTTAATTCGGTAACAGCGTGCCAATCTAAACAATATGACAGAATGGTTTGGTGTTTTATGGCGCAAAGCAACTAGGCTGTCAGACAGAATGGTAAGAAAAGGCTTAATATATCTGATGTGTGTTAATAAGAAAAATAAATACTGAATGTACATAAGATGCAACAGAGAAAACTAAACTCCGAATAAACTAGGCGCTGTCTGGTTTCTTACTGAGTTGTGTATTTTAAATAGGACTTTTATAGGGTAATAAACCTGAGTATAAATAAGTAACCGATCGGCCTTCTCACAAGTTGTGATAGACATGGATACAACAAGCCCACCTTTTTAGGGTTTTAAATACTTCAAAAATATGTTGTATGCCACGAAGGTAAACATAAGAGACAATATAAATTACAAATTAATATATATATATATATTAATATACATATATATATATATGATAATCCAGCTTACATTGTTACAACTTAACGAGTGAATACTGCTTGCATTTTAATTGTAAAAACGTAAAGAATATCCTGCAGGAAAATAACTCATGTATGTAAATAACATTCAGACAGTTTATGTGTCCAATAAACTTAGGTACTATATGTAAACCACCTGACATAAGACGCTAGTGTAGATAATTAAGTGACTGATCTCTGTCTGAATGAATTACGAAGAAACGTGCATGTGAGAAACTTCAAGTTCTAGTTATAATAGTCTGTACATTACTTGGTATACTTAAAAGAGTTTGTTTAAAGGTGACAGAGACTTCATAAATTTATATATAGTGTTTTATAAACTTTTTTTGAACGAAGATGCAAATATTTTGAACTTGTGACGAGGACAGAAACATAGTTGTGATTACAGTTTTTTTCCCGTTGTTTCTACGTAAGCACATACTACTATATTATATTTTCGTATTAAACAAAATTGCATTAATTAGATATAACCTTGTTGTTTCTCTTGCTAGCTGATTGGGAGTTCAGGTCAGGCAGGCCCGGTATGTTGTGACGGTACGCGTGTAAGTTTGACGACGGATGGTCAATCCCATACAGCCCCGGCTGTTTCTACACTTCCTTACGAGAACCGTCTGATTTCACCTTACCCTCAATTGACAACGACGATTACGGGTTCTTCTCCGCTGTATAATGGTTTGTCTTACTCCACAGACCGGAGCAGCTATGGTATTATTCCAAAGCTAAACGCCCCGGCATTCTGTCCGGCAACGGTTTTAGTAAGATTTAATTTTCTATTGTCGCGTTGATTATTAAAAGGCTTATTAGGATTGAAATATAAATTCTTATTTTCAATTACCTTACATCACACTGTAAATTTTTAGAGAAAGAGTAAAGCGTGAAAGTTGACTCTCTCACTATATTTTGTATTGTTTTGTATTTTACATATAGGAATTAAAAGTTTCTAAAATCTTTATTTGATTTTGTTACTGTATAACTATTTAACAGTGTAGTCAGGCTGTTCATCTTCAAATTTAAGATGTTTCAATAGATTGAAATGCACAATAGGCATTTTTATGCTCAACTATGGGCAAAATATTACTTAGAATGGTAGCTAACCTAATATATTGTAATGATATTAAACAAAACTAATAGCTAGCTGATACGGTGCATGATGATTTACTGTAGCTATGGACTATTAGATCACATTAGTTCGAGATGTAAAATGTTAAAGTGCAGTTTGCAATTATCATGGATATTCGTCTTAGAATATAGTAAGCATTTATAATTTCTGTGTAACTAAATTCTCAATTTATGATGCATAGCAATAAGCAAATATGTATCTAAACAAAGACACAACCTCCACTAAGTGCGAACAAATTACAGTAGAAAAATAGCATTTTCAAGTAAAACATATACGTTTAAAACATCGTTTTAAGTAAACTTTTGTGCCTTTTAAGGTAATTATTCTATGAATATGTGCAAGAAAATCTAATATTATATGTACTGATTTGTTTTACTCCATCTATTAGTGACTGGTAATTTCTTTTGAAAGGAACAACAGGTATATGTGAGAAAGCTAACTTCAAGGGATAATGATAAATCGTTCACGTTGGAATTATGATGCACTTAGACTTGTGTAAAATATAGAAGAAACAAACCGATTTTTCAATATGTATACAACCTTCGCAATATCTTATTGAGTATTCTACAAGAGGCTTAGGTGCAATATACCAACCGATTTTCTTGTAGGCTAGCAAGATAGTAATAATAATTACAAATCGGCCAATTTGAGAAGATTTTTCTTTTCTTCGTAAGTCTAATATGAATATTTTTTGTGCATTTTTATATTGTACAGCCTTGGCAGTCAGTAGTAAAAGTTTTAAGGTGTTGATTGAATTGAATCTTTACTGTTTAAGGCGCGTTTTTGCCTGAACGTTTTATTAGGTTTTTGTGGAATTCCTTGCAATCTCTATTATGAATCACCAACGTGGTTCATGATACAACATTAATTACTGTTTAACGTAATTGAGAAAACTCAGATGTATTTAAAAGAAGAAAGCATTAATTAGAGGTTACAGAACATGTTTACCGATGAAGATAATCACATGTTAAGTTAGATTTATTTTGATAATGTTAAAAATCTTTAAATGACAAAGAAATACGTCAAGTTTGCCTATATAGCTGTTAAATTGCTTTATCAGTAATTAGTAGAGGCTTAGTGTTTATTACTTTTGAGTTGATAAAGTGTTTTTCTAGATAGCACAGAATTATACAGGATATCTTTAGACAATTTGTTATAATAATACTCAGGTTTTGTCTGTCTTGAAAATACCTTAGTAGACATTTTGTACATCAATATATTAAATATTTTTAAAAATTCTAACGTTATGTAGTAGAATAATAATATAGGTTTATTTACTTGTAGTGTTAAGTACTATAAAGTTTACTACTAACTAAACTAAAGCAAACAAAGAAAAAAACGCCTACAGGTTAAAGTGTCAATTCACCTATTTATCAAATATAGGTCGTACTTAATAAAGGCCTGACTAATGTTAGACCTAAGATATGTGAACTTATAAGTTATAGATTTCTGTGTCTGCGATTAGAATTATTCTGTATTATTCTAGAAATCATGTATTAAAAGATGTAAAGTAGTAATAAAGATACTAATTTACCCGTAAATCTTTTGCGTGTTTCTGCTAGTATAGAATAATACCAAATGCCTTCACGGAATAAAGAGATACTTGACATGTGTTCCCAGTGGCACAGCCGTATACTGTGGAATAACTCTGCTAAAAACCGGGTTTTGATATCCGTTATGTGCAGAGCACAGCTAGTCCATTATATAGCTCTGTGCTTAATTTAAAACAAACAAAAACACTTGAGATATTTATAATTACACGGTTAAATTATATGAAATATCTTCAGGTAATACAGACTAATACAGAATACCTTTAGGTAATACATACTCATACAGAATACATTTAGGTGATACAGATTCATGCAGAAAGAATAGCTTTACGTAATAATAATGTGGAGTGCTTTTAGATAATACAGAATAGCCCAGAATTTTTTTACACAATACATAATTCTATTATGTGTTTTTAAACCCATAAGTTAGGCGAAATTAGTGTTCACAATAGCTAGAAACTTAATGCTGAAATGTCTGTGTTTTAGACAAGTTACGTTTCATATGTTAATAATGTTGGATTAAGGGGATATAATACATACTGGGAATATTATTACTGTTGGTGGAGAAGCAGCAAACGTCAAATATAGTGCGTTATAAGGATGAGAGAATCATTAATATGAAATACTGCTATTGGTCAGTTTGTATTACGAACGAAAAACACATTCTGTGATATATAAATGTTAAAACTGAATATATTTAGTGGCTTTGAAATTACTTTGAAACTATACAATATGAATATAGGTCAAAGGTACGTAAAATATTTCAATTAATCTGTGACGCATCTTACGTAATTTTAGTTTGTTTGTTATGAATTTCGCCCAAAGCTACACGAGAGCTATCTGTGCTAGCTGTCCCTAATTTAGCAGTGTCAGACTAGAGCAGGGGTTCTTAACCAGGGGTGCCCGCACCCCTAGGGGGTGCGAAGATGATTCCCAAGGGGTGCGAGGATGCCCATGAATAATTAAAGCAAATCTATATTTTTACATAAGAGTATGCTTTATATTTCTCCTAAGAAGAAACATTGAAATTAATTTTTCATTATGTACCCTGAATTTTTGTCTTGAAAAAAGGTATGCTGTATGTATGAAGATTAAAAAAAATTTTGATTACATCAACTTTGTATTTTTAGCTTTTTTTATATTTAAGTTTCCAGGGGGTGCGAGAAATGATTACTGATTTGAAAGGGGTGCAAACACTGAAAAAGGTTAAGAACCACTGGACTAGAGGGAAGGCAGCTAGTCATCACCACCCACCGCCAACTCTTGGGCTACTCTTTTACCAACGAATAGTGGGATTGACTGTCACATTATACCGCCTCCATGGCTGAAAGTGCGAGCATGTTTGGTGTGACGGGGATTTGAACCCCACGAACCTTGAATTACGAGTCGAGCGCCTTAACCACCTGGCCATGCCGGGTCTCTTCTTATTCCAAACAGCTTTCGTTCGACCGACACTCTTTCATTTCTCTGCAGGTTGGCTTGAAAATTGGTAGTGTTAAAACGTGTTCTAATAAGCAAAGAAACCTGTTTTTCTTTCAATTTGAACCCTATTAAACGTAAAACGGCTCTAAAATGAATATTCTAGTTGCATGTTCGGCCGTATTTACAGCAATCAAATGAAATTAGTATAAATATAAATATTCAATGACTTCTACACATTGATCTAAAAGGTTGTGTTTGACCATTTTAAATCTTTTAAGGGGAGTCCATAGCTCACAAAAAATAATAATTTTTTAGTTTTGGTCAATTATTTGCCGTATTTTGACATTATTACTTTTGACTTGTTAAAAAGTGCTTTATCAGGAACTGGTAGAGGGTTAAAACTTACCACTTTTGACTACTACGTGGGATTTGTTACAAATGTACTTTTATACATATCTCATACATGACAAACAAAAATGAAGAAGTTCTTTTTTTAGTAATTATAGGGGGTCAGGTTTCTTTGTTTGTTTAGAATTAAGCACAAAGCTATACAATGAGCTATTTGTGCTCTGCCCACGACGGCTATCGAAACACGTTTTCTAGCGGTGTGAGTCCGTAGACATACCACTGTGCCACTGAGGTTAGGGGATCATGATACCACAAAAACGTAATTTTAGGTTTTTAAACAATTACTAAACCTTAGGTGCAGCATGGCCAGGTGGTTAAGGCGCTCGACTGTTAATCTGAGGGTTTCGAGTCCGAATCGGCGTCGCACCAAACATGCTTGCCCTATCAGCTGTGGTGCGTTATAATGTTATGGTCAACCCCACTATTTGTTGGTAAAGGAGTAGCTTAATAGTTGGCGATGGGTGGTGATGACTAGCTGCCTTTCCTCTAGTCTTACACTGCTAAATTAGGGACGACTAGCGCAGATAGCCCTCGTGTAGCTTTGCGCTAAGTACAAAAACAACAACAACAAAAATATGCCTTATTTCGAGCCAATTTATGTGGATTTAGTATCAAGATATTTTAATAGTTTCCATACATATATACACAAAAATGTAGGATTTGCTCATTTTTGGGTATTTTAGGCGCTGTCAAAAGGTCAAATAAATGCATAATTATAGGGTTTGGGCCAATTATTTAGTATTATTTCAATCACTTTGCATGTAATTTGTTACAAAGATGATTTTCTACAAGCAACACACATTGACAAGGAAAAATATTGAACTTGCCCGTTTTTGTAATTATAGTGGGGTCAAGATACTGAGAAAAATGTAAATTTCATTGTGTTTTTTACAATAATCCGCCGAATTTCGGTCACTCTACTTAGGATCTGATATAAAGTAATGTAAACACTTTGGAGATTTCTCTTCTGTTTAATTTTCAATGAAGGAAGTATGGTTAGGGACTTTCATGATTTATTGTGTACGTCAACTGACTTACATGGGATTTGGTACAAAGATACCTTCTTGCAGGTTCCAAGCGGTGATATAGGTACTTTTAGAATTTGCTGTGGTTTACGTGATTTTTCTGGTATCATAATTAGCCATGTTGAGATTGCGTGGCGGAGACGTAGTTTCGCCAGGGAATGTTGACGTCTTTAATTGAAACTTGATTTGCTAGTTTACAATTAGAGGGTTAAACCTTATTACTTATAACTTATTAAAAATACTTTACTAGGAGTCAGTAGATATCTAGACTTTATTACTTTTGAATTGTTAAAAAGTGATTACTTTTGACTTGTAAAGCGTTTGCAATTATTATGAGTGAATTGCTAAAAGTGCCTTCACTAGGAATTAGTAGAAGGTTTGTTGATTAGCCAAGTTAGTAGAGATCTCTGTTGGTATGCTCGATACCTTCGCGGTTGATATAAAACTGGGATTACTTCATATTTACAAATTTTTGTGAAAAACACTCACGGGAGAAGCAAAAATCGGACTATTACATAGTTGTGGATGTTTTGGAAAGCAAGTGGTAATTAAACACTACAAACTTTCTAGGAGAATCTAAAACAAAAATGATACACACTTCTAGAATATTCAGTAAAATTACTATTTCAATTGCAAATTGTTTTTGCTGTTTTTATTGGGAGATTTATCACTCTATAACAGTTTTTCCTACGTTTTTGTAATATATCAAGTTGGATAATGAAATCCTTAATAAATGTCTGAAGAGTTTTTGATAGTAGATACTATAGTACTATATTTCTATTTATACCGTGGTGTTTGAGATATATAAAACCCAAATTTCATATAAGGCTACAAATAACTAAAGATTTATAATTACAGTACACTTTGAACCTTAGGTACTTTTCGTATACAAAAAAACAACAACAACAGTGACTTATGTATATACAGACACCACACACACACATAATTTTTAAAAGCCAAAACAAAATACATTAAAATTAAAACAAATAAACAAAATAAGTTACATTTTTATAAAAGGATTCTAGGGTACAAGCTACAATGTGGGATTTAAAGTGTATGCGACTGTGAAGTAAGACCCACATTGGGGTGGGGATATACCGTCTCAATCCCACATTGTACCATAGGATCTTTTCTTTTTAATTGCAGTGTAATTTGTTTAATTTTTTTACTTTTAATGTGTTTTGTTTTGGCTTTTAAAAATTATGGTTATAATATAACTAATCAGAGGTTGGGGTTTGTTGTTTTTAATCTAGTCTTTCCTCATGATTTTATTTACTTATTTAACTTCATTTAAATGTATTATTTAATTTTACAAATGTATATATACACACACACACATATACGCTGTAGGTTAAGGTTTTCTTTCTTTTAAAACAATTAACCCAGTGCCACTTATTTAATTTTCTATAAATATAGATATTTAGTTTATTTTCTTGTTCACATAGCACGTGTACGTCTAATTCTCCCTCGCTGGGACAGCGGTAAGTTTTCGGATTTACAATGCTAAAATCAAGGGTTTGATTCCCCTCGGTAGATTCAGCAGATTGCTCGATGTGACTTTGCTATAAGAAAACACACACACACATCGTGTTTAATTAATTAACTAATTTCTTCTTGTACAGGTATCACTTCCATATGTAATTAATAAAGAAATTCTCCATGTACATGTATCATCTTCATGTGTTATTAATAAATAATTTGTTTTAAAGGTATCACCTTCATATGTGATTTATATGAATTAATTAATAATTAATAAACTCATTTTTTCTTGTACAGGTATCATCTTTATGTATAATTAACAAACTAAATTTTTCTTGTACAGGTATCATCTCCATGTATAATTAACAAACTAAATTGTTCTTGTACAGGTATCATATCCATGTGTAGTTAATAAATTAATTTTCCTTGTGCATGTATCACCTATGTGTGTAAAGTACATTTTCTTGTAAAGGCTACATATTATTGCTTTCCATTAAAATTAACACAATAGCGTTTGAAAGGCATTTGTTCAAGTTGGAATTAATGAAATATTTTGAAATGTAATTATGAGCTCAATTAATTAATACTTGTACATATATCACCTACAATTTTAAAAGATATTTAAATCAGTGTCAAATAGATGCTAATGTTTTTGCAAAGTTTATTTTCCTTCATTTAATGACATATTTCAGTAGATAACCGATACAGTAAACTTTGTCTGTATAGGAGAAAACATGAAACATCATACAACTTTCTCTATGCATATTTCCTGTAGAGTATGGTTTAAAAATATCTGGTCAATTATCCGAACATCATGCACAACAAGATAAAATTGTCAATAAGAATTTCTGGGTGAAAATAAAAAAAGAGTTATATCAGCTACACTGTGTGTGTTATCTCGCCTTGTGAGGTTACCTGTTTTAATCACTTGCACCACTATATAGTAGTATGTTGTCTTTCAGTCAGTAAGTCATTACACCATAAAATGATTTCATAAAAGGGACGCTTAAGGTTGCAATTTGTACTGTAGTGAAGTCAGTAAAACATGCGTATGCCATGAATCAGGAGAAGAATTGTGCGCTCTAGGCTACAACAAAGCATTACATAGAAATTTCAAAAACAAGAAATAAAAATATTTCTAATCATAATTTTGATTTCTTTGCTCTTGAAATATAATACTTTCATGGACCCTGCTGGAGTACATTTAGTGTCAGTGCCGATAAATCCTTTATCTAACATCAGGTCTCTTCAGGCCGGCTTGGATCGGACAGACAATAGTATTTGAGACGCTATTGATATTAGCAAAATGTTAAAAAACAACTGTTACAGAATGAACTGGATTAAGTTGGTGAAGTTTACTTTTTCATTTTGCTATATGAGAATTCGGTCAGGATTATTTTAATAGCATATATTAAATATGTGTTATTTGATCATTAAACGTTGCCTAGCTAGTCGTGGTAAATAAAAACACCCAAAGTTACTCTGTGCTACAGTTTTAGCCATAGGTAATGGTAACAAATGTTATAAGCGAGTAATATTGTCGAATTTCTCCAATTCGGACGTGCAATAACATAAAACGTAAAAGGCTATCAGTTATTAATTACTCGAATGGTATAAAGCAATTCATATGTTTGCTTGGATCTTCAGAAATTGATATAGCAAAGAAAAAATTATGTGTAATAAATGTATTGTGTAAAACTCTTATTATGAGAGGGCTAAGAAAATGTTTCTGTATTTCTATTGCAACGACTTGCAAATTGAATACTAGAGGCATACTTTGTGCCAAATCATGTATGGAAATTCAGAGTATTCTAATATTACAAGCGCATGTAATTCAGTTGGTTTTGTTTTCTATAAATAAATATTTAATTATACAGGGTGTTCGGAAAGTCACTTTGCAGTTTTGAAAGCAGCGATAACAGCATTCATTCAGCCTATTGCAAGCCAGCAATTGATAGCGGTGTTTAGAAACAAAACAAGAAGGATCCAAGCCTGTATTGATGCCAACGGGGATTGCTTTCAACATTGTTTATAATTGTCATTCATATTTACCTCCTGTAATCTGTATTAAAACATGTCTGTTAATAAATATACAAGTTCACAGTGACTTTCCGAACACCCTGTATAATTAGTGGGCCCGGCATGGCCAGGTGGGTTAAGGCGTGCGACTCGTAATCTGAGGGTCACGGGTTCGCATCCCCGTTGCACCAAACATGCTCGCCGTGGGGGCGTTATAATGTGACGGTCAATCCCACTATTCGTTGGTAAAAGAGTAGCCCAAGAGTTGGCGGTGGGTGGTGATGACTAGCTGCCTTCAATGTAGTCTTACACTGCTAAATTAGGGACGGCTAGCGCAGATAGCCCTCGAGTAGCTTTGCGCGTAATTCAAAAACAAACAAACAAACAAACAAACAATATAATTAGTGATAAAATTATTATTAAACATTTGAGAAGAGCCTAAACAATATTCAGTAACTGGTAGAGAAGTGTTGGACACTGACAGACCTTTAATGACCTATTCTGATATTATTGTGAAAGTGAACTCTGCACAAACAGCGATAAAGCGTTAATGTTGGGGTAAATAAAGAAATTACAGAATGAGACCAAACGCCATCTATGCGACATATCTTGAGAAAGAAAAGATATAAAGCATTACCAGATTGATTTATTATAGAAACCATAAAAAAAAAGACCAACTCACTAGAGAATAAATCCAACATGCCATATTAACATTCAAAACACTCAACAATGACAGATTAATTAAGAAAAAATATATATAATAGAAAACACTCCAACGTACTAAGTTAAAACATTGACAACCGAACACTAACTGCAGTTCGATATTATATGATTTTTATGATTGTTTTATAATTTCGAGCAAAGCTACACGAGAGCTATCTTCACAAAGAACGTGCCTCCCTAATTTGGAACTGACAGTCTTGAGGAAAGGCAGTTATATATAACACACTCCGCCAACTTTTGAGCTACTCTTGTGCGACTGAGTAGCAGAATTTGACCATCTCTGTCACAACATATCCACGGCTTCAAAGTGCAGAAATAATTACAAATCGTAATATGAGGGTTCGCAGTCCAGGCACAATAGCCACTACACCACACCCAACCTTTTAAGATAAAACCCATCAAACATTACCAGATTAAGATTTAAAATACACAATGTTGTCGGGTTCAGCTAGGAAACTCCCAACATTGCCAGTTTTATGACGTAAACCACTAAACGGTGCCAGCTTCAAATTATAACGCAACCAAAAACTAGAAACAAAGAGTGCCAATTCAAGATAGAACGATTTAAGCAGGTCATGCAGTTTAAGATAAGAATCATTAAACAAAGCCAGCTTGAAACAAAAACATGCGAGCAATGTAAGACGAAAAGAGTAATTTAATATATATTGTAAATATGTATATCAACAATAAAACAATATAAGTTTCAGATAAAAACCTCAAAACAATAGCAACTTAATATGAAAAGTACCGAGAAATGCCAATTCAAGATAGAAACCACTAAACAATAACATTTTAATGTAGGAACCACTAAATAATCCTACCTAATTATAGAAACCAGTGAACAATGCTAGCTGAGTATATAAACCAGTGAACAATGATAGCTGAGTATATAAACCAGTGAACAATGCTAGCTGAATATAGAAACCAGTGAACAATGCTAGCTGAGTATAGAATACCGTGAACAATACTAGTTGAATATAAGAACCAATGGTTGTTTGTTTCTAATTAAGCTCAAAACTCGACAATAGGCTATCTGTGCTTTGCCCATAACAGGTATCGATACCAACTCTAGAAGTTCGAAGACACGCCGCTGTGCCACTGGGGGTGGGGGATAAGAAACATTGAACAATACCATCTTAATATAGACACTACTGAGCAATACCATCTTAATATAGAAATCGTTAAACAATACCATCTTAATATAGACACTACTGAGCAATACTATCTTGATATAGAAATCATTAAACAATACCATCTTAATACAGACACTACTGAGCAATACTATCTTGATATAGAAATCATTAAACAATACCATCTTAATACAGACACTACTGAGCAATACTATCTTGATATAGAAATCATTAAACAATACCATCTTAATATAGACACTACTGAGCAATACTATCTTGATATAGAAATCATTAAACAATACCATCTTAATACAGACACTACTGAGCAATACTATCTTGATATAGAAATCATTAAACAATACCATCTTAATACAGACACTACTGAGCAATACTATCTTGATATAGAAATCATTAAACAAAACCATCTTAATGACACTGCTGAACAATACTATCTTAATATAGACATTATTGAACAATACCATCGTAATAAGAAACCATTGAACAATATAATCTTAATACAGACACTACTGAACAATACCATATTAATATATGAACCATTGAAAAATACCATCTTAATATAGAAACAAACGAACAAAGCTAACTGAAGATAGAAACCATTGAACAACGCTAGTTTAAGAAAGAAACCACAAATTAATATTATAAGATATTATAAGTTGCAGATAGAAAACTGAACATTGGCAGATGAAAGAAGGAAAGAGAAAACTACGTGTTGAATATATTAACAACTCGTTATTGTCAACTTAAGATAAGTTGAACACTGCCAACTTAATATAGCAGTAAATAAAACATTCCGGTATAGTCGTTTTAGTTTAGTATTGTTTTAAAGGCACACCAAATGGATATTTCTTGATGTATAAGTTTATCATGATGTCTGTAAGCTGCCCCATATTAAACCTTTTAAACTTGTACCAGTTTCGATGTACACCCTTGTGCAAATTAATTGAAACAAATGATCATTTTACAATATTTTCAGCATGGCGGCCGGTGTACGCTCGCTGGACCTGCTAATTTCCTTTAATAGTCATTTTTTCACACAGACGGCGTCATTTTTGGGATATATGACGAAATTTTGAGGAATATTACGTCATTAGAAATTTCGTTAGAAGGGTAAGGAGACCAGTCAAAAAACAACTTCTTACCAACTCAATGAAGAAAAAACGGTATCAAAAATACAAAACTGGACACAAGAACAATGGAGGAAGGTGTTATTCAGTGACGAGACTCATTTCTTCGTACAGGGTCAAAGAAGTCTGCATGTTTGCAGATCTCCAGGTGAGAAACTTCGAGAATCTCACATCAATCAGTTCGTAAAACATCCCTTGAAGAAGATGTTTTGGAGCTTTTTCAGCTACTATGGCGTCGGAGGCTTATATATCGTAGAAGGTATGATGCGAGGACCACAGTACATCGAAGTTTTGCAGAGAAAAGTCGTTCCAGAATTTAAAAAGAGATTTGCAGATGGATCTGGCATTTTCCAGCAAGATCTGGCTCCGTGCCTCACATCGAAACTTGTGAAGAATTTTTATGACTACAACGCGAATAAAGGTGCTGGACTGGCCTGGAAACTCTCTGGACTTAAATCCTATTGATAATCTTTGGGCGATTTGTAAAGAAAGACTTTGGGGAAAAGACTGTACTACGAAAGATAAGTTAATTGAAGCCATAATTGAGGTGTGGTATCGCGATCCAAAAGTTAGTAAAGATTGCAGTCAACTCGTGGACTTGATGCCAAACTAGGCCATCCTAACCACCTAGGCATGTCGAACCGCAACAAATTAAACTAATATCTTATGAGTTTTGTGATATTTAAAGTGTTTTTTCTTTATTATTCTTGTCTGAAACTAGAATTGGAACTTTGCCCTGAGGTTAAGGTGTCCGTACTGTGTGTTCATGGTTCATGCTGTTTACCTCTTTTGACCCGAGTTATCTCTCAGGTTTCATGTGTTTTTTTATTGTAATTCGAGTTGCTTCTCAAGCTCGTCCATGATACCTCTATGTAGACGTCTTCCTTGTATAGTATCTTTTATATTTTGAATGTCTAGGGAAAACCAAACAGTATTTAGTTATGTTCTGAAATGTTATGTCTACATTGTGTTCGTAAAGCCATGCAACTGTTACTGAGTGGCAGGCTTTCTTATAACATTAGAGTTTTTCTAGGTATCCATCTTGTATCTCATGTGCTGTTCTTCTATACACTAGTTTCATGGATAATATAATACGAGCGTTAATACTGGTGAAATATAATATTAATAAAAGCCCCATTATATCAATTACACTATCTTAATATATATATGCTTATACTACATAAATATATGCTCGTCATACCGTTGGGTGAGTTAGGCCTATGACATCACAAATTGAAACCGGTATTATGTATACTCGTCATACTATCAGATGAGCTAGGCCTATGACACAACGAATTGAAACCGGTAGTGATCACCAAAACATTTTGTTCGATGCTCTGGTTGAGTTTCAACTAGAAAGTGGTTAAACAGTAATATATTTTTCGTCCATTGTAGTAATATATATATATATATATATATATATGTGTGTGTGTGTGTGTGTGTGTAAGTTTGCATGTTAAATTTCTGTATTGATTTATAAATTGCAGCAAGACTAAAATTAAAAATTCAGGGATATTTTAAGGCCTCATCATAAGGTCCTTTTACATGTTTTGAAGAAAATAACACTGAGTTTAACGTACGTTCGAAGGCAGAATAGTTAATTTCACTACATCATGAATTTAAAATATAAATAAAACTTTAGGTGAATTAATGCAACTTAGTATAATATGCTGTGTATGTTAGCGTTAGAAACTGTGAACGTGTTAACCTAATATATTGTATCAATGTAGCAAGATACTGTGTCAGTATAATATACTGCGAACTTGTTAGCTTAATTGTAGTGATGAATTAAAAATTCGCTGTGAGTGGTAAATATTGTGGTATAAATGTTTATGATGTTAGGCTTATATCGTCAGTTATGATATAGAAACAGAAAATATGCAGGAACATTTATTACCTTAGAGTTGAGTTTAGCGAGGATTAAGGAGATAATGATGTACTGAAAACTTTCATTACCTTAGAGTTGACTCAAGGATATAATGATGTACCGAGAGCTTTTGTTACATCAGAGTTGACTCAAAGAGACAATTATGTACTGAGAGCTTTTATTACCTTAGAGTTGACTTCAGCTAGGATTAAGGAGACAATGATGTACTTAGAGCTTTTATTACCTTAAAGCAGACTCAGCTAGGATTAAGGAGACAATGATGAACTGAAATACTTTATTCCGCGTGTTAACTAAAATTATGATGGTTAAATTCTCCTTCTGGATGAAAAACTGGTAACAGATGGCGCATATTGTTTTTAAAACGTTGCGCTGTTCTCTCTGGTGTGCTCGTTACCATCTTGATTGAAAACTGTTTATAACGTGTACTTCATTAGTTTGAGGTACGACTTCATAAGAACAAGTAGTAAGCAGTTTCTGAATGTTTTCTTTTCTTTTAAGGAACATGTATGTGCTTTGGAGTTAATAGTAATCTGTGTGGTTTCTTAAATGTTTCTGTGATTTTTGTTTTGTTTTATAGCAATTGAATTATGGGCTCTGGACATAAGTAAATTTTCATCGATGATTCATGTGATTTTGTAGACCTCTGTGCTTCTTTGAGAACTGTGCATCTAGTTATGAGTTTTTACGTAAATTTCGCCTTAAACTTGACTACTAATTATGTAAATTACATCTTTAGAAACCAAACATCATTGGGCCTCTCTGTTGTGGGTCGAGTGTGACATAGAGGTTAGTGTGCTAAGAAGACCCAATATTCATTTTACGATATATCACTAAACTTGCACCGTATTTTACGTTCTGATGGTGTTATAATCATAACAGTCAACGCTACTAAATGGTTTAGAGTAGCCGCATAGGCGGCAGGTGTTTCTGGTTGAAAGACCTTCCTCTGGCCAGCAATTCTAAATCAGGGACGGCTATACATGAATTTTAGGATTTCTGACGTAGGTATTTAAATCTTATGTCGCATAAGGTGCCGTTCAAATTGAAAATATCAAATACGTTTCTACAGGCTGTAGCTTTATTAATAAATATGAGAGTACGTGTGTTGTTTGAGCCAAAGTAATTCATGAAAACAATAAAATTTCACGTCATGAAAACTGCAGTGTTTCCCCTGAAAACCGAATTTTTCTCGACTAAAAATTAACAGAGCCAGAAACTTTGAAAATATATACAATTGTAATCATGTTCGTTAAAAATTAAATCATAATTTCCTGTGATACGTAAGTTCAAGAATATTACAATTTGGGACGTTTGGATGTGTTTTGTGGGCTCTGCTTTCTAACTGAAACTGAAGTGTTGCTTCCAGAATCCAGCATATCCAGATAAAAATTCAACAGATTCATGGCTTGGACTGATCCAACAAGCTCCGTATTGCTACGACCATTCATTATCTGGATATAGGTAAGTCACATTTTTCAATTTCTATGACCACAGTTCTTGTATGATAAAATAAGCGTTTATGTTTTTAGCTTTTAATTGTGTCATCTGATATTTGTTAAACTTAAGCTTATGAATTTGTTAGGTTGAGGAAAGTACCCCATGAAAGAAAAACGTACATTTTCTATGCTTTAGAGCCTATTTAACATTTTAGGTTTCTATTCTGTATTGGAATTTTAAAATATTTAAACAGCCAAGTCATCCAAAGTAAAACATAACAAACAATAGTTAAGTAGATGTGAAATGTGACTAGTTTATTAAGTGGCAAATTCTGTTCCAAGCTCTGCCAAGGGGAAAGCCCGACAGATCTTATGAGAGTCTGCAAGTAAAAGTGAACTTTCAGTCTGTAATGGGCTTTCTTATACTTTAAATGTTTTACCCTAACAGTTTTTAGGTTATTTTAAACAGATTACATTTCTCCATCTTTCTTCTCTTGAAAACACAGAACACAACCACACATTGGCTAAGAATGAGGAAAATATCCTCGATAATATTTTCAGTAACGTTAAGTAGCAGTCGAGTCGAGAAATTTGGCAAAAATGACGAAGCAGTTGCTTCACATCTTGTTCAAAGCAACCCATTTCACGGTAGAAATGCGGTCAAGATTTCTACTGTTTAAATTTTGTACCTTTAATGCATTAAATTTAATAGTAATCTTGAATTTTATTTATACGGATAAACTGTATTCTATAGCAAGAAGTAAGAAATACTCGAATTGTATCTATGAAATTCTTCTGTAATTTAGGCTTAAGGAAAAATAAAATGATGTGAATCAGAAAAGAACAAGAAACTTAAACAAAGCAATATTTTTATTCTTTACATTATAACTGGATATTTTATTGCTGTATATTTAGTTATATCACTAGATATTTTATTCTTGTATATTTTAGTTATGTAACTGGATATTTTATCATTGTAAATTTTAGTTATGTAACTGGATATTTTATCATTGTAAATTTTAGTTATGTAACTGGATATTTCATCACTGTATATTTTAGTTATGTAATTGGATATTTTATCACTGTATATTTTAGTTATGTAACTGTATATTTCATCACTGTATATTTTAGTTATGTAACTGGATATTTCATCACTATATACTTTAGTTATGTAACTGGATATTTCATCACTGTATATTTTAGTTATGTAACTGGATATTTCATCACTGTATATTTTAGTTATGTAACTGGATATTTCATCACTGTATATTTTAGTTATGTAACTGGATATTTCATCAGTATATACTTTAGTTATGTAACTGGATATTTCATCACTGTATACTTTAGTTATGTAACTGGATATTTCATCACTGTATATTTTAGTTATGTAACTGGATATTTCATCACTGTATATTTTAGTTATGTAACTGGATATTTCATCACTATATACTTTAGTTATGTAACTGGATATTTCATCACTGTATATTTTAGTTATGTAACTGGATATTTCATCACTGTATATTTTAGTTATGTAACTAGATATTTCATCACTGTATATTTTAGTTATGTAACTGGATATTTCATCAGTATATACTTTAGTTATGTAACTGGATATTTCATCACTGTATACTTTAGTTATGTAACTGGATATTTCATCACTGTATATTTTAGTTATGTAACTGGATATTTCATCACTGTATATTTTAGTTATGTAACTGGATATTTCATCACTGTATATTTTAGTTATGTAACTGGATATTTCATCACTGTATATTTTAGTTATGTAACTGGATATTTCATCACTGTATATTTTAGTTATGTAACTGGATATTTCATCATGTATATTTTAGTTATGTAACTGGATATTTCATCACTGTATATTTTAGTTATGTAACTGGATATTTCATCACTGTATATTTTAGTTATGTAACTGGATATTTCATCACTGTGTATTTTAGTCATGCAACTGGATATTTCATCACTGTATATTTTAGTTATGTAACTGGATATTTCATCACTGTGTATTTTAGTCATGCAACTGGATATTTCATCACTGTATATTTTAGTTATGTAACTGGATATTTTATTACTGTATATGTTAAATATTATTGAAAGCAATCCAAAGTGCTGAAATTTTTATTTACAACCTTTGACTTTTACTATCAGATTATAGTATGTGTTTTGCTCAAACTCAACTCTTGACAATAGTTACTAAGGTAACAATATATGATTTATACTACGAAGTGCACGTATATTTCAAAATATGAGAAAGTTTATTGTGAATTTGGTTTTGGTACAAAGGTAGCATGCCAGATTTGGTGTGGATCGACCAAGTTGTTTAGGAGGAGATGTGTAGAAAAGTAGACAGAAAGTTATTCTTGGGTATTGGATAGTTACTTTAACAGTATGGATTTAATATCTATAGCGAATATGTAAAGAATGCTCGTTTCTGTCGTCAGAGCTGGATAAAGATAATCGTTGTGTGAATTAAGAAGAAACGTGTAGACGCTAATACAGTTCACATCATTTTAATGTGAAGAAATGTTGTGTTTCTCTAATACAGATCACATCATTTTAATGTGAAGAAGTGTTGTGTTTGTCTAATACAGTTCACATCATTTTAATGTGAAGTAATGTTGTGTTTCTCTAATACAGTTCACATCATTTTAATGTGAAGTAATGTTGTGCTTCGCTAATACAGTTCACATCATTTTAATGTGAAGTAATGTTGTGTTTCTCTAATACAGTTCACATCGTTTTAACATGAAGTAATGTTGTGTTTCGTTAATACAATTCACATCACATCGTTTTAATGTGAAGTAATGTTGTGTTTCGCTAATACAGCTCATCATTTTAATGTTGTGTTTCTCTAATTTAGTTCACATCGTTTTAATATGGAGTATTGTCGTGTTTCGTTAATACAATTCACATCGTTTTAATGTGAAGTAATGTTGTGTTGTGTTATTAAAATAACATTATGAAGAGAAACACCCTAACTCTTTATCCAAAATTACAAAATACGAATAACGCTACTCAGTTACAGATGCTAATAGACTTCCCGTTTTTTCTTTGTACAGAAGTTTATTACGAAATTAAGGCAGACAGATTACACGTAACTCAAACTATTATCTGTGATTTACTTGACTTATGTTGACATTGTTGATCCATCTTCTGCCTACGATTTGCTTAAATCATGTTAACATCGTGTATTCTACAGACTATTTTTGCCACATCTGGAAATTTGACCGACTGTCATAATAACTCTTATCTTATCTGAGTTAAAATAACCTGAATATGGAAGAACTATATGTACTGTCTTATTGGTGAAGCCGATTTTAACTGAGTGTTGAGTGAACAGGAACAGTGAACTACATATATTGTTTTATTGGTGAAACCGATATTAACTGAAAGTGTTGAGTGGACAAGAACAGTGAACTATATGTATTGTCTTATTGGTGAAACCGATATTAACTGAAAATGTTGAGTGAACAAGTACAGTGAACTAAATGTATTGTTTTATTGGTGAAACCGATATTAACTGAAAGTGTTGAGTGAACAAAAACAGTGAACTACATGTATTGTCTTATTGGTGAAACCAATTTTTAACCGAGTGTGTTGAGTGAACAAGAACAGTGAACTATATGTATTGTCTTATTGGTGAAACCGATATTAACTGAAAATGTTGAGTGAATAAGTACAGTGAACTATATGTATTGTCTTATTGGTGAAACCGATATTAACTGAAAATGTTGAGTGAACAAGTACAATGAACTAAATGTATTGTCTTATTGGTGAAACAGATTTTAACTGAGAGTGTATTGAGTGAACAAGAACAGTGAACTATATGTATTGTCTTATTGGTGAAACCGATATTAACTGAAAATGTTGAGTGAACAAGTACAATGAACTAAATGTATTGTCTTATTGGTGAAACAGATTTTAACTGAGAGTGTATTGAGTGAACAAGAACAGTGAACTATATGTATTGTCTTATTGGTGAAACCGATATTAACTGAAAGTGTTGAGTGAACAAGTACAGTGAACTAAATGTATTGTCTTATTGGTGAAACAGATTTTAACTGAGAGTGTATTGAATGAACAAGGACAGTGAACTACATGTATTGTCTTATTGGTGAAACCGATATTAACTGAAAGTGTTGTTACGAGGATTTCTGAATATCATGTCATATTTTTATTTTTTCGATGCTAAACTCTCATGTAACTGCGGCCACTTATTTTTGATTTAAGCCACTTGTTTTTTCTATATGTTCTACAGTGTGTTATGTTACCATATATGATAAATGAGACAGATATATGTTCTAATGCTGAGAAATTAATTAATACGGACTGTATAGACACCATGACAATATAAGGCACAAACATAGTAAAGTTCAACAGTTCAGTGTCCCAATGTTTTTCTACTTGTTTTAGGTTCGGGAACCTGGATTTCAATGGAGCACGGCGGAAGAACGTAACAAGAGATTCTACGAACACCCTGAAGGCCTGGCTGGATGAACACAGGAAAAACCCCTACCCCACCAAGGGAGAGAAAATAATGCTGGCCATCATTACCAAGATGACACTGACACAGGTGTCCACGTGGTTCGCTAATGCTCGGAGACGATTGAAGAAAGATAATAAGATGACATGGAAACAAAGAACTAAAAAAGAATCAAGTTTGGAAGACGATAGTGACGAAAATAGCGATGACACCAGCGACGAAGAACAGATTCACCAAGGCTTCGAAAAAGAAAAACGTGACTTTCGTGACGAAGTCGGCAACTTAGACGATAGAGTTCCCCAGGATGATGGAAAAGAACTTTGTGACTCTGGAGATAAAGGTGGCAGCGCTGGAACCCCGTGGAAAGAGGGCTGTAACCAGGTGTCGCCTTTAGGTAATTTAATGCTCTATTAGTAATAAGAAAATATTCGTTTCATCGATGTTCAGTTACACATAAGGCTCGTTTAAAGAGATACAAAATAAATATACCACTTTTGTGCGCGTTCAAAGTTATAATACACATATTTAGCAAAACCGCTCCTAGATTTTATGAAATGCATATATAAAAAATAAAATTTAACGAATACGAAATTATTTATAGAGTGTATATGTTATATCATGTGTTTTAAATATGTAATGTACATATTTAGCAAACACTCCTAGATTTTATGAAATAGATGTTGAGAAAATAAAATTTAACAAATACCAAATTATTTACCAAAGGTATATGATGAATCGAATGTTTTGTCACATTTTTACCACGTTGCAATTTTTGCCGTATGAAACAACTTCCGGTTTTGGAAATATGAAATTATTCATTTTTAGAGATTTATGTCTTCTGTTGCGTATAATTATGTGGGTAATATACAGATAGAGCAAACACTTTGTTAATCACATTACGCTGTGCGAGTTTCTAACACTAGTCTAACTTAAGAAAATTTAAGTCACATTCAGTACTGTGCAAGAGTGTTAGAACAAGAGAATGTTTTATCGTTCTTTCCATTTTCTGGGTCTAATTCTTCCATGCCATTAGATAAATTTCAACACTGTAGTAATGATTCACTGATCTCTGTTGACAATCAAATGAGCCAGAGTAGAATACTTATCATTCTTTAGAATTCCCCTATACTTGTACCAAGGGCATCACATAAAAGTAATGCTTAAATGAACATACTGATGAAATTTAGGGTCTGAAGTAACTGTCATGATACTCCATTCAGTATCTTAACTATATAGAAAGAAGCTAGCTTATGGTACCGGTATATCCTAGATGAAGTCAACTTACTATCACTACCCAAATAAAACCTTGATAAAAACAGTGTTTAACTCTATATATATATTAAGTTTTGTTATTATGCCATGGCTCAAAAACGCCTAAAGAATTGTCACTAGAGTAGAGAGTTCACATAAATGCTTTACGTAATGCTGGTTGGACTCTTCTGTAAACTGCTGCAGACTTAAAATGTTCCCCAAACACTGTCAACGCCCTGGATCATGAGACTCAGACAGGTAAATTTGAAAATAGGAAAGGAAGATACAGAACACCTAAACTCAATGATACTGATGTTAAGTATCTTTGTTTATGCAGCCTTCATGACAGACGGAAGAGATAAGCATTAGATAAACAACCATGTACCAAATGACAGAAAAGTGTCCAGATCTACAATATCAAAAAGAGTCAACGGTAATGAAATATTTAATCGTGTGGTAGTTAAAACTTTTACTTGAATCTTCAAATATTGGCAAGAGACTAAAATTTGATTAAAAAGTACCAAATCTGGATTGTTGATGATTGGAAAAGGGTGTTACGGACGGATGAGTCCAAGTTTAAAATACATCTGGTTTAAAAAAGGTGAAAGCATAGCACCTTTTTGCGATTGCGCAATTTAGAGTGACATACAGATCAGACCAGAGTAGTCCAAACGTTGCATTGCTTCTAGTCTCTTAGAAGCCAGGGACGACTATGCAGAGATTAATTGCCCTTTTGTGTAAACTTAGTTAAAATTTAAAAAACAACAACAACGAAAACATCGAACAACAACAGTCGTTTGTTATACACCATGTGACACAATAAGAAAAGCATTATTTTGGTTTTTGGTTTGTTTGTTTTGGAATTTCGCACAAAGCTATTCGAGGGCTATCTGTGCTAGCCGTCCCTAATTTAGCAGTGTGACACAATAAGAAAAGCATTATTTTGGTTTTTGGTTTGTTTGTTTTGGAATTTCGCACAAAGCTATTCGAGGGCTATCTGTGCTAGCCGTCCCTAATTTAGCAGTGTAAGACTAGAGGGAAGGCAGCTAGTCATCACCACCCACCGCCAACTTTTGGGCTACTCTTTTACCAACAAATAGTGGGATTGAACGTCACATTATAATGCCCCCACGGCTGGGAGGGCGAGCATGTTTAGCGCGACGCGGGCGCTAAAGTATACATTAAACTTAATAGAAGATCTTAGATTAGTATTTTCTTTCACTTACATTAACAACTTTCTTTTATTAGAACTGGTATAACACTGATAATAACAAACACAAGTAAATAAATAAATAAACTATAAATAAGGAGAGTAAGAGCAGGGCTTCAGTCCTTAAGTCAAAGTAAAAACCACAAGTGACAATTAGGTTTAAACACACATCTCAACTGATTATGCAAATACATTCTTCTAATAATAATTTTATATTTTCTTGATAATTAAAGAATATTTACCCAAGTAAGATAAACTGGTAACTACAAGATATTTACAAAAACTTCAAATATAATTGGTTTAATTGTTTTGGAATTTTGCACAAAGCTACTCGAGGGCTATCTGTGCTAGCCGTCCCTAATTTAGCAGCGTAAGACTAGAGGGAAGGCAGCTAGTCATCACCACCCACCGCCAACTCTTGGGCTACTTTTTTACCAACAAATAGTGGGATTGACCGTAACATTATAATGCCCCCACGGCTGGGAGGGCGAGCATGTTTAGCGCGACGCGGGCGCGAACCCGCGACCCTCGGATTACGAGTCGCACGCCTTACGCGCTCGGCCATGCCGGGCCCCATTACTTTGGTACTTTTACCATGACTACTGAGAACAAAAATATGATGAATTAAATCGTTCTTAGTGTCGATTTTAGTTTTAACACCTTTCAGGTTAAAGTTTACCTAAATCGTGCAAAATACAGAAAAGGCACATTGAAATGTAGATAATAATTATGTGTAAATACGTATAAACTTTCCTGTTACTTTGTTAAGTAACGGCCATAAGATGTACTCGACTAGTCTACAACTATGGTTCAATAAGGAGGGGTTATTCTTTGTTGAAACCTTCGAAATTACATGCATGCGAACAAATAAGGATGTATGCCCCTTTTATTCCTCTTTTGCATATACAAATATGATTATAGTGTTTCATGTTTTTACTTGTTAATTCAGCGACTGTTTTAAACTTGCAATGTTCATTCAAATACGTGCTTAACACACATACGTACCTATACATATAAAAGCAGTAGGTATGTAATTTTTTCCCCCATTGTAATCTGATATTCTTGATGATGGATCTTTTGCTAGAAATGAGGTGGAGTCACGAAGTGTGCACGAACGTGACACGTGCAGTTGTCCTTGTCCTAAACGCAAACAGGTGTGGCTGTGTAAGAGGTTGCAGTAATAAAAATTTATAGTATGTCGTGAAGAGGTTCGACCACTTCGTGAAGTGAACAGCATTACTTGAAGCACTTGCTGAAACTCAAGGTATCTCTGTTATACAGTCATTCTGGTTCTCTGAAAGTCTATGGACTTTGCTGGGTACCAGGTTGACGAAGTCCTGGGGTTAACGCCATCCCGTACCTCCCACGATGAGGTGAAGCAGCTTTACGAGTCCCACCGTACTGTTTGACAGTAACACTGCAAGACGTCTTCGCAGTAGGACACATTAGTCGTTTAACAAACACGCACTAGGTTTTGGTTTCTTTTTATGTTCCTTTTCCTCGGCTTAATTTCCATTGATATGAGCTTTCGTTTTCTTTTGTGCTCTGAAACCCAGTGACTCAACGGTATGATTCAGAACTTTTAATGCTAACATTCCGGTTTCCATTCCGCGACGGATCAACACAGAGAGCTCACTTTGTATTTTTGCTTTGAAAAGGAACAGAAAAACCAAAACATTCTGTGTTTAGTTAGCATATCCTTAGTCAAGTGACATAAAGACGAAGTTATCAGTTTTAGAATACTGACAATGATCTGTTCGAGATTACCTTTGAAACATCGGTCTTGAAGCAGTTTTGGTGTATACCGAAATTATAGTTAAATGTTAATAACATTTAAAATTCTCACGAGAAGGTAACGTCACAGTTGTAAGAACGAGAGCTGCTAGTTGAAACATCTAATTGAAACAAAATATACTTTGATATATTTGAATATAAATCAGGGTAGTTAGATAACGTGTAAAATCAGATGGAGGTAAAATTTGATGAAATAATAAGGGAGAAAATATTTTTTTTAAGGAGTACATATTGAACTCTATAAATAGTTACGTTCCTTGTATTTTCTGTACATAATACTTAGTTATAAATATATATATATATATTTGTGTATGTCTAACACATAAATTACATGGCCTAGCGCGTAAGGCGTGCGACTCGTAATCCGAGGGTCGCGGATTCGCGCCCCCGTCGCGCTAAACATGCTCGCCCTCCCAGCCGTGGGGGTGTATAATGTGACGGTCAATCCCACTATTCGTTGGTAAAAGAGTAGCCCAAGAGTTGGCGGTGGGTGGTGATGACTAGCTGCCTTCCCTCTAGTCTTACACTGCTAAATTAGGGACGGCTAGCACAGATAGCCCTCGAGTAGCTTTGTGCGAAATTCCAAAACAAACAAACAAACAAACATAAATTACAAGTACATTTTGAAGAGGGCGCTTAATTTCCTATTTAGAATAGACAACGTTCCAACAGTTGCAAATTTTTCTAGTTGAGTGTGTGCGTGTGGGTTTTCTTATAGCAAAGTAACATTGGGCTATCTGCTGAGTCTACCGAGGGGAATCGAACCCCTGATTTTAGCGTTGTAAGTTTGTAGACGTATCGCTGTTTCAGCGGGGACCTTCTAGTTGAGAATTTATCTTTTAATTCAGAAATGTTTGGATTTAAGTCTATTTGATAATGAAATTTTTTATTGTTATTACATACATTATTTCAACCAAAACCATGGTTTGAAACTTTTCGACTTTTCAGAAAGCTATTTTTTTACCTAATTGAAATAGATATTGTTTTTTTTCTGTATGTCTAAGTAGCTTCTTACTCTAATATTCTGTTGACAGAAAGAAGATAAAATGAAAAAAGTAAAGATTTTGAAGAAAATTAATGACCCACAAGGCTGCTGGAAACTTCCCTCCGATTTAAGTGCGTGGTTGAGCTGCCGTCTTGTCACCATGATTAATGTTTTTTAGACTTAGCTCGACGAATGTGAAGTTAACAAACCACTTAAGTCAATGACAAGTATTCGAAACGCCTTTTATCTAATTTAAATGTAAATGAAAAAAGATTGTTTGGCACCTCTGAAACAAAAATCCCCATTTCAGCTTGTTTCCACCTTAAATTATGAATGATGCCGTGCCTGTTGGAAGAGGTCACCAAGACAATGTTTTATTCTATTTATTCTGGCTGAAGATTGGACCTGTTGCTCAAATATCTTACATATTCTTTTCCCTTTTCTTTAAATTCTGTACCGTTGAATATGAATTGACATTCGGAGCACATGTACTAGAGAAAGAGTACGTTTATTGGTTATCTAGCTTTAAAACCGATAACAGGGGGTAGCAGAGGGGGGGAGAAAAAATAACAAATAGTATATCCATTGTCGGAAAGAAAGAGATACTAGCCCATTAGTGAACATGACGGATGTGCCTATTGCTGCCATAGGAAATAGAAATGGCCTTCTTTTCTTTTCTTTTTTCTTTTATGTCACGCGGAGATTTAATTAGCGTCTTTGGTAACTTGGCAAATCCTTTTCGGTATAAAGTTGAAAACTTTAAGGAACACAAGCTTTTTTTTTTCAGGAAGTTTTTAAAATTATTTTTATCCAATAAATGAAATATGAATGATTCAGTAACCTCTAAGTGAGTTAATTTTTTTTAATATTATATAAATGACTTGCCAACTAAGAGTCCTGTACAGGTTTTGAAGAAGTATGTCACTGGATAATTTGAGTAATGTTGTGATATGGAAAACAAAAAAATCAAACAAACACGAAAGTTTGCACAGTTTTAATGAACAACATGTAATGAAGACTAAACCAACAAAAATAACTCAAGGGATTAATGGAAAAAAAACCATCTTTTTCTGTAAATAGAAACACTACGATTAAAAACAATTATCGATTTTGTTGTAACATCATTAAAGTGTGTGTGTGTGTGTGTGTGTGTGTTTTTCTTATAGCAAAGCCACAAGGGGCTATCTGCTCAGCCCACCGAGGGGAAACATCATTAAAACTAACATCATTGTAACATCATTAAAACTAACCATTTTTGAATCACTGTATTGATTCACTATTAAAATTAATTATTTATTGGTTAAGTATATATAGTCGTCCTCATGAGTAGAGGACTACTCTATTATATATATATTATATTTTACACGAAATCAACTATTTTTGTTTTCAGAAGAAAAGAAAACTGGGACGAACAGCCAAGAAGATGCAAT
Organism: Tachypleus tridentatus; assembly: GCF_004210375.1. Lineage (NCBI taxonomy): Eukaryota > Metazoa > Arthropoda > Merostomata > Xiphosura > Limulidae > Tachypleus > Tachypleus tridentatus. The sequence goes on from NC_134837.1 coordinate 216,970,182, forward strand.
TGATAATTGTGTATTGGACTCCTGCGTCTCTTCTGAGGGTTACACTAGGTGTCAACCTTATTCTGCTAACGTCTCCACCAGTTTCACCCCTTCCGTGTCATCCGAAAGTTCATCTCCCGACTTGACCACCCTCTTGAGACGTGAAGAAAGTCCCCACGAGAAAGCGATTGATGACGAAGGCAGATTTCTCTCTCTTAACAAACCTAGGATTTGGTCTCTTGCAGACACGGCCACTAGTAAACATCCCACCCCACCTCAGCAAAAACTTCCCAATCTTAATGAAACGCGCAGTCACGTGTCCGAGACTATGTCGGTCGAATGCAGTTCTAGAAATAGAAAGAGTTTACCAAGCGTTACTTTCCGAGCTCGCAGCACGACAATAAACGGATATCTAACTAGTGGGTACCCTCACGAACTTAGTTGTTCACGTAGTGACCAGCCAGACTCGTGCAACATTGTGGCCTACAGTGGAGCAAACCCAGCCCATATCTTTAACCCCGTACTTTCACCAGCTGATACTCCTCCTCAGACACCCCCAAACTTGGTTTTATCCTTACAGCTGGGGTCATCTTTTCCTTCCAGTTTCATGGGATCCCAACATAGTTTATTTGGACAGTCAGCGCCTCACAGTGGTCGTTTTTTCTCAAACTAAAAGTGAGTGTAAATGAAAACTAATAACAAAAAACGATAGGCGGATCTATTACAAAATCACTAGCTACATAAACAAACATTATGTACACATATATTATTTTGCGAATTGTGGTCCTTACAATTCTTGGTGACAAAACTGTTCTGCCACACACATGCTCATTAATATTACATTATAAGACTGCCTTGTGTATAATACAGTTAACTCTGTGTGCATTACCACATCATGCCTTTGATTGCAGGGGCAGTACTCATTCAGACTGGTTCCTAGGTTGGACTGAAATAGAAAGAAGGGAACCATAAAGAAAGTGACCATAATAATTGTTAAGAACACAGAAATATTGCAACTTTTGTCACGCGCACTATCACTAGGCGTCTGCTCTCCTTCGATGCAATTTTGAGTTTGTACGAGTCAGAATGTGATGACGAAACAACATAATTGTGCTGTTCTGGTCAGTTACTTGCGTATCCCGCGTGTTTTAAATAAGTTTCAGAGTTAATGAGCAGTTAACTGAATTAGTTTTCTTGTCTCGCAATAAATACCTATGGTAAATGAAAACGCGATATCAGTGCATTACCTAGTATCTGAGAGTGATTTTTATTTGAAATTTCTTTGATTAAGTCATTCTTAGGGTTAAGACCAAATCTTGAGAATTCGTGATGACGAGAAACCCACTTCAAGTAAAAATATACCTCAGGACGGCTGGTATCGGTTTTAAAGCTTTTACCAAAATAAAGCAGAGAACAACGTTTCGACCTTCTTAGGTCATCATCATTAAATATTTTTGCTATATTAAATCTGTAAATTATTTACCATACTGGATCTATAAATTGTATATTTACCATATTCTCTATTTATTGATCGTACCAGAGCTATCAAGTATTTCCTTGCCATACGACAGCTATCAACTTTTTTCTAATATTAATAAAACTGTCAACTATTTGCTAGTCACATAAGAGCTACAGTTATTAACTACCGTACTAGAACTACCAAATATTTATGTACCGCAATACAGCTATCAGCTATTTATTTACCATACAAGGGGTATAAAGTATTTGTTTACCACAATGAGAGATCGACTACTTGTTTACCATGCTATAGTAATCGCCTGTTTGTTCACTGTTACTATGTGTTTATTACACTATATTTATAAACAGCATGTTTACCTCTTTTTTTCAGTTATTACCTGTTAGTTATATGCTTACCATATCAAATTTGTAACTTTTATGTTTACTACACTATATTTATAAACTGCTAGAGTTATCAACTGTTAACTGTAGTGTATAGTGATAGAACTTCTAACTACAAAACAAACAAACACTGTTAACACTCACGGTATCTATTAATTAATTACCTTTACACCTTTTAAGAGTATTATTCGTTATTCTAGACATTTTACGAATATATAATTATATATTTAAACATCTAACACCGCCCTCTACATTCCGACACTCAGTTACACAACCCCTTCCAAACATGTGGTCAGCTTCCGGTCAGTTACCTCTTTCTTTATGAACCTGACGACGACCGAAGAAGGTCGAAACGTTGTTCGCTCTTCTATGTAAAATATTTTCTCAACCCAAACGAGCCGTTTTTGCATATATATTTCTCTACAAGTGGGTTTTCTCGACATCATGAAATGTAAGGCAGCTAGTCAACAATACCCATCACCATTTCTTTGGCTACTCTTATCTTAACGCACCTTACGGCCCTGTAGTTCGTGCAAGCACGATTTACTTTTAACGGTAATAAGAAGCGAATCGCGAAACCTCAGCTCCACAGTAGAGCACGCTAACCACAGGGTGGTGCTCGGCCATGTGTATATAGATTTTAGGAAGTTTAAAGAACGCTAGAGCTTCCGGGCCACATAATATTTCCTCGGGGATTTTAAAGGAAGTTATGGATTCGATATACGAGCCACTTGATACTGTTTTTTCCAAAACGTTGAAAAGGAGCCATGCCCCAGAAGATTAGAGGTTGGCTTATGTTACTTCTATCAAGTGGGTGATAAAGTTGTCGCAGTGATAAGAGACCTATTAGTTTTACACCACTGTTGGGAAACGGCTTTAAAAGTCTGATAACGATCCTTTGCAAAGCCATTTAACAAAGACTAAAATTGTCGTTAATGATCAACATAGTTTCATTAGGGGAATATCTTGCCTTACAAAAATATCTTGACATTTTCTGAAGAGATCACTTCTTATATCGATGGGAACATATGTGGAACGTCAGCAAACATTTGACAAGATGCAGGGGATAAGTTGTCTCATTGGATGGAATAGTAGCTGAAAGGAAGAAAGCAGAAGGTTGTCAAAAATTGATTTAGTTAAACTGGATTAATACTACCAGTGGGTTACGTCAGTGCCCAACGTTAGAACCTTTTCTCTGTAATTTCTCTTGATGAGTTATATGATACTTATAATTTTCCCCCGAAGACAAAAGTTCTGGTATTGATGAATGACATAATGCTAGTGAATCTTCCTCAAAGACAAAAGTCCTGGTATTGATGGATAACATAATGCTAATGTATCTTCGTCAAAGACAAAAGCCCTTGTATTAAAGAATGACAAAATGCTAATTAATATTCTCCAACGACAAAATTCCTCGTGTTAATGGATGATATAATGCTAATGATTCTTCCTCGAAGATAAAAGTCCTGGTATTGATGGATGACATAATGCTAATGAATCTTCCTCAGAGACAGAAGTCCTGGTATTAATTGATGACGTAATGCTTATGAATCTTCCCAAAAGATAAAAGTCCTGTTGTTGATGAGTTACCTGAAGATTATAATTATCTCCTCAAAGACAAATGTTTTGGTATCAAGAGGCTATCTGATTTTTATAAACCTTCCCCAAAGGCAAAAGTGCTATTATTTATGTGTTACCTTAATACTTATAAATATTCCCCTAAAGACAAAACACTTGATATCAATGAGTTAACTAATGTTTATAAGTCTTTTGCTTGTGACAACAGTTCTGGCATTGGTGGGTTTCCTTGGATTTATGAATTTATTGTCTGGAGCTAAACGTTTAATAATGATTCTCTTGAAAAGGGAGAACTTTCTAGGTCAATGATACAAACAACAGTTCGCTTAGTCTATAAAAAATGTGACCTTACCTATATTAAAAACTAGCCATCTCATTCACTTCTTATTTTGTGATTGTAATGTTTTAACAAGAGTTATTAGCAGTCTGATAAAAATACGTATACACCTAAATGGGCATAAATTTCAGACTTAAACAATATCGGATAGATTATATACAATTTTAAAAACATTGTGTTGGTGTATAGACGACATGAGTCCCGGCGATGATGTATGTACGTATGTATACCAATTATAAATTTATATTATAAGATACTAGGAATAACTATATGCTTTAAATAGATCACTTCCAGACACATACAGTACTAGACTGGTGTATGTACATAAATCCCAGATTTATAAATTACTGAGCTGGCATATATATATGAATACCAGACTTGTACAATACTTAGCTGGAGTTCATATATGAATTACAGACTTATGCAATACTGCACGGTGCTTATAAGTTACATATGAATCTCATTCAAATTTATATAATTTCATATTGGAACATATATGATAATGTATCTCAAAACGGCTGGTATGGCTATTAACAATTTTAATATTAAAGCAGAGAACAACGTTTCGAATTTCCTAGGTCATCTTCAGGTTAACAAACAGGTTAATATTAAAAGTGTTAGTACCCGTTCCAGCTGTTCTGAGATACATTTTTATTTCAAGTGGGTTTTTCGTCATGAGAAAACATGATAATATTTACATTGTTCATGGTTGTTCAGCTATTTCCAATTTCTTCCAAGATTATGAATAAATTTCAGTTGCACCTTATGCTAGTAATATCAGTGGCGTCATTAGACAAGACATGAAACTTTTCAGTCACCGTGAGATCACTGCTTTTTGTATTCGAAGTTCAGTGGTTTACAAACATGTAGTTTATGGGCTGGAGCAAGAAGGAACCTTATAGATTGCTTTTTTTTATATTTTAATTGGAATAGTAGTAGTAACCTGTTTAATATGCCATTACTCTAATTTACTGTCTTTTCTAATGATTTTTCTATTTCTTCCAATTTAACCAAATAATTATTATCACTATATTTGTGTTTATATTTGTTATAAAAACCATTCGATTTTCATGTTTGTTTCGTATTCGTCCATAAAGTTATTTTGATTTGGCGAGAGTTCCATCTCGTTTGTTTTATACTACATCTTGATAGTAATATAAATGCATATTATATATTAGATAAAATGAAGAATAGTACTAAAGAGCTTAATGTTTTCTGAAAACTCAGAATAATGTGTCAAGGTTGTAATACTAGGGTTAAAACAAAATTAAACAAAAATATTTTTATTCTTAATTATTCTTAATTTTTTGTTGTTCTTGGTTTTTCCAGCAGATGTAGATTCAGTAAGACAAACACGACCACTTGCTGAGGATTTTAAAAGTGATGACAGATTTAGAGCGTACCGTTCCTATAAAGCAAGAGACCTCATGATCTACGACGGTTCGGACTGTGCAAACTACTGAACTTCAATGTAAAGACACAATAAACGTGTTAGTACATGAAACTGAATAGGTCTGCAATTTTGTAGAAAATGTTCAGTGTTTGTTGAAGGAGAATGTTCCTAGAATATCCCTTTCTCAATGATGTTTTCCATAAAAAATCCCTTACCTAATTAGTTAGACAAGGAAAAATATTTGAATGTATTTAACATGAAGTAATTTAGAAGTTACCCCCACTTTATGGCATTTTGTAAACCATCATTAGATGTGGGAGTTTATTCCTGTAAACAGACTAAAGAGAGATTATCTTCACTTTATGAGATTCTACATGCCATAATTATACTAGAAGGCTCATTCCTGTAAACAAACTGAGGAGGAAGTTACCCCCACTTTATGGGATTCTGTGTGCCATCATTAGGTGAGAGGGCTCACTCTTATAAACAGATTGGGGAAGCAGTTACCCCCACTTTATGGGATTGTGTGTGTGCCATAATTATGTGAGAGTACTCGTTCCTGTAAACAGATTGGGGAAGAAGTTACTCCCACTTTATGGGATTCTGTGTGTGCCATAATTATGCGAGAGGACTCGTTCCTGTAAACAGATTGGGGAAGAAGTTACTCCCACTTTATGGGATTCTATGTTCCATCATTAGGTGAGAGGGCTCATTCCTGTAAATGGATTGGGGAAGCAGTTACCCGCACTTTATGAGATTCTGTGTGCCATCATTAGCTGAGAGGGCCCATTCCTTTAAACAGATTGGGGAAGCAATTGCCCCCACTTTATGAGATTCTGTAAACAGATTGGGGAAGAAGTTACTCCCACTTTAGGGGATTCTGTGTGTGCCATAATTATGCGAGAGTACTCGTTCCTGTAAACAGATTGGGGAAGAAGTTACTCCCACTTTATGGGATTCTTTGTTCCATGATTAAGTAAGAGGGTTCATTTCTGTAAATAGATTGGGGAAGCAGTTACCCCCACTTTATGAGATTCTGTGTGTGTCATAATTATGTACGAGATGGCTCATTCTTGTAAACAGATTGGGGAAGAAGTTACTCCCACTTTATGGGATTCTGTGTGTGCCATAATTATACGAGAGGACTCATTCCTGTAAACAGGTTGGGGAAGAAGTTACTCCCACTTTATGGGATTCTGTGTGTGCCATAATTATACGAGAGGACTCATTCCTGTAAACAGATTGGGGAAGAAGTTACTTCCACTTTATGGGATTCTGTGTGTGCCATAATTATGCGAGAGTACTCATTCCTGTAAACAGATGGGGGAAGAAGTTACTCCCACTTTATGGGATTCTTTGTTCCATGATTAAGTAAGAGGGCTCATTTCTGTAAATAGATTGGGGAAGCAGTTACCCCCACTTTATGAGATTCTGTGTGTGTCATAATTTTGTACAAGATGGCTCATTTCTGTAAACAGGTTGGGGAAGAAGTTACTCCCACTTTATGGGATTCTGTGTGTGCCATAATTATACGAGAGGAGTCATTCCTGTAAACAGATTGAGGAAGAAGTTACTCCCACTTTATGGGATTCTGTGTGCCATCATTAGGTGAGAGATTCATTTTTGTAAATAGATTCGGGAAGATGTTACCACCCACTTTATGGGATTCTGTGTGCCATAATTATACGAGAGGGCTCATTCCTGTAAACAGATTGGAGCAGAAGTTGTCCCCACTTTATGGGATTGAGTGAGCCATCTGTAGATGAGAGAGATCATTCCTGTAAACAGATTGGGGAAGAAGTTACTCCCACTTTATGGGATTCTTTGTTCCATGATTAAGTAAGAGGGCTCATTTCTGTAAATAGATTGGGGAAGCAGTTACCCCCACTTTATGAGATTCTGTGTGTGTCATAATTTTGTACGAGATGATTTATTCCTGTAAACAGGTTGGGGAAGAAGTTACTCCCACTTTATGGGATTCTGTGTGTGCCATAATTATACAAAAGGACTCTTTCCTGTAAACAGATTGAGGAAGAAGTTACTCCCACTTTATGGGATTCTGTGTGCCATCATTAGGTGAGAGATTCATTTTTGTAAATAGATTCGGGAAGATGTTACCCCCCACTTTATGGGATTCTGTGTGCCATAATTATACGAGAGGGCTCATTCCTGTAAACAGATTGGAGCAGAAGTTGTCCCCACTTTATGGGATTGAGTGAGCCATCTGTAGATGAGAGAGATCATTTCTGTAAACAGATTGGAGACAGTTTAGGTGACACTGTTTTGCCATTTACCATGTGCACAGGAGACAAATTATTAAAACAAACATTTGTTTTCATTACTTGAGAAAGATGTATAACATTCAACTAAAATAGCCTTCATGATTATTCATTCACAAAGTTACCCAATCAGGTAACATCCTGTCAGATTGTAACCCTAACATTTCAACCAATATTAAGTGGTTAACATGTATAAAGAGCTCCGAGTGGCTCTTGTGAATTAAAACGTCATATTCGACGTTTAGGACAGTTTACAGCTTGCCAGAAAATAAGTTTCATGCCTATTTCTGAGAGAAAATTGATTTAATTAGCACACATATTTTCATTAGAGCTTTTGGTAGCTTATAGATTACTGCATTTCAAAGCCAGCTTAATATAGAGCTAACAAAATCTTTATTTTGAGAAACTGACCAGACGACCTGGAGGACGACCGATTAGTAAAGTGCTACTAGTTTTCTTCAGAGCATCGAAACGTCATCTCTCTTTTTCTGTCATTTATTCACTAAGCATTGAACATGTCTATTTTTGACAAACTTACAACTGCTAATTATGTCTTTTAAAAATTGTAATTTTTTATCCAAAGCCCTGTTAGTAACTTAGGAAAATTTAACTTAGTTCCATGTGCATATCGCAGACTTCCGCATGTAATCTTTTAAAATGTTTTGAAGTTTTTTTTAATATTACACAAAAATTGTGATTTTAAAGTTTTGAGCTCTTACTATAAATTTCTCAGCATCAGACGTGTTTTTGTCTAAATTAGCTCATTTGTTTCTGTTCAAATGTAACAGCAGCACATTAGGCCATCTGCACTGTACTCATCTCTAGAATCGAACCATGATTTTTGACGTTATAACTCCCGAAGCTTACCGTTGAACCAAAGGGAGACATTAAGCTAATACTTCTAGTTATGATCCAGTTCAAGCTTACTTATTGTTATTCAGATCACTGTACCAGAACCGTTTGTGTTTAAGTAAACATTCAGCTACATATGTACCATGTACTTACTATATTCAAGAAATTGGCTTAATTTAGATTTTCTCTATTGGCTTTTCAGAGCTGGCATAACCTGATGGTTAGGACGCTTGCTTCTCAATCTGAGGATCGTCCGTTCGAATTTACGTCACCGAAAATATTCGTTCTTTCAGCCTTTGAGATGTTATAAAATACGGGCAATCCCACAATTCATTGGCAGTGATTGATGTTAACTATCTGTCATCCCTTTATTATATCGCTGCTAAATTATTGACCACTATCGCAGATAACTCTCGTGTATCATTGCGCGAAATTGAAACGAACAAACTATTGGTTTGTCTTGTAATAAACACGTATCGAAACTGGGAACAAGTTAAACTATTGACTCAAATTAATGTGTTTTTTTATGACACGCTGATTTCATGGCTAAAATACTGCATGAATATTTCCTGATGAGCTGTAAGGTGTGAATAAGGGACGTCCATCGCTGGCGATTAGTTTTTAATTTTTCCATTACAATTAAGCTGGTAAATTATATATATGGGTCATATTTATTTGTGTAGAGTGTTTCTATATTTAGTTAAGGATAAAATTCTAAACATACATTATAACATTGTAAGTTTTTCCTGTAATGTATTACAAAAAAGAAAATGATTAAATAAGCCACCTTCATCATATAGAACATTGTTGACTGTATGAATGTATTAAACATCACCCAGGCGTTACACTTCTCTGCAAAGCTTAAGTTGGTTGTTTGGCGTTTATTGGCGCAAAGCAACTATGCTATCTGCATCCAATGCTTAAGAATGTTTAATAATATTAAAGTGTTAAAAGTCCAACATGCTTAATCAATGAGTCTTATTAGACTTCACAAAATGAGGTAAAAATGACATTTTGACTGCAGATGTTTTCTCATATTCCTCTTGCGTAAAGTTTTGAAAAGCAAAAGTTTTAATGTTATAGTATTCACTAGGTCTAAAATATGTGATGGAAACTACATTTAACTGAAGGTATTTTTAAAAAAATAACCAAAACTCTTTTCTTAATTTGTCCAAATTTGGACAGAAACGTGTTGACATGTTATGGTGCTAAACATCTAGGCAGGTGTAACATGGAGGCTTAAAAATCCCCATGTTTTCCCTTTATGCAAGTATTTTAAGATGCATGTATGTACGAATGATATTCATTCACATTATATCTCACGGAGAAAGTTTGGGTGTAAAATCCGGAAAAATAACATATTTGCTCTTTACAGTTTCAGTGTTTGTGTAAGTTAGATAGATTAATATTATATACTGATATTATATATTTATATCATCACTAACTGTAATACAGTTTTAATGAATTAGTTGATGCCGGTATGTTTTATAATATTGTTACTATTCTTGTGACTCAAGAAAGGTGAAGAGAGAGAATTTTTGGGGTATTTCATAATAGTTTTGTAAAGTGAGAAATATTTACTATTGAAAGATGTCGGGTTTGTATACAGGTGACGAGGGCTTAAAACCCTTTGTCTGCACTTGTGCCCTTGAAGTTCCTCTTTTCATAAAAAATGTTCAACAACTATGAAGTGATACACCTGATTCAGTACCTTCCTTGCTACGAATTATTATGAAAAAATGAATAAATAAAAGATTTCAGTGTTAAAATGGATGACACATTGAGACTTGGGGGTCTTAAATGTAAATAAATAATTTTGATATCATATCAGTTTTTAATACGCCATAATTCACTGTTTAAGAGTAGCTAGTACGACTCATTGAGTAGAACTAAACGAGAATCTTTGCTTCTATTGCTTTTACCTTGTGTGTACCAAAGGTAGCCTACAGTCTCTCATAGTTTCCTCTAACACGTATCCCCCCCCCAAACCCCAACAAAAAAAACCAAACAAACTTGCCTTATAATAATTGAAAAGTGCCTTTTTTTTTCAGTGAGTTCCTTACATATTACAAGTTAGGAACTACAGGACTAACATAAAAATGAATGGTTTAGAAGAAATGTTCATGGTATTGAGTTTTCTGTAGTCCTACAAATTACTGCCAAAAAATAACTACATTTAATACTACCTCACAATATTGATGTTTTATCAGAAAGTGTTAACTCGTACAATAAAAATTACTGCCTGTAAACAGTGTGTTAGATTTACTGAACTGTTAAAGTTTTTTATACCATATTTAGGGATCACCTGTTTGAGACTTTTCTATTTAGAGTGTTGTTTAGTAAAAAAAAAGCAAGCGTGGTGACAACTTGAGTAACTTTCACAACGAAGTCAGGCCCGGAATGTCAAGTTGGGTTTGGTTTTTGGAATTTCACACAAAGCTACTCGAGGGCTATCTGTGCTAGCCGTCCCTAATTTAGCAGTGTAAGACTAGAGGGAAGGCAGCTAGTTATCACCACCCACCGCCAACTCTTGGGCTACTATTTTACTAACGAATAGTGGGATTGACCGTCACATTATAACGCCCCCACGGTTGGGAGGGCGAGCATGTTTGGCGCGATTCGGGCGCGAACCCCCGACCCTTAGATTACGAAGCGCACGCCCTAACGCGCTAGGCCATGCCAGGCCCAGTCCAGTTGGGTTAAGGCGTTCGATACGTAATCTGAGAGTCGCGGGTTCTAATCCCCGTCGCACCAAACATGTTTGCCCTTTCAGCTGTGGGGTGTTTTAATGTTAGGGTCAATTCCACTATTCGTTGGTAAAAGAGTAACCCAAGAGCTGGCGGTGGTGACTAGCTGCCTTCCCTCTAGTCTTACACTGCTAAATTAGGGACGGCTGGCGCAGATAGCTCTCGTGTAACTGTGCGCGAAATTCAAAGCACAACGAAATCAACAAAAAAAATGCATATCTACAGACAAATTTTAATTCGATTTTCATTAAAATCTACCCACTGACTTCACAACATACAAGACATAGCAAAACTAAACTTATATTTACGTGAGTAACCACGTTATTTCCTAATGGCCAGCTAAATTAGTTGTCCGAAGTGCATTCAGTATATTTTAAGTTTTCATATTGTTTCTTTCTTACTTGCTGTCTCATGTTAATAACAACAGCGACAAATAATCACACGTACTTATTTCAGCACTAAGATATTTGAAACACGACTTTTGTTCGGATATTTCTAATTACTTTTTTGTAAGTGCTTTACCCTTCTCATATTTGTCGTGAAACATAATCATATGTATGTGTAATAATATAATTATGGGTTGTTATCAATGTTATACGTTTATTCAGTGTTTTACAACGTCGAACTCTGTCTAAAGTTAAAGAACTGACTAACCTAGCAGTATATTTTAGTGAAATGACCAGCCTTGTAGTATATTTTAGGGAATTGACTAACCTAGTTGTATTTCAGAGACTTACTAGCCTAGTAGTATATTTTAAAGAACTGACCAACATAGTAGTATATTTTTGGCGTTTTATGGCGCTAAACAACTAGGCTATCTATGCTAGTATTTTTAATTTTTTTTACTGAACTGGCTATCATAATAGTATATTTTAGATAACTGACAATTGTAGTAGTATGTTTCAGATAACTGGCTATCCTAGTGGAATATTTTAAGGAACTGTCTATCCTAGTGGTGTATTTTAGAGAACTGACTCTACTAATAGTGTATTTTTGAAAACTGACTGTTCTAGTGGTATGTTTCAGAGAACTGACTATCTTAATGGGGTATTTTTGAAAATTGACTATCCTAGTAGTGTATTTTAGAATACTGATTATTCTAGTGGGATATTTTAAAGAACTACAGTACTGTACAAAAAAGTTTTTAAGACAGAATACAAAATTATATTTTAGGCTACTTTCAAATAACAATGGAAGGTAAATCACATGTGAAACATCAACAATGGAAGGTAAATCACATGTGAAACATCAACAATGGAAGGTAAATCACATGTGAAACATCAACATTGGAAGGTAAATCACGTGTAAAACATTTTATTAAATTTTCATATTTAATAGAACAAAAACTCAGGGTAAGTGTTTGAGTTCAGCAAACAGTTAATAATTCGTGTGTTTCCCTGTTGTTTTAATAACTGCAGACAGTATTTCAGTCATTGTTGTAACATATTTAATCAAAGTATCTTTTGGAATTTTACTCCATATGTTTCTAATACACTCCCATAAAGTTTCTTTGAAAATAAATTTTGATTTGTCAAGTTTTTTGTATCTCTAGTCCCAAATCTGCTCAATTGAGTTGAGATTGGGACTTTGTGGAAGTCATTACATCATTTAAATGACTCCAGTAGTTTCTATCTTAGCTAAGTAATTTCTGCATGGTTTGGACGAGCGTGTGGTGTCATTATCTGTTTGGTAGTAGAATCCTTTACTAACAATATTTAAACCACTGGGTATACCATGACGGATCAGTAATTCATGATACTTTCGCTGGCTCTTTATTCAGTTTTTTTTTTACAATATCCTGTAACTTCGGTAGAAAAAAGTCTCTCAAACGATCACATTGCATCACACATACTTCTTGATAGGTACTATACATTGAAGTAAGTATCTTTCACCTTTCTTCCGCCGGATACACAATTCACGCTTTGAAACAAATATTACATATTTGGACTCATCCGTCCATAACACCCTTTTTCAATCATCAACAATCCAATTTTTGTACTTTTAAGCAACTTTTAATCTCTTGACAATATTTGAAGATTCAAGTAAAAGTTTTTAACTGTCACATGATCAAATATTCCATTCCCGTTGGCTCTTTTTGATATTGTAGATCTGGACACTTTCCTGTCAATTGGTACATGGTTGTTTATCTCATGCTTGAGATCAGTGGCAGTCTTCCTTATGTCCTGAAAGCTGGATAAACGAGGACATTAAACACCAATATCAATGAGTTTATGTGTTGTGTTTCTTTCTTTTTTATTTTCAAATTTACCTGTTTCGGTCTCACAACCTAGGGAGTACTTGACAGTATTTGGGAAGACTTTCAAGTCTGTAGCAATTTATCGGAGAGTCCAACTAACATCACGTAAAGCTTTATGCGAACTCTCTGTTATACTAACAACTATCTATGCTTTTGGGGTCGTGACATGATAAAATTTAATGTACAGTATAAAACAATGTTTTTATAAAAGTTTATTTGTGGAGTGGTTTTAAATTGATTTCTTCTAGCATATACCGATATTTTTATGCTAGCTTCTTTCTATATAGTTAAGACATGACACTTATCTCAGACCCTAAACTTGATAATTATGTTCATTTAAGCATAACTCCTCGGTGGACACAGCAGATAGCCAGATGTGGCTATGCTATAAGGAAACATGCATCAAACAGAACCATTATGACATGCTCTTGGTACATGTGTGTAAGAGTTCTGAAGAATAATCGTTCTCAACATTGGCCCATTCAGTTGTCAACAGGGATCAGTAAAGCATTAAGATAATGTTAAAATTTACATTCTGTAATGGCATGGAAGAATTAATTCCATAAAAGGGAAATAATGATAAAATATTCTCCTGTCCTAACACTTTTATTGCACAGTACTGTATCTACTAGCCTGTTAATAAGCCTATTAATAAAAGTTTGAATGACTATATGAGAGTCCCTAGTGGTCATGTATCTGTATTTACCTCTAGGTTTTGTCATATGTCTTTCAAAGTTCATTTTTTCCCCTCAGTTTAGGACGTTGCAGAAGTGCAATGCTTTTATCCTCATAAATATATTTGTGATCGTTTGTTGTTTTACAAAATGCGTTTTGTGTATTTTTGAGAATTATCCATGTGAAATTTTAGTATCAAATTCGCCTATAAAGAAACTAAATAATATTAATTCGCTTACTAGCAGTGATTTATTTGTTTATTGCTAATCACAAAGGTACAGCCCACTGCGGAGTATTAGCAGTGGTAGGTAAAATCTACGAACAAGTATGTTGTTCCTATCAAACTGCAAACATTTAATTATCAAAGTTTCTATAATGTGGCGCATATTAATTTAATATTTTGAAAACTATACTTAATAACCCGAGAAGCTGAAACGAACAATGCATTAGTTATTAAAACAGCTATCTTGGTGTTGAAATGCGTAAGTTTTAAGCCTTATTGAGTACATACAAAATGTAAATTTGTTTTTCCTTTTAGAAGACACCAATTTCTATTTGACCCGCCAACATGTTTAATTACCCGTGATTCCAATAAAGTTTATTTGTGTGGAGGATCGGCATGGCCAGGTGGGTTAAGGCGTTCGACTTTTAATTTGAGGTTCGCGGGTTCGAATCCCCGTCGCACCAAACATGCTCGCCCTTTCAGCCGTGGGGGCGTTATAATGGTACGGTCAATCCTACTATTCGTTGGTAAAAGAGTATCCCAACAATTGGCGGCGGATGGTAATGACTAGCTGTCTTCCCTCTAGTCTTACACTGCAAAATTAGGGACGGCTAGCGCAGATAGCCCTCGTGTAGCTTTGCACGAAATTCAAAAAACAAACTTATTTGTGTGTGCTACTTTCCTCATATTTTTACAAAACGTGATAACCACGATCAACGTAAGTAGGAATTCGATAAACAACAAAACTGAATAACTAATTAATTTTTCTATTTTTTTGGAAATTAAATATTTTAACATGAACTAGTTAGGTTTTGTATTATTTTGGACTTTACTCTTCTGTATTGGGTAAAATCAAACTATTTAGTGTAATTATTTGTTTATTTAGTGTGATTATCTCCTTATTTAATGTGATTATCTGTTTATTTAATGTGATTATTTGCTTATTTAGTGTGATTATCTACTTATTTAGTGTGGTTATTGGTTTATTTGATGTGATAATCTGTTTATTTAGTGTGATTATCTGTTTGTTTAATGTGATTATCTGTTTATTTAGTTATTTGTTTATTTAGTGTGAGTATTTGTTTATTTCGTGTTACTATCTGTTTATTTAGTGTAATTATATGTTTATTTAGTGTGGTTATCTGTTTATTTAGTGTAATTATTTGAAGGCATGTTTAACGAATATGGGGTAATGTATGTTATACTTCTAGATATATCTTGAATTATAAGCATCGCTTGCATAGAATAAATATCCAACTGTATGAAACGCTGCAAGGTTCGAAGCTGCTAATATCAAACTTAAGTTTGTTGTAGGGATGAAATAAGTGGATGATATGATTTACTTTATGTTACGCTGATTGTAAACACACAACGTATATATATACACATACTTTATATGAAGAGTTTTAACAGTAATGGTTGCTTAATGTCAGTGATTTAGAAGTGAATCATTTTTATTATTACAGAAACTGAATTATGTCGTTACTGTTTTTATAACTAGGAAAGTTTATGCACTTCGACGACATATAAACCTCAAGCTATAAAGGATTTATATGACACAAGTTCATGCATTTTGAAACACTTACTATTGGATACTCTTTATAATTATGATTAAAGATGTAATTTTAGCATTCATTTTGTCTTTTTTTTACATGTGATTTCATATCGGTAACTTATGTTCATATGATACAACTGTTAATATTTTCTAGTATTTGCTTTCAGATAGTGTTTATAATAAAATCATGTTTATTCATAAATATTAGCATTTATCTTCTAATGTTATGTCATTTGTCTGTCATCGCTTTGTTTTAATTTGTCATACAAAATGTCTAGTATTTCACATTGTTGATAGGGTTTTTTGTTATATACTAGTTGTATCAGAACGTGTATTTCTGTCACGTTGTACATATTCAGGGAGTAAAAAACCCAACAAAACATAAAACATACTTATGGTTCAGGGTATCAATCTGAGGTGAACTTTATTGTATATCTGTGACTGTTTAATAAAGGGAGTTTCAGTACCTTCTGTAGTTGCCACTGTTACTTATAAAACATTGACCAAAAATGTCTGTTTGTGCCAACGTTACGTTTTGTATTGACCAAGAATGTCTGTGGCATCGCTAAGTTTGTTGTTGGCCAAGAGTTTCTGTGCTACAGATATGTATATTCATGGTTATTAATAATTGAAATTGTGGAAAATATATAGATACATATCTTGTTACTGCCTAAAAGCTGTGAAATGATTTACATCATTCAGAAAATAAAAACATTTTTGGCCTATACAACAAATTTAAAAGTAAGCAGTTTTTACCATATATATTCTTCTAAAACAAGTACATAATTTTGTATTATATATATATATCTGTAAGATTAATGACGTAGTAATGTAATAATATTTAATTTCACCTTCGATTTTTTAATCCATCCTAATTTATAAAAAAATTAATAATTGTGGATTGAAGTCAAAACTGACGGTATTACAATATAAATGTGAAACGTTTTGGTAACCTTACTGTAGTACTGAGACTATATAACTTATAACAACTCAGTTACTATTAAAATGTCCAATGAACAATATTGTTTAAACCTCTTTCTCCGTCACTATCATTGCATCAAGACAACAATTAGAAACACTTTAAGAAAATTTCAAATTTGATAATAATATATATTTTACAGCGAACTTGTTTTAAAACTGAACAATACGTCTGAAGTAGGAGTTATCATTTTCATTTTTTATTTTAAATCTACTATTCAATATTAGTGAAATTTTATATTTATGTAAATAAATGTAGTTTAACAAACATTTGTGGATTTATTCAATTTTTTTCAATTTAGTTTTACTTATTTTTATGCCCTAAACTAAAAGTTTCAAGTTTTTTTTTTCTGTTTTACACGAACTTAATGTTTAGGCACTGAACGTCAGTGGCACAACGAAACTTCTGCGGAGTTGTACTCCGAAATCTGAGTTTTGATATGTTGGTGATCACAGCAGAAAGAGTTTATTATGTAATTTAACTACAAACAAAATTTGAAATATTAAAATGTACAAAAGGGTTTATTATGGTAACTACTGAAATAACCATTTCTTATTTGCTATTCCGACAAATTAAGTTTATCAAATATTTATTTTTATGTTTTAAATGTGTAATGTGTTAGGCTTAGCATCTAAAAGTAAAAAAAAAAGAAAGAAAAAATATATATTCGCAGGCTCACAAGAAAAGTTACACGACCTATCATTCTACGCTCAAAAGTAGAATGGCAAAAAAAATGTTAAAATGAGCTTTACATGTTAAATATTGACTAATTTTTCGTTTTCATTATATGCTGCAAAGAAATACATGGTTTGATGTTTATGTTATAATGCGTGAAAAACTTTTAAAAACTATTGACTTAGGTCAGCTTATTAAATGGTTAGTTACTTTCATGGAAAAATGTCACTACTTTCTTATTATTCGAAATAAATAAAGCAAAAAAGGAAAAGAGAAAGACAATTTTGAAGAATTAAAAGTGTGCAAACACTGGTATTTTATCTGTATCTTGTATTTATAGCAAAGCTGCTAAGACTGTCAGTCATCGGCCTTAATTTTGAACCAGTGACCTATCAAAATCACGCTAAGGGATTGATTGTCACTCTTATAACTCACCCACAATTTGAAGTGCGGATAATATCTTGTAAAACCACATAGAAGTACGAATCCAGTTGTCCACATTTATAATTCATATCTCTATTACGCCCCGGTTCTATAGCAATCCAAACGCAACTTTCATATTATATTACTAGAAACTTTGATAAATATTTATTTTCCTTTAAAAATACTAAAATAATTCATTTCTGCCTTTCAAAGTTTAAGCTTCTTACCGTATTTTTGTGTTTCATTTTGAATGACTTAACTCAATTGATTTTCTATTGTGGGACTAAATACACACACACACACATATTTGTAAAAGTTAAGATTCGCTCTACCTTTCCTTTTGATGTATTCTCTTTTTTTTAATTTTTAGCTTACATAAATAATTAGTACCAATGAATGTTGTGTGATGCTGTATTAATTTACACACACGTTAATTTTATTACATATTATTTATATACAACTGTATTTAATTTATGAACACTAACTATACATCATGTGTCAACTGTATTTAGCCTAGCTAGCTGTCTATTGTCTTTGTATTCTAGCTACAGATGTTATAAAATGTGATAGTAAGCGATGTCTCATATGTTCTTCTCTTAGGCATTTTCATCCAATTACTTATAACTATTCCTTTTGCAAAGAAAAGGTTTATTAGCATGTGATATGCAATATGTGGAACAAATTTCTAATCCTCTACATATTTGCATGAATCTGGATAAATCTCTAACTAAAAATAATGTGACAAATATGGTAGAATTAGAACATTACAGAGTTTATTTATCCTTTTTAAGCAGTAATTAGAGTTTCAGAAATCGTTAATATTGATACAAATAGATAACAAAATGAAAGTGTTTACATTCTTATATATAAACTTTACGTCCTTATTCTTTGAATTAATAATATAATGGTACTACGGCTATAAATTTAATTAATAGTAATTACACTGGTAAATTTTTTAGCTAGTATTAATAGGAAACCAAAAGTAGAGGAATATATAAAAATGAAATGGGCTAATTTTATTTATTTTTGTACAGATTTAGATAATATATTTTGTACCATAGCTAATATTCGTAGTTATTTCTACAAGAATATATATATATATATATATATATATATATATACTTAACACTTCAACTGATGAAGTTTAATTTTTCAAAATAATCATACTAAAGACTAAATTTCCGGGATTATGAAACTTAGGCTTAAAGTAATTAATTAAAATGATATATTCAAAATTATCTATAAAAAAATCATCGTATATATTAATCAATTTTAAACATAAAATTGTTAATGATTTACCTAAAATTGTGTGTGATTCTGTAATAAAAAATATTTTTCCTTCAAAATACGACATTTTAAATAACATGTACAAATAATGTGAAAAGTTTATCATGTGAATGCTACTTAAATTTCTTAGCAGATTCTTTTAATAAGCGTATTATTAGTGGATATTTGGATATAATTAAAGATAATTCTTTAAGGAGAATCATGGAAAAAAAGGGCTAAATACAGAATAGACACAAAATGTAAACATAAAAGAGACATTCTAAATTCGATAAAAATGTGGATGATTATATTTTTAAACTTAATTATTCTACTTGTTAGTCTCCAATCTGGTTATGAGAATGGATATATTATGTTATTAACAGAATTTAAAAATAACATTTATTAATTTAATTAAACTTGCAATAGGTTTAACTTTTTTTTAAAACTTACGTTTAATTGTATATATATTCTAATTTCAGTTATTTTAACTGTTCATAACAATGCCGTCATATTATCCTTACCTTTCATTAAAACTATCAATTTTTCTAATTTATATATTTTAAATATGAAATAAACACAGATACATTCAGACAATATTATTCTTTATTTACACGTGTTCATGTATTCTTCCCCCCTGTTTTAGCGTTATCAGTTTTCAGACTTACCGCTGAGTCGCCTGGGGAGGTCAAACAAAATAAAACGGTCTTTCAGTAGTAAAAGTCTTCATTCTAATACAACTGAACTTTCTTACATAAATTTAAATGACAGAATGCTGTACAGCCTTATCATTAAAATGTTAAACTTTATGTATTAATTTGTTTACTTCGTAATAATTATACAGATATATTTAGTAACCACAAAATATTGTATTAGGATTTTTTCTACTTCTAAATATTTAAAATTTAACATTTTACTGGGTATCTTTTAATAACTTTTGTTTTGTTTCTACTTTAGAGATTTTTAGAATACTATTTGTTTGTTTGTTTTGAAATTAGGTACAAAGTTACACAATGGGTTATCTGTGCTCTGCTCACCGCGGGCATCGAAACCCGGTTTCTAGTGTTGTAAGTTCGCAGACATACTGCTGTGCCATTGAGTGGCTCAGAATGCAGAAGAATGTCTTATGAGTACCCTTCAGTGGCACAGCGGTATACCTGCGAACTTATAACCGGGTTTCTTTACCCGTGGTGGGCAGAGTCTAGATAGCCCATTGTGTAGCTTTGTGCTTAATTATAAAATAAACAAACAAGTCTTATGAGTTTCGAAACCGCCCCGATTTACCAAGAGTACAAGGATTACTAATGGTCAATTTCGAGTATAAATAACCATGTCTGAGAACTGAATACTTTGTATTAAATCGGTATTAGAGCTTCACCACGTGGACACTCCGTGGACACACTTTGTTATGTCCAAAACTCACTCTTCCTCTTCCATGTTGGTCCACATTGGTTCCAGTGTACTAGGACGATGGTTTCCAAGTTTCAATTTCAAAAGTCACAAGACATCCATTCATTAGTATGTCTTCGTATGGAATAGCGTGGATACCTGTTTCATTCTCCCATTACTTGAGATATGTTAAGCTCGAACTTTCGTGGAAGTAGTTCGTGTACACGTGACCTGTATCGCTTTCCCAGATGAGATTTTTCGTGGCAATGTTTCGTAATGTTGCCTCAGGTAGGTGGACAGCTTTTACCACTGACCTTTGTGTTTCTTGGATTTTCACCTGTTACAAGGCGCTGAACTTTACTTAACCACGGTAGGTATACAACTTGTAGCAGGTCTGTTTTGAATTGTCGATATTCCTTTGTTTTGTCATTGAGTACAAAGTGTATTTCCATCTTTTAAATTCTAAATCTTTAAATACATCTTTATGGTATGAGTGTAGGAATATTTCTAGTTGGAAAGGATTGCTGTGTGCTATTTGCAAACCTACAAAACAATGTCGAAATATAATTCTGTTTGTTTGTTGCTGTTTTTTAATTTCACGCAAAGCTACTCAATGGTTATCTGTGCTAGCCATTCCTAATTTTGAAATGATAGATTAGAGGTTTGGTTTGATATTAATTTCGCACAAAACTACACGAGGGCTATCTGCGCTAGCCGTTCATAATTTAGCAGTGAAAGACTAGAGGGAAAGTAAGTAGTCAACACCACCAACTCTCAAACTACTCTATCGAATATTGAATTTGCCTTTACATTATATCGACCCCACGGCTGAAAAAACGATCATTTTCAGCGATGGGAGTCGAACCTGCAACTCATAGATGTAGTTCTTGTACATTCTGTCCCATTACAACTTTAAATCGGCTATAATTATCATGCGACTTGCTGATTTAAATATTCAGAACCGTTTTGATATTACGCACTCAGTCTTATGTATGAGTAACAAATAATATGTTTATGATAAGATAATGTTAAGCCTAACATCCGTTCTATAAAGTTTCAAATACATATGCTAACTTTATTCTAATTCACACAAAAGCAACCATGTATTGACGATTATATAGAAGGTTGAATATACGCTATTTTATACTGGCGTTAAGCCACAATGTTACTGAACGAACTTCAAATGTTCTTATAAATTATTTCTGGTTTAAGCTGTAAAGAAAAGTACATTAGATATCAAATGTTTAGAAATAGCCATAAGTTTTTTAGATACGTAATTATTACAGTAAGTTGCATATGTACCACTCCATTAAACTACACTAAATAACACATCTTAATCGTTAAAAACAGTTAAAACACGCAACATTAAACAAGTGCTTTACTGCTATGTTCTATAATATTCGAAACGTGATTTGTTTCCTTGATAAAGAATACAAATAACACATTAAGTTATAAAATACCTTTAATACTTCAGTTGCTTCTTTTTTGTAATCTATGATTAAAATATTCTAATATTAGACCCTGACAGGAAGTTATTAGGATATAAATATTGAACAATAGAAAGTTACTAAAAGCGAAAGTTAGAACTCATTTGGCAGGTTTGAAACTTATCTCATTGGAAGGTCCAAATAAATCCCTTAATGACCACGGACATCATGACTACATGCTGCTTGTTCATTTGGTTACAATTTTAAGTCAATAGGTAGCGCATGAACTTACACGTTAAAAAAAATTCTCTGAATATCCTCCCATTTGTCACGAACAGAATGACAAATGTACAGCTTGTTTGTTTGTTTTTGAATTTCGCACAAAGCTACTCGAGGGCTATCTGTGCTAGCCGTCCCTAATTTAGCAGTGTAAGACTAGAGGGAAGGCAGCTAGTCATCACCACCCACCGCCAACTCTTGGGCTACTCTTTCACCAACGAATAGTGGAATTGACCGTCACATTATAACGCCCCCACGGCTGAAATTGCGAGCATGTTTGGCGCGACGGGGATGCGAACCCGCGACCCTCAGATTACGAGTAGCACGCCTTAACACACTTAGCCATGCCAGGCCCGCAAATGTACAGCATACATTAGAAAGTTACCACGACTTGAAAACGGAAGCCTACATGTATTTACTATTTACGAAGAGAAGATGACATTTGAAGGTGTTTGGACTTAGGGTTCGTTATATATTTTAATATTTCGCGAACCTAAATGTGTGTATAATATTAAAATAATTATTTGTTTCTTGGGCCTCTATTACATATATAAAAATGTCTTCTATATGACATAAATCAATTGTATTGAAATCTCTTCCTCCTACAAATACCAGCTTTACATCTAATACTCCCCCACACCCTAGATTACAACGGTAAAAAATCAGTATCTGTGAAGGGTAGAGTACAGATAATTTATTGTATAACTTTGTGTTTACCAACAACAAACACTTGTACCAGTGTTATTCTTTTGTTAACTGTTAATTTCACCTTGCCAGCTTATATCAGTACTATTCTTCTAATATGAGTTTATAGCAGTGATAATTTTGTCGTTACCAGTTAATAACAGTGCAATTTTCCTGTTAACGGCTTATGGCAGCGCTAATTTTTCAATACCAGTTCGTAGCAATGCCGTTATAGACTTGTAACAATTACTTTTTTTTTATAGCAGTGCTGTTTTTACGTTTTCAGCTTATAGACTTGTTCCATCCACAAATATTACGAGTTACTAAACTAAAAAAAATAAAAAAATCCGGTCGTCAAATTGTGAAGTATCTATAAAATCACAACTCTACTCTTTAAATAACCTTGAATATTTATCTATGACGCTTTAACTGCCTCTACCGCTCGCGTGGCGTTTTTAGACGAATTTTTGAATTACTAGCCCTAATTATAATCACGTCGATCATCAGTAACAGATGAAGTTAGGAGCTAACAGTGCGAAACGTTCTTTTCAGTTACTCAGGGCGGATGAGATTCGTTACACTATCCTAAACGAATTATTACTAATCACTACATAGAATCTGCCTTAAAGAAATTGAAACTTTGCCAACGTACTTGGCATTCGAGATGAAATCTTGGCTCACTTCCCTAAAAATATATTCAAAAACTTGTTTTTATTTTGTGTCTTAAAATAATCGCGCAGACACGCAGACAAATGTAGAGAAGGACAATTTAAATTTCAGGTTTGGTGACGTTTCTCTTGTCCACCGTTTCAGTATTAAAGGACAAGATTTAAAATACTGGATTTTACTTCCATCCAAAAAAAATTTTTTTTCCCTCAGTGTGCTAAAAATTAAGTAATCAGAAGTACAGTTGTCCTATCCCACCCAGTGGGAAACTGAACGTGGTAAAAGGAAAATTGTCACATATCTAGTGAAAAAAAATAAAAGTGTTAAAATAAAAATTTTACGGTACTCTCCTATCTAGTGAAAAAACTGAACTTCTCTGAAGTACAATGATCCTATCCTACCTAGTGAAAAAACTGAACTTCTCTGAAGTACAATGATCCTATCCTATCTAGTGAAAAAATTGCACTTCTCTGAAGTACAATGATCCTATCCTATCTAGTGAAAAAACTGCACTTCTCTGAAGTACAATGATCCTATCCTATCTAGTGAAAAACTGCACTTCTCTGAAGTACAAT
Organism: Tachypleus tridentatus; assembly: GCF_004210375.1. NCBI lineage: Eukaryota > Metazoa > Arthropoda > Merostomata > Xiphosura > Limulidae > Tachypleus > Tachypleus tridentatus. The sequence goes on from NC_134837.1 coordinate 216,994,277, forward strand.
GATTCTATCCTATGTAGTGAAAAACTGAACTTCTCTGAAGTACAATGATCCTATCCTATCTAGTGAAAAAACTGAACTTCTCTGAAGTACAATGATCCTATCCTATCTAGTGAAAAAAACTGCACTTCTCTGAAGTACAATGATCCTATCCTACCTAGTGAAAAACTGCACTTCTCTGAAGTACAATGATCCTATCCTACCTAGTGAAAAAACTGCACTTATTTGAAATACAATAATTCCATCATATCTATTGAAAAAAACTGAACTTGTTTTAAAATACAATGGGCCAATTTTATCTAGTAAAAAAACTGAAATTGTTTGAAATACAATGCTTCTATCGTATCTAGAAACTAAATATTCTGTCGTGAAAGAAACAAATCTTAAGTTTGTATTCTCAAGACGGTTGATATGAGTATGAGCACTTTAATTAAAATAAAGTAAAAACAAACAAACGACGTTTCGACCTTTTAAGGTCATCTTTATTTTAATAAAACTGCTAATACTCATACCAGCTGTCTTGAGAATACATTTTTACTTCAAATGGATTTCTCATCATCACGAAACCTTAAGTTTATTTTAATTCTTTTTTTTTCCTGGCCTCATCTGAATATTTGCAGCAGAAAGTGAGGTTTATTTATTCTAAAGATAACTTGATGCTTAAACAGAATTGCAGGTTTTAAAATGATTATTGAATTAAGCATTAGTACTTTAAACATTATGATAAAAGCTATAAATCAATGATATCTTATAACTGTCATTACTGATATGAGTAATTTAAATACTAGTTTTGGTAAGACCACGAGAAATATTTATTTACTTTAGAAAATAAACCAAAAAACAATGACATCGTTTTTGTTCAGAAAATTAGAAGCTTTATTAAATTTTACTTGGTTCCCTCTGGGACTGAAAATAAGGACATCGCAAAATCATAATTACAATCATTAAAATAAACATATTTGAATAAATTATGCTAAATGCAATGAAAAAATTGACTGAATCATATAATAAAGTACATTGAGGGACAGGGGCGAAACGATTTCGATTCAAGCAAGAATTTGTATTTTTAAGGCTTAGGTTAATATAGTTATTGTTTAACATTGGAACACAATGATGTAGCAGTGTTTCATGGCTTTTCACAATCACCAGTTTTTCATTTCTTTGAAGATGCCTTAGCCGTGAAAGCTTTTCAACAACTGCATATGTCAACTAGTCCATTTAGGTTTGTTTGACAGAAGTTTTAAGTGGAGCACAAATGTGTTAACCTCAACCTTTTAGGCCTATTTGTTTAGAAGCTGTCTTGTTTGTTCTGCTATTTCGGTTCTTTTTCTTAGTCTCTCGGTGTTTCAGCTTTCCCTTTGTTTCTATGTTTGTATCCAAATCGTCTTTCTAAAATTTCGCCGAATTCTTGGGTACAGAAATAGGAAATTAATTTAGACGCCAGTTGTTGTTGAATTTATGGTAGCAAACTCATTATTTAGCTTCAAAACTGTGGTTCTCGCCAGAACTTCCTTGAGATTTGACTCACAGTGATAAGTAATCTAGTTGACAACCATTGCCACCTGGATCCACTAATCAAAGGAACTGATGTCATGTCTTACAACCAAACTCATTCATTCTGTGTACACAACGGTCTCAAAATGTCCATCAAAATACATTTTTAACGACCCAATGTATTACTTTTAGCTTCACTGGGACTATTATTTTCACCAATTACATTACCACAAAGTCACTTTTAAAAGCCGATTTTTTGTTCAGGCTTTAACATTTTTGAGAGTGCCAAATTGGGTTACACTTAAAGTATAGAGTTTCGTCTTTTGTTTCGTTTTTTGCATGAGAATTAGGTTTAACTAAACTCAGGACCGCTGGTATAGGTATTAACACTTTTGCTAGTAAAGCAGAGAACAGCTTCTCGACCTTCTTAGGTCATCTTGAGGTTAACCTAATAAGGTCGAAACGTTGTTCTCTGCTTTATTAGTAAAAGTGTTAATACCCACAACACCCGTCCTGAGATATATTTTTACTTCAAGTGGGTTTCTTGTCATCACGAATTAAATAAACTCGTCTTGCTCGTTTTGACCAGCAGAAAGCCTTGTTAATTATTTTAATGTTTGGTTTAATAATATGATTAGAAATAACAAGAGGAATGAAACGTCTATATTTTATTTTTCACAGGTACAAGAAACGATTATTTCAGATTGGTTCATAAATACAAATGTTAACATATCCTTGTACTTATACCATTCCTAATAAATAACGTTTACACATGTATGCGGCGTTCTCCATGATACTGGCACGCAATATTTACCTTTGCTTTTATAATTAAAATAAAATCATATTGCAAACGTTTCTTTTCTATATTAAAAGTATTTTAAAGCAACTATTTACTTATATATGTGTTTATGAAATACTCAGACTATAGGTGTTATAGTTGTTTCTTAAAGTGCTTCCACACAAATGTTGACTTAAGTTTGTAGTTCAAACGTCTATGGCTATGGATTTACCCGAGTTTATTTTAAAATACCTTTGAAGTAGAAATATTTATTTCTATTGCTTTTTGTTTTAACTAATCGAAAACCTTTAGTTATGTCTTTTTTTTTTATTTGAAATTGGACGAGCTATTGAACATCGAGATATGTTGTTACTGGATTTTAGAAAGAATGGATACAAATCAACTTTCTAACAGCTAAATGCTTAGATACTTTCAATTATTTTTTAAGTTTGACAGACAGAGACAGCATACGTTTCGTGTTTCTACTTGCGACATACAAGCTATCTCCGCTAGTTATCTAGCTTTGTCTACCTTGATCGAATAACGGGATTTGACTGTCATTCTTACAGTTCACTTACGACACCAAAGAATTACGGGATGCGAACCGTGAATTTTGTCACGCTATTCATTAAGCTACGTCCTGCACTGATTCTGTTATTAATGTTTTACTCATACACTTCTTATTATTAATGTTTTACTCATACACTTCTTATTATTAATGTTTTACTCATGCACTTCTTATTATTAATGTTTTACTCATACACTTCTTATTATTAATGTTTTACTCATACACTTCTTATTATTAATGTTTTACTCAAACACTTATTATTATTAATGTTTTACTCATACACTTCTTATTATTAATGTTTTACTCATACACTTCTTATTATTAATGTTTTACTCATACACTTCTTATTATTAATGTTTTACTCATGCACTTCTTATTATTAATGTTTTACTCATACACTTCTTATTATTAATGTTTTACTCATACACTTCTTATTATTAATGTTTTACTCATACACTTCTTATTATTAATGTTTTACTCATGCACTTCTTATTATTAATGTTTTACTCATACACTTCTTATTATTAATGTTTCACTCATACACTTCTTATTATTAATGTTTTACTCATACACTTCTTATTATTAATGTTTTACTCATACACTTCTTATTATTAATGTTTTACTCATGCACTTCTTATTATTAATGTTTTACTCATACACTTCTTATTATTAATGTTTTACTCATGCACTTCTTATTATTAATGTTTTACTCATGCACTTCTTATTATTAATGTTTTACTCATGCACTTCTTATTATTAATGTTTTACTCATACACTTCTTATTATTAATGTTTTACTCATACACTTCTTATTATTAATGTTTTACTCATGCACTTCTTATTATTAATGTTTTACTCATACACTTCTTATTTTCTTATCAAATGTTTCTTTCAATTTCGTTCTTGGTCTGGCATGGCCACGTAGATAGGGTATCGATTTGCAATCCGTGACTCGCGGGTTCGAATCCCCGTCGCACCAAACATGCTCGCCCTTTCAGTCGTTGGGGCGTTATAATGTGACGCTCATTCCCTTTACTCGTTGATAAAAGAGTAGTCCAAGAGTTGACGGTGAGTGGTGATGACTAGTTGCTTTCCCTCTAGTCTTACAAATTAGGGACGTCTAGCGCAGGTAGCCCTCGTGCTGCTTTCCACAAAATTCAAAACAAACACACTCTCGTTCTTAAATAATTTTCTCGTGATTTAATCGAATTTTCTAAAGCTATTCGTTTCAGTTTATTCAGATTGAAAAATAATGGCATTTTGGTTTTTTTTCCCTTCGTTTATGTAAATGAGAAATGGTTTTGTTATTTATTCACAATGCTAACATACTTTTACTCGAAGTTTCATCGTGTTTAATCAGCTTTGTCGACGTAACTCTTTTCCTTTATTTATAAAGATCTTGGTCATTATGTCACGCATTGTTCTCGTGTTCTTCTTATAAACAATAAAAACGGATCTTCATGATAGAATTATTAGAGGATTTATCTATAATTTGTCACCTCCTCACATCTACTGACATCGTTTCTTTAAACGACAAAACCATCTGCATACACTAAAGTGCGAAAAGAGCTCCTTGCTGAGCGTCATAAGTTCCATGATTAATCACTCATTTCTGACCTTTCAGAAGCAGCCACAAGGGACGGTGGGAAAAACGCCCTCTATGGTGGCATTTATCTTTTCCTTCAGACTAACTGTCGCCTCCTGAATCGGCTCATCATGGGAAATGAGAAGATGTGACTCGGAGTGTTAGGTTTAGAATTTAGAGATAGCTAAAAACGTATAACTGTTTGTTCCTGTTTTTTCGCTCTTTCTAGACACTAATTTTCTTTCCGAAATAAAGCACATGAAGTTTCATCAGGATCTCAAGTCTTAAGTTTCCTACAACGTAAAACGTTGTATTGCACATTTCCTGAATTTGACATCTTAACAACACGTAATTCCATTCATTGAAATAGGTGATTTTTTATTTCTGTCTAAGCAATTTTTAATGTAACACATACACCCATTTCTGTTGTCTGAGGATGATCAGTTACCCTCAATTCTGTATATATCCCATGAATTATGATATTAAGAAATGAACATATAATTATATAGTAATATCAAACAGTAAACTAAAAACACAGCTCAATCAATATATGGATTCGCTAAGGAATCTCACGATCTGCCTCAGACGTATCTACAGTGACAATAATTTTGAGTCACCTACGGAGCGAGACAACAAGGGCGTTTCGCTACTTCATTACCAGTTTTAGCTCCATCGTCTTTATTCGGCGGAGGATTTATTTGAACCTTCCAAGAGGGCCAAAATTTTGCTTCCCTACCAAGACTCAGTGGGGAGAGTGCAGTTTTATAAATTGTTTTCCTTCGTTGAGATGAAGCTTGCGATAAGGTGGAGTTTACTCTGCGTGGGACAACACCGTGTCACGCGCCAGGTGAATCAATTTTCTGTGAAACAAGGGGTGGCTAGTGATCATATAGGTTAAACAAACATTTGAGACCTCAGTGGGCAGCGCCTCACAGCGGTGAAGGGTTGTAGTTTAGTGGAAAGGCTAAAAATGAAAAGGGCGCGTGAGACTAGGAATTTTGGACATGTAACAGTCTTTTCTGTAAGAAAGCATTCCGGAATCAGCATTCACGTTTTTAAGAGATGGACAATTATTTCTAGTGTTTGAAGCATCCTGCTTAAAGACATAATGAGGATATTTACTGCACCTTGGGAAATAATTGATATTTTATGTCAGGAAAGGAGTCTTAAACATTTCAAAGATACTTAACACAAAATGAACAGGTAAAGAACCAAAGAAATATCCTTAGAGGTATTGCAGTTATCTTGTTCGAAAAAAAGGTTCCACAATATTTTGAACTCATGTGGATTTTTAAGTGCAATTCAGTCTAGCACAAAATTAGACTATTTTGTTAACCTTTCTAAACTGTTTCCATAGCAGTGGCCGAAACAGAGATTAATACTCATAGAATCCCTTCATATTATTTAACAAGCCATCCCCCACTGTAAGTCTACGGATTTACAACGCTAAAATCAGTGGTTCGATTACCCTCGGTGAACACAGCAGATAGCCCGATGAGGCTTTGCTATAAGAAAACACTCACACACACACACTAACAAGCCAGTACGAAGCGTCATCAAGTGATACATCTTGGTGTTGATAATGAAGATTTCGATCTAAGTGACCACTGATGATAGCCAAAAGTTTCGTAGTTTTTTCAATCTAAAGTTTAATTATTACATACACATCTTAAATTTCCTACCAAAGACAGGAACAACCGCATTCATGAAACATGATTGTTAAGTATATCAAAAACTATTTATTAAACTCTATCACTTTCTTTTAGTTTTATGCATTTCAAATAGTTTCAGTAGTTTAGTGAACGTGTAAGTAAAAAGTGTTTTTGGTTTTAATGTGTTTATGAGTCCCGAAAGTTCTGTGGTAAACTACTTAACTATTTTACACAATATACCAGCCCGGCATGGCCAGGTGGGTAAAGCGTTCGACTCGCAATCCGTGGGTTGCGGGCTCGAATCCCCGTCCCACCAAACATGCTAGCCCTTTCAGCCGAGAGGGCGTTATAATGTTACAGTCAATCCCACTATTTGTTGGTAAAATACTAGCCCAAGAGTTGGCTGTGGGTGGTGATGACTAGCTACATGCCCTCTAGTCCTACACTGCTAAATTAGGGACGGCTAGGGCAGATAGCCCTCATGTAGCTTTGCGCAAAATTAAAAAAACAAACAAACAATACACAATATACCACGAATAACTCCCTGTAGTAAGCTGTCATATTCTAATACACACTATACGACTGTGATTTGTGAAACTAGTGAGATACATAACATTGCGATTCTTCATACTACAATACTACTGTGTAATTCTTTTAAATCCTGTACCAAGTTTGATTCATGACACTATACGAAGAGAATAATAAAGTCTGATACCTACGTTTTTAGTGGTAGTTCATCACGAACCAACACTTTTTATATTAATAAGGCGCTGAAGTCTGGATCTATCTTCCATGTGAAGGTTTATCCCCAACTAACACGTCTTAGACTTCGAAGATTCTGAGGTCTGACAATTTCCTTATTTTTTCTTTGAAAACACATTCCAAATGAATAGAACAAATGAAAACTGATAATCACTTTAAAAAATTAACACTTCCCAGATCAAGAGAGTGATTAAGTCAGATGCTCAGTTATCATTTAGCACTTTATTCTAAACTAAACCTTTTTAGACAAAGAAAGTAGTCTGATAACTACTTTTCTTGTTGCAGTTTATCATAAACTAACATTTCTTACATCATGAAAGTCTAAAGTCTGATAACTACCTTTTGTATTGGAATTGTTCTCCAGTAGCACAACGGTATATCTACTGAGTTACAGCGCCAGAAATAGGGTATTTATACCTGTGTGGGCAGAGCACAGATAAACCGTTGTGTAGCTTTGTACTTAATTCTAAATAAACCAAATATCTTATTGAAATTTATCCCAAACGAACACTGTATCGATCAAGAAGTCTGAAAATTACTTTATTAAATAAGTTCATCATAACTTGACATTTCTTAGACCAATAATTATCTTTCGTATGGAGGTTTATCCCAAAATCAACGCTTCTAGGATAGAATAATCCTGGAGTCCGATTCTTACTACTTTTGTGGGAACTTATCTCTAACACTTTCTCATCCAACACTTCCTATGTCAAGGGAGCGCTAGGTCTAACACTAATGTCTCCTAGTGGGCCAGCGACAAGTTTACTAGAGTTACAATGGTGAGAATCTGTAGTGCGGTTCCTCGCAGATAGTTCACTGTGTAGCCTATTTTAGAAGCAACAGTAAGGTAAATAGTAACACAAATGTTTCAGTTATTCGCAACAAAAATATAACATTTTAATTATTGGTTTTACAGGACTATAGTAAGTTTCTAATATTCCTAAACTACCGGATTATATGACTTTCTTTGAGCTCTAGAAACGCAGGTTTGTGTTTGTAGTTTACAAATGTTCCTCAGACTACGAATCTTGAATAAATAGATTAGTCAGTGGATTGGTCCTTCGATAAATGAATATATAAACAAAGAGAAAATAAAGCCTACATAACATAGTGTTTATTTTAATTCTTTACCATACTGTGTTGGTCTTCTGGTTCTATTCCTTCTTTAACACGAACGTATGTCACCTTCCAAAGAAGTAAACTTATATTCCTACAAAACATATTCTGAGAAACGATTTGTCTAACAATAGGTGTTAATATTCTTTTTTTTTAAAAAGGCCACTTCTCATGCTATCTGACTATACAATGCAACTACCAATTAAAGGTCAAAGAAACACGTTAAAAATTACCCACAGTAAACCAGCCCAACTCAACTTTAAAGACGCCGCAATTTTCAAACATGCTGTCAGATTTATTAACTCCATCATGTTATGGGGGTTGTAATTAGAGGCAATTCAATTTGCATCGGATAGAGTGAAAATAAATAAAGAGAAACAAAAGATTTACGTCAGACTGGCGTATAAGAAAGGAACGTGTTCCTGATTTTGACGTTAACGTTTTGAGGAATCACCTGTGGCGGATGAATTTATGGCAACGTTTTCAGAAACGTTGTCATGCTACCCTGATGAATAATAATGTTTGACTTGCTAATAAAGCTTGTTTTCCTTTTGAGTTTTAATATGAATATATGTATCATTTCTTCTCAAAAACATGGAATTTTTTACGAATCATAATTTCTTTTAGAGCACGAGGTCATTTTATTTGAAAAAATAGCGTCGTAATTCGTAAACGTACAAGGAGTCTTGACTCTTTGGGTTAGATTTTTGCGCGAAGTTACACGGCCTTCTCTAATTTTCAACTGACAGACAAGAGGGAAGTCAAACATACTTTTGCCTGACAACAGTAGAATTTGCTTGGAACGTTTAGGTAACAACCACGGTCACGGCCCCAGGGTATGGAACATGTTTTTTTTTGTCTTTTTACAGGCAACTATAACTGGGAGCTCGAATCCTAGGTTTTACAGAAAGGGGCACGAGATCACCATACACCACACTCGTTCCTAAGCGATACTTAAAATAAACATATAAACACACCATTCAAAAAGAACTTCTGAAGTATACGCTAGATTTTTGAGAATTTATTTGATTTTAATGAAGAATGACATTTCCTCTTCTGTATGTTATCTGTTTTCTGAGTACAATGTTTTTTTTTTGTTAGAAACGCTGCTCAATCGTTTGTTCTTCATTCCGTCTGTATATGTTATTTTAGCTACGGACAGATGGAGCCACATATAACATTTGGTCATTACTTATCAAAAAAACATTGAAAGTTGGCTGCTGCTAAGCATTATATGTTCTATTCAATGCCATCAGATCCTTCCTATCCTTTCATTATTGTTGCTATTTTGGTTTCCATAAAACTGACGTAATATTCTCTACAACTCATTTCTCAGTACAACTAAACTTATATAATATTTCAAAGATAAGTACTTTTGGTTACTGAAAGTGCGAATGGTCTTTACTGTTCGAACATTCTTGTAAAACCAAATAAAAATCTAATTCGAAGCACTGAAAAGGAGGTGATACCCAATTACATTAGATTGTCTGTTGTAACTTTTACTTCAAGAATAATCAGTCTTATTCTGATTAAGGTTTACCTAGTATGTATATCCGATGATCCAAGATTTGTGTCTCAGTATTGTGAGTTGTTTTCACTATGGGGCTTTGTGTCTCAGTATTGTGAAGTGTTTTTCACTTTGGGGCTTTGTGTCTCAGTATTGTGAGGTGTTTTTCACTTTGGGGCTTTGTGTCTCAGTATTGTGAGGTGTTTTTCACTTTGGGGCTATGGGCGTGCTATAAAAACGAAATTCCGCTGTTCGGTGGAATAAAAAGAGTATTTATAAATGGAAGCAGGCTACGCTAATACAATAGTTAAGTGTTTGTTTAATTTTGGAAGAACATGTTCGGTCACGGGATTCGAACTTGCAACCCGTATATGTTCTCTACCTAAAGTAATCTGAGTAACTCGGGCTCGAATCTGCGGCACATCAAACATGCTTGCCCTTTCAGTCGTGGGGACGTTACAATGTGACGGTCAATCCCACTATTCGTTGGTAAAAGAATACCCCAAGAGTTGGCGGTGAGTTGTAATGATTAGCTGCCTTCCCACTGCTATAATTCTAATATGTCTGTGTATTTGATTGTCTGCAGACACTCAGTGTAATATTTACTAAATGCAACATTTACGTGTTTTTTGCGACACAAGAGTTCGACTTTATATTAAATATTGTTTACATGGGTATTTCTTTAGCGATCAAACTTTTATCACTTGATATTCGGCTGTTACCATGTGTTATAACTGACTAATTTGACAGGGCCTCGGCTGTTACTATAGAAATTAGAATTTAACTGTTGCCATAGCAACTCTTACAACACAACTGTGACAAATATGCGCCTCTCAGAGATGACAAACTGAAGTACTCTGATAAGCTATAAACCTTGTAGATAGATAACTGAAATGGAGGACATGTAATCATTTTACAGAAATACATAACTTTATGTTTCATGATATCACGAGTGTGTTCGTGTGCCACTGTTATACAAGTTCAAATTATAGCATCAGAGAACAGCCAGCGTTTGAGCTAATACACAAAAAAAAACCACAACAAAACAAACAAACTTTGTGATTACCAAGGTCTATTTTAACGAAACTTTTCTGAAGTCAACTCCGCAGACTAATGTTCTTTACTTTGTTTTAAAACGAACACCATCGTAACTAGGACGCGTTTTTTTCCATCAAAGAAATTGTTTGTTTTGAATTTCGCGCAAAGTTACACGAGGGCTGTATGAGCTAGCCGTTCCTAATTTAGCAATGTAAGACTAGAGGGAAGGCAGCTAGTCATCACCCCCCGCCAACTCTTGGGCTACTCTTTTACCAACGAATAGTGAGATTGACCGTCACATTGTAATGCCTCCACGGCTGAAAGGGCGAGCATGTTTGGCGCGACGGGGATTCGAACCCGTAACCCTCAAATTACAAGTCGAGCGCCGTAACCACCTAGCCATGCCGGGAAAAAGAAACTCTTCACTTACTAACTGGTTTCACTCAATTACATCAATCAACGAGAACATTTTTCTTTCTTTGTTTGTTTGCGCTGTTTGTCACACGTAAGGTTCGTCTTGTGTACAACTAAAAGTTCCGAAAATAAGGGAAGGGAGCGTAGACAGACAAAAAATTACAAAATAATTTTAAAGCCTATCTTAGCGATGTTATGCATACTTGAATAAATATTTATCGACATCCGTAATAATGATAAAAAAAATGTTAAAATGTTTTAAATACATAAGTGTGAACATTATCTGAGTGAGCTCAAATGGTGCCTCGAAAACAAAGTGAAATAAATTTCCTTAATATGCAGTAAATTAATCCAATTACTGTGCTTTGAATTCCGAGATACAAAATGGAAATGGACACCTCTTGGAATTAATAAAGTGTTTGATTAGTTAGTTTACTAAAAGCAAGAACTGTTTTTTGTTCAGGTATATAAAAAAGTTTCATCATGTAACGGGACTAAAATTATTTTTGGGTCCATAGTCCATATTTTCAAACTTCAGACTTGAAAAGGACAGGCATGTCTCCATTGAGGCAGTTTTATTTCTCCGATAAGGTGGAAATTGATGCACAACCAAACTTTTAGATTTCTGGTTTGGAAAAAGCAGACTTATTTCCAGGTGAGGTAGTGTAACTTCTCCGACAGATGCTGAGTCGGTGAGCAACCATACTTTCGGATTTTTGGCTTTTAAAGGGCAGACATATCTCTAGTTGAGTGTGTGTGTGTTTTCTTATAGCAAAGCCAGATCAGGCTATCTGCTGAGCTCACCGAGGGGAATCGAACCCCTGATTTTAGCATTAAAAATCTGTAGACTTACCGTTGTACTAGCGGGGGACATTTCTATTTGAAGTAGTTTTATTTCTCCGACCATGCGAGTCGGTGAACAACTATACTTTTAGAATTTTGGATATAAAATGGCAGGCATATCGCTAGTTCAAGTAGTTTTATTTTTCCGACAAGATGCCGAGTTGGTAAACAACCATACTTTCAGATTTCTGGTTATAAAAGGGCAGACATATCTTTAGTTGAGGTAGTTTTATTTCAATCAGTTGTCCAAGGATGCAGATTTACAATATTATAAAAAAAAGGTTGTTGTTTTGAATTAAGCACAAAGCTACACAATGGGCTATGCGTTCTCTGCCCACCACTGGTATCGAAACCCCGTTTTTAGCGTTGTAAGTCTGCAGACATAACGCTGAGCCACTGGGGAGCGTTAAAAAAAAGGACTGATCAATATGTTGGTTCTATTGATTAATTTTCTGTTTGTTAAGGGATTTTTGAAGCCAGGACTTTATTTATTGAGTCATAAGAACCCTGATTGCGGTTTGTGGATTATGTATATTGGATTTCTCTCCAGTTACAGTTACGTCACGGAACCGAGACTTCAGACCATTGGTAATCTTGTGCGACCTTAATCAACTTCCGAACAAGAGTGACGGTGATATATTGCCTCCATTTTTGGATGTCTGAAATAAAAATAAAACATCTGGGATTATGTTATTTTCTCTATGTTTAATTTTTCTTTTTAATATGGACTTTGAAATGTATTTATACTTCAGTCACGGACTATTACATTTTACCTGTTTCCTTGGTCTTATTTTCACAGTTTCAAATGAAGAAAAACAACAAACTTACTGACAATAACCGATAAAAAATCAATAGTATAAAACAAAGCTACAAAACATATAATACGTTAATATACAATGGGTGACAAGGCATGGCCAGGTGGTTAGTTTGGCTTGTTTTGAATTTCGCTCAAAGCTACTCGAGGGCTATCTGCGCTAGCCGTCCCTAATTTAACAGTGTAAGAGTAGAGTGAAGCCAGCTTGCCATCACCACCCACCACCAACTCTTGGGCTACTCTTTTACCAACGAATGATGGAATTGACCATCACTTTATAACGCCCCCACGACTGAAAGGGCTAGTATGTTTGGTGTGATGGGGATTTGAACCCGCGACCCTCAGATTACGAGTTTAGTACCATAACCACAATCAGGTGTTTAGAACGCTCGACTCGTAATTCAAAGGTCGCCGGTTCTAATCTCCGTCACACCAGACATGCTCATCGTTCCAGCCGTGGGAGCGTTATAATGTAATTTTCAATCGTTGATAAAAAGTAGCTCAAGAGATGGCGGTGGAGGGTGATGACTAATTGCTTACACTGCTAAATTATGGATGACTAGCGTAGATAATCTTCGTGTAGCTTTGCACGAAAGCCAAAAACAAACAACCAGTACAAAGGGTATCTGTCTACAGTTATTGATATTAAGTGCGTTAATTGTATACTCAGCATACTTGCTTGATCCTTTCAGAAACAATATCTGTACAAACGAATATTAAATATTTTTCAGAATGGTTTCCTCAAAACATCAATTCATAAAACATCCTCAAGAATTTTTCAGCAGCATTCTTTGTGTTGTTATGAAAGTAACATCCGGGAATTTTGGACTGTTAACTATCCACACTTCACCAAAAATCAAAATACTTTACAATGATAGGAAAGAAGTTGAGGTCGCAAGGTCCACCTGGTGAGTGTTTGTGGACATTTTGAAACAGACAAGCATGGTTCCATCGACAAGAAAGATAATGAATTTTTTAATCCCCTCAAATAAAATTCTTTCAGTAAGTTCTGGAAACACAAACATATCATTTTGACGTTTAATAGTCTACAGACTATACGACGTGTTTTTTTTTCAGAGGTTATAATAACACGGTGCTGTGCCTATAACTATAGTGATTCAAAACATAAAAAACCATTAATTACTATATATACACTGTAGTAATTGATTATGAGCTGAGTGTCAGTAATGTATTATAATGGTCATAATTAGAGTGTCTGTAATGTTATATTAAATTGGCCATCAGCTGAGTGTCTGAAATGCTATATTAGAATGGCCATCAGCGGAGTTTCTGTTATGCTATATTAGAGTAATTATGAGTTGAATGTCTCTAACGCTGTAAAAGTGGTTATGAGCTAAGTGTATGTGTTTTTATAAGGAAGTAGTTATAATACATTCACTATATGATGAGTATCTTTGATGCTACAATGCACTGACTATCAGTTGAGAGGCTGGAACACTATAATTCGGTGCCCATAAGATAAGAGGATCTGATTTACAATATATTGAAATTCCATTGAGTAAGTGCGATGCTATAATATACTATAATTTAAGTGTCTAGATCCTTTAAGAGTCTAAACTTAAGAATAATAGTTGTGATGCTCTATTATAGTGGCCATCAACCGGGTAGTTTTGAATATGTAATAACAATATTTTGAACATTATTTGAGCCAATTTGATGTTTCAGTACAGTGACAATTTGCTGAGTGACTGCAATACTAAAATAGAGTGACCAGAAAGCTAGAGACATGATATGACACTATAATTCAGTGGCAATCAAGTAAGTGTCTGTGTTGTTACTACACAGTACTTATTAGCTGAGTGGCCACCAGTTCGTTAAATAGCAATGATACTATAAACATAGGCCGACAGTTGAGTATTCATGGAATGATAATAAAGTAGTCACAAACGGAGTGGTTCGGGCAGTATCATACAGTGTCATCAGTTGAGTAGCTGTTTCAGTATCATACAGTGTCATCAGTTGAGTAGCTGTTTCAGTATCATACAGTGTCATCAGTTGAGTAGCTGTTTCAGTATCATACAGTGGCCATCAGCTGAGTAGCTGTTTCAGTATCACATAGTAATCATCAGCTGATTGGCGTGACAATACTGTATAGTTGTTACTAACTAAGTGGCTGTGACAGCACCATACAGTGGTAGTCAACTGGATGATTGTGTCTTCAGCTGAAGGAATGTGGTGATATGATACAATAGTCATCATACAACCAATTACCTCTTATCCAACCAACTATCGCTCATTCACTCAAGTACGTCTTATATAATAAACCATCTCTAATCCAACCAGTTATATTTTATCCAAATAAATACTTATCATCCAATCAAATACTTCTGGTCCAAATAATTACCATTCATCCAACCAACTATCTTTCATCTAAACAACTACCACTCATCCAAATAATTACCTCTCATCTAAAGAACTAACCCTAATCCAAAAACAACCACTCACGCAACCCAGCTACCTTTCATCCAAACAACTATCTCTCTTTCAAACAACTACCAATCATCCAACTACTTCTCATGAAAACAATTACCATTTACCTAATCAACCACCTGTCATCTAAACAACTACCATTCAACCAAACATCTTCCATCCACACAGCCAGCTCTCATCCATACAAATAACTATTATCCAATTAACTACTTTTCATCCAAATAACTACCATTCATTCAAACAATTATCACTTTTCCAAATTACTACTCATGCAAACAGCTACTAATGCTTCAATTACCTCTAATCCAAAAACCAATCACATACCCAACCAACTACCTCTTATCCAAAGAAATAACTATCATCCAACCAAATACTTCTCATCCAAACAACCACCGCTCATCCAAACAACTTACTTTTCATGAAACGAACTATGCATTACAGAAAGTTTTGCCACGATAAAAAGCAATTACATCAGTGTTGTTTAGTAACTGGCAATGCCGTTGAAAGGAAAACGTTCACAGATAAACACATAGATAATGATTCACAGACATAGATAAGTTACTTGATTTCCCATAACTTAAAGGATATATTATTAGGGTTTCATAATAGTGTCTCTTATATTTATGTTTAGAATTTTTTGTTTGTTTTGTTTTCGTTTGTATTTAAGCTCAAAGCTACACAAGGGGCTATATATGCTCTGTCCACGAGTATCCAAACCTTGTTTCTAGCAGTATAAGTCCGAAGAAATACCACTGTGCAACTGGAGGGGGAGGGGCTACCTGTTATAAACATATAGTATCACGTAATGTTCTTCGACGAATTATACTGGTTATTGGTATTTGGCATCTTTCCGCATTAAGTTATATTTAAGTATGTATTTCGGGTGTTTGTTTAGAATTCTGTCTAGCATATTTCTTAACCATCGGTTATAATTAATCACTTTATATATAAATTATAGCTTTAGTAAAACTTGATCCTCACAAAGAATGAAATAACTGATTGAAGCTCAATGAAACTATCAGTTAGAAACAGCATTGGATATGTAAGTAAAGGGGTTAGTGTAAGCTAAAGGAAGTTTTGAAAAATATTTCTAGTGGAATGAGCTAAGTTTTCCATTAAGGTCTTATGAAAGCAAGCTGCCTACATAGATCAGAACTATAAGTTAACCTAGTAATTAATAGCGTTAAGTCATATAATATGCCGTAACTGAAAGTATATAGCAAAATAAAACAAGGACTTATAATGAATAAAATACCTTGTTCATATCTTGCTTCTAGAGATTGAGATATTTTCGGCCGTAATCCCAATATGTTTGTTTCGGGTGAGTCAAAGTTGTTAAAAAAACAACAACAGTAACAGCAGTTGATTAAGATCAGATATTCAATCTTAAACCTTTTTTGTGTTTTAAAATGATATTGAAAATGTAAGATGTATGTGTAGTATAGAATTTCGAGTATTATGCGTTTATGAATATAGAAACTTAAAGTACATTCCAGGCGAAATTTTTAAATATATGAATACTATTTGTATCATTAATTCATGTTTATATTTAACATATTTCACTCTTATATTGTCGCCCATGATACAGCGGTAAGTGTATGGATTTCCAACCTAAAATCAGGGGGTTCGAGTCCTTTCGGTGGACACAGCAGAAAGCTTGATGTGGCTTTGCTATAACAAAATACATTATTATAACTGTGTTAAATTTTTAAAAATAAAAATAACATGTATATTACTAATTTCTGTTTATATTTAACATATTCTACTCCTATAATTGTGTTAAAATATATAAATTATAATGTTGAGTCTTTTTTTATTATTGATGTTCAAAACTTTTAACTGATGTATGAAACTTACAAAAACGCATTTAATGAAAGCATCCGCTGAAAGTAATTTCGGAACAGACTTTCTAAATTGCCTCCAACGGTATAGCGGGATGTGTGAGGACTCACACTGCTATAACGCAGGTTTCGATATCCATGGTGGGCAGAGTATGGAAAGCCCTTTATGTAGCTTTTTGCCTAATACCAAAAATCAAGGCCCGGTATGGTCAGGTTGTTAAGATACTCGATTCGTAATCCGAGGGTCGTGGGTTCGAATCCCGTCATACTAAACATGCGCGTCCTTTCAGCCAGGGGGCGTTATAATGTCGCGGTCAATTCCACTATTCGTTGGTAAAAGGGTAGCCCAAGTGTTGGCGGTGGGTGATGATGACTAACTGTTTTCCCTCTAGCCTTACACTGCTAAATTAGGGACAGCTAGCGCAGATAGCACTCGTGTAGCTTTGCGCGTTATTCAAAACAAACCAAACAATGAATCGATTCTCTTAATTCAAACGTAACTTAGACCTTTATGAAAGCGGTTTAGAATAAAATCGAAAGTATGCTGCATTATATTAATTATATGTTATTCTGCTTTAAACTCAGAACATACCAAGAGTGAACTAACTAAAAATAAGTTATTCTGTTTGGTTTAACTTCCTGTGTGAAATTAGGAAGGGCATCAATTTATCTGAAGGTATTTCTTAATAGATTTGGAGATTTCAAAGAAATACAACCTCATTCACTGGCATCGCCTAACATTTGTTACTTTATGACGAAAAATCAGAGGAAGAAAATAATATGGAACAAATAAATACAAATGCCGTTAACTATTCACAAATTAACCACGATTCACGAGATTCCCTATTCAGGGATTACAAGAAGCGGTAAATCTTTGTTGTATTCACTCGAAGTCCGGCTGGCGCCCAGTTGTCCATTTTGTAGGGATTTCGTTCAGCACCAACCACTCACTACTCCTACTCCATCAAAAGATTTAAAAGTTGCCGCCAGAAGTAATGGATATTTGTAAATTTAAAATTAAAATTTCTCTAATCAACAGAGACAGTTTGAACGTTCGTGGAGTGCGGGAAATGGGTTCTTATTTACACTCTTTACTTTGGGCTGCATTTATGAGTCCACCATCTAATTTTCCTGTCTCCACATATTTATGATCCTATATTGTAGATAGTATAGCCCATTCACTGTTTAAGCATCTTACTTAAACATATGCAAAAATTTAGAATGTTGTTGAAAATGTAATGCTAACGGGTGGCTGTTGTGAAGACTCATTCTCCATTAGGGTTAGGACAAAACAAGTAACAGTTGTTCTTATGAATGGCAAAACTCGATAAAAAGCTCTAGGCTCTGAAAATGAACGTTTTACAAATAAACGATAGATAATTTTGTATTTTTGAGAATACTTCCACCTATTTATACTTAACTAAACAACCATATAATAATCCCTATTATTAATATGTTTTTCTTTTTAATTTGAAGTTTTTTTAAAAAATGTATAAATATTTAACAACCAAAATGAAACGGAATAAGTAAACTTGACTTAGAGTACACTCATATAGAGAGTAAAAAAGTAAAAAATCAGGAATAATGTTATAATGAGTTACACAGGGTAAGGAATTATTCATATCTCTATATATATCAAAGGACCCGTTCAGATTTTTACATATGTGAAGGCGTTTATTTGTAGATGGAACATTCACGCCTCCTTCTCGTAGTCTCTGTAAAGAGAGACCTACAGGATACTCGTAACTTTTACATTAGGCTAAAAGGGCTGATTGTTCTTTTAACTGGAATGGAGATTTATGAAGACAGTATAAACAAACTAATATTACTATGACAGCGGCCTAAAGCTACCCTATGATTAGCACCCGCGCGACTCCACCTTGCTCACGTTTCTAAGCAAGCTTTCGGCCGTCAGATTATGTGCCTCGTGCCCTAGGGTTTACCTCAGTTCCAATTGAAACATAATGAATACCAGACTACACACTAATATATGATAATTTGCTACACCCAAATTATAGCCTGTTTCACTCTGCACCTAAAGGGCATGCGCAAAAGGATTAATGTTATTTGACTATGTGAAACACAAAC
Source organism: Tachypleus tridentatus (assembly GCF_004210375.1). Classification (NCBI taxonomy): domain Eukaryota; kingdom Metazoa; phylum Arthropoda; class Merostomata; order Xiphosura; family Limulidae; genus Tachypleus; species Tachypleus tridentatus. Next base: position 217,013,224 of record NC_134837.1, read on the forward strand.
TGAAAATTTCCATTTCTTACCTTAATCACCACGTGCTTTCAAAAATTTGCACGAATAACACATAAATGTAGCTACAACGCGATAAAACGCGGGAAGAAATAACCGACGTAACTTAAAAGTGCTGTAAAATCAAAATCAAATGGTCAACATTTGGTCAAACGACCTTCATCAATATCAGTTACGATCATTTGGTCGATAGATGGCCATTAAGTTTCCCTTACACTGATCTTAACCTTATAATTGTATTATCAATACATACATTTAACTTTATTCCATATTTAATCAACCAGTTTGGGGCCTAACGATTAGTGTAATGCTCGAATTGTGATTCCGAAAGTTAATGGCCCACCTTCCGCTGCCGAAAAAATGAGCTCCTTACTTTGAGATTGTGAATGTGCTATAAAGGTTAGTGTCAAATTCCACTTACTATCACACAAAATTGATTGCGGGCGTTGTTCAATAAGTTGTCTTTCTTATAGGGATTAAGTTCAAGGCCACAGACGGTTATGTCGTATGTGTAGCTTCGCGGGAAAGTATTAAAATAAACATTTTTAAAAATTCTTTCAGTGTTGAATGGCATTCACGTTTCTTTCCTTTGTTTCTGCTGTTATTTCCCTTTGTCTATTACTCGAGTATTAAGGGGATTAAAAGGTTGTTTGTTTTTTAAATTTCGCGCAAAGCTACTCGAGGGCTATCTGTGCTAGCCGTCCATAATTTAGTAGGGCAAGATTAGAGGGACGGCAGCTAGTCATCACCACCCACCGCCAACTCTTGGACTACTCTTTTACCAACGAATAGTAGGATTGACCGTCACATTATAATGCCCTTGCGGCTAAAAGAGCAGGCATGTTTGATGCGACGGGGATTCGTGGCCGCAACCCTCGGATTACGAGTTGAACGTCTTAATCTATCTGGCCATGCCGGGAAGGTTTGAAAGAGATACAAATTATACATTTATATAAGTCGTGCACTTTCTGTCTTATTCGATATCGTGTCTTTTCTGTGACCGAATAATACTGTTCGGTTGAATGAAATGTTATCTTGTTCCCTTTAAAGCGCATGTTCAAGAAGCTTAAATGAAACTTTCAATTTTAAAACAGTTAATAATTTAATTATAATTATGTAATATTTTCTTCAGCGACATCAGAAGTACAGCAGAATATTAATTAATGCAAATTAGTGAAGCCAGATGTGACTTTTAAATTAGAATGGTAATAACAGTGAAGAAGCACGAGACATAAGTAGTAAACATATCTACAGTCAAACGTTTTAATCCGCACATTTAAGCAAGTGGTTGTTAAGCTATTTCGTTGGCGGACAACTTCGGGTGGGCGAAAGACCACACGAACCACCTACCGGTCCTACCTCACCCACTTTCATTTGCACTATATAAAAACAACAACAAAATTGGCAGAACCTGAATGATAAAAACAGAGGAGCTTTTCCTTTTATTTGCATTTTGGACCAGTCCTCGCTGCACTCTGAGGACCCTCCGAACCACAATTGGTCCACGCATCACACTTTGTGAAATACTGATTTAAACACACACAAACTATATGACTTGAGTGAAAATTTCTGAAAACAACAACTTACAATAATTTCATTACGTGTCCGTGTTAATAATCAGAACTTGAACAGACAGAATCAGGAATTTCTATAAAACAAAACATGTAGTTTATGTTTCTATTCGTATTGTTTTCAGTGTGCGTTGTCCACTGGATGCTGAAATGCAAATAATGACATAACGTTCAAGTTGGTGTAGTTTCATTAAGCATTTTCAACTTTCCAGTGGCAAGCTTTTTCTTGAACTCTGTTGATCCAAGTTTACAGTATGTTACGTTGAAAATATAGGTGAGAAAACTGATTATGTGGAGATAGAAAACTGAAAAAAACGAAACAAAAAACAAGGAACCTGATTATTTGTTAATATTTATACATGCTTTTAAGAGAGGGTTATTGTAATAAACTTTTCCCGTGTAGAAAAACACTAATATTTGTTATTATCTATATGTTATGGTTTGTTTGTTTTTGAATTTCGAGCGAAGCTACACGAGAGCCATCTGCGCTAGCCGTCCCTAATTTAGCAGTTTAAAACTAGAGGGGAGGCAACTAGTCATCACTACCCACCGCCAACTCTTGGACTATTCTTTAACGAACGAATAATGGAATTGAGGTGACATTATAACGCCCCTCACGGCTGAAAGGGCAAGCAAGTTTGGTACGACGGGGATTCAAACCCAAGACCTTAAAATTACGAGTCAAACGCCTTAACTCACCTGGCCACGCTAGGCCTACATGTTATGAAAAATATAGTTTTATTTCTGTTGGAAGTATTTTTTAATCAATGGTTGTATATTATTGATACAGGATAACGATATATTTATAAGAGCTCATATATCGTTGATACTAGTTTATATGTATACTAATATGTGTATATTATTTACGCAGGAGTATATGTTTATTATGTATATTAATAGTTGTAAATTATTGATAGAGGAATATATGTTTATTAATATGGACGCATTACTCACGCAGGTGTATATGATTACTAATGTTTGTATATTATTAATGAAAGAGTATATATTTATTAATAATTGTATATCATTGATGCAGGAATATATGCCTAGTAATACTTGTATGTTATTAATGCAAGCGTATATTATGTGTTACTAATGAAAGCTAATACCTTTACTTGTATATAGAATTATACCTCTAGTCGCATTCACCCACATTTCTGAGAAGAAATGAGAACTCCATAAACCATAACTAGTGATATTTTTACTGTTACACATTTTACTGCAGTTATACAATACCTGTAATTACAGATGTAAATATTCTATTTATATAAAATCAGCTTATGTATCCTAATATTTATATCTAATACAAAAATTCCCAGTGACACAGCAGTATGTCTTTGGACTTATACCACTAGAAATCGAGTTTCGCTACCCTTGACGGACAGAGAATCTATGTCCAGCAAAGAACTGTTAGAAAATGAATGTTTTTGTTATATTATGTATGGTTATATTGGTATTTAATTAACCACGCAACGTGAATATCTCATCTGGTTATGTGCTAATATCTATGTTATTATTTTGTGATGAAATGCATTCTTAGCACTTGTTTGGTGATACTATACTTTCGTTTACTGATTTAATGTTCATCTTGTTTCTTTGTGATTGAACGTTTCCAGGACGACTAGTCAGGTTTGTGTTTACTTGTAATTAAATGTGTCAGACACTGTCTTAATTTTACTGCAGTTGTACATTACTTGTAGTCACAGGTTAAGCACTGCTACGAGTTTGTTAAGCACTTCCCAGAGCTTACTATGTTATGCACTAGTTGTAATTAAGAGTGTTAAGCATTACCCCGAGTTTGATAATGTTTTTCAGGCAACCTGAAGTTACATATGTTAGACTACCTCAAGTTTATGTATGCCATATAGTGCTTCGTAACAATAATAGCACTGCTAGTACTACTTTCGTTAATTGCTGGTAATATTATGTGTATATATTACTGAAAATGAATGTAGCTTGAGTATTAAAAATCAGATTCAGTTGTGTAAGCGGATATAATAATTTTATTTAAGAAACGGAAATTCGTTATCTTTAATGTGTAAACAAAAATTGACAATATACAATTCAAAAGACATGAAAACCTAGCTGGCTTGTTCGTGAGAGGAAGGATGAAGAAATGAAGGCCTTCCACTTTAATATACTTAACAGTGCGTTTCTCTGGTGTTTGTATGAACCCGAGAAACGACAAAGTGAATTAAGGAAGCTAAGGTTAGACATAGCAGGTCAGGTGTTTGGAAATTGACACTAGCACGTGGTTTTTCCTTATTATAACAATGAATGATTGTCTTGCTATTTTTCCAATATGTCTTAACTACTTTCCTCTTAGACAGTTGACGCTACTCAGATGTACTTACTTCCTTTAACTAAGCTGTACATGAACCACTGGGATCGCCCCTCTGTCTCACGTACACCCTCTTTATGCTAAGTGTTCCCTTTTCAAATCAAAAACACACTATTTTGTTTTTGGCGTGATATCATAGTGGCAGATAAGTACATCTTTGGCACCCCACTGAGATAGTCAGTAGTGATGTAAACTTTCGTAATAATTTGAGTATAATTAGGTTTACAGGATTTTTCTGTAATAAAATAATCTGCCATCAGCCTATCCATCTGTCTAGTTATCGTTTGGCCAATGACTAAAGAAGAGACTTTTCTCTTTATATTTTATAGTTTTATAGCTATGAAAATACGAAGGAAAACGTCTGCTATAAACCTGCTTAAGTGATTTATGTTTACTGGCCATCTCCTAATGCCATCAGATTGTTATTAGCATAAGTGCATAATGTTTGATTGTTTCATACTGTGTGGACGGGATGTTCGTTTTTCTGACAAAGAAAGAGCTTCTTAAGTTGGTCGTTTCGGTTAATCGATGCTTTGAACTAACTTAGCCCACCGTCCTGCTACGACTTTTCATAAACCGCCCTCTGAGAACGAACTCTTACAAATGACAAAGTGAATTCTTAGCAGAGACTGTCAGCTTAACTGGATGTCTCTGCCCTACTGTTTTACGACGGATATGATAAAAATAATGCAGTGTCTCGTGTCTGTATAATCAGTTGGGAAATCCAGTCTTTACCTTCACTATGACAGTCCTGCTTAGTTCTAAGTACAATTTAGGACATTTTAAAATATCCTTGACAAGATAATATACCAACAGATCTATAAGACACTATATTCCACCCGGGAGGGGAAGACTCCATTTTGTGGCAACAAAAGGTTTTGACTGCGATTTTTTATGATCACCTGACACTTACACGTTTTTCTAGATGCCATGGGATTAGGTCTTGGCTGTTTTGATAGCCGTATTAAAACCAACTTTGTCTTTCCCTGGAAGAGCAGGGTTCTAGCTTGGATTTATTGTCCGTATAGTTTTGACTCCCACAAGCTACCTTCTTTACCGCGACAAGTATTTACGCAATCAAAAAAGGAGTATTCTGGAAACTATCAAGTAAAGTGTAGATAATCCTTCCCGAAGTGAAGAGACAGAATCTCCTCTCGATGCGCGCCCTCTGGAGACTAAAACTCGTGATAAGTTCCCTAATCCTTCGGTCTCAAACACGTTATAAATTTCACGTTATTCTTGTTCTTGTGTTACCTTCTTTTTTACACTAATACCAGCGTGTTGTTGTCTTAAACAAAACCATACGTCTAAATAATCTCCTTTTAGTACACGTTTTTTTTTCATCGTGTAGGTTTTGGTTTTCACACGTTTTTCATCGTGTAGTTTTTGTTTTTCCCAAGTGGTTATTTATGGTAATTAAACAGATGTAACGCATACAATATGATATTTCAATTGTTTGATAAGTGAATAATATTTTGAAGCTATAAGATATTTATTTTCTATATTTCAGCAGTTTTCGTTCAGTTACTTTCAGCAAAGTACCATTAAAGGTGCTACACCTTTCTTTAAGCATTAACATATGTCAAAAATAATCAACATTTATTCTGACAAGCGCAAGAAGCTTTTGACACTTTCAAACTGATGTAGTGCTTTCTCACACCGCTTTGCTATGTTCAGTCCTTTTCACATTGACAAATCGTTAAACAAAGTTGTTCGTATCACCAGTGAGCGGCAAACTTGTTAATAGGTCTTTTTTAATTTTATCAATTTATATTTACTTTTAATCTTTATTTGCAAACGGGAGAAATCTACTCTGTTTGATAACAGTCGTCCGTGGTTGCAGAAAACACGAAAGTTGCATTAGGACGGATAACACTAGGACAGATCGGACAAAACACAGAAGCAGATACTGATAAGGTTCCGATTCACAAACAAATCAAATATCGCGTGACAGATCTTCCAATCATGTTGTTAAAGGTGAAATAATGAAAATTAGCGACAAACAGAGACGTCTGATACGTATCACACTACCTCGTCTTTAGCTACTTTCACTCTTTCTGCTGTGATAACAAACTGAGCCGGGTCGACATGTTCCATCATATTAAGTAATCGTGTATTTTTGCTCGGTAAAGTATTTAGAGTAAAGAACTAACCAATACATTTTCTATGTAAAACATATAAGGGAAACTACAACATTAATGGTATTATTATGTTTTCTGCGTGTTTGATTCATGTTATTAGAGATCCAGTATCCAACGAAAACATAACACAGGTACAGTTTGGTACATAGATACTTTACGAAAATGAGATTAACAAGCCGATGGGGTCAATTAAATATGGAAAATAAGGACACATTCAAAACATTCGAACCCATTTCATCGATCATTTCATTTAACTTCTTTGTTAAAAGCAAAAATAAACAGTCCATTCTCAGAAGACGTTTTGTCATGTTTTATCATCATTATTCAAACACTGTGAGATAGTACAGAGTTTAAATAAACACTAAAAAAATAAAGTTTAAATATTAGGCTTACAAAAAAAATTTATAGCTCCACAAGCAGATTTATTCACAAATAGTATTATAAATGTCTTTAGAAAAGCCAATGGGATCTTATAAATCATCGGACGTTCTAGAGTTAAAAAAATTAAAACGTAGCCCAGAATGGTGCAAACTATTCAGATATATCCCAAAATAAACAACAACAACAACTTAATCCCGTATGAGTTTGTTTGAATTTCGCGCACAGCTACACGAGGGGTACCTGCACTAATCGTCCCTAATTTAACTAAATGGAAAGCAACTAGTCATCCACACATACCACAAACCTTTGGGCTACTCTTTTACCAACAAATAGTGGAATTGATCGTTACTTTATAACGCTCCCATGGCTGAAAAGGGACATGTTCGGTGGGACAAGGATTCGAACCTTTGGCCCTAACCTCACTTTTGAGAATAAAAAGAACGTAATCAAAATACACTTGAACAAGAAAAACATATTTTAAAAATTCATTCACAGCATTTAGATATAGCCATAAGTTAGAACTTAAGAGAAGTAATTTATTTTAATTCAGCTCGAAGCCACGCAATGGGATGATTTTATGATATTTGATTAAAGATACTGTTGTGAGTTTGGAAACTAAAATCAAGAATCCGGAAAAAAGAAAGTTAAAGTGTTTATGTGTTCATATTTAGAAATGGAAATGTGACACTTTTGGAAGAGTTTCAAAAACAAAAGATGAAATTTAAACTCATAAAAAATTCCCTAATATATCACGTAAGCCTACGGATTCACAACGCTAAAATCAGGGGTTTGATTCCTCTCGGTAGACTCAGCAGATAGCCCGATGTAGCTTTGCTATAAGAAAACACACACACACATACTAATATATCACTCTAAAAGTAAAGTACCACCCTAGATACTATATAGTAGGGTGATTTTTTTTTTACTTCACTTGTAGGATAAGTATCTATGGATACTACAAAATTATCTGTGTCCTCTCCACAACGGCTATCGAAACCTGTAAGATCGCAGACACTGGGAGAGGGGCGGATGTTACATGTTGTATTTACATATAGATTTTTCATCTAGTGATAGAAGAAAATTAACATCTTATGGTTACTCCTTATTGTGGTAGAAGGTAACCATCCTGTTTCAAAGATTATTTCATCTAGTCAAAAAGTAAATGTCGTATTTCTGTAATGAGTTTTTAAACTTAAGGCAGAAGGTAACTGTCCTGTCTGTAGGATTATTTAATCTGGTCAAAAAGTAAATGGAGTGTTTCTATGATGGATTTTATCTTATGCAAAAGAAATCTGTCACATCTCTCTAAGGTATCCTTAACTAGTGACAGGAGGTTAAAACTGTATATAACGTATAAAAAAAATCACTGATGTCAGGCTTAAAAGATCTATCAATCATCTATCTGTCTATCGCCACTAGAGAATCACAAGATTGTGTTGAAATGATGGAATTACTGTAATAAATTTTGGTTTGTGAAAAGACAGGCAAAAAGGACAATTTAGAAGTGCCGTGTATATGGGAGATTATCGAGCCTGTAATCAGTCTAAGGAAGTGGGGACATCACACTTGGACATCTGTCTTGACCACAGACACAAAGTTTCCAAGTAACTAAGATAAAATCAACTTCATTTGGCCACCCGATGATCGTTACCAAACTTACGACTATGGGCCTGTCTCCATTTTTTCCGTTATGTATTACCCTGAAGTATCCTGGGAAATCTAAAGCTCTAAGTACTCGAAACGACCAGAATCCCGTGTCTGTCACCCTGATTAGAAATAATGATCACCACAGGATATTCCGTCAGCTTGAAGAAGGATTGCAGTATTTGTTCTTTATTTCTTCTTGGATATTGATTGTTCAATTTGCAGATACCCTTTGAACAAGATGTGTTAAAATAGAATAAAATAAGAGTGCGTTTAGGTCTTAAAGAAATAAATAAACAGACAGAATCTTCCCACCTGTTGAATACATTACGTTAAATATTGCGATAAAGATTTTTTTAAAAATATATTTAAATTTTATGTTAGCATTTTGTTTATAAAAGTGATACACGAAACAAAATCAACAAATCCTATAAACAAAATGTTACCTACTAAACTTTTCAATTTTTAACATCTGACGATTAAATACAGACAGTGTTGGATTATATATATAAATATATAACTCAATCGCATAATTATTTAGTTAATAACGAAATTTGTGTCTAAGAAAAAGATGGGCTTGGTGCAGCCTGTTGACTAACGTGCTCAGACCGGGAGTCCTATGGTTAATTGTTCATAGCCTGTTGATTAACGTGCTCAGACCGGGAGTCCTATGGTTAATTGTTCATAGCCTGTTGATTAACGTGCTCAGACCGGGAGTCCTATGGTTAATTGTTCATAGCCTGTTGATTAACGTGCTCAGACCGGGAGTCCTATGGTTAATTGTTCATAGCCTGTTGATTAACGTGCTCAGACCGGGAGTCCTATGATTAATTGTTCATAGCCTGTTGATTAACGTGCTCAGACTGGGAGTCCTATGGTTAATTGTTCATAGCCTGTTGATTAACGTGCTTAGACTGGGAGTCCTATGGTTAATTGTTCATAGCCTGTTGATTAACGTGGACCGGAGTCCTATGGTTAATTGTTCATAGCCTGTTGATTAACGTGCTCAGACCGGGAGTCCTATGGTTAATTGTTCATAGCCTGTTGATTAACGTGCTCAGACCGGGAGTCCTATGGTTAATTGTTCATAGCCTGTTGATTAACGTGCTCAGACCGGGAGTCCTATGGTTAATTGTTCATAGCCTGTTGCCGCGAAAACGTGTTTGAATTTTACGCTCAGGATAAACTTTCTTTAAATCATGTTGGAAATATATGTATATAAGCAGTGTAACAATTGTTTAACAATAAACATTTATAAATGGTTTAATTATAAAATTTCCTTGGGCTAGTCAGTCTTGGTGTCAAGTTTACTACAGACAAGAAAAGTTTGAGGCGCGAAACGTAAGTAAACATACTCTGAGTTTTCTGCTGTGAGGGCATTATAACAGTGCCAATTAATTTCCTCCTCTCCAGTGGTTCAGCAGTAAGACTGTGGGATTTTAATATTAAAAAAATCTGGTTTCGATACCTATGGTGGGCACAGTACAGATAATCTAATGTGTAGTTTATGTTTAACTACAAACAAACAAGATAATTCTGTTATTCTGCGAAAAGTGACCTTATAGACGGAACGTACTTCTGACTTGTTACCTTCTTTATGGTCATCAGTCTAAATTTTAGGGGCGGCTATACCTGAACGCTATTGGCCTCTGACTTAGTTGTTTAGCTTATTGAGTGTACAATATGGAATGTAAGTAAAGAAACAAACAGAGAAGTATTACTTCACAAAGAAACAAACCGGCAAAAATTAGTATCAATCTCAGTGTACAATGCGGGCTATAAACTCCAATACGTTACTATAACGTACATTTTTAATCTCTTAAATGTTTAGAAAAACTGAGAAATCGTGTTATTTGTGAAATTAGAATTTTCAAATAGAACGGCATTTTATGGTTATGTTGACTTTAGGGTTGAGGTGTAAGTAACAGCAATTTTGAACTACTGACAAAAGGAAGGACGGACAGCTACCAACACAAGAATGTTGAATCGAATAATGAGACTGCTTGTCAACCTCATTTTATTCCCGGAGCACGTTCAACATTATCACGTGTGGAACTCCCAACCCACCGGTACGCAGCCCAACACACTAATTATTAGGCCATGCCAGGTCATTGCTTATTGTGTCCGACTTTTAGAATAATGTTCATCAATACAACAGATAGATTTTAGCCAGTCTTTTGAGTTTATTACGTGTCGTTTTTTCAACATTTCTTACAATACAATTTGTGATATATATATGTCAGAAATAAAAACTTTACTTTATAAATATGATCGGAATATAACCAGCTTCAACCTTTTGTAACTCTATTAAACGAAGTATTTTTTAGGCTATAGCAATGTGTTATATTATTAAAGTCAAATAGAGATTCATTACAAATACAATATTTTTTATTTTTGTTTTGTAAACCGATTTTGTGTTTGAAGCTTTATCAAGGTAGAGGTTACTAATTAATATGAAACATCGCGTCGTGCGTAGCTAGAGAAGCTTGACTGATAGAGTTTCTAACAAACTGAACTGTAAAATAACACCACTTAACCTCGCTTAATACACTCCCAAACAGGGACTATGGGGCCTTTGAAACAAATCCGTTCTGCCATATCGCTAACAAGTGTTTTAGTCAAAGGCCCCTTTCACCACACATCTTCCCCTAACCTTGAACATCGTCATGATTTTTCGCTTATATCAGTTGAAGTCATAATGTTCTTATGAAAAGAAACATAACAAGTTCCGATAACCACATCACGTATTCCTCGTTGTTAAACCTCTTTTAACCACTTAGATCAGGTTTTACTCACTCACAAAAAGGAACTTAAGGACGGAACTAAACTAATTCCGTCTTAATTACACTTTGATAAAGACGCTCACAGTTGGGTTTCTGGTGGGTTTTCCTCGTTCAAGAAATGATTTTGAAACCAAAACTAAATTATATTAATATAGGTATGAAGGCGTTCTTTATAAGAAATAAGTAAGGCTTCTTTAATTTTACGTTTGTTTATGTTTGATAAACATAAAATAAAACCAAAATAAACCAAAACTAAATTAGTTCACTTTAAGTTATATTTCAAGTATGTCGAAATTGGGTCGTTAGCGCACTTTAATTAGTAAACAGAAGTATTTAATCGTTCGAAAGGTATATTTTTCAGGAAAGAATGAAACTAAGCTAAGATTTCATTAAAATTAAATGAAAACTCTCGTCAGTGTCTAATCAGTTACTAATCAGTCTAATCAGTTACTAGTTAACGGACGATTCTACTCGCTAAAGACAGAACTTCGAACAAAGAAGTCAAACTGCGTTAAACTTCAATTAAATTTCTTCAATGGTTGGCCTGGGTTTTCCACTTTTAGGAAGAAATTTAAATTAGCGTCGAATTCAATTAAACCTAAATATTGTCCATAACGTCTAAATCATTAATATGAAGTTTTACTCGCTTCTGTTTCAGTTAAACTTAAATAAAATCCTTTATATTAGACATTAGAAGGATTAATTACTACATAAATGTTTTCTTTCACAAAACGTCTTATTTAGAGAACAACAAGTTGTTTTTTTAATGGATTCTTATAATTAGAGATATTCAGATATTCAGTAGAATTTCTCTCTCAGAAGACAATATCGAATGTTTAAAGAATACCTTGTTTTCCACTATCAAACGAGTGTTTTCTTCCAGAGGGATAATGAGATAATTATGATTGGACTTTGTTTTCCACTATCATACGGCCTCTTTCTCTCAAAGAAATAATTTCAGACTTAATCCTAACTTTGTTTTCTATTATCGTTTGGGACCTACCTCGCAAAGATAAAGTCAGGCTTAAGAATAGACTCTGTTTTTTACCATCAAATGGGTCTTTTTTCTGAGAAAGAGAAAATGTCTGACTTAAGACTGGAATTTTTTCCTGCTATCCTACAAGTTTTCTTTCGCAGAGTGATAATAGCAAACTTAACCCTGGCTTTGACTTCATCGACTGCACGAATCATGTCCAGCAGACGATTAATGTCGGGCGAAAGCGAGGACTTTGCTTATCTCTATCTTATGCCTTATCTTGCAGTTTTTTGTGACGTCAGACTTAATATTGGTCTTCATTTCCCACAGTCACTCAGGTCTTTTGTCATTGATAGGTAATGCCAGATTTAACAGTGTATTTTGTTTTCAGCTATTCACAGAATTTATCTCTCGTTAAGCCTAGACTTCGTTTTCCACTATGATATGGGTCTTCTGTTGCAGAGGTATAATGTCGCTAATATCGCACTTATGGACTTGTTTTGTTTTCTAGTATTACAGGGGTCGAATCTCGCAGACAAAGAGCATGACTAACTTTAGTCGCGTCTTCTTTTAACGGACGTTTACTTTCATAGCCATTCTAATTGAAAGCAAGTCATATAGGTGTCGTTGTGTTAGATATATATTAACTTTGCTCGTAAGGATTTAATAGACTTCTAATGGTATTTTGAAAAATATATCCACGAACATGGATTCACATTTTACAGAAGATATCCCCCATCATAGATTTGTTTATTTGTTTTCTATTTCGTGCAAAGCTACACGTGGAATATTTGCGTTAGCCCTTCATAATTTAGTAGTGTAAGACTAGAGGGAAGGCAGCTAGTCATCACCACCAACCGCCAACTCTTGGGCTACTCTTTCACGAACGAATAGTGGGGTTCACCGTCTCATTATAATGCCCCCAAGGATGAAAGGCGAACACGTTTAGCGTAACGGGGACTCGCCAATCGCTGTTCTGAGTGAAATAATGTGACTTGTGCCTTTCTTAGATCCGCTTTATTTACAATGTATCCTCGACCACAGAAGCTCTTTGTTCTCCTTCTGATAACGTGACTTCTTCCTCAAGTCTGTAGTTACTTAGATAAACTTTCTCAATTTAAAAACTCAGAATGAGAAATAAGTGTTGTTAAAATATTTTATGACTTTTAAGACAATAACACTTCTCATTTGTTGTATAAAATCATTCTTGGTTTAAAAATTAAAAATATAACGCATTATAGAAAGAAAATCAATATTTTTGCTTTATGGCTTACAAATGTGCTCAAGGTAGAGATTTCCTTTGTTATGTTTGTTAAAATATTTTATGACTTTTAAGACAATAACACTTCTCATTTGTTGTATAAAATCATTCTTGGTTTAAAAATTAAAAATATAACGCATTATAGAAAGAAAATCAATATTTTTGCTTTATGGCTTACAAATGTGCTGAAGGTAGAGATTTCCTTTGTTATGTTTCTTTCCATTTAACGTTCCAAATAGGACATCACTGTTAAAGTGATCGTTTTATTTCTTATCATAGTAGATCATCACATGAAAAATGTCGGGCAGTTTCAGCAGATTTAACACCTCATTCTTTTTAATCGAATAAATATTTGGTTTTTCTTGAAATATTTTTTTTATCTTAGGTGTTTGCCATTTTTATCTAGAAAGTAGTTCAAGCAGCACGCTAACCAATGATTAATGAGTATCACTGGAGATTAATGAAGGAGTACCCGAACACATTTGTATCAAGTGATTTTTATCAAAACTAATCTGACGACTTGCGTAGATTTCATGTTTCTCTTCGTTAATCACATACAATGAAGCTTTGACCTACATTACACTGTCTAGTCGAACAGTAAGGGAACGACAATGTAAGGTTTATATAATAATAATAGAAGGTCTGAATTCAGTATAGTAACAAGAAAAATCAAGCACTAAAACACTAATAAAAGAGAAACTGTGAACTTCACTTTTTAACAGGTCTATAACGGATGTCTGAGTTTTTTTAACTTTGTAGATGCCCTCGGTCCTACTTTTATTTTCATAATTATTTAAGTTTTGTTGGTATAAGTAATATGAAATAGAGAATGCGAAATCTGAGTCGTTAGCCAAGATAATGGTACGTGTATGGAGCACATGGGATTTTGATAATAATGGCTCCCGTTGATTTATAAAGAGATTATCACTGATTCAGTAACAATGAAAATAATGAATAACATTCATTTATGAAAAAAATCAGTTCTGACTCAATAAACACATTATCAATGACTATTGTCGAGTTACTGAGAGTTTTAGATCTGATTTACTCATCTGAATTAATTTATCGAGAATTTGGGATGTAATTCACTAACCACAAAAAATAATTACTTGTACTGTCTTTTATAGCTCTGACTAATAATAATGAAAGCAGTATATCACGTGGGTATTTTGAGAGTTTGGTATCTTTGATTAAATATGGAAATAACTGGTTACGTAGATTTACTGGGCGTTTGAGATGTTACGAATATTAAGACATCAGTGACTTGAAATAATATAAAAATAAATCAACTGATAACTAGCTACGAAAGTATTGTCTCATTCTTACCTCTGTGTTAAAGATATAACATACAGTTGTTTCAGATTCATATAAAGTTAAAACGCAAGAGAAACTCGACTCTAGTAACTTGTACAAAATATTATTGACTATGTAAAAAAACAACATAACCTTTCCACACATAACATGAAAAAGTTTGATTTCTATTAAATCTAAGGTAAATATGACTTACCAACCAAGTCATTTTAGCTTACGTTGACTTAGGAAAACTTGACTTCATACTTAAATAACTGCAGTTCACCTTGAACTCAGAATTGTGATGACTCACTAACCAGAATATTATGGTATTATACAGAAGTGCTCACAGATTAGTCAATCCTCGGTAATTTTGTATTGACTAGAATTACTAGATCCGTATTGTGATGACTCACTAACCAGGATATTATGGTGTTATATAGATGTACTAACAGTCTTCACTCACAGATTAATGATTAACTTATTATTTTGTATAGACTTGAATTACTAGATCCGTATTGTGATGACTCACTAACCACAATATTATGGTGTTATATAGGTTTACTGGAAGTCTTCACTCACAGACCAGGAATGCTTGATACATAGACTTTAATTACTAACTGGATAATGTTTGATCATATTGACTCAGTAACCAGATATATAGGAAGGCGCATAAGACGAAACACTCGTTAAAATAAGTTGTGTTTGTTAACGAATATCAAAACAAAGTTTTGGGAGACATCGTTATATTAGGTTTCTAGTGGGGAAGTAACATATTTCTGCTTTAGAATGAATTCTAGATATTGACCGTGCGTGGCCTAATAGATAGTATGCCTGAATTATGATTTTGGAGGTTCACGTTTTGCGACCTTTTGCTACAAAAACGCATTTAATTATTCGAGTGAGTTATAAGAGTTACAGTCAAATTCTACTATTAAAATACTTTAGAAGATATAAGTCAAAGTTGTCTGACAATGATATAATTCAAAATTTTATGATTAACAAAATAATATTATATGGGAATCAGAGATAAAACCTACAGTAAGTAGAACAAAGTATCAAAATATTTAAACTACATAAATTTGTGCGCCTTCTTCAGGTTCGCATTTTCTTAATGATATTTTTTTTGTTAATATCAAGTCTTTCTTGGACAATTTTGAGCAAAGCTTCGCAAAAGTTATTTCTGCATAGCTGTCCCCAATTTTAAACTGGTAAACTAAATAAAAATTAACTAGTCAACAGCAGTTGATTCCAATGCTTTGACTTCCCTCGTCGTATCAAATAGTTAGATGTCTTAGAAACATGGCTTGCAAGTGACTCAACTATAAGTCTCTGGACTTATAACGCTAAAATTTGGAATTCCATACCCGTGGTGGGCACAGCACAGACATCCCATTATGTAGTGTTGTGCTTGAAAACAAATAAACTTACAAACGCAAATAACTAGCCAAACGTAACCACTTCTAGTAGATCAACCATAACAGACTACAACCAGCATACACAAGTGAGGTTAAGCGTGTGGACTACCACCATATATCACTTTCTAAACGTGTGCCCTTCAAGTAAGATGCGTAGTTCTAAGGGTCTTATTTAATGCGATAAAACCAGGAGTAATGTAACGAATTCCGTTGTGTACAGCGGTTTAAAAATAACACCTCTTTAACAGTACTTTCAATATAGTACGTTCTCATAGAGATGGGAAGATGAAGCATCGTAATAGGTCAGGATGAAGATGGTGAACAGCACATACAGGAATATAAACAGGATGATGTAGATAAACAGTATATACAATAATATACACAGGATGATGATGATAAAGAAAACATACAGGAATATACCCAGGATGATTTAAAACAGTGCATACGAGAATATACACAAGATAATGATGATAAGCATTATATACAGGAATATACACAGAATGATGATGATAAACACTACATACAAAAATATACACAGGATGATGATGAACTGCACATATAAACGTCATTAAGTAGATGGATAATCATAGGTTTGACATTATCATGTTACATTAGAACCACCTTTTCTGGCAATGGACGGATACTGAACATTGAACTTACTCATACTTGGATTGTAATTTATCCAATTAAGCTCAAAGAAAAGGAAAGAAAAACAACGTATTTCTACTTCTGAATGATGGTAAGCATGACCGTCTTCAGCTTGAGTACTTGAGCTTAAGAGATGAATATTGAATGAAATGACAGTTAATATTTCTTATATAGGTTCCATGTGCGTAAATTTTATATGGTATCTTATTCAAATTAATTAAAAACATCATTAAGTTAACATAGTTCTGAGGAATTTAATCTTACGAAACGGCCGTGGATATATTATATTGACAAAGTGTTATGTAGCTACCATTTAACAGTTTATTAAATATCATAATTTAATCCACTCTTAAATAGAAGTAAACAGCATAAGGTTTAGAATCAAGAAAAACAGGATTTAAACAACCTCGTTTTGAAGTGGATCACTGAGTTAAAAACAATACAAGATTTGAAACTAATACGAGGGCTGTTAAAAAAATACGCGGACTGGTTGAATTGCGCGGCTCCAGTTGGTTCCAGGGAAATCCGCTTGGTGTCGCTAGGTTCGCACAGATCAGCTCATTACGACGCCATTTTCCGATTGCAGATATCTTTATTTGTGTATTAGCTACGCGGTTTTAAGTGAAGTGCGATTTTTTCGTTTGGCGGATTTTAGAATGAATGGCCTGAAGGAGCAACGACTTGCTGTGAAATTTTGTGTTAAACTTGAAAAATCTGCGACTGAAACTTTTGCTATGCTTAACACGGCTTGCGGTGATGTTGCTATGAAGCGTACGGCATGCTTCAAGTAACATGAACGTTTTAAGGATGGTCGACAGTCCATTGAAGATGATGAGCGACCTGGACGTCCTTCCACGTCAACTGACGACCCACACGTCGACGAAATCAACACCCTGGTGCGGGCAAATCGACGTCTGACTGTCAGGGAGCTTGCTGAAGAGTGTGGGATATCAGTTGGATCTTGTTACGAGATTTTGACCGAAAAATTGAAGATGCACCGCGTTGCTGCGAAATGTGTGCCTCAGAACTCGTGAGTTTTTGGCCAAACACTCGATCACTGTTCTTCCCCACCCCCCTACTCACCTGACCTTGCTCCTTACGATTTTTTCTTGTTCCCCAAACTCAAAAGACCCTTGAAAGGAATAAGATTTGAGACGATTCCCGAGATTAAGGCAAATGCGACGAAGGAGCTGGAGGACATTACAAAAGAAGCGTACCAGGACTGTTTCAACAAGTGGAAACACCGTTGGGATAAGTGTGTGCGTTGGGGAGGAGAGTACTTTGAAGAAGTCCCAGACCTGTAACTTTTAAATAAAGTACATTTTGTTTTATGACGTCAGTCCGCGTATTTTTTGAACAGCCCTCGTATACTGGTGAAACCAAGAAAATAATAGGATTTGAACAGTTTTGTGTTGAGATGGATCACTGGGTGAAAATCAATACTAGATTTGAAACTAATATATTGTTGCAGCCAAAAAAACAATAGGATTTAAACAGTTTTGTGTTAAGATGGATCACTAGATTAAAAACAATACAAGATTTGAAACTAATATATTGTTAAAATCAAGAAAACAATACGATTTAAACAGTTTTGTGTTGAGATGGATCACTAAGTTAAAACAGTATAAAGCTTGGAACTAGTATCTTGTTGTAACTAAGAAAACAATAGAACTTAAATAGTTTTGTGTTAAGGTGCATCACTGGATTAAAGTTTGTACTAGATTTGAAACTAACATATTGTTGTAACCAAGAAAACAAGAGGATTTAAACAGTTTTGTGTTGAGATCGATTACTATGTTAAAACAGTACAATGTTTGGAACTGGTATATCTTTGGAACCAAGAAAACAATAGGGGTTAAACCGTTTTGTATTGAGGTGGATCACTTGGTTAAAACATTACAAGGTTTGGAACTAATATATTGTTGGAACTAAGAAAACAGTAGGTTTTACTTATAGTATTTTCTGTTGAAATGGAAATGGTGACACTTCATAAGCAAGCATAGACCATTTCTGGTGTATGAAATTCAAATATGTTTTCTAGTTCAACACCATTTCTGACAAGTTTAATTGCCATGCACGAGCACGAAAAATAATCCAATTAAGTGCTGGCATCAGAAATTCAAGGACCAACACTGAAGGATTCAGAGAGGGTGAAGACACTGTGGCATCAGGAACTGAAGCCTTCCATTGTAATCTGATAACAGCTCTGGAGGTTGGAGGGAGTGAGGGTTCTGCTCAACTTAAAATACCAAGGACCACATAGCTTACGATTCGTAAAACGTACTCTATCTTTCATATAGATACGCGTCTCTTGATTGGGGTCTCCAACTGGTACAGCGGTAAATCTACGGATTTACAACGCTAAAATCTGGGATTTTATTCTCCTAGATAGAAACAGCAGACAGCCCGACGTGGCTTTGCTATAAGAAAACACACACTCTCAATTGGGCGAATCAAGACGAAATGTTCTTTAATTGTAATATCACGTCCGACGAGGCAGCCTTTCGTTGTTGTGGAAGTGTTAACGGATATACTTTTGAGTTAGCAGAGATGAGGAGGATCCCAAAGAAGGATACCTGTAGGACCAATACTGTGGTGTTCTGTTTCAAGATGAAAGATTTGGTGATTCTTTTTCATTCCAAGAGAGAAAGGCCCTTGTACTCTCACACCTTCATATGTTACAGAACTTCTTTTTTCGAGCAGTTGGAAACTGGTCGTGGTAATAGCATGCTTTTCTTCAAGCAAGATAGAACATCATCCATGGTTATAAACGTGAGGACACGTAAAGTCTATGGTTTACAATACATGTACAAATACCCTTATTGATCTCAAACATAACCATAAGACAATCGTAGATCCATCTGAGAACGTTACTTGTACATTTTTTCAAGAATGATGAACACGTCTTTAGAAAGTACGTTGAGGAAGATAGAGCTCGTGGAAGGATATAACACATGATGTTGCTGGATAGCATTCTCATCTTCATCTTTCTTCGTTTAAAAGATGTGGAAACCGTTTGTAGGAATCTGTATATGAATATATATACATAACAGTATACATTTGTGTGATAGGTTTTCTAGCAAAACTCTGCACAGTAGATCACCTGATTCCTGTCTTATGCGGGGAATTGAACCCCGAAATCTTATCACCGTCTAACCGGATAATTTGAACTAATAGGCCAGAGGAAATACAGCTAACTAAAGCAGTACCGTCAACTATTGATGAATACCTATTGTGAATATCATCCATCATTCGATATCGTCCTCAAAGTGCGGACTCAACTGTGTTTCCTATTGTAATTTTTTTTTACTAAGAAATTGCTTTACGACCTGTCTAGGAATTAATGATATTTAGTACATTAGAAAATTCCATGTCATGTATTTAGTTTCAGAAACATGAGGAGTGTAACTATATATATATATGTGTTTTTATATATTGTTGTTAAAAATAATAATAGTATATCACGGATGTATAAAAGATATACATTTATATATACATATACACCCTAGTCAGAAATAGATTACTGATTATAAGTTGTTCTTCCAATTACAACTACCACGGAGTTATCCTTAAACAAACAGAAGTCTGGTACGAAAGAAGTCAAACTCAAATGTAGAAACTAGAAAGGACGAATCCAGATATAAGTGTAGAAACTACAACGGAAGAATCCGGTCACAAGGGATGGAACAGAAGCCAGACAGAAATGTTGAAACGGAAGAAGCAAGAAAAAAGTGTAGACACTAGAACAGAAGAAACCTTTGAAAAGAGGAAGTGTTGGGACGGAAAAAGCCAGAACTGGAGAAGCCAGACATAAGAATCTGAACGGAAGGTCCCCCGCTGGGACAGCGGGAAGTTTACGGATTTACAACGCTAAAATCAGAGGTTCGATTCCCTTCGGTGTACATAGCAGATAGCCCATTGTGGCTTTCTTATAAGAAAAACACAAACACATTTTATGAGAGAAGAAACCAATCAGAAGTGTCTGAACATAAGAAGTCAGTCAAAGTGTCTTTATCAGGTTAGCCGGTCAAAGACACTCTGCTTTGAACATGTCTGGCTTACGACATTAATATTGATTTCTCTGTCTGTTTGCCCCACAGTGGCACAGTGACATATATGCTGACTCACATCGCTAAAAACTGGGTTTCGATAGCGGTAGTGGCAGAACCTATTGTGTAGCTTTGTTCTTAATTCTAAACAAGGAAACAAAACAATATATCTATATTATATGCAGAAAAATGTTTTTCGTTTATCATATATTAGGATAGATCTAAGGTTTTACCGAATTTATCTTACGTGATAAGTGCGTTAAAAATATCGAGTCATACAAATTATAATGTATTTAAGGAATTGTGCACTTGGTTCGAATGCCTTGTTAAATGTGTTAAGAATGGAAAGCATACTTTAGTTTACATGTCGTTTTTTACTTTTTACATTTTGCTCACACAAGAACAGTCTACATACGCGTAACCAGAAACTACACGAGAGACAGAACCAGTGTTAGTTTAGGGTAAAGTGACAAGTTATTTTACAACACCACAGCTAGCTCCCTGTTTACTAGTCTACCTACCAGTACGGTATTATTTGGTCCAGTGTCAGTTAGGTTGGATCAGTTATTTTGTTACCAAGTTCGGTTCTGCGCTAACACAGTTTCTTTTATTACTGGAACATATTGAAGGAGATATATATTCTTTCTCTCGGTAACAAAGTGCATAGTTAATGGGCAGCGACACCTACGATGGAACGCTTGCCCTAGTGATGATGTGTAGGACAAGGGTGGTTGCCTTGTTGGGTCATTAGTGGAGCCCGACGGAAGTATTTCGCCACAATGTCCCGCCTGACGGATGGGATCATCTGGTTCACGATTTCTGTAACAAGAGGTATCAGGTTCCCGACTCCTTGCTGTCACAGCCCGGAAGATGGTGGGAGGTTGGCGCCACTAAAGGTGCTGTTGGGGTTCTCACGAACTGTACGACAATCTTCAGTTGCTAGCCATCATTTTAACTCTCAGTAGGATAGAACTTAAGAAGATTTGACAGTCGTGGACAGGCCAGAGGTTATCCAGACTCTATATCCACGTGAGTTTGTAATTGCTTGAGGCAAAATGTGTTAGGCCTAACTTGGCAATGTCAAACAAGCATATAAACATCCTGTTAATCCGTCCTTTTTCTTCTCTAGAAACTTATTCATGTACACGTCATCTACGTAACATTTGCCTTTAATAATAACTACGTTTTAAACGTTTGTCAAATAAGCCTGTTCTTAATTTGTAATTTTCGTCTGTACATGTGTTGTTGTTGTTTTTTTCAAATATTTCTAATAAATGACCAAATCTAATACTACGTTAGACGTTGTGAGTTTGAATGTTAACAATAACAGGTTTCCATTTCATAAACAAACTTTTGTCAGAAGAAAAAGTCATTAGAATAAATGTGAATTGTTTGTTTCCTCTTGTCTAAAATTTATTATTGTTATTTTTCAATAGAGAAGAGTCTAATGTTTTAATACTTTGAAATGAAAGAGGTTCTTTTATTTCGTTTGGAATGTATAGCGAAGAACACTCATCTTATTGGACTTCTAGTAATGAGGACAAACGAATTGTCTCTCTGATCGTATGTAATACTTACCGTACAAATTTTGATTGTTTTAATTAGACAAAGATTTCATTGACCTTCAGTCTATGCCTTAAAGTAGATTGCTTTTACATACAAAATCATAATTCAGGCATACTATCTATTAGGCCACGCACGGTCAATATCTAGAATTCATTCTAAAGCAGAAATATGTTACTTCCCCACTAGAAACCTAATATAACGATGTCTCCCAAAACTTTGTTTTGATATTCGTTAACAAACACAACTTATTTTAACGAGTGTTTCGTCTTATGCGCCTTCCTATATATCTGGTTACTGAGTCAATATGATCAAACATTATCCAGTTAGTAATTAAAGTCTATGTATCAAGCATTCCTGGTCTGTGAGTGAAGACTGCCAGTAAACCTATATAACACCATAATATTGTGGTTAGTGAGTCATCACAATACGGATCTAGTAATTCAAGTCTATACAAAATGTTCACAATTTAAATTGGGAAATAAGCACTTATAATTTTCAAGTGTGCAAAACAGTCACAAGTGGGAAAAAAGCCAGCAGCACTCATCGTCATAAGGGTTTTGTTTGTGTCTGACTCGTTGAACTGAATAGGAGATTGACTGTCATTCTTATGACCCATCCACAACTGAAGTGTCTCGCGAAATCACGTTCTGAGCTTTAAACCTTACGAGCTGCAGCTGGACTTGCTTACCATTCGGCAACACCTTGAAATATAAGTTTAACGTTCATCATTATTAGAAATTATTAATAACGATGAGTGATTTATGTTGTATTTTATTACTTGAGATTGCTGGCGAAGTTTGTCAGAAATGCCGTGTCTTATGAAGATATGATAATCATAAGGATAGATATTCTGGATTCCTCATTTTCAGTTTTACAAAATTACAGAGAAGGATAGCACGGGTCTAATCACAACTTGTCTCATTCCGTCTCTAGACATGACACCTCCAATTAGTCGCGGAGTAGAAAATGTAGACTTTTTGTCGGGAAGGTTAAATTTAGGACTCGAAGCGTGTCTGTTTGACTACCCTCATACTCTTCAACACGTTAGACCGGGAAGGAAAGACGAACGAGACAGTGTGCTCTCACCTCCAAGCATAAAAACTTGCTTGTCAGTTAGTGTTCGTGTCTTGTAAAAACTTACTATAAAAAACAATAACAAGAACAAAAAAAACTTCGACGTGCCATACTTTCACGGTGCCGGGCTGGCGAGATGTTTCGGAAGAAAGATATTAGGTGATATCGGCTTACAGTGGCGGAGGTAGGCGGGGACAGTTATTTCTTTCGGCTATCATACCCTTCGATAGACTCTCCTTAAAATTTTATTGGAAACTTACTCGTTGGAGCTAAGGGAAGTCTGCTGATCTTGAAACGATCAGCATTATGGCAGTGAGAAGGCGACATTTAATACGGGCATTATGAGACAGGGAAGTTATTTTAGTACGTTGTACTACGGTTGTCTTTAATCTGTCAACGGCGGAGTAGCTGAACAGTAAATCCATGAGAGAAACTGTAACACTTAAGTATAGGTCGTGTTCTCCGTAAGTAGCTTGGAGAAAAAAAATACCAGCCTACTGACAGGCAGAAAAGGCCATTTTAACCTCGTGAGTTTTTTGTGTATGACTTGGACTACTACAGGTGCCGTTACCTTGTTTTCATAATATACTCAACAATACACATTTAAAATAGCCTTTACATATAATCTTATATCAAAATCTAGTCTAACGACTGAATTGCGACAGTAAAAAATAAACTCGATTATTTTTCTGTTTTTAAAGCAGTGAATTTTTTACCAGTTGTTATTTCAATGCAGAAATACAAGAAAATTGTATTGTATAGCGAACTTTTCACAAGTTATTATTTCATGGATAGATATAATAAAAACATATTGTGTAGGATTTGTTTGTTTTTGAATTTCGCGTCAAAATAGCTCATTCTGCAGCTTTGTCTCTAATTAATCACAGCTTCAGAAAATGGAGAGTTTTGAGTTAAAGCTGTAAAAGTTTACAGGTAAAAAACAAGGTGAATGATTCGAGAAGTTGTTAAGAAATGCAATCTCTGACATTATTTGTTTGTTGAATTATATGTCCGAGCCAATCTGGAGGGAAGTCATCATCAAAGCACCAGTTCTTGGGCTACTGTAATCGAGTAACCGAATAGTAGATTTAACAGACACATTATAACGCCCCCACAACTGATAGAGAGAGGATATTCACTGACGGGGCTCGAATCAGTGACCCACAGGTTGCGAGTCGAGTACTTTAGTTGTCAAAATAGAATGTATGCAACTGGATTGTTAGATAGTTTGTTTCAAATGTTCTCACGCGTCAGCTGTCCATAGTTTCGCAGTGTAATACCAGAGGGGAATCAGTAAGTTAGCAGTCCTCTTTATAAATTCTCAGGTTAGTCCTAACTGTAATAAATTCTCAGGTTAGTCCTAACTGTAATAGTATATCGACAGAAAGCGATTTATAAGCACAATGGAAATTATTTTAGGTGGAATTTATTTGTTTAATTTGTTCATTTTCAATTTCGGCCAAAGCTACACCGTGGTTATCTGCGCTAGTCGTCCCTAGTTTAACAGTGTAAGACTAGAGGGAAGGTAGCTAGTCATCACCATCCATCACCAACTCTTGGGCTACTCTTTTACCAACGAATAGTATGATAGTGACGCCTCCACGGCTGAACGGGCAAGCATGTTTGATGTGCCAGGGATTCGAACCTGCGACCCTCAGATTACGAGTAGAGTGTCTTGACCACCTGGCCATGTGGTGTGCAAATTAACAGATATATAGCAAGTAAGCTAAAATATCCACAAAACGAAAATTCCGGAAATTTGATGCAGCGAATAAATTAAACACGGTCAGTAAAGAACAAAATCAAACATTGTTGAACTAATAAAACAAAATAAATCATTATTCATATTAATCTGTTGCATAAGCTTTTAATTTATTGACATGCTTTCGTTTAACATTTGGTTCTCACTGAATGTTTAGGTGACAGGTTTTTTACATATGACATGTCCGTAGATTACAAAAAGAGAAAAATAATTATTTATATGTCCATAAAGCAAAAAGACAAATGGAATTCTGCTTAACCTCTCAAATTCAAACACAGATGCTGAAATACAGTATGTCAGAATCCAATGGTGCTTACATTACTGACTATTTTGAAAAAAACAAAACATTTACAAGGAGAAAAACACCTACAGTTACGACAGAAAGTGTTCGTACCCCTGTGTCTCGAGTAGTTTTTTGCTCATAACTTAAAAATTATCACGATTAGGTTAATAGACGTATGGTTTCTTATAAATATTATACTAACACACATCTACATAAATTTTTATGCAAAGTAAACGGCAAATAAACTGTTTATAAACAAATAATCAAACATAAGAGGAGCAGAAAGTGTTCAAACATTTCAGAACCTGTGAAAAAACTGATATTCCCGTAAAAATTTTGTTTAGTTTGGCGAATAAACCACATTATTCCATTCCAGAACTAGACACGGGGTTCATGATTATTAGAATTTAGCCAGCAAAAAAATGTATTTCCGGCAATTTAGCGCCGTCTCCGTCATTGTCTGTTTGGTCATCATGGCGAACAGGAAACAACTGTTCAGTAATTTAAAAAAAACAAATTATTGTAAAATACAAGTCTCGTGCGTCTCTCTCCGGTATTGCTACACAACTTAATGTGCCGAAATTTACTGTTCAAAGCATAATTGCCAAGTTTAAGCTTACAGGATCAACTGCTAACCTCCCTCGTTCCGGACGCCCCACAAAAATTCCAGAGAGAACCAAGAGAAAGGTTCTCAGAGAAGTTAGTAGGAATCCTCGTTTAACATGTAATGACATACAGAAACTGGTTTAGGAAACTGGGGTTGAAGTAAGCACCTCTACAGTTACGAACATGTTACGCTCTTCTGGGTTCAAAGCATGCCGTCCTTGTAGAACTCCATATTTAAAGCCTGTTCATTCAGAAGCACGATTGGGATATGCAAGAAAGCATGTAGATAAACCCTTTACCTATTGGAAGAGTATTCTTTGGTCAGACGAGACTAAAATCGAGCTTTTCGGCCACAATGATGTTCGCTATATTTTCCATAAGAAGGGAGAACGAAATCTTCCAAAGAACACCATCCCTACAGTTAAACACGGAGGTAACTCGATTATGCTATGGGGATCCTTCAGCTCTTCTAGTGTAGGCAGCTTTCACCGCGTCAACGGAATCACGAAAAAAGAAGAGTACATTGATATATTAGGCGCTTATATCAAAAATGATGCTCGGAACTTGCGGCTTGGGCGTCGTTGGATCTTCCAGCACGATAATGACCCCAAACACACATCGAAATATGTGCAATCCTGGTTGCAAAGGAACCATATAAGCGTTCTGGAGTGGCCATCGCAGTCACCCAATCTCAACCCAAATGAAAACGTTTGGCATGAGTTGAAGTCCAGGGTTCATCAGCGTCATCCGAAAAACTTGCAAGAGTTGGAAGCCCTCTGTAAAGAAGGATGGAAGAAAATACCAGTCAGGTACTGTCAAACGATCATGGAGGGCTATGAGAAGAGATTGCGCCAAGTAATTCAGGTGAATTACAGGCTACACAACTGACCATTAAAGTAGACGCACGAACACTTCTGCCCCTCCTATGTTTGATTATTTGTTTATAAACAGTTTATTTGTCGTTGAATTTACATAAAAAATTTATGTAGATATGTGTTAGTATAATATTTATAATATACTTTACTTTAATTATCCTAATCATGATACTTTTTAAATTATGAGGAAAATATTACTCACGACGCAGGGGTACGAACGCTTTCTGTCGTAATTGTAACTCATTTCGATCGACGGTGGGATTCTATACATATTGGCAGCAGTTTCGACAAACTAGAATAATTATGTTTAATTGCTTGGATGCAAAGAAAGTTGAAACTCTACAGGAATGAGCTGCTCTTCTGGGTGATTACAATTTAACACATAAAATAAGTTTTTTACAAAATCCAAATCGTCTAGTTAGAAATCTTCTGATAGTCATGATAAAACTCCATTAAGATAATCAAAATGTGTTTGTCATTTTTGAAAAAGCTTGGTCATATTATGTCTGATTATTGATATTTGTAAAAGAAAATTTAAAGAAAGCAACATCCAGTGCGTTCGTATTTACATATAAATATAGTTTTACGAGATCACCTGATGTTGTTAATCGGCCACTAATAAGAAGGCTGATGTAGTTAGGGAAATATTTAGACTTTTTATGTCTATGGGTTCATCGTCTTTGACAATGACACTGCTAATTTCATACCCATAGTATTATACAGAGTATGTGGTACTGGGACAACTCAGTCATTGTTATCAAAAAGTATATTGCCTTTTCATTCCAGTTCCACCAGTGGTGAGTCTGTTATTTTTCAGGGTAATGAGAGTGATTTTGTTAATGTTTCTTTTCATAACTTTTTTATCATCAAACTTAGTTTTTGGACCAGTTTTTGTTGAAGTAAGACCTACTCTGCCAATTAAGGGTGTTTCATTATTGTTGGAAAACAATTTGGGGAAAAGCTTTTGTTGAACTCAAAATGGTTAGCGAGGCTATCACTGTTTCATCTGAGGATGATGTTTTTGCTGAGGAAAATCTGAATGTGTTTCCACTGTATGCTGTGACTCATGCTTAGGCTAAAAAATGGAACCAAATCCAAATAATAGACACATACTCAGAGGAGGAAATTATAAAGTTGTCTCAGACAATTTTAGGATCCAACAGGGTTCTTGTTCTTAATAGTTGTCCAACTGGCAATTCTTTGGTAAGTGACATGAACTTGAGGGATTTGATTCACCTGATGAAGTACCGTTTGAGAAATGTATCTGAGCAAGAAATATATCCAAGAAATATATCCAAGAAATGTATCCAAGAAATATATCCAAGAAATGTATTCAAGAAATATATCCAAGAAATATATCCATAGACCTTTTACTATTTAAATATACACTTCAAAAAGATGAATTAGAGAAAGTTTCAAATAGTTATTTTTTCAAAAATGGTGTGTTTATTACGAAATAGAGACTACCAGATGTACTAGCTTCAGAGGACTGGGCTGTAATTTATGAAATCATTGTTTTAGAAGCATATCAGTCGAAAATATTGAAAGTTGTCCATGAACTCTCCATAGGAGGTCATTTAGGTGTTAACAAGACATGTGATAAAATCATGAGATATTTATTAAGCAAAATGTTTTTCAGTTTTGTAAAACTTGTCATGCATGTCAACTGATTGGAAGCCATGACTAAAAAATTCCCGTCGTTCCTTTCAAACCTATCCCCTCTTTTTAAGAACACCTTAGTCATGTGATTATTGATGTTGTTGACCCAAAAAGATAACATAAGTGTTGATGCATTTTCATGTGCTATATAATTTTATGATCATAAGGTTATATGCATTGATTGTGTTATATACTGTCATGATTATTGAAGTTGTGCAATTCTTTGATGATGTATTATAGTTAATGTATTGTTATCAATGTATGATATATATCTTAGTTCAAAATTGTCTGACACAAATTTTTAATTCTCTAAGAAGGGAGGTCTAACTGATTTATCAATATATATTTATTTTAATATTGATGTTTGTTTTAGTTAAATATATATTTAGAAAAGCGTGTAACTTATAGTGTTAAATCTTTATTGCGAAATTCCTGCCTACTTTCTAAATTTGTAGTTTCTCGGGTGTAAAATGTACAATGTACAATGTATGTAAACTACTAGTGATTACCAGTACTATTGCGAACTGCATTTTCAAGAACTTCGCCTCAAAGTTTATAAATCGACGTGCGAGAAGGCAGTTTAATATTGTTGTTTGCTACAGCCAGTATACCATAAACTTCGGAGGCCATAACTGTGATAAGCACTTTTTAATCAGAAAACTAGAGATATATGACCATGAATGTTTATAGATTTTGAAAATTACAAATCGCTTAACTTCAGGTATTTTCACATGTGAAAAACCTATGTATGAGCAGCGAGAGATAGCTTACCCATTAAGTGAACTGCACCGTTGTCAACATAGAATAAATTCGTTCACCATGAGCCGTCCATAACATATTCAGTTCCAGACCAGATATAAAACTCAATACTGTTTGTAAGTAAAACTTTTGTATATAAATTATTATTTGTAATAACCATTACTCTAAACTGTATTGTTGTTTCTATATTAAAATATATTTGTTTTAAAATTAAAATTGTGTGTATCAGTCTTGTTGGTGAATATCATAAATTTTATATATATCGACATTCAATTAAATTTCAAATTAAAATTTATGGCTGTTGGAAATCGTAATTAATACACGTAACATAAAATTGGAGACTTGTCCGAGATAAATTATACTATATAACATAATAAATCGGAGCCTTGTTCGAGATGAATTATAATACGTAACACAATAAATCAGAATCTCATCCGGGATAAATTATAATACGTAACAATCCTGTTCTGAAAATTGTGGTGACAGATGAAAACCTATCGACCTAACAGATGATTGTGATGAAACTGAACTGTTAACAAAGTAACAAACAGGACTGAAAGTTGATGAAGACTTACAAAGCCTAAACGATACTTTAACACGAATTGTTGTTTTACTTCAACATGAACTGTTGCTTTACTTCGACATGAACTGTTGTTTTAATTCGACGTGAACTATTGTGTTCATACAGAAAATTGAAAATCACGCCAATCATATTTGACCTAAATGTGCTAAGTCCCCTCAGGGCAGCTCCAATAAAACTGGTTTGTTTCTGGGTAAATGTGGTATTGATATCCAAAATGCACATACAGTGCGAGGCCAACAGAAGATATTTCAAGAAGTGGGTCTGAAG
This sequence comes from Tachypleus tridentatus, assembly GCF_004210375.1. Taxonomy (NCBI): domain Eukaryota; kingdom Metazoa; phylum Arthropoda; class Merostomata; order Xiphosura; family Limulidae; genus Tachypleus; species Tachypleus tridentatus. Next base: position 217,043,167 of record NC_134837.1, read on the forward strand.
TCTGTCCTTCAAAAAAACCTGTTACGAGGTTTTAAATGGTTCTAAATGGGTTTTATTCAACAATCTTAAAGCAGTATTTAACCTTTCTACTTTCTACTTTAATCTATATAACTTGAAACATGCCAGTTAATCTAGTCATCCAAAGTGATTCCTTTTAATGAATTATTTTAGAAAATTTATCTTAATACAAAGACCATTAAATATACTTTAACTGGGTAATCACTCCGTCTGATACGCTTTTGTTTCTAATTCTCTAATGCGTTTTGATTAAATTTGATTGAACTACTTCGAATAGTTTTAATAAGTAATAATGTACAAAGGTGTGTCAAAATAGCATATACAACATAAATGTTACTTTTGCTGTCCTATTTATCAAAATACAATGTATTTTGGTCGTTATGGAGTGTATACCAACTTATGAGTAAACTTGTTATGTTCCTTCTGTAGACTTCTATAATAAATGAATGATGTATTTGTGTATTTTGTAAGTAAAACTACTTTTTATTTCTAAATAATTAATTCCTTTAAATCTTATTTATTATAATCCTTACAAAATTTTAAAATATTCTTTTAAATTAGGGTTTCGATTCCCCTCGGTGGGCTAGGGGCAGATAGCCCTATGTGGCTTTGTTATAAAAAAAACCCGCATACATACACTCTTCTTAATATTTACATTTGTAAATATTTCTTCGGATTGATGGTTTAGTTAGTGGATTTAGAACTAAGCTAAATCTTTCAAGTGATATTACCGTGATATTATATGACAATGGTTTTAAAAACTACGTGACCGAATTGGCGATTTAACACATTCTAATCATTGTATGTTTTAGTCTTTTGATTTCTCAATCTTTAATAATATTAAACATTTCTGGTTAATTGGCTACACGAAATTATTTTCGTTAATATTGAAATTAGTTATTTTTCAATACTTTTGTTGTAATCACGTGTATTAAATTATATTATAATTTGCTTTGTCCCTACATTTTTATGGAAGAACTTAACTTTTTTATCAACAGGAAGTTGTTTCCCATATTGTATATTTTCTATACCTCTTTAGCCTTTCCTACTAATTTCTCCTTTACTCTTTATAACTCTGGAATTGCTTATCTTGAAATATTGGATTTCACTTCCGTAGTGATTGTTTTATTGTTTGCGGATCTAATACTACAGCTCTTGGTTCTCGTTCAGTTCAGTTCTCCACTCTCTCATCCAGTTACCAGAATGTATGATTTTGCGTTATCTTTAGTTCAGTTCCAAATTTTGTTTGTATCATAGCTACTCCAAATAGATGTAGCAAGTTCAAATTAAAACAGTTCCCAGTAAATATTTCAGTTTAATAATAGCTTTCAACATAGCAAAGAGTTGTCTTTCATTATGCTATACGTATCGTGTTTAGTTCAATCTCCTATTCTCTTCTTTGATTTCATTTTACCAGCATGCTCTTTCCATCTTCGATTACTGTGGAAGATTCCAGTATTCTGGGAATTAAAACCCATAAACATGAATGTCACAGTCTCAAAAGGAAGAAGTAAAAACAAAAAAAGAGTAAAAGGTTCTGTAAACAGAAATGTGTCTGTAAGAAGGCACAGAAGGTGTTGGTAATTTTTATTTGGAGAAGTCGATAAAATGATGGAAAGAAGTGCAGAGAATTAGTTGGAAGCATCCAAATTCCATTAGATGAATGGATTCCTGATAAAAGTGGAAAAGATATGGTTGTTAGAAACAGAAAGGTATGAAGAAAAGTTGTACATATTTCCTGAACTATAAACTCAACAATCCCATTACCATACATCTTACTTAACGTTATCTGTACAGAATACGCTACTGTGTATAATTTATATATTGCCTCGAAGAAGACAACTTAAAACGAAGGCCGCAAAATATACAGTAATAGCACGACGCTAGATGATATTACTTCTCTAGTATATCCTTTTATTGGAGGAGATCGAAAAGCAGATTTACTCCAAGGCCAGGTGCTGTTGTATTACGGTTCAGCACCAGACGAAGGTGTGTATAGTTTTGATAAAATTGTTTCCTTACACCATTTTATCAGGAACTGTATAAAGTTGCAGACAGTTTGTGTTTTTTACAGCAAAGCCACATCGAGATATCTGCTGAGCACACCGAGAGGAATCGAACCCCTGATTTTAGCGTTGTACATCCGTAGATATACCGCTGTATTAGCGGGGAGCAAGTTGCAGATACAAACAGAGCTAGTACTGAATTTACGCATTTTCCACGTGACTCAAGAAATTAAATTTTGGAGCTTATAAAGAAGTTGATGTTTCATACTAACTCATAGAATTCTTAGAGAAGTTGCCGTGTGGGACGTCATCAATACAGAATTATGGTGGGTTCTTGTATGGTAACTTGGGAGTATAGTGATTGTAAGGATGACAGTCATCTCACCAATTTTTATCCTGTTAGACCATATTAGTTCCAGATGTTGAGAAATAACCCGTTCCATCGTAGTTATACATTTTATATCTATGTCTACAGTTTCAATCACAAGAGGCGTCATCTGCATATTCTGCTACAGCATGTCGACCTGCAGGAAAGGATGATGTTTTTTTCATGAGAGGAATGTCCAAGGTAACAAGTGACAGACGCTCTTTAACTACATCTTTTGCGACATTTCCTTATTGAAACAGTACATTAGATTAGATAGATACTCCATTTACAGTGAATAAACACTTTTTGTTAGACTATTATTTTAACTGGTAATTTTTAACAGGTCATCACTTTCCTTTCTTACCCAAATACCAAATAATCTATCTCAAGACACATGTTAACGCACGTGAGATACTGCTGTTTTAAGCTGATACCAAAGTAGGAGGGAACAAAGACCATCTTAGGACACTTTTGGAAAGTATAAAACTGTAGAATAAGTTTCCATCTCTTTCAACAAAGATCGTTTTCGAGCTAATCTTTGTAATTCCTCCATTTGCTGCAATTTGTTGGGTAATTTGTACATTTCAATGATGTGTTTTACTACAATAAAGTTTTTATCAGTACTTTGTAGAAAGATTAAAACGAAGCAGTTGGAAAGGGCAGTAATTGTATGAAATAATAAATTAATGAATTATTAAAGGATTATGTAGATATTTGAAGACCGCATTTACTAACTAACATCACTTGAGGTAAACATTGATTGCAACGACAGCCCAGCATTCTTTGGTATTCATTTTCAACTGATTATTATTTTCAATGGTGCATTGTTTGGGATATGAAGTAAGAAGACATGATATATACGTTTGAACTAGGTGACGTGAACTATTTCAAAAATACTACAATGTTTATTTTAAGGCGTTCAAATGGTAACGTGACAATTATTTATTGGTTGAAAAAGTGAATATATGGTATGAACCAAATGAACATAAACCGTCAAAATATTTAAGTGTTTACTTGGTTATACAGAAAATACAAAGTGTTAACAATCTGGATTGTTCTTTTATTTTACCTTTATTAAATATGTTGTATCATACCTATGAATATACTAATTTGATTTTTGGCTAGACCAAACATTAATAACAAAAATATTTTACAAATATTGTTGGACTATAAATAATCTCAACATTAACTACGCTGCTTTTGTGGTCTGCATACTTCTAATGGTTTAGAATAGGCTGAAAGTTTTCCAGTTTCAAATACTGCCTTGATGAGTATGAGAAAAGTTCTGTCTAGCAGTGATCTTTAATGTAGCTCATCTCGTTTCTTGAAAACCCTGATGAAGCTGGTAGCAACACAGATGCATTCACACACAGCTAATTTTCATGTGTTTCCAGATCGGACATTATACAACTTTATAACCAGTGGTGCGTGTATATTTCTCAGTCTTCTTAGCTGTGGAGGACGTGAAGATCTGACAAAATTAAGAATTACTGACAAGGAAAATAAACGAAGAGGCTCAAATACTTTTCATGCGGGAGGACCTATTTTCCCTTGGCACTTACGTACGTTTTATACATCAATAAGAATTTATTGTTATTTTGCAATTCTACCGGATATAAAGCACCTGGCGTGTCAATATCACCAGTATTTTGTCCATTGCAAAAAAAGGGCTTTTAATTTGGCAGCCATTTTCAACAAAAGGAGAAATCAGATGCCTTTTTCTTCTCCACCTCAAAGGCAGTCTGAAAAGTTCCAGTAAGATAGACGTTTGTCTTTTTTTTTCTCAAAAGAAAAATAATTAATGTATTTTATTCTACCCTCGTAAGGTAAGCCTTCTCCGGAACCATCCTAGCAGCAACTCTTTGAACCATTTCCAGTGAGTCAGTATCTTTTACAATATTCCATGTAATTTTTTTTACAAATTAATTTGTGTAAAGAGATAATTTTCTCTTTCGACTCTCTCGTCTCCTACATTTGATTAACGCATCATGAAATTCTATTACCTTCCGTACTTCCAACAAAACACTGCTTCGATGTTGTTAGTGAAGTTTCAGCTGTTAGGCCAAGATCCTTCACTTCAGTCATGCTAATGAGGAAACTCACATCTATATTATACACTTGATCAAAATTATGAAAGCCTTATTCGTACTGTAATGAAAGGTCGTTTGCAAATATTTGTCTAATTTATCAACTGATGCACAGCATCCTGTAATGCTATCCTCAATACAAATTGAGATACCAAAGAGTTTTAGGTAATCAGTAAAGTATTAATGTAGAAATTATATTTCTACAAATATCATTAACATAAGCAAGAAAAAGCAGGGTTCCGCTCATTAACTCCTGAAACACTCTACTTAACTAAAGCTCTAGTTTATCTGGACATCATTAAGAACATTTGGCTTTTAAATTACCTAGTCTGTCTCGCAATTGGTCAGTAGCAAGTGTACGGACATACATTGTCAAAATTCGGGGTTTGATTCCTCATGACTGACAGAATGCAAATAGAACATTGTGAAGCTGGTTGCTGTGAACAACAACATCTACCAAGCTATCCTATCATCCAGAAAATGGTATTTTGTCTTTCTGCGTGGTACCTTATCAAAGGATTTGTAAACACACTTTCCATTGGTTAGATAATAAATTGATTCTGAAAAAAAAAAGATAAACGAATAGTGAGACAAGCCCTTAGTGATTTCATCTTGGCTGTTTCTAGAATATTACATTTCACTAAGTAGATTTCAGAAGACCCAGAAACATGAAAGATTTCGAATAGTTTACTATTCTCCTTCATAAAGCTTCTTTTATTAGACTCTAGATTTTTTATACTACAAAATGCTCTCACTCATGGTAAAATGGTAAGTGTACGGACTTATAACACTAGAAACCGGGTTTCGATACTTGCTGTGGGCACAGCAGAGACCTCATTGTGTAATGTTGTACCTACTAGACATAAACATTGCACGAATAAGAATAAGGGCCCGGCATGGTTAGATGATTAAGGCATTCGACTCGTAATCCGAGGGTCGCGGGTTCGAATCCCTGCCACATCAAACGTGCTCGTCCTTTCAGCCGTGGGGATGTTATAATATAACGGTCAATCCCACTATTACTTGGTAAAAGAGTAGCCCAAGAGTTGGCGGTAGGTGGTAATGATTAGCTGCCTTTCCTCTAGTATTACTCTGCTAAACTGGGGACGACTAGTGCAGATAACCCTCGAGTAGCTTTGCGCGAAATCCAAAACAAACCAGACCAAATGAACCAATAAGAATAAGTGGCTTAAAGTTTCCACAACAACTCCCATAATTCTGCCTTTTAAAATTAGGACTAACATTAGCAATCTCTCGCCTTCAGGCATCTATTGACCTACCAAAAGTTAAGAGAGAGAGGCTCCATGTTTGTCCTTTGAACTTCCTAAAACCTTGTTTGGTCCTGGTGCTTTATCTGTTTGACCATTAACAGTGAATATCATGACAGGATCATATTTCTGACAAACTCCCTAATGCTTCATCACAAACCTGAAGATAGGTTATGTACAAAGAACATGGGTAAAGCACTTTTACGAACTTGAAGGTTCATCTGATAACGATCCATGTTTCATGCCACAACCGCATATCATTCGACGAGGTAGTCGGCCACCTAGCGTGTAAGGCACGGCTCGTTGGCAACCTGGTAAGATCTCAGGATGATGCCATCAATGAAATAGCATGTAAACTGAGGGAATAGAGGTCACTCTAGTCAACTGGAAGGAGGGCGGAATTATGAAAATATGGCGAGCACGAAATATGTTGAAAGACATATGCTACTTAAATATTTTAGGCTACCTGTTGGCGCTTTAAAAATGTTTGGCATACAGTACAGAAAACTAAAATCTAATGACAACTTGGAGAAAGAACTATAAAACCTAGAACAAGTATTTATAACCAGTGAGTACCGTAGAAATAATAATTAAACAAAACATCTGGTCCAACCATGCATAGTCAATAAAACAGTAAAATACGAGACCTGACTTATGTTCAATGTCCACGTTTATATCCCTCTTCCCCCGGTGAGGCTGTAGTAAGCTGACGGACCTACAACGCCAAAATACAGGATTCGATTCCACGCGGTGGACAGAGCAGATAACTCAGTCTTTAAAAAATTAACCACACAAACATAAATACAAGACACGAGCGGAAAGCGGAAAGAAATATTTGGAAGAATACGTATACGGTGGAATCCCGATCAATAACTTTGCGAAATAACCATGTTAATCAACATGAAGAGCCCCATTTTCCCTCGAATGACAACAAACTCACCCGGCATAGCCAGGTGATTAAGGCACTCGTCTCGTAATGTAAAAGAGCAGCCCAAAAGTTGGAGGTGGGTGGCGTATTACTAGTTTCCTTCCCTCTAGTTTTACACTGCTAAATTAGGACGGCAAGCGTAGATAGCCCTCGTGTAGCTTTGCACGAAATTCTAAAACAAAGAAACAAAAACTGTATATAATATAGACTGATAATTTTGGAGAAACTATTCAGTCTGTGACTAGTAGAATTATTTGGTTTGATTTTTATGAACAACAAACTACAAAATGGGCTCTTCGTATTCTTCCCACCACAGATATCGGATTCTGATTGTTAGCGAACTATATTTGTTAACGTACTGCTGAAGAAGGGGGGTACAGTTATGACATCATACACGTAAAAATATATCCTCGAATTTTCTTTTTGAACAATATTTATATTCTCTCGCACAAAACAGTTGTTCTGAAACTGGAATAGAAATTGGTGATAAAGAAAAAAACGAAAAAGTGTAGGGTATATGCATTAATAAAAACTAGAGAACTGTTTGAATTTCGCCCAAATCTACTCGAGGACTATATGAGTTAGTAGTCCCTAATTTAGATTATGAGACTGGAGAAATCGCAACCTGATTCCATTATGTTTTGACGTTACATGACACTTACTGCAAGCTTTCACTGTTACCAGTTTAACCTACTTCATTACGTGTTGCATTTCATTGTACGGTTATCTGCGTTTATATGTAGGTATAAAATAGCATGCATTATAACTGTTACTGTATGAAGTACTTTCTAAGCTGGCGAAGCATAATTATAATTAATTATATTTGTCATAAGACATTAATAATAGGCCTATTATATTTCTTACATTACATTATTTATTAAATCCCTTTGGGATTATTCATAAAAGAAGAAAGTATGATATTATCCTTGTTTCCTTAACCACCTTATATTCGCTACATCCATTGTCTTATGATAACTAATTAATTATAGTCATGTTTCGTCATCTTAGAAAACACGTTCACGCTATAACAACTGTGTTGTAACAGATAGTGTTGCTACCACAACTCTGTTTGTTCTCATATAATATGATGAGCTCTGTATCGAGCAAAACGCGTCTCCAGCAGTGGATACGACGAGCATAGTTAATTAGGTGAAAGCATTATTATATGTTCTGCCTCTTCTTGAAAATCACGAAGGGAATGAATAAAAAATGTAGTTTTAAAAATACAATAAGCCCAATGATAACACTGGGGAACACTTTTTCAGTAACTTTGAATTGCATTGGATATTTTAACTGATTCTGAAGGAGTTTTAGGCGCTGATTTCAAATCTGAAATTAGCTTTTCTCTACAAGCTCTAGTTTGTATGCAATTTGAGGTTAATGAAATTGTACAAATGTGAACTTGCGTAAACCATGTATAAGCATTTTCACGTCCATATATATACATAGCTTGTAATATTTTGATCATTCTTCTTTTGTTTCAGATCAAACATGGCTTCCAAAAATAGATATCATTGCAGAAACAAGCCTGATGCCTTCTGCTACATATGTGGATGCTACACACTCAATCGTCAGAGACGTAACATATCCTCGTTCGTCAAGCGTGCCTACAAGGCATATTTTGAAGTTCATCTTGGTGATCAAGACAAGCAATGGGCTCCTCATGTTGTGTGCCACAATTGTGAGGAAATGCTTCGAGACTGGACCAAAGGAAAACGCAATGGTCTGCCTTTTGGTGTTCCAATGATTTGGCGCGAACCCACCAACCATGTAACTGACTGTTATTTCTGCATGGTAAACACAACGGAAGTTGGGAAAAAAAACCGACATAAGATTACGTATCCGAACATTCCCTCAGCTATTCGGCCTGCTCCGCACTCTGAAGAAGTTCCTGTTCCAGTTTTCAAAGGCTTGCCTTCATTGGACGATAAAGACATTGGACATGATACAAGCGAACAAGACAGTTGTGACAGTGAATTGTCAGAAAGTGTACACAATCGGAGAACTGTTCTTCAGACACTGAACCTTTCCCCGTCCCCAAATTGATAAGCTATTCCTATAATTTCATATAATAACGAAAAATTAAAAAATAAATAAAAATGTCAAATTGCATAAAATCTGTAGCTTGCAGACAAAAACCGACTTCAGATTTCAACACACTCAAATTGACTATAGAAAGGTCTTTTTTTAAATGCAACAAAATGAGTGTTCCCCAGTGTAATGCATGTGTGAAGTATATAAGTTATCACGTATATGTGAACAATTTGTCTCTTGTTGCATATCCATACACAACAGTGTAAGACTTTTGAAGTTTTAACATGCCTAACGTTGGTTGTTAGAAATTCAATTATTGAACGACCATTTAATACAGCAATTTTTTTATCCAAATAAAGGCCACAGCACGGTATCAGAAAATCTCAAAAATTAAAAATAAAATACGTGGAGCTTATCAGTTTATTGGGTATCTATTAACTTTTTTCACGTTATAAACCTCAGAGAATATACTTTCAAAGTTCTACTCGATATTAGAGGAATAACAGTAATGAAACACATAGTTTAAATAGCTGTTGTATGTTCGGATTATATACCCTCCAGAGACTTCACGCATCAGTTCCAACACTAGTTAAAAAGAAAAGGTCCGTTCTGACTGTAAGTGTATCATTATCATACTAGAAGTTGAAAAAACACACATTAGTTTAGTATAGCGTATTTTTTCACAAAGTAATAACGTATCTAAGCACCCTCAAAAGAGTACTTTCCACTTTAAATACTGTGTATTTATCCCTTGACAGAAATAAAATTACAAATACATTAATAAATGTTACCCACATTATACACTTCTCACGTCAAAAAAAAAAGTAATTCCATACTTTTGTCTCTAATCATAGGACGTATACATGCAGTAAATAGTGCGTGTTACTTGAATGATTTTCAATCCAGTTTTTTTTTAAATGTAATTAAATTAGAGAACGCCAGGACTATACTACATACAAATATAGACGTACTGGGATGTGTGTGTGAGCTCGGCATGGCCAAGCGTGTTAAGGCGTTCGATTCGTACTCCAAGGATCGCGGGTTCAAATCCCAATCGCACCAAACATGATCGCCCTCCCAGCCGTGGGGGCGTTATAATATGACGGTCAATCCAACTATTCGTTGATAAACGAGTAGCCCAAGAGTTGGCAATGGGTGGTGATGACTCTTGTCTTACACTGCTAAATTAGGGACGGCTAGCTCAGATAGCCCTCGAGTAGCTTTGCGCGAAATTAAAAAAAACAATGTGTGTTTCAGCTTAGTTTTCAAGTTTCAATTACTAGTTCATCTCTTATTAGCTATAACTTTAATTTTATTTTTGCACATTAATTATTTAGGCACTTCATCTCTGTGTTTCAGGTTGATAATTTTTAATTTGGTTTCTTCCTAGGTATGTTTGCCTCACGAAACCGGTTACTAGAAGTACAATATTTCAGTAAGACATTCTCAATAAAGTTCATATTAGAAGAAAACCTTTTGTGTCTATAATATTATACATTTCTTTGTAGATTGATTTAACTTATATTTGTGATATACATATATATTATTTCAGTGCAGTTTTATAACATCAAACACTTCAAAATTGTGTTTTTTTTTTAAGAATATATCAGACTGATGAACTAGAGAGTAAACAAACGTGTTCGTACTGGTTTGGCTGGTCTTTTTCTATAATAAAAATATGTTCCGAAGTTTTGGAATGTTTTTGGAAACGTTTCAACGAGACAAGAAACAGAGAAACATGTTAACCACAAGGTTGTGCGAAATGTTTCTTACTGGTTTAAGTTGCATGAGGAGTGGAAATAGTTCTTACCCGTTCAGCGTTGCTTCTGGTCTGAATTTTTCCTTCTCTTTTATATTATAGCAGGCACATTCTTCATGCGTACATAATGTTCTGTATAAGAGAAGAATGTTCCATTTTCTAAAACATTTGTTTTCATTTATTTCATTGCTGTCAAGTCGTAGTATTATTCGTTCACTTGTAGTTAAGCTGAGAGATATGCAATGGGCTATCTGTGCTGAGCCCATCAAGGGTATTGAAACCCGATTATAAACATTATAAGTGTGCAAGCTGTACCACTGGATGAGCGGGGATGCTCGTGGTAAGTGGCTTGTTTTTAAGAAGCAAATGCTTAGTTGAGTTGAGTAAAACACAAGTCAAAGGACGCTTTCCAGACGTTTATCAACCTAAAAGTTGCATAGATTGTCGGTTAACGAACTTGCCGTGTTATTCAACATGTAAGTATGAAGGTCGTTATGTTTGATGAGATATGTACACTAATTGCTACTTCTATTACTCATCATTTAAAACTAAAATAGTAGCGGTTAGAGTACGTGGATGTGGGGTTTAACTTACAGCTCCGTTTATTGACAAACTTACAGATTTAACTAAATTGTAATATATAGTAAGAGACACTTCGGTACAACAGTTATTACCCAACGCTTGCAAAGTTAAATATCCAACTGTTAGGTATTTTCCAAAGAGAGTTTTCACAGTAACATCTTTCATTATAATAAAGTGTTCCATAACATGACTATTGAGGACACACACGATATTTTCTCCTGTCGTTGCAAATGTATTTTGTCTACTTCGTTTATACTCGTATTGATCACATACTGGTAACCTTGGTATCATAACTAACGATAATTTATGACAGTTAATGAGGAGAGCTCCTATAGACTGGAAATGTCCTAAAAATAATAGGAAATGTCCTAAAAGCAATAGAATCTTTTCTAAATGTCAGAAAATATTCTAATTTATGGGCATGTCCTAAACGTAATTGAAAATGTCATTAATACTAGGATCGTCTTAAAAGTAATTGAAAATGTCTTAATTCTGGGAATATTCTAAAAGTAGTTGGTAATGTCCTGAATAATGGGAACATTCTAATTGAAAATGTTCTAAGTAACGGGAATCTGTGTTTTTTCTTGTAACAAAGCCTTATCGGGCTGTCTGCTGTGTCTACCGAGGAGAATAGAATCCCTGATTTTAGCATTGTAAATCCGTAGGCTTACCGCTGTCCCAGCGGGGGACCAACTCAAAGGTAATTAGAAATGCATTAAACAAGTAATTAGTATATCATTAAGTAAATTTTATGGAAATTACGTAAAAAACATGAAAACTTAAAATAAGCCTTTTAAAAAATGGGTAAAATAGTTGAAGACGTAACACGTACATCCATGGTATACTTAAAGAAATTCACTATTAATAACAATGATCATGTTGTTAATTATTAAAATTATTTATACAATAGATACATCATCACTTCCACCCAAAAAGTAATTACTAAACTGTTTTTATATATTTTTCTACATCATAATCTTAAGTAAATAACTGAGGTTTAATTTTAAAATTTTAAAACTCTTTGTGTAATGAGGTAAATAAATAAGTTAAAACTGATAAAGTCTCATACGTAAACACATTAGTTTTATCAGACTTTGATGTACTTTCAGTGAGCTCTTGTCATTATGAATTCCCAAACTTTATAAAATATAACCTATTTATATTAAAAAAACACATTGTATATCATGTCACATTACGCTTGATTTCTTTGGTTACTCGAAACATTAGGAGACAAAAGAGCTGGTATACATTTATTCAGATAAAATAGTTCGATTACTTACTGTCTGTCCATTAAGAGTTTAGTGACAGGATTGCAAAAGGATCATGAGAGAGGATGGGTACCGTGAAACCTTATAAGAGTAATGAAGGTTGGTAAAATAAGTCTAAAGTAAAAACGTAGTATGGAATCACCTAACTTATAGTCAAGTGCATAAAACTTCTAATGAAAGTAAAAATATCGATTCAATTTTAAACTTAAATTGTTTTAAATTTAGGTTATTCTATCTTGTGTCACCAACGTTTCTACCTATTTAATCAATGGATAATCTAAATTAAGAAATTGTTGTCTTTACACTTCATTTTATACTTTCAGTACATATACCAACAACAATATTAAGTTATACTTTGTTGCTAAGCAATGTAATTTTAAAACATCGTTTAAAAAAACGCAGTGGTTTTTCTGTAGATATATTAGAAGTTTTGATCTAACTTATTTTCACTAATAATTGTTCTATAAATACGCCACGAATTCATTTCATGACTGATTTTAATTTTGATTGGTTCACAATGAAATTTCCCAATGTTTAACTATCTCGACTGTACTTTTCTGCCTCTTTATTGGTCAATCTCGATTTCGCAAAGTTTATTTATTTCTGTTAGCTATTGGGTGGGGGTGGTAGTAAAGATGTACTACGAGATATTTCTAAGTTCTGGTAGCTGTAATACTTTAAAGAGCAATGAAACAAATATTATAACATAATTAAAAAGAAATCCCATATCTGTTCATTAGTACCAATAATTCGACTGATTGTGAAAGGAAAATTAAATAAAGATTTTTGAGCTCAAAAAGTTAATACAGACGTTTCTACCACAATGTTGCCCAGAAAAATGATCGTTATTTATATTAATAGAATTCTTACAAGGCAGTCTTTTCAGGTAACACGTTTCTGTGATTAGTCCACCGTGTAAGATATATCTATACGATAGATAACGGTAACTGACAAGTTACAGATTTATATTTATTCGAACTTTAATCATTTTATTCATAAGAAAGGTTTGTTTTGTAGAGCAAAGACTAGATTAGATTTCAGCTATGTCCGCCGCGGAAATCAAACCTTGGATTTTAGCATTGTAAGTTCGTAAACTTACTGCCTTCTTACACAGGAAGGAAGACTATAATAAAGCTTTGTTTAAATCATTCGTCCTTTAAATACATGTTGGATTTTTTTTTTACCTATAATATGTCAAAGTTCTTCTGGCAAAGGTAATAAATTCCCCACCACAGTTCACAAACTACAATACCTGTAATTAGATATTAATATTCTTAATTAAACTATTACGATCAAAGTCGTATATAAAACAATTATTTTTAGTTCATAAACTTTTTATAATCCAGCACAAATATTCTGAATAACATTTGTCAGAATGCTTACTCTTCGGCATTCCCCCAATGGCTCAGCGGTATGTCTGCGGACTTATAAGGCTAAAATCGGGTTTCGATACGTGTAGTGGGCACATATTCCATTGTGCAGCTTTGTGCTTAACTCAAAACAACAACAATAGCTTACTATTCGTAGCATATTATGTACAATAGAAATTGTTTAATATCTTAAAATTATTTTACTGTAATTACAAACCACTAAAGTAACGAGACATCCTTCAGTTTCACCTATCATTATTAATGTAATCTATATAGTACAACATTGTATTATTAATTAATTAAATTACATTAGATTATATTAATTACTTTATATTTATCATTCTTGTTGTTCCTTTTTCTAGGTTTTATTATTAGCGAATATTTTAATATCAAACAGGTAGATATATTAACTCTGAAGAAGCCACGTTAAATAAATCGCTAAGTAAACAATTAAGTAATATATACCTCTTGTGTATCAGTACTGTGCTTACGAACTTACAATGCTAAGATCCGGAGTTCGATTCCATGCAGTGGGCAAAGCGTAGATAACTGCGTAGCGTTTTACTAAAAACAAAACAAAACAAAATAAAAAAAACCTTGACTTATGCCGTTAAGTGGCGCCATCTTGAGGAGTAAGTATTGGAATTTACAATATTTTCCAAGAGAGGTCGCGATAGCCACGCAGTCTGCACTGTATTAATATTACATGTATGCAGATAAATTTATATGTTTGGACAAAAGTCTAGTTAAATCCACAACTCAAGAATGAACTTTTAACAGATTTCTGGTAAAAATAGGATATAAAGTTTAAGTTGATTTAGTTATCTGTACTTTCTTTGTAATCTGTAATCCACTAATAAAATACACAAAATTTAACAGTTCTGAAGTGCCGTACTTCTAGATGAAACACATACGCGAAATTTTATGAATTAACTTCGATTGATTTGTGAGTGAAGAACTATATTTAAAGTTGTTGTTATTAACGCTGTAGTCCTCTCATTTAATCGGGTTAAAAAGAAATGCTTTTCGAATGTTATCTTCCCTGCGTCACATTCATATTATAAGAAAGCTTTGAACTAAAGAAATAAGCATTTATAAGACAAAAAACAAGTAAAAAAAAGTTAATGTTGGTAAGATCTAGGATAAAATGATTTTAGTTTATACGCGGAGAGATTTTTTTTAAACTCTAACTTCAAATAATAAATAGGCGCCCTCTACCAAGTAACTGGAGGCTCTTCTGGTACATAACTTTGGATATAAGTTTTGTCCAACATCATGCCGATGAGAGCAACGTTTTTTGTTTTTTGTTTTACTGTGAAGTTCACTTTACTCTTAAAGATTCCATCGTCATCTTGGGGCCTAAAAATTGAGTTTTTTTTAAGTATAAAGTCTACAGTACAGAAGCAAAGAAATTCATTGTCCACAAGTGTTTTAGTCATCTGTTTCCGTATTCTCCTTGCATCGCTTACATAAGAGCTTGACGAGAACTTACAAGAACCAATAAGACGGTTCAAGATAATTAAAATACATACAACAATTATATTGATACAGTGTGATAAAAATATATCTAAATTAAAATCAGAATTCATTGCAGTCGTCTCTCTATTCTAATTGTACTTTTATATAACACCAAGATACTTACACCTCGTGTTTTCATCTGCACCGTTTACACATGCAAGCTATAAATACCATAACCAGTTGATACTAGACCTAGGTAATTAGTACTACACGTTTATATTCATTAAAATAATTGCACATTTCAAGTTATTTCTTACTTGATTATAATCTTAAGTTTTGAAAGTATTGTTACATAATATAGATGGTTCTTAATGTTTAGGACACTGTTGTAATTAGAGCCACAGCTATGGGATGGTAAATGATCAATTGACAATAGTGCAGTGTGAGAGTGGATGAAAACACCAATCAAAAGTTAATTATTAACATTTTACTTCTGAAATAACACTTAGATGTCACTATATACTTTTACATATTTATATTACATAAGAATTGAACGAGTTTTCCTCTTATACCTACATATAACAGTTGTGACGTAATAAAAATATAAAAACAGTTTTTGTTTGCCAGAATTCTTTCTCTTGTTTTTGCGAACTGATATGATGTAAAAGAAGTAAAAACGCGCGCCTTTCTGCGTTACAGCAGAGAGAGAAAGAAAAAAATATCAAAACGTTAACTACTTCTCTGAGACGACCGACCCTATGTTATTGCTTCGTGGTAATACAGGACTTCTGGCAAGGTTCGCATGTCTACTGGCTTTGTACCAGGGCCCGTTGACACGGTTTACTTTGTATGTCGCTCTAGACTGACTTGCTTCCCTTCCCTCCCCTACTACTTCTCTCTCTCTGCAACAGCGGTTTTGATTTTTGACATCTACAGCGAAGTAGTGTAAGCAAAGAGTGCGTCAGTCGCTGTATATTAATGCTAATTTGTCTTAGCCGACTGCTTATGATTTAAGACGGGAGGCGGAGCTTGTTTCGATGGTTATGACGAAACATTCTCATTCTATGCTCAGCTATCGCTCAACGCCGAACAGCCAATGTTTTTGTGGCGAGGAATTAATATGATTGGCCTAGGCTGATACTCCTCGCGACCATCCCCCGAGAGTGCGAGCACACAACCGAAGCAGACGGCCGGCGATCTTCGCTGTTACACTTGCCCGCTACAAGTGGACGGTTTCGCTGAACACCATAAGCTTAGAGGACGGGCGGGCCTGAACAGACGAGAACTAGGACTCGATACGGAATGACACATCAGTACACTGTGTTGTGAGCTGTTCACACGACCGCGCATACTTGTACCAAACATTGTCACGAAGCACGGGAGGCGGCCGAAACAAGGCGCGTGCAAGCCTACTTACTACCTGTCCGCCGTTGATTATAGTGTCTGACCACAGTCCAGTGTAGAATTGACTTGTGACTTCTTGTTCTAGTGTGGCACAGGGGACTGGCCACTTCATGATCTTCCAGGGACTGTGAAACATGTCATGTTCGCAGTTTAGTTTTAATAGTGCATCAGCTAACACTCAGGTAAGTTTTCATATGGAATGGCTTACAGTATACCTCTGCAACCTCATTTATATAGAATGTTACAAGGCTTAAAAAAGACCATTGGTTTTAAAGTAACCTCTGTTTGATTTCTGCTTTGCACAAAATAATCGTTATATAAAGAGAGAGAAGCGGAGAGCTAGTTTTAGTCACCGTACGAAGTTTTTCCATGTATATGGATGGAAGTGATCGTTTCGAATGACTATATCTGTAATCTGCATGTTTTATATGGACTTTTAAAATATCTAGAATGTATATAATTTAATATGTATTATTTTAAGGGGAAACATTGATATATATATATATGCTTAGTATCTTGATTACTGTGACTGCTGAGGAAACATTACATCAGAGTCAGTTATTATTTTCATAATATACCAACTATTGTTGTACTTGGCGAGTAACTAGTGTATCAGTTAGTCTTTTATTATTTCAATGACAGATGTCTGCTACTATCATTATGCCTAAGGACGTGCTACTGTATTAGATTGTTATTTATTGTCCATCCGTTATTGTCGTACTTGAAGAAGAACTAGTGTATAAAATGTTCAGTTATTTTTAAAGTTACACATTTGAACAACTGTTGTTGTTCCCGAGAATTCAGTACGTTATCAAATTGTTAATTACTGCTTCCGTGACAAATCTTAGCTGGTGTTCTTGTGCCTGAGGGGAATCTAGTTTGTTTGGAATTTCGCAAAAAGCTACACGAGGGCTATCTGCGCCAGCCATCCCTAATTTATCAGTGTAAGATTAGAGGGAAGGCAGCTAGTCATCACCACCCACCGCCAACTCTTGGGCTACTCTTTTACCAACGAATAGTGAGATTGACCGTCGCATTATAACGCCTCCACGGCTGAAAGGGCGAACATGTTTGGGGCGACGGGGATTCGAACCCTCGACCCTCGGATTACCAGTCGAGTGCCTTAACCAGTACTTGATGTAAACTTTAATGGCAGCATTTATAGATCTGTGTCATACAGGCCTCACATTTATTGTGCTTCTAAAAACAGTTAGGTACCATGACATGCAGCACTTTGGAGAACTAATACCGTGCTATATCATCCTCAAACGTCTTGCACGTGTTCCTATTTAACAGTATTTTTCTAATATCACTATAGCGGAAGTATAGTAACATTATTTGGCTTATAGATAATTTTTGAGGATTATTTTATGACTTACACGTAAAAGTGTATTACAGATTCATTTTAAAGGCTACCTCTCATGTAGATTTCTGTTACTGATTGTTTGTGGGAGCTGTGTTTGTGTTACACATTGCTTTCAAAAGTTATCTCTTATTGAGGTTTGTATTACATATTGTCTTCGAGTGTTATTCCAGATCTAAGTTTGTGTTACAGATTTTATTCGAGTGTGTTATTTCAGATTTAAGTTAAAGATTGTGTTCAGGATTTACTTCATTTAGGGGTTCTAGATATCGTTACTACTTGATTTTAGCGTTTTTCAAGATTTACTTTAGATCTAAGTATGTATTACAGATTACGTTTGAGTGTCATTTCAGGTCCTAGTTTGTGTTACATACTGTCCTAGAATCACCTCTGAGTTACATTTGTGTTACACGTTTTTGTTCGGTAATTACTTCTTAGTTAAGTGTGCGTTAAATATTGCGTTCAAAAGTCACTTCTGGTACATTTGTGGTTTGGATTATGTTCAAAAGGTATTTCTGAATTAAGTTTGTGTGACAAATCTTTTACAAAGACATGCAATACTTACTTTAGGTTTACGTTATACATTAGTTTATAAGGCTGCTTCTGAAGTAGAAAACCCTTATGAATACATCATTTTTGATGGCTTTTTTTACACTGAAGCAGATATTGAGATATTGTTCATGAAGCCTATGACATTACGGTTTTTATGTTCACCGAATGTTCATTCTAAATTATCAGTCCATAAAACTGAGTTGCTTATTAAACGCTAAACACCATGGTGTTGGGACTGATTGGTCAGTTTGATCAGTTGGGATTGTTTCGAATTCTGTAAAATATGTCCACAAACAACTGCACTGTTTTGAGCTATTGTTTATGGATCTACGTGTTGTTGTACTACGCAGGAGGGAAAGTTCAGAGTTCGTGATTTCTAGTTCTTAATCACGTTGTTAGAAATGTTATAGTTGCATAGAAAGTAGGTGTGAAAATTAATTTAAGATGGGTTGTGTGGCCATATATGATGATGCATATATAGCTTATGGTATGATTATATGCAAGGACACATATTGTTTGTATGAGCATATATAAAGACGCATATGGTGTTTATGCCATATATATAAGAATTATATAGAATGTATACGGCCAAAGTTATATATATATCTATGTTGTGTGCATAGCCATAGTAATTAAGATGCCTATATGAAAAATCAGTCACAGTTCTTCACTGGTGCGTTTTTTGAAGTTTTAAAACAAGACTGCAGCGAAATATCATTAACCTAAAACATTACTTGTTGTTTTTTTTGGGTGGGGTGGGGGTACTTAATAAAGACACCACCTTGCCCATTTGACAAATTGGGCTCGGCATGGCTAGGTGGTTAAGGCGACCGACTTGTAATCCGAGGGTCATAGGTTCAAATCCCGGTCACACCAAACATACTCGCTCTTTCAACCGTGGGGACATTATAATGGACGGTCAATCCCACTATTCGTTGGTAAAAGAATAGCCCAAGAGTTCACGGTGGGTGGTGATGACTAGCTGCCTTCCCTCTAGTCTTATACTACTAAATTACGGACGGCTAGCACAGATAGCCCTCGTGCAGCTTTGCGTGGAATATAAAAACAAACACTTGACAATTTTTTCCAGTGCAGCATCTTCGAAACTGGGGTCGTTTTCGAAATGTATGTTTTTTGTAATGGAGTATTTTCGTTTTAGATTTTAAACATACTTGGCGTTACAAAAAGTTACAAAAGGTTAAATTAAAGAATTATATATATATATATTTGTATGCACCATATTTTTCCGTTGCGGTCCCGAGCCAAGGGCGATTCTTAACCCTTTGCAACTAGCTTTCTTCATTAGCCAACAGACTTAGTGACTATACTGAGATGTCCTGCTGAACATACGTCAGGATTGCGGCCTGTGGCCACTCACTGATGGGCTGGCCACTTGTTAATACGTGAAACGTTTCTTTGTTTAAACCTATCCACTGAATAATTGCGAGATCAGCGTAGGATTGGTACCGGAGGCGGGCGACCTTGTACCTGAATCTAGGTGGTGATGGGTCATCAGCCTGTCTGTGGGTTATCTGTCTATCCCTGATGCATCATGGGGAGTGTTGTTTTAAACATCAATGTAGTTTCATTGAAATTCGTGAAGAAACTCTACGGGATCGCAGAGCACGAGATTTCTAGGGGTTTTGGTAAAAAAATGAAAACTATTAAATTTAGGGATTTTAGCAAAAATTGAATGTTACTAAATTTAGGGGTTTCAGTAAAGAAAATGAACATTATTAAATTTAGGGTTTTAGTAAAGAAAATGAACATTATTAAATTTAGCAGTTTTGGTAAAGAATGAAACTTATTAAATAACAAACACTAGGTTTCCTCTACCAAACACTAGGTTTCCTCTACCAAACACTAGGTTTCCTTTACCAAACACTAGGTTTCCTCTACCAAACACTAGGTTTCCTCTACCAAACACTAGGTTTCCTCTACCAAACACTAGGTTTCCTCTACCAAACACTAGGTTTCCTTTACCAAACACTAGGTTTCCTCTACCAAACACTAGGTTTCCTCTACCAAACACTAGGTTTCTCTACCAAACACTAGGTTTCCTTTACCAAACACTAGGTTTCCTCTACCAAACACTAGGTTTCCTCTACCAAACACTAGGTTTCCTTTACCAAACACTAGGTTTCCTCTACCAAACACTAGGTTTCCTCTACCAAACACTAGGTTTCCTCTACCAAACACTAGGTTTCCTTTACCAAACACTAGGTTTCCTCTACCAAACACTAGGTTTCCTCTACCAAACACTAGGTTTCCTCTACCAAACACTAGGTTTCCTCTACCAAACACTAGGTTTCCTTTACCAAACACTAGGTTTCCTCTACCAAACACTAGGTTTCCTTTACCAAACACTAGGTTTCCTCTACCAAACACTACTATACTGGTGTTTTTTTTCTAGGTTGTTTCCATAAATACATTTGGTAATTTACATTCTTGCAGAAGAAATTTTAAGTTTATTATTACCTAACTTGTGCTTAAATGTTTTTAATATACAATTTACAAAGCTTAAACTTACAAATACTTTAGTATTAGATTTCTCTGAACAGCTGAATAGCCTTCTAGTTAGCAGAAGTAGAAAAGAGAAAGAAGGAAAGAAACGTATATGCATTTCTAAAACACTACACCTGGTCAGTTTATACGTTTAAAGCCATATAAAAGTTCGTTTGGGTGACAACCATCTGTCTAATATTATCTGTCCATTATTTCTCACATCACGTGACCGAAGACTGGTTGGGCATAACCCTCTATTAGCCCCCCAACCTATTGGCTGGAATGAAATCGCGTATTTCTTATTTACTTTCTTACATTGATTAACTGGCTAGGTTTATTAAAACTGATGTTACTCGAATCTCACCCATACGTGGTATGTATTTTGCTACCATATAAAATGTAATTGTTTCTTTATTTAACAACTTCTCGTTTACTTATGAAACTGTGATAAAGCATAATTAATAATATAATAATACTTAGATAGGAACAGGTAGACTTATTGAACTAACTACTTCGGCCAAAAGACTGTCTATCTCTCTACGTTGTACCAGAACAACACTGTATTGATGAACAGTTTATAATATGGCCTATTAAAATATGTCTCTTCTATAATCGTCGCTGTGACTTTTAAATCGCAACTCTGTTTTACTCCTATTTACAAATAGGTTTTGTTTTTTGACGACAGTTCCTATATATGTTGTGAGTTTTAAATTTCATCCCGTTTATCGAGGGCTTCAAATAAACAGTTTAACGGAGGGGGGATTATTTCATTTGTTTCTTTTTTGTCTGTGATTTACTGGGAAATGTTAATACTTCAATAAAATTACATAGAAATTAAAGATTAGTAACATTAAACATAGAAAGTAGAGCAAATCCATCGTAAAATGAACCAACAACGACACATATTATATATATACAATGACATAACATTGACATAAGGACTGAATAAAATGCCTGTATAATAAAGAAACAGCTTACAGGACTGAACATCCATAAAGT
Organism: Tachypleus tridentatus; assembly: GCF_004210375.1. Lineage (NCBI taxonomy): Eukaryota > Metazoa > Arthropoda > Merostomata > Xiphosura > Limulidae > Tachypleus > Tachypleus tridentatus. The sequence continues at coordinate 217,065,135 of NC_134837.1, forward strand.
GAAGGAACGACACTGAACTAGTGCATCTGTAAAATAAAATAACAACTGCACACAACTGAAGCATCTGCAAAAGGAATTAACAACGAAACGAAGACAGAGCATCTGTTAAAATATGCTACTAGAATGACAACCAAACAACACAACTGAAAAGCAAAAATAGTAATAATACTATAGCGAATAATATTAAATAAATGGTATTATAACACAAATAACTTCACGCTTGACATTGTAAGACGAAGGAGACACAAAACGGAGATAATTTTATAATATCATAAGAACAATAATGTAACACAATTAATTATACTTGTTATAAATTATAATCATTGCTCGTTAGCTTAGAAAATGATTCACACCATAACAATGTAACAGAATATTTGTGACATAAAAATATCACAGTAAACTATCCATGACATTAACACTATTATTAATTGGTTTGTTTTGAATTTCGAGCAAAGCTACACGAGAGCTATCTGCGCTAGCCGTCCCTAATTTAGCAGTATAAGACTAGAGGGAAGGCAGCTAGTCATCACCACCCACTGACAACTTTTGGGCTACTCTTTTACCAACGGATACTAGGATTGACTGTATATTATAACGCCCCCACTGCTGAAAGGGCGAGCATGTTTGGTGTGACGGGGATTCGAACCCTCTACCCTCAGATTACGAGTCGAGCGCCTTAACCACCTGGCCATGCCGGACCCACTATTATTGAAGCAGAATGTTTGCGACATAACAATAACAAAGTCAGTGTATTTGTAACAATTCAATAATATCAAATCACGATATTTCTAACATCAACCAATAAAAGAAAAGCATGAGATACATAATATAATAAAACAAAATACAATTAGAACAAATAATTTAACACCTGTAAAAATGATGCAACATTGATAGTAATACAAAATGTTTGTAAAGTGACACTACGGTATTATGGAGCAATTTTGAAATTATAAACAGTCATAAGATAAAAAAAACAAAAAAACTTACTGTAAGTAGGAAGGAGGAACCAGCAAAAACATTTGATTCACAAACAGTATAACAATAAAAACGAAACAGAAACATTCTTAAAATAACACAACAATACTAGCAAACCAGAACAAAAATATTAAAGCCACAAACATAATGGTACATTAATAAAACAGCACACAACAATAACAAAGCAGAACGTCGGTATTAAAACCATAGATACAATGATTCATACAATGATTCATAAAGCAACACAAGAACAATAATAAAGCAGAACCTCGGTATTAAAACCATAGATACAATGATTCACTCATAAAACAACACAAGAACACTAATAAAGCAGAACCTCGGTATTAAAACCATAGATACAATGATTCACTCATAAAACAACACAAGAACAATAATAAAGCAGAACCTCGGTATTAAAACCATAGATACAATGATTCACTCATAAAACAACACAAGAACACTAATAAAGCAGAACCTCGGTATTAAAACCAGAAACACAATAATACAGTCATAAAACAATACAACCATAGCGGCAAAGCAGATCACCAGTTTTGAAAACAGACACAATAATATATTCATAAAACATAAAACAACACAACAGCAGTAATAATAATGAAGTACAACGACTGAATTAACACCTATAAATACGATGGTACAACACATACTAAGCGTAGGAACAACACAACTGATACAGAACCTTCTAACAATCAAGTTATTTTCCAACAAACTGGAAATAAACTGAATAAGAAAACAGAATGCTACGACATTTGACAGTTACTGTAGTTCAGTCTCTACATACAACTGCTAGAAAATCTGTCATCATGGCTGAAAATGTACTTAATTTGGGTTTAAAGGAGGGGTAAATATCTCTTACCAAGTATTTTGTAAATCTTCTTTGTCCAATGAATACATCTAAATGTAGGGTCGTTTAGATGCCAAGCCTAATTCAGCTTGTGCTGTACAGTTTACAGAGACAAGTTCATTATAAATGTATTGGTTATGATTAATTATTTATACTATCGACGTAGACAATGGTTTTATAGCAACGCCTGTTTTTGTTGTTACCATTGTAGATTTTCATGCCAGGACAACCGGCGGCTCAGACACTCCACTCAGCCACCGCCGGACAGAACTGCTGTGAATCCGGTCGACCAGTCCTTACAGATCCCCTTACGGGACAAACTGTGTGTTCCTGCCAATACGACGCTCAGATACTCAACTACCAACGGCTAGCAGCCTCGGGCTTACCACTGAACATGTACGGAACGGCAGCAGCCTACGCGGGCGACCAGCCTTTTCTTCCGCTAACACCCGATCAGTCGGCATTCTACTCCCCGACGGTGAGTTGAACAGGATAGATTTTGTGTGGGCAATAAATCAGTCTTACCACAATTAAACTGCTATAGAAACAAGTATACAGAAAGAAAAATTATCTTATGGTGTTTGGTTACTTAAGAACTCTGTTATATCATTCAGATATTAGACGCTTCCTTCTCAAATCATGGACCATCAAACTAGTTCTTTACAAACTAAAGTGTTACGTTACTGTTCAACACATAAATATTTTGCATGAGTAAGTCACGAGATAAGAAGAAGGACTCCAATTATCAGTCAACAAAACTATGCTATTAAAGTAAAGCATATATTACTCAGCAGTTTCGCTTCATTTAAGTCATATAAGCTTTTATGAATAGGAAGGCGATGAAAGGTTGTCAGTTTGCGTTACGGGTGGTGAAGAGCTTCCAATTTCGCACGTATCCCACAATGTTTTATGATATTTCAAAAATCAGAAATACCCTTTGTTACCACATTTGATGGTAATATTTATTGTCTACTCATAATGCTATTTTCTTCTCTATATATTTTATATGGCAAAAATAATACTGGTGTCGTTAACTGGTACATATTGTGTATCCTTATTTCACAACTTACCATTAACTCGTGCTTTGCACCATAAAACACCAAATCAAACCACCATTAGCTCTACGATTACACGCCAGAATCAAAACTAAAATTAAAGATAGTTCAATATCTCACCTTTACTCTCATACGTGTCCTTAGCCGAAATTAGATTTGGTCTTGTAAAACCAGTAGAAATGGCACAGACCTCCAGAAGTACTCTATGTACTACAATCAATATTGAAACTCGACCATTGTGACTCCTATGTTTCAACAACTTAATTAGTGTTCGAGATTTGGAGTCAAGCAAAAAACTATCTCGATACATAGGTAATGGGCGACCCAAATGATTACGCCAGTACCGCACCATCCCTGAGAAAACTTTGTGACCCTTCTAGATCCCAAATCCTTAAGCGCCAGAACCGAAAGTGTTGAAAATAAGATTTTTCCTGTCAAGATAATCCAAGTATTTGTTAGTAGTAACTAACGGTATACTGTGAGCCGATATACACATCATTAAAAATAATATTTAACGTATCGCTACGTTTTGGTTGTCAAAGCAATCGCCGAAATTTTTTTAAATGACGGTATATAAACTTTATGGTTGCTGTGGTAACAGCGTTGCCGTGTTACATTCTTCCAGCTCCACGTACTATAAAGTCTCTACTTCAAATCTCACGAAAATGACAGCAAATTCTTATTAAGATTACACCTGAAAGAAATCCTGACGTTCGTGTTAACCACACGCTATACATAACCTGTAGAAATTCAGATGAAATACAGCAGTATAATTATCAACTAATTTCTCCACACTGTTTGGTAAATCTGAGTGTTTCCTACATTCTATTCACATTGTTACTAAATTAGTTTTTCTCTTATTTTGGTCCACATGACATGAGCTTCAACTAGAAGGACAACCAATCAAAAAACGAATAATTACAAGGTTTTGTTACATAAATCCAGTGAAAGTTATTAGTATATGATACAATTAGAAGTCTTACATAAATGTATTTAAACTATCTAAGTAACGTATAAAAGGTGATTGTACACTAATTTTTGAAATATTCAAAGTTCTAAATGTCACGGTTTTTGCCTTCTGTGAGAGCGTGAACGTCGTTCTCTGTAACCTACATTAGATTTAGTGACTTTTGATAAAACACTGATTTTAATATTGAAAACATTTCCAACGCACAGTAAAAGATCCGTTTATCGTGACGAAGTAACTGTTTGCCCTCAATAATTTTATTGTTTATTAGTTTACGCCTAGAGATCGCGATGACATAATAGAGCCGTGATAACTGTGTTTCCACGTTGCCGTGAATGTCAGCTTGTGATAGTCCTAGCAAATCATTTCATCTCTTGCTGTGAAATGAATGTGTGTATATATAAATATATGTACACAACAGACGTTGATCCTGGAAGGTACCCTTACCATTAATTATATATATACACCAAAGTACCATTAAGTATATATATACACCAAAGTACCATTAAGTATATATATACACCAAAGTACCATTAAGTATATATATATACACCAAAGTACCATTAAGTATATATATACACCAAAGTACCATTAAGTATATATATACACCAAAGTACCATTAAGTATATATATACACCAAAGTACCATTAAGTATATATATACACCAAAGTACCATTAAGTATATATATATACACCAAAGTACCATTAAGTATATATATATACACCAAAGTACCATTAAGTATATATATATACACCAAAGTACCATTAAGTATATATATATACACCAAAGTACCATTAAGTATATATATACACCAAAGTACCATTAAGTATATATATATACACCAAAGTACCATTAAGTATATATATACACCAAAGTACCATTAAGTATATATATACACCAAAGTACCATTAAGTATATATATATACACCAAAGTACCATTAAGTATATATATATACACCAAAGTACCATTAAGTATATATATATACACCAAAGTACCATTAAGTATATACATATAAACGAAATGTTAGTACTGGTAAATGTTTCATTGTATCATCCTTCACGTAATCGTACTGTTTCACGTTTCGGGTTACAGTAGTTTTAGCAAACCGTTTTCCTTCACGTAATCGTACTGTTTCACGTTTCGGGTTACAGTAGTTTTAGCAAACCGTTTTCCTTCACGTAATCGTACTGTTTCACGTTTCGGGTTACAGTAGTTTTAGCAAACCGTTTCACTTCCTGTTGAGAAGTGTTCAATGTTCTAAAGGAAGAAACTAAATCATGACTTTGGTGGCTTTAGCGATTAAATGGGCACAGTCCCACATGATCATCATACTGCATAGATTAAATATCTTTTCAAGTACCAAGCAAGAACGAGTGTCACATCTTATATTCGATAATTCTCTGATATGTGGACGATTTTCGATACATCATGTGATGTGTCGCAGGTGTTAACAACAGAGTGGACGATTTTCGATACATCATGTGCTGTGTCGCAGGTGTTAACAACAGATCGAAAAATCTTTTTTTTTTCCACAACAAGAGTTAAACTTCCCGCATGATCTGAAGTTAGATGTCTTTGTTTAAACAAGAACAAACAACATGATTTTCGCTGTACATCATCGTCTTTTCCCTCGTCTTGCTTCGCTAAAAGTAAAGCTCTTCTCTGATGTCTAAGTTGTAGACAGAAATTTCATTACGATAGGTAACTTTATGATAGTGCCGTTAAATGAAGTTCTCTGAACACTTACATTAATTCAGTTATTATCATTAAGTTTTCCCGTTCAAAGTGTGATCTCTTGGTAGCAAGAATTTTTTAAGGACTGTTTAAAAACACAAACATCTCCCCTGATGAAGCCAGATTTATAACCTGAAAGCACTTAGGTGATTTCTTAAATTGATGTACAATGCTAAGCGTATATGGGTTCATGCAGGTATAGAAGGACATATTAAAGATAGTTACGTCTAAGCACGAGAAAGGAAAACAAACCAGTTTTTTAATTGATATATAAAAATTACACAATGAAAGAAAGGAAAACAATATACTGAATTTTACACACCGTATAATGACGATAAAATCACTTTACAAACAGTTAAAGAAACGAAATGAAACAATTTAAAGATAGATAGGTGGATGGATCGATCAAAAGATAGATACCGAAACTTTGTACTAACACTTTTATGTTTTTCTCATAGAACAAATTGTATCGCTGATATAATTTAATTTTCATTTTCCAATTTGTGTAATTATTGGCTTGAAGCGTTGAAGAGGAAGTTGAAACCTCGCGTGGTTAAAATTGGCAAATAACCTGCAATTAGGGGTTTGTGTGAGAAAATGTTGCGTGTACAGACCACGAAACACCATGTCTTATAAAATGCTTGCTCACCGAATCCACTAAAAATGTGTCGTTATAGACCAAATTGTTTGAAGTGGAACCTTTAGCTATCGATTTTATCATACAGATTATTTTGGCCATCATGATGTCTGCCAGACGTAGTTAGTATCTGCATGCTGAATGAGGAAGATGAAATACGATCTTCAGAATGTCTTGATAATTCTTTTCTTGAAACCGTTTGATACACAGTGCTAATTCTTGAACCTAAACAACAAAATCAGCTAAAGCTGCGTGCTTTATGTTGTTGATTTCTCATACTTTTGGTTTTTAATAGCTGATTTCTCATATTACTGGATTTTAGCAATCTATTTATCATACTACTGGGTTTTAGCAATCTATTTATCATGCTAATGGACTTATAAAAAATAATTTCGCACACTAATGTGCTTATAAGAGTTGGGTTCTTATATGTTTACTACTAGGCTAACAGGAATTGGTTTCTTAGATATATATATATACATACTACTTTTCTTATAGCAGCTGATTTCTCATACTTCTGGACTTAGAGGAATTGATTTTTCATATTTCTGGTCTTATTTGGATATAACTTTTATAACGCATCAAAATGTTTTTCTTCAAAGTCATGGTTAAGCTTGCAATTTAACAATGCATGCAGATAAGCTCGTGTGCGGACTTTCACCAAGGCCAGGATTGTATAACACGCTAAAGGTTAGCCCTTCTTTTAATTTTAACCTTTAAACAAATTTTACTTTTTGTGTTTTAACACAATCATTTGAAGTAAATGAAACAAAGATCAGTTGGATTATTTTTGCAAAATATTAATGTGATAAGTAAAATGATTTAATAGTAATTTGTGTCATTTACTGAAACAATGAGAGAGAAACAAAAATAGTTTAAAATAACCAAACGAATGATGTGTAAAATAAAAACCGTTTTATTGATGGTTAAATATTTCTGGTTTTCAAAGTGTAATTGTTTGCTTGTAAGCAATCAAACGTTGTGTGTGAAGTAAAAACACTTTCAATGATAAATACAGTTTAGTTTTATAAACTGTAACCGTTTGGTGGTAATTAATAAAGTTCTGTCTGGGAAGTAAAACCATTTTCAGTGACAGCTGAGTAATTTGTATGAAGCTTACCGGTTGGTGTATGATATAGAAACAGTTGGGAAATAGATAAACGAAATTTGGCTGAATAATTTAAAAATATGCTTTATGTTCTTCTAAACTTTGTAGAATAAAAGTTTAAGGTGAAGTGTAAAGTTAAACAATTAAAATTTAATATAATCTAAACATAGATTTGAAAGCTGGAACGAATCGTCTACGTTATCAAGCAGGATGAAATGAGAAACACATTACTTTGACTAAAACAAAGCGTTTAACACGTATCTAAAAATAAAAAAAATCAATCGTCAGCAGTCTGATGTCATGAGTTCTGCATCTATAGCTATAATCGTTGTTTGTGTATGACTTTCAACAGGCCTTAATACCTGTAAAAAGTTGAATCCGTATTTATTATGGTACTTATGTGAAATGAAAATAGTTTTATGTGTCGTACAACAAGGAGATGCACGTTTTAATCAGTCGACCTTTCTGTTCTTGTTTTGAAAGAAGTGCCAATTAAAGAGATATCACTTTTGAAGCTGGTCGGATTTTATATTTTAAATCTAAAGCTGTGAGTCGATCATACAGATCTTGGTGGCTGTTTTGATCATCATAATAATGGCCGAACAATAAAAATAGAGACTAAAATCGCTTTCAATTTTAATGTTATCGAACGATATAACTTTTGTGTTTATCGATTCACCTCTTACAGCGAGATGTGCATTTCAAAATGAGTTCTACGTCACGTGTACTTTAATAGTTTCGTGAAAGTTCATTGTCTTTTTCAAAATAATTTAACCACAGAAGACGTGGGAAAATAGTTTATAATCAGTTGAACACCAAGATTGGAAGGTGTGATGTTTGTACGAAATACAAACATTGTGGAAGCAGTAGTGATATGATTCATGTTAAAACGATCAGAAAGAAACTTCGAAACAGAAAGTTTAACAGGGTACTTTATTTCTTTCAATGTGATCACTTCCACTGTCATAGACCTTCCAGTAATTGTCAGACTCAGATGTGTTTGATCCTACCTAACAAACGAAAGTCAAATGAAATAGTTATAGATTGTTGCTTGCACAGTGTCGTATATGTCAATAGAACCATTCTTAAAGTGCATATTAAGGTAAACATAGAACGGCCTTGAGCAATAGAAGCCTTGCTTTGGAAAGGCTTTTCACCGACGCCACTATAGGGCTTTACGTAGCAGGGATCGAACTCAAAACTTATATGAGAAACTGGTGTAGCGTTTTATTTATTTCTCTTGCCTCCAGAGTACGACACCTTCTGTACCGTATATGATCACTTCAACAAACTTGAAGTGCCTTATAAAAATATTCGTAATGGTGAAGTCCCACTACGACTTAGAAATGTTGCAACGAATTCAGGTTTATGTAGTTTTGGTTATAAGGGAATAACAATAGTTTGGAATGAAAGCTGTGAATTACTTTTATTATTTTTAGACACTAACCTACGAACTTTGCTGTGAAACATATATGGCTTTCTGTTTGAGTCCTAGTAAATACTATTAAAGACTTTTTACGTTATACAGTTATGATTCAATGAACGAGTGGTTTGGCTGGGCTGAGAATTTTCTAAACAAATACTGTTGTACTTGAAACAATGAATGTCGAACCTCGTGAAATCTTGTGTTTTACGGTGTGATGATATATGTGTTATGATTGGTGAAAACTTATTTTTTACGGTGTGATGACATATGAACCATGATTGATGAAATCTTATGTTTCATAGTGTGACATCATATGTAGTGTCACCGATAGATATTTCAGACACTAATTTTTAAGTAAATAAGTAGATAGCAAAACAACAAAACAAAAACAAGTTACCTCAAATTTTTCTTATTGTTTTTATTTTATTGCTATTTACGTAAAAATTGACCAATCAATAAAGTATTCGATTCGCTTTTACTTTTCTTTGTACTTCTATAAGTAATAAAAATTATTATTTTATTATATAAATATTTCGAATGTGCGCTCACTTCTGCTTTTAAAACCCAATTATATAGAAGTAATTCTCCGTCAATAGTATTAATACAGGCTAGTTTTATATCTAAGCCGAGTGAAAGACGCGGTGATTAGGGTGCTTGACTCGCACTCTGTAGATCGCGGGTTCGAAATTGCTTCACCGAATATGATCGGCCTTTCAACCATGGACGTTATAATGTGCGGTCAATTCATCTATTCGTTGGTAAAAGTGTTGGTGGTGTGTAATGTTGATTAACTGCCTTCACTGTAGTCTTACACTGTTAAATTAGGGATGGCTAGTGCAGATAGCCCTCATGTAGCTTTACGCGAAATCCAAAACAACCAAAATCAAAACCGAGTGGTAAAACGTTCAAAACAAGTGAATGGGGCTCAAATATTATCTAATGGATTTTTCAGGACAGAGAAACGTTGAAGATAATTGTACTGCTATAAATTAATCGGAAAAATAAATCGCGTTATTTTTCTCCTCTGGTTGAAACTTAAGTCTAAGTCCACGTGACTTTTTATGCATATATTTAACGTGTTTTTTTTTTCATGGTCCTCAGGCTAATGGGTTTGACTTGAAGGAGAACTTGGAAGCCTGGAGAAGCTTGCCCTACGCAGCTCCTATGTATTATCCATACGATACGGCAGGATTGGCAGGTTATCCGTTCGCAAATGGGTAAGTTTCTGAGTCATTGGCCTATCTGGATTACTGACAGCAAATCTATCAACGTTATAGCATTTGTATTTTATGGTAACACCAAAATTACAGTATTTATTGTATAAGTTTATTAATATTATGTATCACTAAACAGGTAAATTGTTATTTATAAAAGCATGTTTTTGTCCCTTCGAGAGATGAAGGGGGGCCTTCTACATAATCGATAATGTAGAATTACATCCATTGTTTTTATATTTGCTATTGAAAAGATATCTTTAAATCTGATCGTAGCTTGGGTCGTTTTCTCTCAAAAAATTAACTTTTTAAACCCAGGTTTTAGACACCATTTAATTAGAAAAATTAAAAACAAACAAAGAAACAGTGGTTAATACGGATATTCTAATAATGGAAGTGCAGTTATTTAGTTTCTGTACAACACGTTGGTGTATAGGAGACATATTAATGGTAGAAATATTCGACCTTATAATACTAACCAGAAGAAGCTGTAACGCGAAACGTTGAGTATCTAATTAATTAAATGCGCAATATTCTGGTGTTACAAGGTCGTTTATTTCTAGCATTGAAGGAAGTAAAGTTATTATGGCTATTCAAAAATGGAAAGCTAAGAATATAATTTTTACTTACGTTGTTTTCTAACGTCCTACTATTAGTTCTTGGTCGATAGATAGATAAACATAAGAACAAAAAGAAAGGCGAAATGAACGACTAGAGCAGAAGTTGAACATATCCACAAGAAACTCGCTGATGGATGCTAGTTTTTTCTCTAATGTTTAATAATAATTATTATTGTTATTTGTACAGGTTCGATTTCTATTACATCATATGTGACTATGAATCTCGATTATGTAATAATTACTGTTATAATTTATTATCAATTGGTCATATTTATTGGTTAATTTTCTTCAAATTTATGGCGATTCTACGAATTTCAGGGAAACAAAACTGCTTATTTTATAGACTACCTTTTAAATGTTTTTTGGTCTCATTCAGTATTTTTGTATATGTTTTAGATGTGAAACTATTGAAGTAGTACGTAATTATGTACGTACATTAAACAAAGTAAATTTCACGTACATGAACTTAGTAAATTAAGCACCGAAAATGTTTTTCATACTTGTAATCCATATTGCGTTGAATATATTTTGTCTTTTGTTTGGTTTGTTTTGAATTTCGAGAAAAGCTACATACATGAGGGCTATCTGCGCTAACAGTCCCTAACTTAGCAGTGGGCTACTCTTTTACCAACGAATAGTGGGATTGACCGTCATATTATAACACCCCCACGGCTGAAAGGGCGAGCATGCTTGGTGTGACGGAGATTCGGACCTGCAACCTTCGGATTACGAGTCGAGTGCCTTAACCACCTGGCCTTGCCGGGCCCCTTTTGTTTGTCGTTGTGTTTAGTATATTTTTATATGATCGACATTGTGCAGCTGGAAAATCAGAATGGATTCTAAACACTTGCAACATATTTCAATTATAATATTTGCTTGATTAACTTAACTGAAGAGGAACCTTAATATACCTAACACTAGGTTTAAGTAGAGAGTTGTTTAACTTCAGTGACACGTTGATCGTTCTGTTCCAACGCTTTTGGAAAATAATATAAAGTTATTAATATGACAAGCGAGGAAGTAACGCATTCTGTGATTGGTCATTGAATGTTTGGGTGCGGGTTGACACTGCAGCAGGGCTAAGGATTTCGGAGCTGGCGAGACAGGTTGGAATTCATGGGAAGCCAAAAAATATTCCACTCATTTCAAGCTAAAGGTGCGTTATAAGAGTAACATTAAATAACTCGGTATTAATAGTAGGTGGCAGGTTATCGCTAACTGACTCTCTTTCCTCTGGTTAGCAGTTCAAATCTAAAGACGGCGGGAGATAACCTTATTAGCTGTGCGATAAATTCAAATCCAAGTTCCTGATTGTTTTCCACTATGAAGCCGAAAGGCCAAGTTAATGATCAATCCACGCATCAGTGAGTTAACAGCCACGTCATCTGTTATTATGTACGAATATTTACACATGCGCTTCGCCTTAGGGAAAATTTTAACTTTTGAAAAAAAAAGCAAACAGTCGCATTACCTCATACAACCGCTTTTGATTAGATTAACTGATAAAATATAACACTTTAAACGAAAACCTAAGGGACCAAACAGCTGAGCCAGTTTTCGTGTGTAAATATAAACACCAGAAACATAGTTTTTAAATTTAACTCAAAAGAAAGAAATGTGAATTGAAATTTACATGTGAAAAACGTATGGTAGATCACTTACATGTTACATTTTCGAGAGTTTCCTGTTTTTAATAACATACATCAGCACGCAAAATAAGCATAATAATATAGCCGTGTTCAGTGTTTAGAACGTTATTCAATAATTATCTGTTCACAGATATTGTTAGACAAAATTCTTTTTGCAGTTCTGCACCCAATGCTTCAACTATAAAATGGAAGTTTAAAACGAAATGGGCAGGTTCAAGGAAATGTCTGGCTTTCCACGTGTGTATGATATCACATGGAGAGAGTTTGATATTCAACGATATAAAATGACAGGAAGTGGCCTATTGGTTAGCGTGTCAGTAGTTTAAATCTGAAAATTTCTGGGTTACTGCATAAATGCCTTCCGCAGTTTGGGGCCGTGGTAACGGTCACATGTCACTTATTCGATGAGACGGGAGTAACTGAGGATCTGGTATGGTTGTTGTTGGCTAGTTATCTTCGTCCAATTCAAAATGCGTTCAGAAACAATGGTATAAGAAAGTTCCAGAGTAAACACCACGTGCCAAAACATGGAAATAATTCTACTTCCTGTTCACATGAACAAAGTTTCGTTCTGGAAATTGTGGCAGTTCTTAGGGTAGTTACTATGGAAATGACTCGCGCACAATTTGAAGTGCGTAATGATGGCGCGCCCAAAATCTTTAGTTTTTGATAGAAAAATCATGAATTCCAATAACACTGGTCGTCGTCTTTTCTAAGCTTATTTAAAACAAGCCTAAGTTTGAGAGCGTGGGGGAGGGAAGCCGTATCAAACGAAATTAGCTTCAACAATCGCCAAGAATTTTTGTTTTTGTAACGCGCTTGCACATGAATATTCGACAAATATATGAATAAATTGCCTTTCTACTAATACAGTTACTAAATAATGCACAAACAGTTGAACTGCAGAAAACAAATTACAGCTTTCGTAATCTTGCTGAATGACAGAGGTAAACCAATTTAGGAAAGTTTTAAGCCTATTTTAACCCCGATATGCTCAAAGAACAAGAGAGTTATCCATTTAAGAAATATGTTCTGGGGTTATGCGTATGACATTAAACCAAAGGAAAAAATTAGATTACTCAGATACAGTGCAAAAGAATGAGCTGTTTGTGTTGCTTCTACTACACCGTAGAAATTCAATCATTTTCATTTTCCACAGAATAAACAATAGCAACATGTTTCCTTATTTTCATCTTTTACTGAACAAAGCAGCTTATAAATAAAAAAGATAACAGAGCAGAAAGAATTTAATAAGTAATATTTTCTAAGGTTGAGCACCCTTTGCGCTATTATTTTAGGGATAGCTATTTTTTGGTTATTTTTCCACTTATTATGTTCGAAACTACGGTTATCAATGTTCGCGCGAAGAGCAAAACACGAATTTCCATTTCAAAGTTACGATAAATCCGACTGCGAAACAAACATGTGTTTCCTGTTTTATTCGTTAGGCCTATCTGTTGTGTACATAGACGAGATCATAAATTAAAACATCATTTTACGAAAGTCAGCACCATTTTAGTAAAAGCGTTTATTATTGTTTAAAAGAATATTAAGAAAACTTACCGCTCAAGACTTTTTCAGTGAATGCTCTACACATTTTGAGTTTAGCTAAATTTGTTGTTGAATATTTTTACAAAAATCAATACTAAATAAATAATATAAGAAAAGCATGTAACAAGTTGTAAAACAAACAAACGAACCTGTAAAACAGTATTAGAATAACAAGACAAACAGGGCACGTGATATATTGTTAAAAATCTGAAAACAGTATCGGGCTAATAATACAAACACGGCACGTAATGAACGGTTAAAAAACTGTTAAACAATATAAGGGTAACAATATAACACGTAATGAATTGCTAAAAAGCTGTAAAACATTATTGGTCTAACAATAGAAGTACAGCATGTAACGAATTGCTTAAAAATCCTATAAAACATTATTAAGGTAACAATATACGAACAACATGTAACGAATTAGTAAAAAATTCGTAAAACAGTGTTAGAGTAACACTAAAAGAACGGACGTAATGAATTGAATTGTTAAAACTGTAAAACGTCACTATATTGATGTTCGTATGTGAGAGTGTGTACATGTGTAAATACAGTGATAGCTATCAGCAACTATACACTTTTTTAGTTACTCTACGATATTTCAACTGTCGATCAACTTTTTCTGTAAATGGTTAAAATAGGTAAAGAGGAGCTAGGCTGCTAAATATCTCAGAATACTTATAAAACACATAATCTTTTTACGTGTTAATGCTATTATATACGAATGAATATCGCAGAAGAATTACAAAGCACAGAATCTTTTTACGTGTTAACGTTTTTGTATACGAAAGAATAACGCGGAATAATTATAAAACATAGAATCTTTTTACGTGTTAACGTTTTTATATCCGAATGAATATCGCAGAATAGTTATAAAACACAGAATCCTTTTACGTGTTAACGATTTTATACACGGAACTGAGCTCTGAAATTACTTGTTGTAGTTGTGACAATATTTGATCAGTTCTGTTCTTGTTCAGGGGTCATACACAGCAACAAAGATATGTAGCCATTATGGACGTTAGGTTTTACTACATTGTTTGCGTGACAGTATTAATTTGGGGGTGTTTTTACTGTTATTGATACTACTTGTTTCCTAACACTTTAACGTTATCTGTATGCGTGTTTATGTAAGTAAATGTCGGCGTTTGTTTTTTCATCTTCGATTAGCTATTGTTATGGTCTAGTGACTGCGTTTTTCCTAATTTTCTCACCTGGTAATATTTTAATACTTAATATTTTGACAGCTGTGAAACGTTCTTTTAACAGTTCCATACTATTGAAAACATATGTGATATTTTAACACGAATTTATCTTCTTTGACACATTAACACCGACTATAACTTCGTTACGTCTGAAGAATGTGAAACGGTGTTGAAAATTTTATACCACGTGTGACTTCCCTGACATTTCATCATCAAGTTTCACTTCGTAAAGTTCGAAGAGTGTGAAACGTTATTGAAAGTATTATATGTGATTTTCTTAACACTCTAGCTACAAGTTTCACTTCGTTACATCTGGAGAATGCGAAACGTTATTGAAATTTGTATATCATGTATGACTGTTTTAACATTCTACGTTCGACTTTGCAATAACTTTTTAAAAAACTGTGGGCCCCCCGCTGGTAGAGCGTTATGTCTCCGGATTTACAACGCTAAAATCAGGGGTTTGATTCCCCTCGGTGGGTTGAGCAGATAGCCCGATGTGGCTTTGCTATAAGAAAAAAACACACACAAAACACAAAAAACTGTGGAACGTTATTGGCAATTTATACTTCGTATGACTATTTCAACGTTATTTGTAACCGTACTGACATTGTTAATGACACTTATGATTTTATTCGAGATGTTCTTTTACAATTTTCAAAAGCGATTAATTTTGTAAACATTTAAATATGTTTGTCTCTCTGACATTAATGTTGTATATGATGCTGACTGGTCGTGCGTGGTACAGTGGTTAGAATGCCAGAACAATGAATCCGAAGATCCACGGTTCGCGTTCCATTGCCACAGAAATTTATTCCACACCTTGTACCCGTGACTGCACCATAATTGTGATAATTCATAAATTTTATTAGTTCAGACAATAATAGCTCAAGAGCTAATGATGGATGCTGTTGACTAGGCAGCCATCCTTCTAGTCTATCATTTCAAAGTTAGGGACGTCTTTGTTCCTCTACGTAGCTGTATGTGAACGTTACTTATAAAACAAAAATATCCTCTTTCTTTTTTATTATCTAAGTAGACAATTTTCAAAGTGCTTGTGACGATTGCTAAGTACTCTTCAAAAACACTTAGAAAGAATTCCATTCATTATGAAACACAAGGTTATCCAAAAATGATGCTTTCCAGGTCATCAGGCCTGCCTTCATTCCAGGTATGTTAAGCCTAAACGTTAAGTCTGAATCCATTCTCATCTTCTCTTTGGGAAACGTATGTATAAGGGCTTGAACTAAGATATTTCTAACTGGGGCTGATGTTAATGGTTCCCAGTGGCACACAGACTTACATCGCTAAAATTCAGGTTTCGATACTCGTGGTGGGCAGAGCACAGATAGCCCATTGTATTACTTTGTCCTTAACTTGAAAACAAACAAACTGATGGTAATGAACATACGTCTAATAGTGTTTTGTTAAAGTAAAAATGTGTAAACGTAATCTTAGGCTGTTTTTAACTGAGGCTAATGCTAATTAACGTATGTCCAAATACTTGAACTATTGTATTCTTAACGGTGCTGACGCTCATGAACATGTACCTAATAGTGTTTTTTTTAAAAAGTAAACTCGTGTGGAAACGTCAGAAGTTATAATTATAGAACTTTAAGTACACTTTAAAGTTTTTCAGTGGGATTTGTTCTTTGAATTTTAATGTTCATAACAATTCAACATATCCATGCTTATTTTTAAAATAATTTCCAAGAAACCTTGATGGAACTTTTTTTTATTCATCCCAAGTCATATTTCGTTTTGTTTTGTTTTTTTTGCACTGCAGAGATCGAACCCAGTTTTTGTGTTATAAACCCTTAGATTTACTGTTAAGGAAACCCTCATATGCCCTAGGGGAAATACTGAAAATATAAACGTATTTTATGTTGTTGTTTTTTTAGATGAAAGGAAGACATTTTAAAAATATCCATCAAAATTACAATGGCGGACATTTTTTGCTTACAAAAACTTCATAATTTAGTTTTATATTAAATTATTTGTCATCGTCGAAATAAGTTCCAGTTCCACTTATTGTTATAACACAATTTGATGGCTTAGTCACTTATTTTAAGATTTAATTTGTGGATAAATTAGCTATAACATCGTTGAAATGAATTGTGATTGTTGTAATCCCATTTTAACACGTTAACCATACTGAGCAAGTGTGGTTGCATACTCAAGTATAAGCAACACGACATAATTTACTACGATTATTGTAAAATTTAAAGAAGCTTTCATTTGTAATTGTAGTGTAGCTACTACCACTGATGATTGTTCACAATGATAATGTGTTTTGTTTTGAATTGCAGTAACTGACAAACATTGAAAGCGCGTTTTATTTTCGCGGGAATTAGTGTTTAGCCTTGAAGACTTGTTACTAAACAATAAGACACCATTACCCGTGATAAGGATTTATTTCATTGTTAACTACAGTTAGTGTCTAGAACCGAAGATGCATTTTAATGCTAGCTACAATTAGTGTTTAGCCCGGAAGATGCGTTTTAGTGTTAGCTACAATTAGATTTTAGCACGAAGATGCGTTTTAATGTTAGCTACAGTTAGTGTTTTGCACTGAGGTTGCAATTTAGTGTTAGTTACAATTAGCGTTTAGCACCGAAGATGCGTTTTAATGTTAATTACATTTAATGTCTAGCACTGAAGATACATTTCATTGTTTACTACAGACTGTGTAACACTGACACTTGTTTATGTTAATTATTAAGTGTAGCGAATCTATAGTAGTGAAGATGTATTTCTTAACCATACAACATTGGATGTTTAATATTACAAAATGGTTTCTACAATACATATAATTTTTAATAACAATTAGTACTGACAATTAGTGTTTTGTCAAGAAGTCTTTCTTATCAGTTTAATTGATTTACTTAAAATATTTTTTGTTATCGACTTGCTATATTACCAGCACAGAAAGTTGATTTAAACTAGTCACTTAATTGTTTTACTTTGTGTAACTCATGCGCTGCCATACGCTGTGTGACATAAGGTGAAAATATAAATGTGTTATTTTACTTAAGTGGTTCACCTGATATCCATTTATAAACACTTGTAAGTAATGATAAACGATCTTTACGTGGAAGCAAGCGTTTATCAAAATACATAATTCACGCTCGCACTGAACTGTAAAATTAGTAGGCTTAACGTGTCGAAATGAATATCAGTGATTTTATTCTCCAGAGTGAAAGAGGGAATTGCTTCAACGCCCAGCGCGCCTAACCACTCAGAAGTACCATCAGAATGAAAATAGGGACGTTCTTAGCTGAAGGATGTATTAGTTTTCAGGCCTGATAGAGCGTGGTTCCAACCGCAAGTGGGCGATATTTCTAAATCAATTTCAAGGAGCGCCGACGCTTGCTGATAGAGTACGTTTCCGGCGCGTAGCTGTTAGCTCATCATTCATTGGTCCTCACTTGAAAGAAAGACTATATCCACTGTGTGTAACAGAAAGTAGACCTGAGCAACGACGCATAACTACCTGATTTATGTGCGAGAAGAGAATTGAATGTAGCGATATCACGAACGTCTGCTGGTTAGAACAAGGATAGCCTAATCAATGCATATGGGCTATTCAGCACTAGCTCGCTTTTTCTTCATAGTATTATTTTTCTTCTTCTTTCTGAATAGGATCTCATGAACATTCATGATACATTAATGTTTCTTTCTTTTCTCATACAACAGACGTCTTGTTTTTTAAGCTGTAGCAAACTTTTTACAAAAACATACACACTTTTAGAGAACATAACTTTGGAACTTCTAAACTCTGAACATGAACTTCTTGGGAGAAATTCACAACTATCTATTTGTGTACGTGCAGTGTATTATTAGTGCTGATTTATAAACAAGACTGAACAATGAAACTGTGATCGTTTATAGTTGCCGCTCAAAGCAAACGAGTTTATTGACTTTATTGTAAAAGTTATAACCTCATGTTTCAATGAATACTTCCATACTTTTAACCTTATGTTTCAATAAATACATCGATACTTCTAACCTTATGTTTCAATGAATACTTCGATACGTTTAACCTAATGTTTCAATGAATACTTCGATACGTCTAACCTTATGTTTCAATGAATACTTCGATACTTCTAACCTTATGTTTTAATGAATTATTCGATATTTACGGTTTTGAAACTTAGAGAATATTGTCAGAATTTAGTTAAAGAAATGAAACAATTTTCCAATTATTTATTTATTATTAATTATCAGTGTATTTTATTTATTTTAAGTTAGTGATAATATCAACTTAACCTTCTTGACCTTTAAATAACCGTCTTGTTTTATAACGTTCATTTCCGAAAAGTCCGTATATTGTAAAGTGTTTAATGATTTTATCTTTCTGCCTGTTGTAAATCTCAAAAGGAAAACAAGTGAAAGCGTTCATTTTATATGTAAAATACGCAGGAAACACAAACATTAAATTGTGGGATTAACTGGGATGTCAAATATAATATTTTTGTTTACAGTTTTACTCTGTGTGACTGTTATTATGGATCTGATAACCAACAATGATGGACACTCGTTTACTTTAGTGCAAAACTTGTTTAGATAGTTACAGTTTTGAAGCTGGTCGGATAATTCTAGGGATTAAGGAATACATTTTCAACATCTGTATTCAAGGTGACTTTTTTATTCAACCTATAAACAACCAAAATTTCGAATAATAAAATAGAATATCAAACATATCAAAATATGTCTTCTAATTACTTGTTTAAAAATGTAGGTATGGAATGGACTTAAATGGGGCAAGAAGAAAGAACGCCACCCGAGAAACCACGAGTACACTCAAAGCCTGGTTAAACGAACACAGAAAGAACCCTTACCCAACCAAAGGCGAAAAAATCATGCTGGCGATCATTACAAAGATGACATTAACGCAGGTGTCCACGTGGTTTGCTAATGCCCGGAGACGGCTGAAGAAAGAAAACAAGATGACATGGTCTCCGCGGAATCGTTGTGACGATGACGATGTGGATGGGGACGGTGATGATGAAGCCAGTAGAAACAAGGAGTTTGAAGATGAAGAATCCAGCAAGATGGAAAGAAATAAAGAAAGTGGCAAAGATGATGATGACCTTGGAGATAGTAAGTAATTACAAGGTCAAAATACAAGATCAGAAAGTTCAAAGTGTTTCTTGAAAGTAAGAGTCAATATTAAGAAACAATAAGGAATCTTGAAGGTTATATAAAAATTGTACAGTAATTTGAAATGATATATATATATTTTTCTGTACGTTTCTTATATTAATGTATTTTCTACCGTTGTGGAGGAGATTCATATAACCTTTCTCGCCTATTAAACTCTTTACATAAAACACAAATTGTTTAAAAGTTATATGTATATTAATCATCAGTGTCCATAGTTGTGTTTTAACTTACTGTTGATGCACATGATTTTAAAGTAGTTCTATAGTAAGATTTATATCTCTACAGGCTCACCAGATACGAGGAGTGAAATCCTTGAGGTTGACCATTCAATTCACTCTCCATCACAGCACGAAGACGTCGATCCCTCTGAGCGACTGAGACTAGATCTCAGGGAAACGAGTCTATCCAGGATGGGTCAGAAACGGATTGCAATATCTAGTCCGTCGTCTGAAGCTTCCCTCAGTTCTGATTCCGAACCCTCACAGCCGCCGATTTTAAGACTGAGTGATTCAAACCCAGCTCCTGAGCCTCGGACAACCCCCAGTAAACCAAGAATCTGGTCAATAGTGGACACGGCTACGTCCACCTCTTCATCTGTTGTGGGAAACTCATCGAATCTTCTCACATCTTCTTCCCCACTGGTGTCAGGATCCAACAAGATAAATCCTCTCCAGAGAGCAGTTCGTTTAGACTACTTGAGTCCATATCCTAAACCATCCTCTTGGTACTCTAACACATTGGGCAGCACAGCCATTCCCGGCTCTTTTCCTCTATCAAGTGTCTATAGCTGTCCACCTATTGTTCCTCCTGGTCCTGCACTAACCTCTGCGAATTCCGGCTCCTCCAACTGTACTCTAGTCTCCTCATCTGTCCTATCAGACTCTGCCAGTGTGTCAGCTTCCTTAAATCGGCTCAGGACAGCCGCAGCTGCCTTCAGTGGCAGCGATGTCGCACTGAACAAAGCAGGAGCAAGCAGTTCTTCCTCAGTTTTCAGCCTCGCTCTGCAAGGAGCTCGACGTACTCCATCCATACCTCATCCGGCGGGATCTGCTGCCGCTCTAGCCGCTGTATCCGGCAGTACTGCTGGAAGCCCCGTAGGCACAGTTCTTCCTAGGAGTTCTTTGATGTCGTGAGAATCAGAAGTTTTATAAACAACATTTATTTTGAGCCAGTAAAATTCGCGAGCGTTAACCAAGAGGATGTTCTCTGCGAGAACGTCCTCTTGGTAGAGGACAATGTCCATATAACGTATGTGCTTCTTATGACCAAAGACGAGCTGCCAAAACAACCTGATAAATGAAAAGAAGGTTTCAATGAACTGAACCTGTAAAATATGAACTATATTAAACAAGTTTCAGAATGCCTAAACAGTTTTCTGTACGAAGACGTCAACAATTCCATTACCAGGACTCGACATTTTCATTTGAGGTGACCAGGTCTGTAGTAAATGGACGTTAAGACCTTAGATGCACCATATCACTTTGTTTAAACTTGTATATATTATGTGAACTTGCGTGTCGCAAATACAGGGGAATGTTCGCTTTAACAAAAACATCAATTAACCTTTCATTATAATGATCATAGATTGTAACAATTACTGACATTCTAAAGATGTATCCATAAAACTCTTCTTGGCGAACTTGTTAAGAGGTGGTTTTCAAACTAGCCACAAACAGTTTAGAAATGCAAAGTTTGGAGAAACCTCTTTCAAGGAAGAAGTTACAGGACAAATAAATATGTTTTATGTAAAAAAACAACAAAACAACACGAAACGTATGTATACAAGGCGTGTTCTCGTTGCCCTCCATAGTATCAGTTGTTGTGGTGTATACTCCTTAAATTGTTGACCATTGTCACTTTATTGATATTGTATATGCATGTGGTATATGAGTGAAAATATTGAAATAAGCGTGTTAATTTATTGCTTTTGGAACCAATGATATTCTTCCTCCTTCTTGATGATTTTGATTGTTAATGTACCAATGATTTCACCCTGAAATAGTGACTAATTACATAAATCATAGAAATGTCAGATTGAAGCTATAAAATAATGGACTTCCCTTAGAATTTGGTATAAGTTGGACGTTGTGGTCATCCACACCGTAAGTAGATACATCACGATCTATGTTTAGCAAACTGGGATTTCTAGGGTTAACTGATAGACAACGACTTTATAAAACGTGTTTCAAAGAGAATCTGGGATGCCTGTAAGAGATTTTATTATATGCCAATAAAATTAAAGGAAAATGAAATGGTCGTGGAATTTAGTAATGTCATTCATCGCAAATCATTTCAAATTTTAGTTCCATGCCAACGAAATTATGTTTACAGCGCAAAACATTTCACACTTTAATCTTATTTCGATTTAACGGCATTTAGGGTGTTAAATTTTTCACACTTTAATACTATTTATGTTAAACGTTTTACACTTTAATCGTATCTGGAATTAACTTTCTTTATGGGGCAAAATATTTCACATCTCAATAGTATGTCAAGTCAATCCTCTTTTTATCATGTTTGGGCACACAAATAGTTCCTAAATGCAGAACTAGATGTTACATACAGGCACACACATTACAGTGTGACTGATTATGGAAATATAAAATAAATTACTCAAGCGTGAGTGCATATAGAAATATAAAATAAGTTACTCAAAGAAATAAAGAACAATTTTTTTTTATATAAGTAAATTTTTTTTCAAAGTAGAATGATTTGGTGAATATTTAAGTTTTGCATAAACATTTGAAAGACAAATATTTTTTACTCTTTTTGCTTAAAAGCAGGAAAAGCAAAATTTCCTTGTAATTGTTTTTGTGTTTTGGAAGCTATGTTTTTGTACGACTTATTTTCATGTTAAATACAAAATTAAGAAAAAAACAAACTTTTGTGAAAACGAAATATTTTTACACCGGGTGTTTTGAAAATAAAACTTTAAACGGATGCCATGCAAAAGCATATAAATCAACAAAACGGACCTACTATTGACATGGTACGGGTTGATCTTGTACAACAGTTCTGGGTTTTGGAGCTAGCAAGCCAAAACACTTAAAGCTGTGGGTGCATTATAAGAGTGACAATCAACCGTTTGAAATGGATGGTGGGTTGTTAGATGATGTTGAATGGCTGTGTTCCCTCTCTCCAGTAATTCAAGATTAGGGACTGTGGCACACTATAGTTTTTCTTAAATAAAAAAGTAAAATACTAATGATAATATGATATAACAAAATGGAGGTATTTGTACATCGTATTCAACTCGTGTCAAGTATTTGTTGTTTATATTGCTGAACACAATCTTAATCTTTATAACAGAACCAGGTAGGTAGTCATGTGTATTACTGTAGAATTTTGTTTACAATTACACTGACTCTTTGTTTTTTTGAGTTTTGGGGATTTTGAAACATTGTTTGTTTTTTGCTCAGAAGTAGAAATATAGCCATACAGACGAGAACAAAGAACTCCAAGACTTAGACACATATATATTTAGGTAACTCAATACTTTATTGAAAAAATCTCTAGTTAAATTTGTTAGACAGGAACGTGTTAAAGTTTAAACCTTTTCAGGTAAGTTTGGTTCTGTGGCCCCCCGCTAGTACAGCGGTATGTCTCCGGATTTACAACGCTAAAATCAGGGGTTCGATTCCCCTCGGTGGGCTGAGCAGATAGCCCGATGTGACTTTGCTATAAGAAAAACACAAACACACACTTGGTTCTGTGTATTACAGTTGTACACAAGCATCTGATACGGGTGAATTTGTTCTATAAGGAGATTTGTAGAGAACTTGAGATGTTCAATTACTTCACCAATCTGTTATAATTAGGCAAACAATTTAGGTGAAGTTTATGTCTGAAGCAAATAGCTTGAGTCATGTGTATTACTGAGGTAAACAACTTAAGTCGTGCCTGTTACTGCAGTAAACAACTTAAGTCGTGTTTTGCTAGAATAAACAATACTTGTGTGATAGTGAGGTAAACAACTTAAGAGTTGTGTGTTACTGAGTTTGCCGACTTTGATTTTGTTTATTACTGAAATAAAATATTTAGGTATTATACATTTCTGATATCAACAACTTAGGTCTTGTGTATTAATGAGGTAAACAACTTAGGTCTCGTGCATTAATGAGGTAAACAACTTAGGTCTTGTGTATTAATGAGGTAAACAACATAGGATTTTGTGTTACTGAGGTAAACAGTTTAGGCCTTGTGTATTAATGAGATAAACAACTTAGGTTTTTGTGTTACTGAGGTAAACAGTTTAGGTCTTGTTAATTACTAAAATAAACAACTTAGGTTTTTGTGTTACTGAGGTAAACAGTTTAGGTCTTGTTAATTACTAAAATAAACAACTTAGGCTTTTGTGTTACTGAGGTGCACAACTGGTTCTTGTGTGTTACAAATAAAATGATCATAATTTTCACGAAAGCTGTGTGACTGTTTGAAAATACAGTATTAACATAACTGAAGATTTTGCCTCTGAGATTCGAATTCTTAGATTTGTCCTTTGGCCTGATGTTTCTAAAATAAATCTTTTTATACTTGAAAATAAACTTGTAGTTGTGTGCGTTATAACACAAGAACAGGTAAAAAATCTCAGTTACGTGGTACTGCATTAAACTTGTAAATAATTTATAGTGTGTGTTAAGAGATGAAACCATGTTAGTTACTTAAGGTATGCATTGACGTAAATAACTTGAAGTGTTTATTATTGTATAAGAATTTGTAAATAAGCTGAGGTGTTTATTATTGGTCGAGAACATGTAAGTAACTTAGGATGTTTATTACTACACATTAAGAGGCAAATAATTTGAGATTTTAGTGCAACTAAATAAGACATATGCTACGCCAACTGCATGTGGCTTAAGATTTATATTTTTATCATATGACAAAGTTTGGGCTCTCTAGACCGAGATTTATATAGAAATTCAGCTTATGTTGTCTTATGTATAAGGATTATTCTTCAATGGTTCGAATACTCAACCTTGGCTAACTATACGTATTTTACTATGTTGGATGTACAAGTATTTAAAATAACATTATTACGGTCAGAGCTAGATGAATGAGTTTTAGTTTTATTCAGCTATTAATATGTCTTGTCATCCAAAGTTGTCAATATAGGCCTTTATCACCGAGGGATTAAAACTAGAAACAAAGTATATGGATGAGTTTTACTCATTGTCTCTCGAGTCCCGTCTTTAATAATTTATTTCTTTTCTATTTCTCCGGTTTTTCTTAAGAGCAACTACCACCCCGTAACTGGCTGGGATAGTTTATATGTGGGACGCTGTGGGGTCGAGACTCACATCTGCTCCTAATTGTTAAATGTAAATTTCTTCCACATGCGAGGCATGCGCACAGAAGCTACATCTGGTGGAAGGTGTACCTCGCAGATTCATAGCTATGTAGTTATCTCTTGCATGAAGACGTATCGTATTAGTGTTGAACTGAAATATGCGTTATGGTGTTATTAGTCCACCCTATGCACATGTTATATTTTAATAAATATATACGTAAAATGGAATAATATTTATGTATATTACAAATATGTATATACCATACAGAATGCATTATAAAATGATGCAGCTCTTCAGGACTTCAGATAGTTAATGGGTGCAATTTTTAAAATATACTGAACATCTTTGGACATTTCTCTGTGAGCAAGATGATCAGATAAGAGTAGAACGGTTACTTAAATACGCGAATTACACATTGTTTTGCTCAGGTATATTAGCAGTTGTAAATGTTTTCTTCGATCGTCCTAAGGTGTTACAAGCTCATTACAATTACACTTCGTGAATGATTAATTAACACGTTTTTTTAGAACCCTAATAATGTTATGATAATTTGTAATGATAACTAAATAAAATTGTACCCTAAAGACGTAAACTGTTAATAGTCTGTAGAACGAAATACAAGTTTTTTGAGACAGCAGTAAATTATTCCATTTGAACAAAATGTGATTTTTATTGTCTGTTGATGAGAAAATTCAGAAACAACTCTGAGTGTGAGTTAAACTTCTAGTTTATGCACATGCGCATTTCCTTGTTGTTTTTCTTTTGGGAGGGGGCGCTATTTCACGTTTCTAGTTGCCATGGAAACCATTTGGTAGGGCACGAAAAACATTTTGTCAGGAAAATACATAACGCACAAAAACTTAAAGTAAAGTAGACAAGGTTAATAATACGTAGATATTTCTTTCTTTCTGCATATCACGAGTCAGCGCCATTATTTTATGAAACAAAAGCTCAGTGATCGTCGTTTTCTTATAATGAATTTATTATGATTACGTGCTATATACCTGTAATTATCTATCAACATTACATGCACATTATGTATATATTTGCCTATCTACATTATATATATATTTACTTACATGTATCATATGAACACATGTGTGTGAATGTAATGACCCACATAAGTTTCATCATTCAAAGTTGTATTTCTTGATGTCTTTTATGTTTTATGTCTTTATGTTTTTTCTATAATTATTCAGTTTTGATGTCTAGTAATCTTCTGAGCTAAAGTCAGCCAATTACTGCTCCAAATAAACTTAAAAGGTTGCGTGTAGAGGGGAAGAGAAGGTGAAAGCGCATACGAGATTTGAACATGGTAATTGCATAGGGACCAACCTCGAAAACATAAGACACATGAGGTTTAATATGATAACTTCTAGAGTTATGCATGATAAATTAACATGTATAAACCTTTCACCCACCAAGAGTAGTTTCGGGTTGCATGTAATGCACTATTAAAGTAGCTCGGCATGGCCAGGTGGTTAAGGCGATCGACTCGTAATCCGAGGGTTGCGGGTTCGAATCCTAGTCACACCAAACATGCTCGCCCTTTCAGCCGTGGGGGCGTTATAACGTGACGGTGAATCCCACTGTTCGTTGGTAAAAGAGTAGCCCAAGAGTTGGTAGTAAGTGGTGATGACTAGCTGCATTCCCTCTAGTCTTACACTGCTAGATTAGAGAAGGCTAGCGAATATAGCACTCGTGTAGCTTTGCGCGAAATTCAAAAATAAAAAAAAAAACAATATTCAATGTGGGAAGACAATCAGAAAATAATCTTTCTACATCGACTTAAAATTTAACACAGGATCTTTTCAAATCGACTGAATGACAAATGAAATTCGTTTTGGATCGCCAGGTTTTTTCTTTGGTTATTTTTACAATACAAGGTGAGAACAAAGATTAGAAAAGTCCTAAACAACGCTCAACTTAATCCATTCACTTTAGATTTTGTTCAGAATTGGATATTAGGATTTTAAACACGTAATATTGTTTGTGGTTGTGCACAAATATATACACAATGATCTATCAGTGCTCCGCTTACCACGGGTATCGAAACCCACTTTCAAGCGTTTTAATTCCGTAGGCGTACCCCTGTCCTAGTGAAGGGCACATGTCAATTTATTGTATGCTATAACTTTACTACTGTGTTCCTTAAATATTTCAAAAAAAATATCGGAATGAAATACAACCATTAAATATGCAGTCACGTGAGGTATAACTTGAAGAAAGTTGAAATCAAACCAACATTGTTCGGCGTTAAACAGGGAGCCAGTAACTGTGTAAAGGTAAGGAGACAAACGTGTCTGTGTGATTAACGTACCGAACTGTAGGTTTGTGAATGAAATGTTCGTGTCTCTTTAATACCACCAACAATAACAACAAAAAACAAACTTCTCATTTTATGGTAGTGGGCGCGTAAGTAGATGATAGGAAAATCCCACTATTCGAGCAGAAAAGAGCAGCCTGAACGTTGACAGTGGATGGTCTTGACCAGTTGCCCTATCAGATCACAATTAAGGACAGATAAGTAAAGACAAAAGGCTAATGACAGAAAAAACGAACAGTTGTCACAAAACTGGCCACTGTACAATGTAAAACGATTGACAAGAAATATAGAAAGAAAACAAAAATAATTTTCAGTTAGACTCCCATTAATAAAGAAAAACGAGTTGGATCAGCTGTTTCTGTTCTCTTGGCCAACGGGGTAAACAGAACCGCCATTTTGAACATAAATTCTTGGGTGTTAAAACTAAAAATCCACTGCGAATGGATAAATATTGTTGAATCTTGACTTATTACGTACTAAATCACCTATTCTGTGTACAAAGACGGTTGAAAAAATTCTTGATAAGGTTGATGATGAAAATTGATATCAGTAACCATAATAATGAAAATCTAAATAATATCACAAGTTTTGTCCTATGAAACTGGAATTTTTATCTATAATCTGTATATTTGACGGTGTATCTCAATATATGTACTGGACAAGGTAGAGTCATAAATTTATTTTCTGAGTTAAAAGAGCATTACATAGAAAACTTGCTCGTTTATAATAATAATAAAAATGCCTGGAGAAGGAGCTAAAAATTTACTCCTTTAAATGATCGTCTAAAAGCATTTTTCTTATAGTAGTTCATTTCTTCCTGTTAGAATCCTTCGGGAGTAGCTTCCATCTAGCGGCCACTAATGAACAATTGAAAACGTTTTTATCGCCCAGTAGCACTTAAGCCTAAAACCCGACCAAACGGCCGCTTCATGACATGCGAATATTAACAGATTTCCACTTTCAGTCCATAAAAAGATATCATGAAGGGGGGGGATTATTACTTTCCAACAATCTGTCTGTATTAGATAGACCAGCGCCTTCGCAGATCTCATTGCATATGTATGTGATACGGCATGCGGCCAAGAAAGTGGGAACATAACGGCCACGAAGAAGCTTCCTATTGCTTTTTAATGTGTTCTCAACTTTCCTGAATGCTGCCTGCCTCTCATATTGCACAATATTATTTTCTGCTAAGTGCCTATTGATGAAAACCACCGCATCCTCATTTTAACACTCTGGCTGTCCGTCTGATCTAGAGGAAGTAATTTGCGAAATTCAAGCCCGCCATGAATATAGATATGTAAACACACACACACAAACATATATATATATATTAAACGTATTTGTAGAATCTTTCTTTGGATGGACCGATAAGGGGATTTTGGTGATATACTGTGTGCTTAATCTTTGTTATTGCTCTCTAAGCTTTATTGTGAACAAAACACATAGATGACAATTAAGAAAGAAGCTGGGTTAAGATTTCTTTTTAATTTTTAAAGCAGAGTGTGGTTTAAGCGATCTTGCAGATAGAAAGCCGCTGCCTAGTGTGGCCCACTAGTGGTGACTAGTGGTGAACCAATTTGTTCCTCCAGTATTCCCAAAATTAAAAAATACCTCAACGAATTGAAAATACTTACATATTAAGTGCAAGTTATCAATTGAAGTATTGAACTCGGGCATAATATGTTGAGATAGGTAAGACTGTAAAACAGGTGAATAGAACCAATCTTTATCTGGTGTTAATTCGGTCAAATGTGACTCAAAAGGAATTAGACTGGATACACATGTTTCTCTTAGTGAAAACAGAATAAAAAACCCATCATACTTGTTTATTTTACAACACAGAAATATGGCATGCGAAACACGTCCGTGGTGATAAAACTAAGTCAGCAGCTCTGTGATATCATTGTTCGACGACAGCAAAGCGGGATACAAGTTTGATCAGGCGAGTTCTGAGTATTAGCTACTAGATGAAATATCTATTTGTACCCGAACTACAAGCTTTAATAATACTTTTATCACAAGTCTAAATTCTATTAAGACTTCCCAAAATGTTACTTCGACCACTTCTTCATCAGGCAAGTTTCTTTAACCAGAAGTGAAAAACAGTTTCCAACTTTTGTAACTTAACATGTTAGCAACATGTTATAATGTGACAGCCAATCCCACTATTCGTTGGTAAAAGAGTAGCCCAAGAGTTGGCGGTGGGTGGTGATGACTAGCTGCCTTCCCTGTAGTCTTACACTGCAAAATTAGGGACGGCTAGCGAAGATAGCCCTCGTGTAGCTTTGCGCGAAATTCAAAATACAAACAAACAATTCTCTAAACCTAAACGGACACCGAAAATACTTCATATTTTTGTTTGTTATTTGAGAAGCACAAAGCTACTTGTTGGGCTATTTTTGCTATGCCCAGCAAAGGTATCGAGATTAGGTTTCTTGCGCTATAAGCCTCCAGACTTACCGCTAAACCACTAGATACTATGTTGTATAGTATTATAACGTGTTGGAAAATAATTACGCTATGTAACAAAATTTTTACTTTTCCTTGTTCCTGGGCAGAAAGTGTTATTCCCCAACCGCTTATGCTTAAAGTAAATGGAAAAGATCTTTTTTCTCTTCAAACTTTGCTTTTGTGGCCTGGAAGCGTATAACGAAAACATGATGAGAGATTATATTTGGGAGCTATTACGTGAAAGTGATTTACATTACAGTCGAAAAACTACTAACTTCTAAACATTTTTCTTCATTTTTGTATAACTTAGTATAAATACATGTAAATCTTGATTCATATGTTGTTTTATTCAGATCTTATGTAAATGAAAATGTGCAAATTTGCCCGTTTTTACATAGATAATAGGTTAATTTCTAAAGTTCATTATCCGGGTCCCAAAAGCAAAGTTTGAAGGGAATAATGGCCATTTTCTGTACTTTTACAACATAAACAATTAAGAAATGACACATACTATCCAAGAACAAAATTTGTGTTGCATAGTGTTGTACGTGAAGATACAAACGCTAAAACGGAATACTGTATTTTTAATTTCACTTCGAGTGGAAAACATAATGTGTGTATTCAATGTTTACAACAGTCATTTTGTTGCGTTTGTTTTTATTTAAGAAAATAACCTAAACAAAGCTTAATTACATGAAATGAGTGTTTGGTGTGTTTTTACTATAATAAAACTTCAAGAATTACCAAACTGAAATAAAAATTTCAGCTGTTGTCGTTTTGTTACTTAAAACAAGAAATTCTGCAACGTCATGCAGAACATAGAGGTAAATTTGAAATATTTGAACTATTGCTTAAAATTACGAACTAGTTAGGTCTAACAACAGTAAATATCTCAAGCTCGCAAAAAATAAAGAGTTCTATACAAGCCTGTTGTTCGAGAAATATTTTTTCCGAAAGGGGGACAAAGTATTACACACTCTGTATGCTACGAAACAGCGTAAAACACGAACCTGAAAAACAAGAAATAAATTGTTTGTTACTCTTAATTTCGATTTTGTTGGCTTTTGTAAGAGTACACTTTCGGGTTCACCGAGTGTTATTTTCTGTAAGCTTCAGTTAAACTTATGTATATAGTAATCTTTCATTCTCAACTCTGAATATTAGCCCGCCTAAAATTATCGTAAAGAAGCAGTTGCCTTCACAGTCTGGCGTTATTAAAGGGAGTGTGTTGTGAAGTAATAAAGTAAAGCTCTCAAGATTACAATGTTCAATTTGCACAGGGTCTGCTGTTATGACAACCCTTTTTTCTGTAATGTTAACTCTCAGTTTCTTACTACAATGGAGGGATTAGAGCTATAATTTGGTTGATGAGCTAGAGATCCATTAAAGTCTATTATCTTGGTCTCTTTGTTGAGGCAACCGTTAAGCTTCGTAGATTACAACGACCTAGGCTTTATTTACAGGCCTTTAAAATATTATTCTGTTATTCTGTGTGAAATATTAGGCAAGGTTAGTAGGATTAAAAGCTATAGACAGCTGTGAGGTCATCATAGGTGGCGTTTATGCGATTAGTTTGTACTGTTATGAAAAGGCTCTTAGTAAAATGGTCAAAAGTTATGCAAAAATCTGGTTTTGTGAGTTACACAAAATTCCCAGGCCGAGGGATGATCATCACAAAGGTTTGTGATTTCTATTACATATTATGACATTGTGTCTAACATCGAGATGGAAGACCGCATATCTTTAATACAATCTTGTTTTAAATGTCACATAGGTCATAAAAACATATCAACTGGTAAGTTCGCTTTAAAAATGATTATAAAAATTTTCTACGACATGAATAGAAGCAGTCGATTCTTATCCACACTCACTCAGGTACCTCAGTAACAGTAAGTAATAATAAAGCTCGGGATTCGATCCTTGAAGTGGGCAAATTTCAGGTAGCTTATTGTGTAGCTTTGCACTTAAGAGAATAGAAGAAGACATTCCCTCTGGTATGCTTAAAAATGACATCGTTACAATTCATGATTCGATACCTGTGGTAGACATTATGCAGCTTTGCTCTTATTGCAGTCGAATAAACAAGCAACGTCCAGTGAAAAGTTAACCATGATCAGTTTTCGTTGTTAATGAAGGAACCCTGATGGTTAAGGAAAAGGAGTCTCAGAAGAATAGAAAGCATCAACTGCCATTAATATCAAGATTAGGTAAACATATAATGTAGAAATGTAATCACTTCTGATCGTTAATTAACAATCTTCAAAGGCGTATAACAAGAACACAGGAAATACATGATTATATTTCATCAAATAGACAATCGAAAAGAACCAAAGGGCAGGAAAGAATCTAGTAAAAAAAATGGCTCTAATCTTTTGACTAGTTTATTGAAACTTCCTTCAGAATGTTATAAAGAAAATCACATTAAGTCAAGCAACTCTCACCAGGTTCATTCGAAGTAAATATTTCGCTGATGGATCATCAAACGTTTAAAATTTTTTACACATAATCTAAGTATTAGTGCACTTACTAGCTCGCTTAAAAGTGAAATGCTCGTAAATCTTAAGATGTTCTGGCGCCACGTAACTGGTTGATATGCATAAGAAAAATAGATGTCACTGGAAGGTTTCATTTACTGTCAGAGGGTAGAGAGAAGGTGGATTTTTGAAAACTTATATCATGCATGCATGGTTTCCATTAGAAAGAAAACACAAAATTACACCCGTTGAGGGGGTGAAGTTTTATTTTATCTTCATTGTTGCATGATACAATCAGGTAAAATCACGTAACAGCCTCGTGACGTATTTGGCGACTTTTCAGTGTGGGCTGTGTATGACAAAAATTCAAGACACTAGTTTAAAACACGTGCAAAGCTAAATTGAGAAATCAATGTAATTGTATTCGAAATTTAAGAATCCATAAACATAACTTACAAAATGGGACAGATATGATTACCGTTATCAGTTGTAAGACTACAAGGTTCGAGGTTCAAGACGCGATATGTCACTCTACACGCTTCAGTTTATCAGTTGAAAAAGCTGTCATTACTGTGATAACCAATCCAATTATTAAGTTTAAAATACCGAGTATAGTGAATCCCGGTCATCTGTTCTAAGTTATTAATGGGGATATTTTAATAATAATATGGCCCGGCATGGCCAAGTGTGTTAAGGCGTTCGAATCGTAATCCGAGGGTTGCGGGTTCGAATCCCGGTCGTACCAAACATGCTCGCCCTTTCAGCCGTGAGGGCGTTATAATGTGACTGTCAATCCCACTATTCGTTGGCCCGGCATGGCCAAGTGTGTTAAGGCGTTCGATTCGTAATCCGAGTTTCACGGGTTCGAATCTCGATCGCACCAAATATGCTCGCCCTTTCAGCCGTGAGGGCGTTATAATGTTACTATCAATCCCACTATTCGTTGGTAAAAGAGAAGCCCAAGAGTTGGTGGTGGGTGATGATGTCTGGCTGTCTTCCTTCTAGTGTTACACTGCAAAATTAGAGACGGCTAGCGCAGATAGCTCTCGAGTAGCTTTGCTCGAAATTAAAAAAAAAAGATATGTGACATAATACTTTGGGCCACTTATCGCATAAGGTTGAGATGAAGAATATTCAAAAGAAAATTTTATTGATATTAAAAAAATGAAATTTGAACTGATAACTTTAACACTTTATCAAAAAAAATTAAATTGCCAAAAATAAAACTAATTACATTCTTGTGTTTGTGTTGTGTTTTCTTATAGCAAAGCCACATCGGGCTATCTGCTAAGCCCACTGAGGGTAATCGAACCCCCGATTTTAGCGTTGTAAATCCGAAGACATAACGCTGTACTAGCGGCGGGCGATTACATTCTCAAACTGTACGTTCAGATTCAAAGTTCTAGTGTTCTACAGTAGTGCCTGTATTTTAAGAACGTTATTCCCTAAGTCAATTTTTTTACGTAATGTCAAAAATCCCAGTGAGTATATGTATATGTAACTGTAACGTTGGAAGTATTTATTTACTCGGTTTCATTTACGCTTCTAACAGAACACTTGTATCCCCACTGCAATGTTGGTCCTACTTTATCAGTCACCTCCAAAACCAGGATACATTTTATATTCCACACTATAGCTTGTAACAAGTAGATCGTTTCCATTGGTGCGCTTTTGATTTTTGTTTGGGCTTGTATTTATAACAAATTGTACTTGCAATGTATACACGGAATGACCATAATAATAAAATTCTTGGGGTGTTTGAAACAGTAAATTGGATGTATCTTTGTCTGACTTACGAAAATTCTTTTAAATTATTCATAAAATAGTTAAGAAAAATAACAGAACATAAAATTTTTAATGGTCATTTATGTGCAACTAAAGAGAACCAGCAATTTATATTGGCTACCTAATAGCACAATATGTTAACGTTTTACTTTTTACTATACTCTGTACTACAGGTTAACTTTGCGAGCTTATGTTTTTACTTTTCATAAACAAATACATAAACTATTGACCATTTTGTAATAGACGGTAAACACGGTTCTCTTCATATCTTTCTATCTACATATTATGGAAATATCTTTGTACGCTATGTGTACCCAAAGCAAAGAATTGTTTCATTTTCGACGAAAACCACTTCAATTTCTCACAGCTAAACTGAAACAAACCCTTCATTTCAATCTCAGTGCAACACTCACCACTTTTGACAGGACAACAAGGAATACTATTCTAGATATTAAAATTAGGGTTACCAAAGCCTCGAGAGGATTAGTCGTTTTGAATGAGGCACTCATTTTACTCCTTACATAATCGAACCGTTTGTTAAGATAGTGTACGCTTTAACCAAGTACTACCATTCAACAAGAACGTGTCAAAACCTGAGCTATTTAGTATCCGTATTTCCAACATGAGCTTCACTGTTTCTTTTAAATGATCTAGAGGACTCAAGGATAACTGTTTCTTCTTTTGAACTGATGATAGGGAAAAGACGGACTTTGTTTGAACTTTAACTTTAACTGCCACTCTTATGACACATTCTTAGCTGAAAGTATGGACTCTCAGATTCTGTGGTTCAGCGATGTAACCAAGTAGTTTCTGTTTAGATAAAGTAAGATATACTTACTTTATTAAGTCTTCAGATATAGCTACTTATCCCATACGAAACATATTGTTGGCTTTCACTTTTAATAGTTTGTTTGCTTGTTTATTTTTGAATTTCGCGCAAAGCTACATGAGGACTATCTGCGCTAGCCTTCCCTAATTTAGCAGTGTAAGACTAGAGGAAAGACATCTAATCATCACCACCCACCGCCAACTCTTTGGTTACTCCTTTACCAACGAATAGCGGGATTGACCGTCACATTATAGCCCCTACGTCTGAAAGGGGAAGCATATTTGGTGTGACGGGGATTCGAACTCATGATCCACATATTACGAGTCTAGAACCTTTGGGTGAAAATTACCTTACTGTGGATATATTCGAAACTTAAACAATAATTATTACATATATTTCTTACCTCCTGTTGCACATGTCATGCCTTCACGTGAGGAATGCGTGGGTGTACGATTTGAATGAATTAACCAATATTAAGTTTCTCATAGGACTTGCGCATTTTAGAGATTCGTTTAACCACATCTGTCGAACACTGAAAGCATTTATCAAATCTATTAGATTACAAATCTGACCAAATGATATGTCAATGTTAAATTTTATAAGTACGTATTTATCAAAAGGTCGAATCTTTATATAACACCTGCCGAATGATGTCGCATTTTCAGAATGATTAAGTGAAATATGGAGTTTTGAAAACGATCAAGGTCTAAAATAATGTGTTTTAGGAGTTCAAGCTATGATATAACGCCTCATTTATAATCAAGTCACATTTAATGTTCAGTGTATGATCAAGTGCTGATGTAACACGCTTTGCAAATAATGAAGTCAGATCTGAAACTTTCCAAATGATTAAGCTGTAATAAATCATCTTGCGAGTGATAATGTTGTAATATATCTACAAAGAACAAAAAAAATGACATGAGTACGAGTTGTGGACAAAATTTGGAACTTCTTAATAAAATGTTCGATGGTATGTTCCTAAAGATTTGTTCAAACGGTTAGTTGACGTAGAAAGTTGTAATATAAAGTTTTGTAAATAGTGCTAAACTACTGTTGTAAGAATCTTCAGTTTCTTATTTGATTCATTTCTTATGAAAGATAAAGTGTCGTTGTAGTCACTGTTATATTTACAATATGTAAGGTTCTAAATACGCTTTTTTGTGGAGTCGAAACTACATTTTATTTATCTGTTTCTATTATTTAAAGAGTCTAAAAGGTACCAGTATTATTTTCTCTTCAAGCTGGGAAATGTACAGCCATAAAAGCTGTTAAAGAAATGACTTCTTCTTCGTTCGAAGCCATGTTTGGTTGGATATAAGACGATACATTCTTCATGCTTGTCACTGGCAAACGTAATGGGCTCACTTGTCAAAGCTAGCATTTGTTCCAAGTTCTACTTGACAGGGGGGTAAGGCTGCAACCGAACTCTATGTTACACGTCCCATTTGATATTCGCTGACGGGACACGTTAATCAAACCCGATACAAGCTTATTTTGAAATAAATAAAAACAGATTTCTAAATGCTGTGTATTAGACCAAATGCGCTTGGTTTAATGTACTGGCGCATGTATAGCACACATAGATTGATTCATAGGTATTGAAATAGGCAAAATATCTTTGTGAGGTATGGAACAAAGGAAAGATTCTGCAAAACTTTAAGGAAAATCAGTTTAAAAACATTTGCAGGTCCAAACACCGTTATAAATATATTTAATTATAAATAGAAATAAAACCACTCTGAAAATAAGGAAAAAATATATAGATCAGTTCTTATAAATTTATAACTCCAGCACAAACTTTCGTAAATCAATTGTTTTAATGATAGTTCAAAACACAAAGATTGTTTGCTGATAGTGGATCTCAACTTGCCAATTCGTTCTCAAGGCGAACGCAAAACATCACAGCTTTATAACATAGAATATTTTGAACACCGACACTGGCAGTGTTTTTTTTATATTGTATTTTACTGAATTATACAATCATCTTTAATAACTATTTGTTTGTGGTTAAGTAAACCCATTTTTATCGTAATAAATCTTTAGACTTATTGTTATGCCCCCGGGCGCTTTTTAATAACTGTATTCATATATATAGAAAACTGAAAATGCAGTAAGCATATGTACTTCACACTGTGTCATAAGAGGTCAGAAAATCCATATACAAAATACAACATAAACCGGACATGGTTACGTCACTATGATAAATTTATTCCAGCTAAGCATTTCGAATTATGTATGCCCTTAGGATAAAATGTAATGTTCCAATTTTTCTTTCCTTTCGCGTTATCCTTCGTGAAGGATTTCAAATCTGATTTTGAAACAAGTAACGCTTACACGCTGCCTAAAGAAATGATGGCCTCACAAGAAGTGATACATAGGTGTCAGATCTGAAGATCTAGAAAACCATTCAACCGGTCCTATCACTTCATTAATCTATACGCCTAGTTTACCCTGATGGTGAATGAAGGAGGTTCACAACTGCACTAAGTAAAAGAATTAACTCTTCGTATGTTAGAGGAGTTACCTTTATAGGACACAAGAATTAACTCCTCGTACGGTACAGTAGAGACCTTTATAGGACACAAGAATTAACTCCTCGTACGGTACAGTAGAGACCTTTATAGGACACAAGAAGTAACTCTTAGCATGATGCAGAAGCTAACATTACAGGATAGAAAAATTAACTCCTCATAAGATACAGGAACCATTTTATAAGACAGAAGAATTAACTCTTAATATATTATAGAAGTTGCCCTTATAGGGCACAAGAATGAACTTTTCACACGATACATGTGTTACCTTTATAAGACAAGAATTAACTCTCCTTGTGATAAAGGGTCACCTTCACAGGATACAGGAGTTTACTCTTCATATGATACAGGAATTGTCTTTTAGGCTACAAAGATTAACTTTTCATACGATAGAGAAGTTACTTTTATAGGATACAAAGGTTAGTTTAACATGATATAGAGTCTAATATAATATTTTACAATATTTAAGTATTAGTTTTATTTCTCTACAGAATACATACATATATGTTACCAGGATAGAAATATTTAGCGTTTTTCACGGTAAAAAATTATTAGTTTTTAAAATAAACCTGAATTGCTTTTATAAGCAAGAAGGTGTAATTTTTATGTGGTGTCAGAACCAGTATTCCATGATACGTTAAGACTAATTTTTGTCTCGAATATAAGGTTTATTACAAGATGCGCATCAACGTCATTTTCTCCTTTGAAGCATGAGGTATCTATATAGAATATAGAATACAAAGATTAATTTCTCACATGACAAGGATTGATATTCTGCAGTATGTAAGGATGAACATTTTTGACATAATATAAGGACGAGATACTTAAAGTAAAGTTGTGGCGATCGGATATCACTGTCATGATTGTTAGCAATTCATGCAATCATCTAAGCCTAACCTCAAGTTAGGTAATTAGTTTTTAAATTATTAACAATAAATAGGAATAAAAAAGAAAGAAATAGTAATTATAGATAAGTATTAGAATAATTGTTTAGAAAATTAACTATAACATGGTACAAAAACTATCTTCTCTAAGGTGTGAGGATTCTTGTTTAGAGTATTTTAAGATTATTTTCTCGAAACTCAAATACTAGGTTTTAAATACAATACAGAAACTACCCATCACTAGATACAATGATTTTTTTCTTAGGTGTTACGAGGATACGTTTGTACGTGATATGAAAAGATTAGCTCTTCTGGAACGTCAAAATTAGTCTTTGGACAAGATGTGTCTTGTACATACTGCAAACCTTGGTGTCTGTCCGAGTGATCGTCTGTTTCTCGTTTACGGTGGCCGCTTCCTGTGCTGAACTTGAAAAGCTGCGCACGCAGACAAAACTTTTGAGATGACGGGAGAACAGGTATGAATAATATTAATACTGAACTTTATTTCACAAACAGGATATTTTACACTAAATTGTTAGGAATTAATCAGAGTATGATTCATATTTCAAAATGTGGTGCAATTTAAAGAATAAAAATGTAGATTTACATGTGTTAGTATTGAGTTGCTCTTAGCATGACTGTAACGCTCAACAATTAATTTTCGTGGTGGGCGATATAAGTAGCTTTTTAAAGTCCATGAAATATTTTAAATTGATTGATTATGTTTTCGTAAGATACTAACAATATTATTATTTTACAAAACACGAAATATCTTTAAGTTGTTTATTACATGTTTCTTTTCTAAATACTACAGGTTGCATATTTGTAGAACTTAATCGTACATTTAGCATGTAAAAACTATATCTTATACAAAAGTAAGTCGTACATTTAGCATGTCAAATACCATATCTTATACAAAAAAAGCAAGTTTCAGTGTTATTTTATCAACATAACAAAATTAGCTTTATATAAAGTGTTTCACAGACACCGAAAGCTGACAGAAACATTGGAATATATTGTTTTTTTTTTATTTTGGTTCCTTTCGCAGCTTGAAGCTATTTCCTGTAACTTAACTGGCTGCTCTAATCCTTTGGTTTACTGTCGTACCAATAATTTTTACCTCTGATGAAACTTTGTAAGGAGAAAGACTTTCGAAACGTCGTCCTCTACACTCCCTAACAGGCAGTTGCCGTCCATTCTACATCATGAATACTCTGCCTAAACAATGTATCAAAGAATTTTTATCTCACTCTATTTACTCAATTGAATTCGGGACTCTTCGTCTTCAAAATCGTTTGTTTTCAGTAAAACAATTTTATTTATTTACTAGTTCCTTAAATGACTAGATGCGTGTATACATATCTTTTTCGGGACTGGAATTGTTTCAGTATAAGGAAAAGAGCTGACAGATAAGGCCGCCAGCCTTTAGCACGAACCTAAAAAAATGTCACATTTTTCAACAAAGACCCTTAAAAGTTTCACCTACTCAGTGACGAAGGGTCATTTGTATTCCAGTGTAGTACACGTGATATCGTGACAACAGGTGCTCCTGCGCACTGACAAACGACCCATACAATCAACATAGCTTCAGATTTTTTTTTGTCTGTTGAATTTTTTACTTACTTGTGTAGCGTATCTTCTCGCTCTCCTTGGAACCCTACATTAAATCTATAAGACAGTTAATCTATTACTGTAGTTAAAGCTGTATTCCAGCATAGAGCAGTGTGTATGAATTTTTATTGTGTGTGTTTGGGCGTGCGTGTCTGTATGTGCGCGTGCTGTCATATACTTCTGACATTACCATTTAAATTT
Organism: Tachypleus tridentatus; assembly: GCF_004210375.1. Lineage (NCBI taxonomy): Eukaryota > Metazoa > Arthropoda > Merostomata > Xiphosura > Limulidae > Tachypleus > Tachypleus tridentatus. The sequence continues at coordinate 217,105,689 of NC_134837.1, forward strand.
CAAACTGTCTCTTAGTACGTTCAAGGTATTTGTTCTCGAAATGTACAAACAATTTTCAAAGTGCTTCTAACAGCTGTGGGAGACACCACGTCTAGCTGTCGTCAAAGTATGGGAAGCATCCTCATATTAATATCAAAACATATTTCACGACTTCTCCTCGTGTAAATGGTGTAGCCAACTTTAAAAACTTTTAATCTTTTTAGACTTTAAAAACTATTTTTCTAACGAGCACCCAAATGAAAGAGAATTTAACAAACATGTCTTCTACTATGACAATGGTAACAAATGAATAGAGGAATTTCGGTTATTAGTGAACTTGTGCAGTATGTCAGACCAGTTTTATAATGTAGATTTATGTAATTAATGTGTTTGTCATTATTTATGTTTCTAATATTTTCGTTCTTAGGTTAGTAGTAAAATGTTTTTTTAGCCGCGGCATAACAGCTTATAGAATAAAAAAAGTACAAACGTTTAACTCATAGCTACGTCGTCTCTTGAGCGATTTGAGATCTAATTGCAGTTTTGGACTCAGGATGTTAAACCCTTTCGATTGACATATTTTGACCACGTTCAAGATCTCATAGATTAATTTATTCTAATCCTGCGTAAAAGAATTTCAGTTTGAGGGTAGGCTTGTAGAGATCCTGATGAGTATGTTTGTTTTTGAATTTCTCGTAAAGCTACTTGAGGGCTATCTGCGCTAGCTGTCCCAAATTTAGCAGTGTAAGACTAGAGGGAAGACAGCTAGTCATCACCACCCACCGCCAACTCTTGGGCTACTCTTTTACCAACGAATAGTGGAATTGAGCGTCACATTATAACGCCCCCACGGCTGAAAGGACGAACATGTTTGGTGCGACCGGGATTCGAACCCGCGACCCTTGGATTACGAGTCGAACGCCTTAACCAACTTGGCCATGCGGGCCTCCTGATGAGTAATAAAATCAAATCGGATACACGGGCGCTTTACGATTGGTATTGCTGGTGCATAAAAATATAGTTAATAAAAGTTTAAAAAGTATCGTGGATTAATTTAATCTAGTCTTGCATAAAAATTTTTCAAATGACTCGGCTCTTGTGTTTTTATTCAGTAGTAGATATGATGTAGCTCTTTTCATCTGCTATTGGTCGAAACCATGGAAACTTAAATTTCATTGAATCCTGATACCATTTGTACATTATAGGATCTCTCCTTAACACTATAAGTTTCAACTTTAACTGAAACCACGCCCCCGGTCCGAGAAACGAGTTTGAAATAACGCTATTGATCATACGACTAGATGAGCATAAATGGAATAACATCACTGATCAAATGACCAGAACTTCTGGGCTGTGGTCACAACAATGTGCAGATGGCAAGAGCAGCATACGTGTGATCATGCCACTGATCAAATTACCAAAAGCAGCACAAATGGTATCATGCCACTGATCAGATGACCAGAAGAGAATAAATGGAATCCTGCCACTGATCAGATGACCAGAAGAGAATAAACGGAACCATGTCACTGATCAGCTGACCAGAAGAGAATAAATGGAATTCTGTCACTGATCAGCTGACCAGAAGAGAATAAATGGAATCATGTCACTGATCAGCTGACCAGAAGAGAATAAATGGAATCATGTCACTGATCAGATGACCAGAAGAGAATAAACGGAATCATGTCACTGATCAGCTGACCAGAAGAGAATAAATGAAATCCTGCCACTGATCAGATGACCAGAAGAGAATAAACGGAATCATGTCACTGATCAGATGACCAGAAGAGAATAAACGGAATCATGTCACTGATCAGCTGACCAGAAGAGAATAAATGGAATCATGTCACTGATCAGATGACCAGAAGAGAATAAACGGAATCATGTCACTGATCAGCTGACCAGAAGAGAATAAATGGAATCATGTCACTGATCAGATGACCAGAAGAGAATAAATGGAATCATGTCACTGATCAGATGACCAGAAGAGAATAAACGGAATCATGTCACTGATCAGCTGACCAGAAGAGAATAAATGGAATCCTGCCACTGATCAGATGACCAGAAGAGAATAAACGGAATCATGTCACTGATCAGTTGACCAGAAGAGAATAAATGGAATCATGTCACTGATCAGATGACCAGAAGAGAATAAACGGAATCATGTCACTGATCAGCTGACCAGAAGAGAATAAATGGAATCATGTCACTGATCAGATGACCAGAAGAGAATAAACGGAATCATGTCACTGATCAGCTGACCAGAAGAGAATAAATGGAATCATGTCACTGATCAGATGACCAGAAGAGAATAAACGGAATCCTGTCACTGATCATATGACTAGAAAAGTATAAAATGCGAGTGTCGTGATTACAACGTTCTGGTCATTTGATTAGTGGCATGATTCTATTTCTACTTCTCTGTCCATTTGATTAATGGCATGATTCCACTTATACTCCTCTGGTCATTTAACCAGAGAACCAGAGGCGGAATCATGCCACTGAGCAATCTACTATAATTTAAAATCGTAGCATGGTTTCAGTCACGACACTAGAAACACCTTGGCTGGAATAAAGTACTGACCAAATTGCTACAGCTAGAATTACATCGCTAATACAAGCTCACGACACAGTGAATGACAATAGGTTCGTGCAAATACAGGATTTTTAATTCAAATAATATTTACAATATGTCTGTTCATCGGTGGGTTTATAGATTCACAAAGGTAAAATTTGGGATTCGATTTCTGGTCGTGGATATGATAGAGATAGTGTAATGGTAGTTTTGTGCTGAAAAGCCAACAGTACCAACTACGTAACAGCTTTGTTTAACGCCCAAATGAATAATATTCGATAATGCTCGACAATTCTGCTGTTTTTCATTTAGTACAATATTTTAACAAGGTGTAGTTAGTGTGAAATTCTAAAAGATATCAATATAAAAACAATGAATATTTAAAACTGATCTCATCCCAAAAAGGAAAAAAAAAAGACGGAGGTTTTATATTAATTTACAAATTATGGACAGTGAATACTGAAGAGTCATACTTTTTGTTTTTTGTTTTGGCGTTATCTCTTCGACTGTTTTATTAATTTTGGAGAAGACAGTTTCAGAATAATAATGCACACGCAAATTATTGGCGCTACTGTTCTTCTTGTTTTTTGCAAACTACTCCGATCAGTATAATAGCCATGCCTCGTGGCACGAGCGGATTACTCAAAGTAGCTTTGTTTATACACATGCACGTTAGACTGGCTCTCTGTTCCCATACTTTCGTATTTAGACTTACATCAACAGGTACTGTTTTCCGAAAGCGTCAGTGGAGCTGGACAGAATAGGAAGGTTGAATGTGAGGCAACTATTAAAAAGTAACTTTTGAGTTACTCACGTGACAACCAGTGCCTAGAGGAAGACTTATCGTGTCTAAACACCTGGTACGTTTCAAACAAACTATATTTTAGATTTGGTAGTGTCCTAACTGGCATATCAGTCACGTTACAAACAGTAGTCTGTATCATCTCCTAAGGAAGACGTATTGTGTCTAAACACCTGTTTAACAAACTTTCGTCTAGATCTTTCGATATCTACAATTATTCAACATTTATTAGCTAGCTCTATCAGCTGTGAATCCAGAGCGAAGAATTGCGTTTGAGTTTCGACGAAAACCACAGCTAAACTGAAACAGCTGCTTTATTTTAACCTCATTTTGCATCTATTGTATCATGTGGATACACCTGCAAAGTAATATCCAGAAACAGATGAGGCAGTCCAGTTCTCAGTCTTCACGTCCCATCTTATAATAAAGAAGTTGATAGATTCATATCTTATGGCAATTGCCAAATCATCTTTCATTCATATATATATATACATTTACTTATTTTGTAGCTTTTTGATACGCAGCATGAAACATGAACTTGAAGTGAAGAACATTTATTTATAATATTTGTTATTCTTAATTTTGTTTTTATTTACTCTTCAAAGATAACCATGCGCAAGTATATTCAGTCTGGTAATTACTTCATTGTTTAATTTGCTGTTTTAGTTTTCATTGCTAAAAAAGAATATCATTTCCTTGACAGTTAACGAATAATGTATGCAGGTCACATTTATCCATTTATGTTACACGTGTTGTTGATGAGTTCTAGTTGTGTTTTTATTTCCTTTTTCCCTTCAGGTTGGCTAGTATCTCGTCCATAATGTTTCTCTTGTATTGACACTATTTTAAATTTAATGGCTGTACTCCCTCAGACTGTTGACAAAGACGAAAAATCGCCAAAATAAGGATTTTTTTCCCTGTATGCTTGTGCTTGTTCAGCTTCTTTTCATATTCTGAATCATAACAAAGAGAATTGTTGGTTTGGTTTGATTTTTCTTGATCTGAATAAGTTCGAAGTAAAGCAGCAATTTGAAAAACCTGAAATCTGGCTGCTGTATAAAAGATTACTACCTAGTTGTTGCCCAATTTGGCTACTGTATAAAGGATTACTACCTAGTTGTTGCCAAGTTTGGTTACCGTGTTAGAGCTACTGCCCACTTTTTATCCAGTTTGGCTACTATATAAATGATTACTACCCAGTAGTTACCCAGTTTGGCTGTTATATAAATGATTACTACCCAGTCGTTCTAAAGTTTGGCTACTATATAAATAATTATTACCTAGTTGTTCCACAGTTTGGTCATTGTATAGATGATTACTACCTACTTAGTTTTTGACCAGATTGGCTACGATATAAATGATTACTACCCAGGTGTTACCCAGTTTGGCTACTGTGTAAAGAGTTAGCACTCAGTTGTTGTTCACATGCACTAAATAACTTTTAAAACTGGATAAAGAACTATAGAATTACAGAAAATAGTTTAGTTTGCTCGAGACTCCCACATTATGGAAACTGATTAACTTGAACGGACTTTGGTAATTAAGTGAAGCGAAATGCTTAAAAGCATGGACTTTAAGTATAATGTCAATGAACTGAGCAGCAACCAAGACTAACAGTATTTATCCTATATTTTGTTTCTTGAGGTGAAGAAATGTGTGTTAGAGATGATGTCATATTGATTGTCATGTTGGTAGTAAAATTTAAATTATCAGAGAAATGATGACACATTAGTTGTCCTGGAAATGATAAAATCTGAGCTAACCCAGAAACGATAAAACCTGGTTTATTTATAAATTAGACAAAACAATGACTTCTCTATTGGTTCTGATCACTTTTGTGTTAATATTTATATTAAAGTGAAAAAGATGCCTTAAAAAATCTATCAATTTATTTCTTGTCTCTTTTAAATTCTTGGCATCCTATAAAGGTAAGAAATTCTGAACAATTCTAGATATGGTAAAGTTAAGCTGTGCAGATACAACAGAATATTTTGTCTTCTGTTATTTCTTGAGAATCCGCCTGATCTCTTATTTTAAGGTCGCCTCCTCTGTGGAACCTTAAAATATATGTGAGCTTTTTTTGTGCAACCATACATATCCTTCAACATATACGTATACCTTCTCTGTGCAGCTAGATATATACTTCAAAATATATGTGGGAGATTAACATAATGTTCCATAAGCGATTTCTAAAGTTATCTCGTATAACAGAATAAAAATGGCAAGATACGATAATGAATTATTACCTCAGTAATTAATGGTTCTTTGTTAAACAAGCAATTATAGTAAACTATTTTTCTATGAGGTCTTATCAACAAAACTAAAGAAGCAAAAATTTGTTTGCCTTTACATTTGGAGACATTGAGGGTAAGGTTTGTAAACAAATAAAGAGAGGGGAGAGGTATGCTGGTGACAACTCGTATTTAGCTTCCATTCTGATTGACGAAACAAATACCGATGATATCCTACACATAACTATTTTAAACTCTTTATATATGCTTTCTGTAGTTTTCGTGTAGACTTAAACAACAAATATCGTAATTCTGAAGAGGGAAGACACGTGTATTTTTAATTTCAATTTCTCAATACATATAGATATGTCAGGAATTTATAACAGTTTTCTCATCACAGATAACGAAGTTGTCTTGTAATGAACGTTAACATAAAGCCAGGATCAAATGGAACAAAGTACGATAAAAAATAAGGTATGGTACTTTTGAAGACTAAATGTATCAATTTGAATGTAGTGCTACCTAAAAACTGCTTAATTAACTAAGAGAAAGTGCGTGTATGTGTGTTTTGTTACAGCAAAGCCACATCTGTCTAGCTGCTGTGTCCACCAAGGAAAATTGAACCCCTGATTGTAATGTTGCAAATTTGAAGAGAGGGACATTTTTATGCTGAATCATTAAGAAAGTTTCCATCTAAATTCAACCTCAATGTTTTATGTCAGTGAAGAAAAAGTTCATCACTGTCGTGATTACTAGCCTGAACGATCCTCTAAGTCTAATAATTGATTATTACTAATATATATTTACTTTTGACCATTTAATTGCAATTACTTATTGTATGTGTCGTCCAGCACCTGTGCACCTCTGTAATTATTTACTTTATTATATAATGGATAAGGATATGTTTTACGTATAGCAAAACCACATCGATCTATCTACTGTGCCCACCGAGAGGAATCGAACCCTTGATTTAACCGTTGTATATCCAAAGACTTACTGCTGTCCCAGTGGTAAATATAATGGATAGGATTGGTAATTTCTCAATGTGTTGATTTCAAAGAAACAAAAAAAACTATCAAATATAACTTATAGGGCTATCTTCCACCGTAAGCCACAAATACTTCACAATTATTTGAGCTAATTACGCGGAGAGAAATCGTCACATACAGAATTTTGAAAATCCTAATGTTCATTCCCACGATAAAAGAAGGAATTTTAATTTGGAAAAAAAGGAAGCATTCACTCATGTTCAAAGTTAATTGATGTTACGATATTCTCATATTCGGTATATATTTGTGAGTGTGTGAGCATATATATATATGTACATACATAAGTATGTGTATCCATAATTATTTGTTATTTCAAAAAATTAAAAAAAAAACAGAGGGACGAGTTTTTGGAGAGTGCATCGCATTAATGTCAGATTGTGTTACCAACAGACCAAATTCAACTTAGGCCTACTTTTCAACCACTGGAGTAAAGTCACGTTCCCACAAGGCAATCATACAGAAAACAGTCTTTTGAATGCATTAAATAGTAACAATATTTAAATTATAGTGAACTAGAATTGAAATTTAAACAGATAATGAACCTTAATTTGTTTGTTTTATTCAAAGCTGGATGTGTAATAAAAACTTGCTTTTCACCATAGCAGTGTCAGCCATCTTCATGTACAACAATTAGAACTGAATGTAGTGTCAGCCTTCTTTCTGTACAATAATTAGAACTGAATGTAGTGTCAGCCTTCTATCTGTACAATAATTAAAATTAAATGTAGTGCCAGCCTTATTTCTGTACAATAATTAAAACTAAATGTAGTATCAGTCTTCTTTTTATACAATAATTGAAAGTAAATGTACAAAAGTGACGATATCCATACACCTTTGTGTTAAACAAAAACGGTTTTAAAAACTTTAACAATTTAATAAAAAAATTCATATTCACAGATTTCACGACAAAACATGGCGGCCAGTCCTCCGGCAGCGGACATGTAAATCTTTAGTTTTGTAATTAATACTCCTACTGAAAACCCAACGGCCACAAAATAGTTGTACATTCATAAAGTAATTACCTCACAACTACAGATACGTTAACGATACGCAGAAGCGATGAAATTAAGTGCAAATTATGATGGCAGCAGTCCAAGTCCCAAGTCTGTTAAAAATGCATGCTGAATTATGGAAAGCGTTATTAAAAAATAAAAAAAAGGAATCGCATCTACGTACCTAAATTATAAAATAATGTGCGCAAGCTACTGTTGGCTACAGCCAGATTTTCAGTTTATTGTTTCAAATGATAGATTTAGCGATCTGACAGTTATTTTGTTTTTAAGTAAAGGCTGTTTAATACACAAAGTGAACGTTACTAATTGATTTTTTCTGTAGACAACAACATTTATTAAAAAATAATTAATGTGGTCGCAGTAGGGATCTAACCCAGGATTTTAGCTTTAAAAACAGATTTACTTAAGCCTCTCGGTTTCTCGTTACTAGGCCCGACGTGGCAAGGTGGTTAAGGCACTCGACTCGTAATTTGAGGGTCACGAGTTCGAATCCCCGTCGCACCAAACGCGCTCGCCCTTTCAGCCGTGGAAGCGTTATAATGTTACGGTCAATCCCACTATTGATTTATAAAGGAGTAGCCCAAGAGTTGGCGGTGGGCGGCGATTACTAGCTGTCTTCTCTTTAGTCTTACACTGCTAAGTTAGGGACAGCTAGCGCAGACAACCCTGGAGTAGTTTTGCGCGAAATTCAAAACAAACCAAACCATTCTCATTACCTGCCATTGGTTGCGAATAGCAAGGTTCTTTTTGTTTGCTTGTTTTTGAATTTCGCGCAAAGCTACTCGAGGGCTATCTGCGCTAGCTGTCCCTAACTTAGCAGTGTAAGACTAGAGGGAAGGCAGCTAGTAATCGCCGCCTACCGCCAGCTCTCGGGCTACTCTTTTACCAACGAATAGTTGGATTGACCATTACATTATAACGCTCCCACGGCTGATAAGGTGAGCATGTTTTGTGCGACGGGGATGCGAACCCGCTACACTCAGATTACGATTCGTACTCCTTAACCCACCTGGCCATGCCGGGCCTAGCAACGTTCTATTTGAGTCATTTAACGCTTCATTTAGTGAATTTGAGGTCCAGCCAAAATCTCCTGCGTATCAAATCGATTAATCAATGAAAATTCAGTGAAACTTCTAAGAAACGCTGTATAGATTAAAGTATATGAAATGTTTATAAAAAGTTATTTAAACAACACACAGGGAAGAACAAATGAAGACGATTAAAATATCCAATTAGGTTAGTTGTTTTAGAGCAAATATTGTGTATGTATGAAGATGAACTTTCAGAAGGTTTTATTACACTACTTAGTGCCCCCACTAGCAGAACGAGTATTAATACATTTTGTCCCTCTCGACTTCTTGTAGTTTCTAAATCTCTTTTACAGTCTAACAATATAGTACTATAGTTAATAGCAACCTTATTCTGGCTAGTTCGAATTAATTTGTAAAGAATGTGTATCAGAACATACTGCAAATGATGTTTGAATTCAAATATGTATGCGTGTGCATGTATGTAAATATGTAGACGTATTTGTTTGTGTGCACTTATACATATAAATATATGTATACATACTTAGTTAGTTAATATTTAAATGATTCACAAATTTTAATAAACTCGCATAATTTATGTTGTTATAAACGTTCATTTGTCTAGTTTCTGGTGAGAAGAAACATGCTTATTGTCTTACTTTTTCTTCTCCGCCTACTCTCTTGTCTTTTACACTCTCGTACACGGTGACTAACGAAATTCTTAAACAGACCCGTCAATTCCCGCTGAGGCCAGATGAGATCTAGTGGTTAGCGTGATGGGCTGTGGAGCTGATGTTTCGTGGTTCGCGTTCCTTTACCGCAAATAAACAACAATAAAAAACAGTCACGCTGCCCTAGTTAAAGACATGGGCGAGTTATCGGAGTGACGATAAAATCCCGCTATTAGATCTGAGCAGAGAGGTCGAAACGTTGGTGAGTGCACGTTGCCCATTACCTGCAATTCCTCTAGTCTGTGACTTTAAAATCGCGAATGGCTATTGGAGTTAGTCCTAGTGTAACTCTCCGCAAAATCCAACAGGAAAAAACACTTTCCGTTGAAGCTAAGGAACATTCAGTAGATCGTGTATCTCCACTACGAAAAGCAAAGCATATTCGGCCTGAAAAAAATTCGAAAAACTGTTTGTATGCCCGTCATTATAAACAAACACGTATCATCTTTGGCAGGACACTGAGGAATAATACTGCACATATGTCCACCAAATTTCATCAAAATCCAATAATGTTTGATTGAGTTGTAGAGCATAAAATAGTGTGAAAAATTAATTCCCATATTACGAAATATGGATTTTTTTTCGTAATCTTGCTGTGGCTTTGACCCTCTAAAGATTAAGTTCTAAGCTGGGCATAGTCCAAAGGTATATCAGCTTTGATCCAAATCCATTCAGCCATTTTCAAGAAATGTTGCTGACAAACCCATAAACAAACGTATACATACACACAAACAAACAGAAGCACATACGTACACACACAAACAAACAGAAGTATATACGTACACACACAAACAGAGGTGAAAATATAACCTCCGTCCATTTTTGGTGGTGGAAACAATAATTAGTACATACTTGTTCTAAAAGTGCGATTTTTTGTTTAATTTTTACTCTTCCAGTGATTTAGCAGCAAGTGTTCAAGTTTACGACTCTAAAAATAGGGTTTCAATACCTATGGTGGACAAAGCTCAGATAGCTCATTGTATAGCATTGCGTTTGATAATAACCAAAACACTTTTATATTGGTGAGAACGTATTTATTAAAAACAAATTTAAATAAATGTGTTCATTTATTTTTTATTACTAACATCCACTGTTACTTGAATCATCGGGATGTATCGAGAATACACACTTTTTACCTACTCTGATATCTTTCATTATTTTATCGATGTATAATGAAATAAGAAATGATATAATCTATGCATTGAGTGCAAGAACCACAAAAAAATCATGGTATACATTAATATCTAGAAAATGCAATATTGTAGGAGTAACAAACAAACTTAAGTAAATGTTGCAATATGCATACTTAAGCCTTGAAAAAAATTATATTCTTGAAGTAATTGAACTTTAATGGTCGCCATACTTGGTACATGGAAAATCATTCACACGTTGTGAATTATTAGGATTTGAGATCATCATTCTGGGTTTATGGATGACTCTTTGCATGTCCTGAATTCTCAGGACTATTGTAGTAACGAGTCGGGCACAAAGACGTGTCTTGCTATCTCTTCAATTAATTGATATCTAGGGTAATCAAATTAGATCTAGAAATCTTTTCACATTTTGTAAGTTATTTAGATTTTAAAATCTCAGTTTAAACTGATGGACAATCTCTTAGTACATATCCTGAATTTATCGAAATTTGAGGTTCAAAAGCGCTGCGTAAAGATGGTTCGTTGCATGATTTCTATTATTGATTAATGTTCAGTGTAACCAACTTAGAATGTGTCCTGGAATTTTTGGAGTCAACAATCTTGGCAGTGATAAGCTCTTTAAAGGTTTGAACTAATCGGAATTTGGGATCAGAAAGGTCAAACGTTAAGATCAAAATGTTTTCAAAATGTTGATAGTCTTTTCTTCTCTAGTTACAGAAGTTTGATTTAAAATTTTATAACGTAGAAGTTTACATAATTTATTGATTAAAAAAAAAAAAGAGTACATCGTTTTGTGATATATTTTCCCAAATTTCTTTGGAATATATTAAATGTAAATAAAAATTTATCTTGGCCCAAACTTGAGTCAAAAAAACTGATGTCTTTGTGCGCACCGTCACTGTTTGTTTTGAATTTTTGAGTAAAGCTACACGAGGGCTATCTACGTTAGCCGTCACTAATTTAACAGTGTAGGACTAGAGGAAAAACAGACGGCCATCACCATCTAGTGCCAACTTTTGGGATACTATTTTATTAACGAATAGTGGGATTGACCGATATTATAACGCCCTGACGAAAGAAAGGACGAGCATGTTTAGTGCGACCAGAGTTCTCATCCGCGACCGTCAGATTACGAGTCGAGTGTCCTAACCACTTGACCATGCTAGGTCAGCCGTCATTAAACCAAACGAGTAATAATGTTTCGTCATATCATGCCAGAAGGTTAAACATGTTGCGTAAACCGAGAAGTTAATCATTTCATATGGATAAACGCACTTTATATTGTAAATCATAAGCGCTGTCCTTTCGTGTTTTGTTGTTGTTGCACTGATGTCATGAGAGCATGGATATTACATTACCATGTGCTACTTCCTCCTCCAGCTGGTCTGAATCAAGTCAGACTAATCAACAAATCACACCCTAGTTTTAGAGCAGATTATTACCCAAAGGGACTTGGTAGAGCAACTGAACTTGTCATTGGGAGACACTTTTGTAGTAACTGTGCCGCAAAACATGAACTTAATGTACTTGTTATTTTAAAAAGAAACTGTTCATTGAACGAAATTTATATATATGCATATATTCATGTGTATGAATATTTTTGAATGAGTGTATCCACAATGTTTTACTATTTCATAAAATTGGTCAATACAATGAAAAGGCGAGTTTTTGGTGAGGGCATCAGATTAATGTTAGACCGGATTACCAAGAGGCTTAACTTCTTTTAGACCAACTTTTCACCCACCAGAATGTGGGATTGTGAGAAAGTATATGTTCTTCTGATTTCTCTAGGGAGTGATTTTTATTTACACAGGACGAAAACCACTGCATTCATTATTTTATTTTATTATGCAGATAATCACATGGAATGTTATTCCGTCTGTTAGAATTTCATTGCAAATTAACGTAGGTTTGATTTGTTTTGTTTTGAAATTCGCGCAAAGACAACGCGAGGGCTATCTGCGCTAGCCGTCCCTAATTCAGTAGTGTAAAGCTAGAGGGAAGACAGCTAGTCTTTATCACCTACCACCAACTCTTGGGCTACTCTTTTACCAATGAATGGTGGGATTGACCGTAACATTATAACGCCCCTACGGCTGAAAGGACGAGCAAGTTTTGTGTGAAGGGGATTACGAGTCGAGCGCATTAACCATCTGGTCATGACGGGCCCTATTAACGTATGTGAAGTGAAAAATATAACCTCCCCTTTCAGTTGTACTCCGTCTCCTGTGACCAACAAGACTTCATTTGTTTTTGTTATAGAACCCCGAACGTTAAAACGTATTATTTGCTTTCACTCGTGTATTTTTAAAAGAACTTCATCTCTTGAGACACTCTACGTTTTTGTAAATTTCCTTAACAAATGTTATGTTAGTACGAGAATTCTATTCGTTGTGTAAACGGTGTTATGACATTCTACCAACATAAAAAAGTAAGTGTTTATCTGAAACAGTTACTCATTTTAAGTTGTATCCTTGTTCCCAATGGCTACAAAAAATAGAGCGATTGAAAACACACACATACACACTTTTTCTTCTACGGCCAACACTGCTTTCAGAGGATAGAAGAGAGATAAAGCGTAGCCAGCTTACTGTCTTTTTTCTAAAGTACGTTTCTGTTACTCGAAACGAATAAAAGCTGGTGCAAAAGTAGTTAAAGGGACAACACAGGAAGCAGTAACATGAGATATTTGATATGATACTCGATTCTGTTTTGCTTTGAAAATTCCTATTTAATTGTTTGTGATTAGTTATGTTGATATTATTCATGTATCTGACAGAATAAAAAAGATTCTGAAAACGAGGATATGAACAACGTTATTAGTCAGTTCTAAGACTTTAAGCTGTTGCCACTTTTCGTTAGGTCTGTGTCACTAGCTGTGTGTAACTGCGTCATGTGTAGTTGCTCTGTGTGTCACTGCAATGAACATCACAGTTGACAACGTGTCTTTAACACATATCTGTGGCAATTGTTACAATATTTTTTCTCTCTTTAAAACCATTTCATGACAGTGAGTACTAGGTGGCGCTGTGATTGTAGATATAGTTGATATAAATTGGTTCCACCTCATTTAGAACTGACACATCCGTCATCTTAGCGCTTCATCTGGCGGTAACCAGTCAGTACCATATGGTGCTCTGATTTTTGTTTTTGTTGCTCTGTAACAATGTACGTCACCCGTCAGCCTGATAAGTACCAGTTACGTTCTTTAGTACAATCTATATTTAGACACAAGAATATATCATTGCTTCTAATTAACACTGTAACATCAGGGAATAGTAAGAGTATTTGGTGAGTATCAGTGCTCAGAAGGGGACCCTATCGTTCACACACTTGTAGTCTGACAAGTGTATACATAGTGTTGTTGACAAGAGGCAGTCCAAGATTAAATAATCAGACAGGCGATCAGGCAGTTAGGAGGGAGAAAAACGTCCATACATTTTTGATTCCATATTACCAAAGAATCAATCATGACGAAATCTGGAACTACAGCTGCTCACGGACGAGAGACAGTAAATATTAATTAAGCTTGTACCCTTTCCTACCCCGTCCTTGATGTACGGAAATGATAGATCATATTTTTGTGGATATCTATCAGGTCCAGATGAAAACCTCGGACGTCTCTTCCTACTTGATTTGAAAAATTGCCCGACTCATGATAGCGATCGAAATTTTCCATTACCCTCGCTTCCGATTTATGAAGCAATTTCCTTGCCTCATTAAGCCTTATAAATCTCCTTCCAAGTTGCAAGACGCATATAGAAATTGGTTCAACTAAGTAAAAAGATTTGGTTATTAGGACTCATCATCTTTGATACACTCTGCTTCGATGTGCCGCATGGTCTCTAAGGTTAAAAAAAGACTAAATAATGAGAGTTATGTTTTTTTAGGTAGTTATATATGGAATATAAAATTATATACATGTCTTTCACGTACCAGGATGTTCTGTAGGTTTTGCTCAAAGCTTGCAGGTACATATGGTGACGTAAGGCCTGAAATAACCAATAATATATTTCAACATGAAATGCAATTATTATATAATGATTATAACAGGAGAACTAAAAACATGTTAGAAAATTTGTACGTTTAAGAAAACTAATTTTAAGTATATTTTCCCACGCTGAATTAGGGTTCAAAAAGTACGTCCTCAAGACATGAAACTCATTCTGTATTATGTTCTCACCCAGCAGGTGAATTTGTTACCATAAAAAAACAATAACATGTAAAAACTTGTATGAACAGTAAATATATTCAAGCCAACTTCTGTTGTTTATGTACATAGAGATTAAAAATTTTAATTAATTACGTGAGAATTGTTTACATGTCATTTATTTACGTGAAACGTTTCTCTGATACAAGATATTTTATTTATTTATTTTGTACGTACGTGTGCATTTATTATCATGCCCATAAAGTTTGGTAATTAGAATAAGGATGGATTATGGTCTGATACAACGTTATCTATGGTCTGATTTCTCACCATGGTGGACAATATTATCTGTGGTCAGGTTTATCATGCGGAACGACACGTATTATATTTACAGTACTGTTTATTATAGAAGATGCTAAATGCTATCCACGTATAAAGTGTTCATCATACTGATAAAAAATGAATTTCTCATGTAACTTCATTATTAAATACCTTGAACTAATAGTTGTATAATAAAACATGAAAAAAGTGTGATAGTTGTTTTTTATGTTAATTTCTTTACGTCTACAATCAGTTCAAATATTTTTTTTCACAAAATCTTGAAGCTATCAAACTATATAGACAAGAAATAGTACTTTCTTCATACTTTGACTGAACTTATACTTAGTACAGTTCACTATCCAATTAAATCTTAATGTGTTATTACATTATATTTTAGATATTTTCCATTTAAAAGTTTTTATGGAGACGCTATTATCAAGTATGATGCAATTTCACGTTTTAAGTTTTCGGGCTTTGCAAAAGCCTGGTTGTTAGGGCTCTTGACCTCCCAATCTGAGAGTCGTGTTCGAATTCCTTCACCTAACATGCTTGCTCTTTTAACAAGATTCCCATTGTGTTTATCTACTATCTAGCGAAATCACAACCAAGGGAACGAGCTTGGAAAAATTAACCGAGGTGGTTAAGGCACTCGACTCATAATCTGAGAATCGCGGGTTCGAATTCCCTTCGCACCAAACATGCTCGCCCTTTCAGCCGTAGGGACGTTATAATGTGACGATCAATCCCACTATTCGTTGGTAAAAGAGTAGCCCAAGAGTTGGCGGTGGGTGGTGATGACTAGCTGTTTAGACTGTTAAATTAAGAATGGCTAGCGCAAATAGCTCTAATGTAGCTTTATGGAAAATTCAAAACAAACTTTTAACTGTGAGGACTTTATTGTGGGCCATTCAATCCCATTATTCGTTAGTAAAAGAGTAACTCTAACTTTAGCGTGGATGATGGTGACTAGCTGCCTTCCCTGTTGTTTATCAGTGCTAAGTTAGATACGGCTAGTGTGGATACCTGTCGTTAGCTTTGTACAGAAAGTTAACCAAATCTTGGTTCCTAATTCAAGTGCCCTCTTTATTTTTATCCTTGCATAGTGAGTAGAGACCATTAACATCTAGCTTTTTCATCAAGTTAAATGGTACATATGAGTACAATACTGATACAACATAATATGAAAGGCATAGGATCACATGACCAGTTTACTCCCAACATATAGCGATTTCAAGAAGGTAATCTTTAATTTCGTACCACGTGTCATCTCGTTGTAAGTGTTTTGTATGCTTCAATGCCTGAAGACAGAATGACTTCCAGTGCATTTCCTCCACCTGCCTTAAAATTATAGGTCTTGGGTGTTTGCGCTAAATTTGTTTCCTGCCACTAAAGGTGGCTACAAATCTGTCTTGACAGACGGCACGAGCCTTCCTGTTCACCTCCTGTAGCAAATATAAACAAAATGTGATTTTTTTAAGGGCAATTTATTGCTTTACCGAGTCTGCTTCCGGTGAGAGAATGTAGAATTGTTGAAACTTCAATTAAACAAGAAAGTCATTTTTTTAAATCGTGCGACCTGTGCTTTAGATATTGTATCATTAGTATTACGCACAGTGAAGGAGCGAAGCTGTGCTTTAAATATTGTATCGTTAGTATTAAAGTGAAGAAGCGAAGCTGTGCTTTAGATATTGTAACATTAGTATTAAAGTGTAACAAACGAAGCTGTGCTTTAGATATTGTAATATTAGTATCGAAGTGAAGGAGCGACACTGTGCTTTAGATATTGTATCATTAGTAATAAAGTGTAAGGAGTGAAGCTGTGCTTTAAATATTGTAACATTAGTATTAAAGTGTAAGGAGTGAAGCTGTGCTTTAGACTATCGTATTTACAATATATTGCTTCTTTGTTTGCTTTGAAATTCGCGCAGAAGGAAAGGCAGCCAGTCATCCCCACCCACCGCAAAATCTTGGGCTACTCTTTTACCAACGAACTGTGAGTGGGATTGGTTGTAAATAATAACACCCCCACGGCTGAAAGAGCGAGCATGTTTGGTGTGACAAGGATTTGAACCAGTGATCCTTATAATACAAGACGATCGTCCTAATCACCTGGCCATGCCGGGTTCAGGGGAACTACTTGCACGTTAATGTCATTACTTAAAGAACGTAGATCTTGTTTTCAAACCGTTTATACAAATTTAAGATATTTTTCAAATAAAGAAAAATGCTATATTTTAGTTACTTTAAATGTTGTTACTACTTTTACATTTGTAATGCTTGAAATAATTTTACATTAGCAAATGGTTTTTATTTACAAGTTCCTATATTTGTTATCAAAGCTCCTTTTTATAGTTCTATTTATCCAGATGAAACTATGTTACATTGGAAGACCTTAAGCCGTCCTGTGGATGTGCATATGTAAAAGTATTACTTTACTTCCTTAATGAAATGTAAACGTATTTTGATAATAATGTTTTGAAGGTAGAAAATTATGCTTTATATCATTCTATTTCAGTATGGAGAGAGCATTTCTTTCATATAGAGTGCTTATAGTTACATTGTGAGAATGAGTTGCATACGTTAGTGGAGTGACGCGTCACTGTGACCACGAAAATTTGCACCAATAGTAGCATGTCTAACGCCTATGAATTTATTTACTTTACTACAGATTAACGACCTGTCAACAGTGCATTGCAGTTACAGGTGGGTCTATGGCTCGAGAAAAGCTACAGCTATTTCCAAGAAACGATGTCCACATAGTGGTTAATTTTTTAAACAAAGCAGGCTCAAAAGGCACATCATTTTGAAGAAGAAAATCTTATGTTTTATCCATGGAAACATAATGACTGGTAAGACACAACATATGAAACAGCATCGGGTATTAAACCACACTCCAAGCCATTTTTGAGTAACGTTGCCATTTAAACGTGAAATATATGGTTACGAAAAAGAACCTTTTGACCTAAAAACTCATTGCAATGAAGCTGGTCATAACTCCTAGTACCCTTGAGAATATAATAATTAAGGATTTGGATTTATAGAATATTTACAATTCAAAGCCTCACAGATTTTCAACTGCATTTTGAAATTAATGATTGATTTCATGAAAAAAGAAAAAAGAAATTGTACTTGTAGCAACCACATATTTATGATGTCTTCTGATGTAGCTCCAATACATTTTTGCGTATTTAAATTTTTGAATTCGGTCTTGGAAGCCGAGGTCTTTACTGAGAATGGACTATCTGTACAAAGTTCGCGAAGAAATGATCTATACTTGACCTTACTCAATAATAAAACAAACTCACAACAAAA
Source organism: Tachypleus tridentatus (assembly GCF_004210375.1). Lineage (NCBI taxonomy): Eukaryota > Metazoa > Arthropoda > Merostomata > Xiphosura > Limulidae > Tachypleus > Tachypleus tridentatus. Next base: position 217,124,031 of record NC_134837.1, read on the forward strand.
ATGTAAAGCATCTAAGGAGAAATTTTTTATTACATCTACATTAGAATACTCTGTGTATTGTGAGTAAAAAGTAGCATTGCTCACAATAGTATTACAATTCACATCTCGACTACAGCTTTCCAGGATATTATGTCATTCATGTGTTAATTGATCAAAACGCACTGAAACGGAAAAATAAAACCAGAGTCCAGGTTTGAACACATCCTGTTCAATAACATTGTAACTTAATTCAGGAAAACCTGTTCCAAAAACATATGAAAAGTATGTGATTAAAACACGTTGATATATCATTTTTATATTGGTTTAATTTATAAATATTTAGGTGTCCCGACTCTGCTCCTTTAACTTAGACTCTCCAAACAGAGCATGATTTTAAAATCAAGCCCGATTTCAACTTGATAAAATGTAATCATACCTTTATTTGAAGTCTGGATGACATAAGGTGCCATGACTCTGATACAGGGTTAAATAAAGTATATGAATCACGTTATGCTACTCAAAAAATACATCAGTAAATTATGTTCCCTGGCGTCTACGCATTAAAGAGTCCAAAATTTGAGACATGATGTTATGGAAAACATTCAATACTTTCAACTGTGAGTCCTTGAAAAAAGAAGTAATTAATTCCAGTATTCAGTCCAAATAGTCTGAATAAGTGTTTCTGACGGAAGGTGTAACTGACTATCTGTCTATTTTCCTAGTCAGTAACTCATAACTAGGAACAACAAATTATACATGAATCCAAGGGAGTCTCTAATCTAGTTATTTATCTTACCTTGCGGCTCAGGTTGGAATTTTCCAGTCCAATCCCACTGATCGTACATATTTATGTTTAACTTATCGAACATGTGAATATACACTCAGAAAAACACCCTTTTACAAAGATCAATACACAAAACATACAATAGTGAGGACTTATTTTGCTTGTATATTTAGAGGGTTGAATATATCATATTATCATCATTTTTGAAAATGTAAATCAGCAATTTATGGAACAAAAGGAGTCAATCTAAAAATTCGTTGGAAAGGAATGTATAATAACTACAATTTGACATTCTTTAACGTCAAGTAAATATGTGATACCACCGAAAAATTGCTGTTTTTGAGAATGGTGTGTGACATCTCTTTCCCATGCAAATTGCTCATGAATTTAGATTACAAAGTTGTTTTAAGACCAATAATTTAGAACTACTAACACTGGAATATATATGCTCTGTACTTAATGGCATTGCAAAATGAAAGAATACTCAACAAATTGTGATGTAGGAACTTTCAAAAAATGACCTCTAATAAGTCGTACCCTAGCTATGGTAAGCAAAGTCTAGCTCCTTATAACAGTTAAGAATAGAGGAACAAAAAGATCAGTGATAAAAGCCGTCCATGTGGATCAGACCACTGCATACAACACAATCGAGAAGGACTTTCAACTGGAAATGAATTGAACTAGGTATAAGTTCACCAAGATAAGCCTTCATTCGTACCTCTGTTTCAACTGTCATTTATCTGAAGACACAGAAGGTGCAACTTTTAGTATTAGACAGTCCAATGTAAAGAAATGATACACAATACAATGTACAGTCTATAAACGTACAACGCTAAAATCAGGGGTTCGATTCCCCCTCCTTGGGCTCAGCAGATAGTCCGATGTCGCTTTGCTATAAGGAAACACACACACACCAATAAACACAATGTTTTGCTATAGGTGTTTAACGAACTTTGCTTGCCACTTGACTTTTGTGGCTAGTAGTATGATGAACTGGGGTGTCCAAATATGAGACGTGATCTACTTCAGATAGAATCAACTTGTTTTCATGCCGAAGGCTCACGTGAAGACCAAAGCCACTCTTTTAACTTAAAGTGAAGTTATTTTACCATTTTCTCAAATATCTCCTTTGATACAGCTGTTTTACTAATATGCTAATGCATAAATTCATACATCATATTTGCATGTACTTTAAGTCCAAATATTAGTATATGTGATAAACGGTTAGTTGACTGTTTTGAAATGTAATACCATGATAATATGTAGCAAGCATATATTCTTCTTACCATTTCAATCAAGATTCACAAATACTTCATACTCTGTATGAATAATTGAATCAGTCAAACATTCACACTAAGGATATGTTTCAATGCACGTAATGGTTTTGGGTACTACCTCATGAATTCCTGTTGAATTCTGCTTATTAACCCGTACAGGTTTATATGGATTTCACATAGTGTCAGTAGTTACACTTTTCAACTAACAGTTTCAAAAACAGTTTTATAGATATGTCTAACAGAGGATATTAGATTGAGTTCATTTGATAAAATAATTCATAATGATTAACACACACACATACACACTACTGTCAACAGTCTCTGTAAGAGGAACATCTATATTCAGGACTACGTTCTACAGTAACAAACTTAAGACATTCTTCTTGAGTTTCGGCTAGTTTTGTTTTGATCAGCACAGCTAAAAAACTACTTTTGCAAAATGGCTTATAAAGCATAAGACGTATTGTGTCCTCTAGTGTTTGTATTTGGTAAAGTTCAAATTATTTTCTGTTTTAGAGACACATAACATCTACATGCTAGTGATAAAGCACATCATACTATATTTTCAGATAGTTCAAATCTATATTTTATTCATCTACTTGAGAAAGTCACACACACATCCCTTTTACACCATAAACAGTGTTCAAACCACATCTGGATCTTTTAGCTGTTCTTTCCAAAACTCTTGCTAGGCTATAGATGGATTTCTTTCACTAGTGAAATAATCACTACTTACCTATGTGGTTCTTTGACATTGCAGATGCACAATGTCCTTGATCAGGGCACTTACCAAATGAAAGCTATCCCATCATTTGATCAAACCAATTTATCTCGCTACTGTACTGCTGCTCCAGATGATTCTGTATTACAAATTTCTACTTTCACTGTGTTGTAATCATCATACACTCCAGGCTTTTGAAGCTCAAACGGATCATTTCAGTGACACCTGGTTCACTCTAATAGTAGACTTCCTAATGCAAAAAAAATGAGAAGTCTTTGACAAATGCCATTCTGCAAGTGGTTATTTCTTTGCCAACAGTAGCAGTAATTTGGAACTGACAACTGGCTTGTATGATAACTCACTCTGCATTTTCTGTATATTTGAAAACACTATTCTTTTTTACTGTGACTGGAGAAATGAACAATTTTATTTGTGATAAGCCAATACATGAGCTCTAACCAAAGTACGTTTTAGTGACTGAGATGTTTGGCTGTGGTCTTAAGTTCATCTAAAGCACAGGTTAGATTTCAGTATAGCTATTTGAAGAAGTTGTTTATAATAAACACATAGGAGGGTTTCAGGCATTATTTTTGGTAACATAAATGAGATCTTCCTCATTGCAAGATTTGTAGTGTTATGAGTTTCATCACCAATTTGTAAAATACAAGTATATGAACAAAAGAAAAAAAAACAGTCTTATGTTGAATTGCATCCTCCTGTTCCAAATGCCGGTAGCCAGACGCCAAGTCTAGTGTGTTGAGCCACAGACCTCTTTTGAACACGTCCGAACGTTCGTTTATGCTCAACAATTTGAAAGCATTGACAAACATTAGTACAGCAGTCCACCTAAAGTATTTTGTGTCATCTCTTTCATTCTCACAATTCTTCTTGCATTTACTGACACTAGTATTACTTTATGTTCTTTCAGTAACCAGTCTATTTCAGTTATAGTATTGTTAATGGTAGTTGAAGGAAACATGTATAGCGGTTGTTTTATCAGACATGTGTCATCTCTATCTATATGGTGAGAGATAACTGCTTCACTTTATATTGACCTACAAACATGTTGACACATCCTCTAAGTTCTTGTTACTGTTTTTCTTTAGGACGGTCAGCATAACCTTTAATCTTCATCCTGTTTGTTTTTACTCAAACATAGAATCTTTAAAACAACAGCAATTGCACAAATAGCTTAATTAATTTCTGCTTCACTCTCAGTACCAGATACGTACTTAGAGTGATATTAAAACCACTCTGGTAATCACCATAGCTACTTAAATATACCTTTCAGAGCTCCTACTTATGAGAATTAGAATACACTGTTTCACCAGTTAGATGTCTGCACTATTAACAATATTTTCGAGCATAATTCTAAACATATCTCCCGAGATATATGTAACTACTAGAAAATATAAAACAATTTGTGTAATATATGTATAGTAATAAGAAATAGCATTAAAATGTATTCCATGTATTAAACAGCCTAATCAATATTGTTAATAAAAGTAACAATAAAAAACAGTACAATGTATTTTATTTAGGGAACTTAAAAACACTGGGTGTTGACTTGAATTACTTTCATAGAATCATCGTTGTAGTTGGAAGCTGAATAGTCTTTGCCATAGTTGAATTCGAAGAGATAGCTGCCTGACCAATTATAGCCTGTTTCTTGATGGATAACAGTTTCGTGTAGGGGTTCCATCATCATAACACGTGAAGAGAATGCCTGATACTGAGTTCACTGTGCACCACAAATTAACGCTTGCACATTTGAAGATACAGCGACTTTTTCTATAAACGTTTGCAGTTTGTTTCTGAGTTCTGACTGATTGGCATCTGATGGCTAAATGACAGTAATGTTAATCACAGTGATGGCAATTTCTGTTTTACAACATTTATAATGTGAATATTTAGGTTCGTCGTTGGTTTCCCAATTATAATATCTGGGGTACCATTATCACCAGTGGCATCAACTTTTTTCAGTAACTAGTAAGATTATTTCCTGGTCAGGATAAGAGTGGTACATATGGTAGAGAGCATGTACGGGCTGTTCTGCTTAATCTCTAGCCTCCAGTCGACCTCTGGTTTTACCCTGCTTTTCCTTTTTGGAGAGTTCACCCAGATATAACTGGAATTTTCTTCAGTCTCTTTATAAGGTTTATGCTACCCAGGGTGATAGAATGATAGCTCCAATTAGTAGGCATCATCCTTAAAACCTGACTTAACCATATAATACTCCAATTAGCCAAGGGCTCTCAAAATCCTGAGTAAAACTTCATTTTCACTCTCAGGTGGCTATATATTACATTACCTAAGTGGCAAACAGTTTTTAGCTTCATCTGCATGCTAAAGATGAACTCAGAACAGAGAACCTGGATGTCACGTTGAAAGGATCCGTGCCGAGGCTTAATGGCTGGGTTGAAAATTCCTTCATTGTACTTGAGATATGAATTAAAAACTGGTTTGATCCTGTTTTGAACCTCCTAATCACAGCCACACTCCAACAGCCCTCTTTAGCTGTCTACTACAAGTTTTAAATTGTCTCAGACATTACATTTTGGTCTAAACGCTACCATTACTTGCATTATACAGGAGAACAAAAAAGCAAACCAGATGTTAATCCACACAAAAGTAATCTTTATATAGGGCTTTGTTAAAGAGAACTCGATTCTAGAACATTTACGGACTCTTGGAAGTCCAGAGCTATATTTTCATCCTTTGATATATAAATCGAACTAGGATTTTAATGATAGATTCATCACTTTTTAATGAAATGCTGCGGCTTCACAACACGTTACTAATTTCTCCCAATTTTGTTTTTCTTCTTTATTTCAATTCAACCAATTAGTTCATATGTTTAGATTCATATGGGACCAAAGGCAGTTAGTTCAGACGATACTATCAAGTGATTGTTGGTATTGTATGATTGTTAGCATGCACTCATTACTGTGAAAGTAAATAAATATACATTTTCCCAGTACAAATAGTAGTGAAGTTAGATTAGGCACACCTGGCTCCTAAATATAAAAAAAAAATAAAAAAATTTCAAGGCCTATCTTAAAAAATAGATAAATTATTAACTCTTTAGAATAGAAATGTATATTCATTCTAACTGGATCAGTAACGAGACAGTTGTTTCACAGAAACACAATACTTTTATTTAACAATATGGCGCATGAGCAACAAAAATATGGCACGTGGCATAATAATGAGCAAACCTCGTTCTTTCCATTTGCAGTCAGCTATTCTACGGTATAAAAAAACAAAAGATATGTTTGAAATGTTCAAAACAATATCACAGTTTTAAGCTTCACATCACCCACACCTTCATTCAAGTGCATTTAAAAAGAAAGCTTTGGTTTGGTTAGTTTTGAATTTCGCGCAAATACTACTCGAGAGCAATCTGCGCTATCCGTCCCTAATTTAGCAGTGTAAGACTAGAGGGAAGGAGGCTAGTCATCACCACCCACCGCCAACTCTTGGACTACTCCTTTATAAACCAATAGTGCGAGCATGTTTGGTGCGACGGGAATTCCAACCCCTGACCCTCAGCTTACGAGCCAAGCCTAAAAGAAAAATAAAGGAAAACTAGAGTTTTCTAGTTTTTTTAGTTACAAACTCCTTCCACCTCACCAAGACCTATATAAAGAATTAAACAACACGTTGGGCAAGTGTGAACAAAGGATAATGCATAGCGCGTAAAAGTGTGTAGCTCACCTTAGTGACAAGATGCACACAGTTGAAGGTTGGACACTATTTGCTAAATCGTTAAAATGTGTATGGACTGTATGAAGTACTCGTTCTCTGATTAGTGATTGGTTAACTTAGGACACGAAAAATTGCTTCTTTTTTATGTAATGGCAAAAAACGCCCATAAACCCCCAAAACATAAAATGTGGAAAAGCATATTGGTTTGTATCTCCGCATGGATCAAACAAACTTTCATGTCAGATTTAGTAAAGATCCGTCAAAAGGGGTGAAAATGCTCATAAAAACCGCAAAACTGAAAATTCGCAAGTATTTTCTCATGGATTCAAAGAATCACTATATCATATTTGGTGAAGATCCATTTACAGTGCCCCCCCCCCCAGTAGCATAGCAGTATGACTGCCGGCTTACACTCTATAAATCATGTTTCGATATCCGTGGTGGGCAAAACACAGAGAGCACATTGTGTAGTTTTATGCTTAATTTCAAACAAACAAACCATTTACAGTGGACGAAAAAATACCAGAAATACACACACTCTCAGTTCCACTACTGTATATACTGAATTGCACTAGAAATACACTCTTAATTTCACTACTGTATATAGTGAATTATAATAAAAATACATTTTCAGTTTCACTAAGGTATGTACTGAATTATACTAGAAATACACTTTCAGTTTCACTGCGGTGGTCCGGCATGACGAAGTGGTAATCCGTGGGTCTTGGGTTCAAATCCCCATCACACCAAACATGCTCGCTCTTTCAGCCATGAGGGAATTATAATATGACAGTCAATCACACTATCCGTTGGTAAACGAATAGTCCAAGAGTTGTTGATGACTAACTGCCTTTCTTCTAGTTTACATTGCTAAATTAGAAACTGCTCGCGCAGGTAGCCCTCGTGTAGCTTTACGCGAAATTCAAACCAAATCTACTACGGTATGTACTGCATTGTATTAGAAATAGATTTTTAGCTGAACTTGAATGAACTTAAAGCGTTTTACTCGAAATAAACTTCCAGTTTTACTTGATAGTAAGAACAGAGTTTTACTACAGATAGTCTCAGTTTCATTGTGTACAGAATATTCAGTGGACCAGTTCAAAGCTGCTACACGCTTTTGAAACAGCATTTTAGTTAACTTTACACGGTACATTGTCATATTTATTAGTGCTACTTTTCGGAAAAGTGTGAAATGTCCTCCTGGCGGATAATTTTAGTACTCCGGAAGATATCGGTTGGGTTCGCTGTCGGTATTGTTAGGTATACTTCAGGTTTTGGGCGTTTTCGATTAATAATTATATGTTCTCGCTAAGCAAAAACTTTCCACCACTCTGTAACTTATCGAGGCATGTCCTAACACATGTCTTTTCCGTTTCTTTGCTATGTTTTACGCTCAGGTACAAAATATGACAAGGGTTATGCCTGGTCAACAGGATGTCGTAATGTGAACTGCTTAACGTTTTTACATCAACAAACACGTTCCTAACCACTTGCAGCCAAGTGCTTCATGCATACAGTAGCTTTTTAATAACCTGACATAAAGCAAAGGAAATGTTACAGATGAAAAAGCGTGAATATTCTTTCTCATTTTTTTTTGTTCGTTTCTTTTATATTTTTTCGCGGTTTTCTCCCGCAGTGACGAGTTGCCTGAAAACTGACCTCAATAATGAGGCGGATAATGCGTAAAATTACTGGGCTGACTTTGGGGGATTTGATCCGTGAACCCCATTTTGAAAATTATTTACGACACCAAGAAGAAGACAATTTAAAAATGAATATATTAGAGTAAATTAAAAAATGAAAATAAAAGAGAAGTTAGTCAACGCTTCGATAACCTTTATAATGAATATACTAATAAGAATGATGTCTTTGGCCAACCAAGTTACAGGAAACGGCAGCGATTACGCGGCACCTTGGGGAGTTAGTAAGACAAATAGGGTGTATTATCCAACCGCAAAGTAAATGTCTTTTTTTCATGAAAGATTTCCGTTTGCGTATATTAATTAGCCTATGCCGGGTTTTCCGGTTTTCTGAATCCTACTCTTTTTATAGCTTGAAACAAAACAAAAAAAACGCGGAAAGTTTCTGTTGATCATCAAACGTTACATGTGTTAACAATTTTTATATTTTGGTCAAAAAATTGTATACATTAGTAAACACAAGTGTGACAAATATATTTCATTGACATATATATATATATATATATATATACATATACCCATGGTCACAAGTTATAATTCATTTTCATCTTACAACATCAACTTACAAAACTAAAGTTGTCCCAATGTCATTTATTTTCCAAATATTAAGTAACTCACAAAGTATAAATTACCATTTTAATTGCCTGAAATTTAAAGAAATATATTCTAGTGAAACTATTCCATTTTTATTTCAAGGAAAATATAAAATAAAATACCGTAATATATTGGTATTCCAAATATCACCCCCAAAATAATTTTTACCCTAAAATTAATCCTCAAAAATAACACAAAATCTGTTATGTATAGGATCATCTCCATTCTAACCTCATGGATCAAGATGCTAGCCCACCACCAGTACAGCGGTAAGTCTACGGATTTACAACGCTAAAGGCAGGGGTTCGATTCCCCTCTATGGGCTCAGCAGACAACCCGATGTTGCTTTGCGATAAACACACACACACTCAAGGTAATAATACTGCAAATGAGTAAGAAAAAATTATAATTTAATCTGTACAGTGTTTTATGTGTTGTTAGGCCTAACAGCCAAGTCTACGATAACCAAGTATCAGCTTAGCTATCTTTACTGTTAAATTATTGACCATATATAAAGCAGTAAAACATCAACTTACCCTGAGATTGTAGAAAAGTATTGTGAATATGCATTTAATAACCCTCGAAGTTCTATATTTATAAGAGAACCACCAAAACATGTGTAATTATCAATGAACTTCGATCTTCATAAAATCGAATAAAATACTTCTTTGATTGATTACAAATGATTATTTTTATTCATATAAAACATACAGTTATACACGTTGAGACGATTCTTGGTATATATATATATTTATACATTCGACTCATACATTCAACATGTTCTGTGTTTTGAAACAGTAACATGAAGATATCTGAAAGAGGGTTTTAGATTATTTATTTCCTCATATAATCATAGTATCTACTTCCTCTTACCATTCAGTTAAAATTATAACGCAGTAGTATAAAAATATCATATTTCTGTTTGAGTATTTCTTAGGCAAAGAAATTTTTCATATATTTCTGAAATCGTTTGTTGTGGAATCTTTTATTCCATGAAGACATTATAATGTCTATTCTCAGGAACAGTAATTTTGATCTAGCGTATGTTTCTAGATATTAAGTTTTTGCTCAGTGAACTTTTCTGTTTCGTGATAATGAGAAAACTCACTTGTAGATAAAATTATGTATGTAGAAACGACTGGTATAGGTAGAGAAAGCACTATGCAGTTTCGCTCCTCTACTTAGTGCTTCTCTATCCATACCAACCGTTTTTACACACATAATTTTTCTGTTGTTTGTTTTTTTAATTTGCGCTAAACTACACAAGCCGTCACTAATTTAGCAGTGTAAGACCAGAGAGAAGGCAGCTGGTCATTACCACCCACCAGCTACTCTTTTACCAACGAATAGTGGGATTGACCTTACATTATTACACCCATACAGATGAAAAGGCGAGCATGTTTGGTATGACAGAGATTCGAACTCGTGACCTTCGGATTAGGAGTCGAGCGTCTTAACCACCTGGGCATGTTGGGCCTGAACTTCTCTGTAAACTCACCGTTGTTTCATAGGGAGACTTTTCTTGAAAAGTTTTCGAAAACTATAAGACCCACCTTCCAAGAAAACTTTTCCAAAAACAAACAAATTAGGTAAACAACACTTTTTATTTATGCTAACTGTGTAGATTTGTACTTTCTCACAAGATTTCACGTAAAGCTACGCATATTTTTACATATCTTCCCATAATTTGAATTTATAAACGAGAGCACTTACCACTGACTCTTGTTTGACTGAATAGTGGGGTCTGATTGTCACTCTTATAACGCATCCAAAGCACCAAAGTGCAGCTCTACGCTAACCGTGGGTCCCTACTTCTTCACCCAGGTACCCTAATCACTATAATACGCCCAGACTAGGGACTTAGTCACGTTTACTAGTGGATGCATGATAGAACAACAAAATACGACTCTGAGCCCGTAATTACTACTGTAACTCGCATTTCTTTATATTGAAGTGGGACATAAAACACACTCTATTGTACAAGAGTTATCTATCTGTAAGCCATATAAGTTTCTAGTTACGTCAAGTTGTTCACACCTTTACTTTTTAATGAATAGATGAGAGCTGGCGCTAATCAATTAATAACAAACTTCTGCGAGAGCGCCCTCTACCTCTAGTAGAAAAAGTCAAGTATTGTACTAAAACAATACTGCCTACATTTTCTCAGATAATTTACTGTAGAAACCAACTGGTATATCTAGTACTACAAGTAGCACATTTCCAGGTGAAGAGCATAAAAAAAGGAAGATAACAACACAACACTCTCAAATTCTGAACATAATTATTACCTGGCACAATTCTGTGTGTTTTTATAACTTCGAGCCTTCTGCTACATACCACGAGAACTCTCCAAGAAGTGACAGGGGTCGGATTTTGGATCTAACATCTTTAAGAAACACCTGGGGCCCTCTACATCTTCTCAGTGCATTGAATGGATGTGCCAGCTAATAATAATGTAAAACGAAATCACAGTGGTATAAAGTTCTCTAGCACTAATTGCAATAAACATACAGAGAAATAATAGCGATATAAAGTGTTGTAGCACTAATTACAATAAGTATAAGGATATATCATAGCGATATAAAGTCTTCTGGCAGTAATCACAGTAATAACATAAAGACATATCATTCTATATAAAGTTCTCTAGCACTAATAGAAGAAGTGACATAACGACTAATCATTAGTATACAAAGTCGTCAAGCACTAATCCAAATCTAACATCATTATTTGATAAAGTCTGTGTTCGTACGTGTGGGCCCGGCATGGCCTAGCGCGTAAGGCGTGCGACTCGTAATCCGAGGGTCGCGGGTTCGCGCCTGCGTCGCGCTAAACATGCTCGCCCTCCCAGCCGTGGGGGTGTATAATGTGACGGTCAATCCCACTGTTCGTTGGTAAAAGAGTAGCCCAAGAGTTGGCGGTGGGTGGTGATGACTAGTCTTACACTGCTAAATTAGGGACGGCTAGCACAGATAGCCCTCGAGTAGCTTTGTGCGAAATTCCCAAACAAAAATCGTACGTGTGTGTCCACCTAAAACTGGCGAACAGTTGGACAGGTTGTCAACAAACCCTGCAAGTAGCTTCAGGGTTCTTCACGGAATGGCGTGGGAGAACAGCGTTTGGATGTGGTCACTCTACTCCTGGGATTCAATGTCTTTCACGTGCTTTAAACGAGTACGCCAGCTAGTTATAACACAACAAATATCATGGCGTCATAGCTTTCTCTGATCAAAATAACAATAGGAAGATAAATCATAACAATTAAAGTTTTTCTGCTGCGTATATGACTCTTTATGTATTTTCCTCAACAAGTGAAATATTAGGCTAAGTAGGATTTTGAACACATATTGATTATCAAAGAAGCCAGATGTTTAACCTTCTACTTTGTTACATCTCCAGTTCTATAAGGTTCAAGTATCCACAAAATGCTTCAGCAAAAGAAGTTACAAAGTCCTTCAGTTGCTCGACTCGTAATCTAAGGGTCGTGGATTCGAATATCCGTCACACCAAACATGCTTGTCCTTTCAGCCGTAGGGGCGTAATAATGTTACAATCAATCCCACTATTAGTTGGTAAAAGAGTAGCCCAAGAGTTGGCGGTGGGTGGTGATGACTAACTGCTTTCCCTCTAGTCTTAAACTGCTAAATTAGGGACGGCTGGTTCAGAAAGCCCTCGTGTAACTTTGCACGAAATTCATAACAAACAAAACATTCAGTTGTGCAAAATGACTTTTGAAGTTTAAAATTCGTTAATAGTTGTAAGGGGAACGGGGAGTATTGAACTTGAATTTCTAACTTGGTTTGAAAGGTTTATGGGAAATTAAACCTGGAACTTGGTGGAGATCATTTCATTGTGTCTACATATTAACAGGGTACATTTTAGTCTTTGACAACAAGTGACCTTTGAATTATTGAGTATAAAGTAGCTAAAACACGCTACATTATGATGAGAAAGATTGGCTTGTATTTAATTAATCTATATATATATATATATGTCTCTCGGTGGGAAAGCAGTAAGTCTTTGAATTTACAATGCTATAAATAGTGGTTCGATTTTTCTCAGTGAATACAGCAGATAGCCTGATGTGACTTTGTTATAAGAAAGCACATGCATATATGTATGTAGAGAGAAAGAGAGAGAGACTGAGCACTCTATATTCAAATGATTTTGGAGCCTCACAGTTTCGTTACAGTCAATGTCACAATGTTCTTTTATGTTTTGTCTGGCCACAGTGGAACTTGACAATAGTTTTGGATTGTAATTTCCATCGGAAAAGATTCCATTGTAATTGTAATGCTGCCATCTCTGAAACAAGCCCTGAATGCTTTCCATAAGCCATTTGCTCTGCAAGGACGCTGATTTCCCGGTTCCAGTTTAAACAATTTGACTGCTCGGAAACCCATAGGCGACTTGACCGGTACGAAATATCGTGAATGTCCATTTTATCTTCCAGCTGCTTGAGACTTGGTACACTTGATCGAGGAATCTAACTGGAAGCCTTATCACAGTTGAACTCATACCGTTTTGGCCTTATTTACATATGGAGATTCTTGTTGATTACGTTGCGTAACGTTGCTTGTAGTACGTGGAAGTCTTTTGTTATTGATTATCGTGTGCATGGATTCTCACTTGTTAAAAGACGTCGCACTTTTCTTGGTACTATTTGGGACGACTTGTCACAGATCTCTTTCAGGTGTTCCAAGTTGACTCATTTTCCAATGTCATTAAGTAGAAGAGATATTCACGTCATGAAAAATTTAAAACTCCAACCTGATTATATCTTTATCTCCTGAGCGTATAAATATGATGCATTGGAAAGGGCTGTTACACGTCCTTCCCCAAACTGACTAGTTTTTGGTAGATTTGTACTAAATACAAATGGTTAAACAATTTCAATATGTATCTGATACATTGTATTCCATTAATGCTGTTGTTATGTGACTTGTAAACTTGCTTATTCAAAATCGTTTTAACAGAACATACTCAAACCATTGTACATCTATGTGTGAGACAACAGAATACTACTCCTTACAATTTTATAGACGACTCAAGAGCTATCGGTGCACGCTAATATTGTTGCACCATATTTAGTAATACATATTAATTGCAATTAATTGCTTAACATGGATTATCTCACCGCCATTCAAAGCTCTTTTTATTGGTAATAGAATCATCTTGTGTACAATATTTGTGGCAGCAATACCTGCTTTTCTCTGTTCATATAATAAAAGTCGTTATATGGTTTCGCACAAAAAACAATTTCAACGTTTCAGACATACTTATGTTATCGTTCAATCGTCAAATGTAGTGGCTGACTACACGTTTGATTAGTAGGAGAGCGTCCAGCGAAACATTAGCAAAACAATCTTGACTTAATTAAAAACCAGCGTATTATTGCATGCAAAATGCAATTAAAGAAAAATTTTAAAAAAATAAAATTAATCAAATTTGCATATTAAAGGACACGGATCTGCGTGCACAGATACTTAACAGAGGACAGAATCTTTATAGTGTACCGAACTGTGTTAAGACTGTTCCACCCACAGAGAGAATACAGGTGCTCGCCACCAGGTGCTCACGAACAACTAATTGTCTTTTTTTTTTTTTGAAATGCCTGAATGAAACAACCTCCCTGTGTGATACACGAGGCTTTCTGTAATTACCATTCGACAGAACTGTGTCAAAATTAGAGATCGAGTTACCGCAGTTTAATAACTAGTTCTTCTCTTCCCGAGTTACTATGAAACCCAGTTAACTATTGAACATAATTTTAGGAAGTCATGCCCGTTGGTGAAGGTGTTGGTCAACAGGACGCCATCTCTAACAATGAATTTATCCAATTAAAGAACACCGACCCAGACCAAACCGTTCGCCAGCTACGTTATACAGACAGAGAAGAAAAATAAGCCTAAAAGAGTAATTTTAATAATACAAGGTGGAGTAGATTTATTTAACGAATTAAAAATGCAGAAACAAAGGTTATCCTTTATGATGACTCTGTTATAATGAAAGCATAAACTACACGTACATTATTAATTTTTTTGTGTTTCTTTTTAATTTCGCGCAAAGCTACTTTAGGGCTATCTGCGCTAGCCGTCCATAATTTAGCAGTGTAAGACTAGAGGGAAGGCGACTAGTCATCACCACAGACCCCCAACTCTTGGGCTACTCTTTTACCAACGAATAGTGGGATTGACTGTTAAATTATAACTCCTCCATGGCTAAAATGGCAAGCATGTTTGGTGTGACGGGGATTCAAACTAGCGACCCTTGGATTAGGAGTCAAGTGCCTTAACCTACCTGGCCATGCCGGGCCTTTATTGTGTTTCCTTCATAAAGTTTTATTCAAGAACATATTAATATGTTACAGTTGGTTAAGCAGCCTGTACCGCCATCCCAAATGGACATAATTTTGGATAATTTCTAAATCTATCTATTTTTATTTATATAAACTTAAGCGAACAAACAAATTAGTGTTATTGTTTTCCTGCAATTTCTAAACTGCTTTAATAATACGTCAGGAATGTGACAGACTCGCACTTGATTTCTAACTTAAGTCGCGAAAGGTTGGCATCTTTTATTTTGATTCTCCGTTTCTGAAAGGGCAAACGATGTGTTTTTAATATTTTTCTTTAATTCAGGTTGCAGTATCGATCATCCTTTGCAAAGAAACTTTACAAGAAGACTTTATAGGTTTAGTTGTGTTCTTTGTATAACATATTAATATTGAAATGTTACAAAAAAGAAATCGTGGTGTTTGATTTCATCTAACATCTTTAACTTTAAAACTCTTCAACATAAAGATGATATGGTATTTGATTTTCATTTAACAGAGACGACTTTACAAGAGCTAGAAAATAGCTGTTTATGCTCTCCCCCCGTATGTAAATGTTTTATAAGGTATCTGTTTACTGAATCTAACCTTATTTAATTACGCTCAGCCTTCGCGTTTCAGTCTGCACCAGAAATGCGTCTATCTTTGAACGTAGTTGTTGCTTTAGGAAGTGTCTAGCAGCTGTTTGACACTCTTTGGCTCGAGCGGCACGAAAAAGCAAAATGGTTAAAACGATGGTTAAATAATTCATAATTCCAGTTCGTATACCGGGTATTTTCGTCCGTGTCTTTCAATACGATAATTTTAAAACCCAATATACATGAGACATGTGTCGTTTTATTGTCTTTTAATCATCACGAAACTTTGAATCTAGTATTTACAATTAGTCAGTCCTGCGTAAACGTTGGTTTCTGTTTAATTATTTTTTATTTATCTTAAAGCATCCTATATTTCGTTTGTTTGTTATGAAAATTTGCCCTAAGGTGTACAAAAAAAAAAAAATCTAAGCATAGCTGACTCTAATCCTGAAGTGATAAACAGATAAACTCCCTCAGTTCTTCCACTGTTCTTATCAGACTAATTGGTGGGCTTTGCCGGAGTGCGTTTTCGTAGTAACGGGACACGAATTTGAAATTCATAGATTCACGGTTTCAGCGTGCAGTCCACTGAGTTGTGTCTGGCCCTAGCATTGGTTAGTACAGAACGTTAATTGGAGTTAATGGCGTTAAAGCTGAGGTCACAAAGACACCCTTGGCAGTATTAAAGTATATATAGAGAGAGACGTAGCATGTAACCCAATGCAAACAAAATAAATAAAAGCGACTGTAAAATAATTTATTAAATATTTTGTTACATTAAATGTTACGTGAGTTGTAATAAAAATAACATTCATCTTCGCGTGTTTTAGAGAAAACTACATAATGAGTTATCTAAGCCTCATCCACAGCAGAGATAGAGCCCTAATTTAAGTGTTATAAGCCAAGACGTTTATAACTGAGCCGCCAGAGGGAAGTATGAACATTCATACGAGCACAAACGTGAGCATATTAACGTTTGCGGTTTCTTTATAATCTTTTTTTTTATATGAATCGCGATTTTCACCAATGAAAAGTTCAAATTTCTGTTTGACTTGAGGATAAGATATTTGAAAATGCTGTAAATATGTCAATACGTAACATGTTTTCGGTTCACGCTACCAGCGACTCTTCAATCTACATTAGGAAGAACCGCGTCGAATTCTCCGAGTTTTTCTGAGCTATCGAACTCGTGAAGAAGTGAGGCCTTGTCGTTGACAGAATTCTAATAAACACGTTAGGCAATCTAAGCAATTCCAAGCCGCTATCGATAGCGTTAGTTAAACACTTCTAGAAGATCAATGGGCGACGAGTTCCGATGGTAGCCTTGTTGGAACGCGGGTAATGAGGCCTTACGGAGGAAGACATCGTCTTTCCATCGCTCTGGCGGAGGAACATTAGCCCCGTCATTTGTAAAGCCCATGAGACAAGAGTACGGCGAACACTAGGAAAAGCTCGGTCAGTTTTCAAGTGGAGATTGATGGGGAAAGAACACACTTCGTGAGGTCACCTACCTCGTAACCCCAGTGGACTCCCGCTGAGACAGAGGAATTCGTAACCCCATGTAGGCAGTTGGAATTTTCTTATTTCAATCTATGTTATTGATCTTACATAGTCACTTCAATACAATGCAGTGTCTAGGTGGTAATCTTCTAGACTGACGCTTTGAAAAAGATGCGAATTCGTCATTAACGCATGGTTTTTTTTCTTTCAAAATATTTTCTCAGCATATTTTTAATATTAATTTCGGTGCTCAAGGATTTAACAGTGTCTCTTCTAAGTCATAAAATATGTTGTTTTTTTTTTGCTTTAGTAATTGTCTACTTAGTTATGGAGGTACTACGGTCGATAGAAAACGTTTCTAGAAGCTGTTTCCAGACATTGAATTTCCTTTTTTCTTCTCAAACAGGACTTTACTAAAATAGTTTACATAA
This sequence comes from Tachypleus tridentatus, assembly GCF_004210375.1. NCBI lineage: Eukaryota > Metazoa > Arthropoda > Merostomata > Xiphosura > Limulidae > Tachypleus > Tachypleus tridentatus. The sequence goes on from NC_134837.1 coordinate 217,141,637, forward strand.
ACTCAGTACTTTACTTAATGCTCATGACTGAGTGGTTTTGAATGACACGTTTTTTAAATGTATTAATTAGTTTGAGTTTAATATTTTATGCCGTATTCAGAGTAACATACAGTCTTGTTTTATTATACTTGTAACAGATTGCTCGAAATTTCACTTCTGTACTCCAACCCATTTTCAGTTTGTATTGCTTACATATTTGAGTTGTCATGATGCACAGCAAGAGAATATTTTTCATTTAAGAAATATTTCCTGGACTAAAATCGATAGACTTGGCATTAAGATTAATGAAGAAATTCTGGCTTGTTACTGTAACATCTAGCATAGTGAAGAGCAAAGCTGTAACATCTAGCAGAGTGAAGCTTGTAACAGTAGCAAGGAACATGGCGCAAAGTCTGATTGTAACATTTAGCATGGTGAAGATTGTGTGTAAGATATATTGAAATGAAACGTTTAACTGTAACATCTAGCATGTTGAAGATTGCATCTTTATTTTCTTGTTTAATATGTCTTGCAACTGAAGCATGAGGTCCAGAACGGCTTTAAATGTAACATCTAGTGAAATTAAGATTGTAGCTGTAGTATCTAACAAACTGAAACTTGTAAAAGTTACATGAAACTACTAATAACTGTAAAAGTAGTATCTATTGGACTGAAACTGTAGAAGTAATCTATAGACTACTAAATCTTGTAACTGTAACATGTATAATGAACTGATAATCCAGAAATAGCCAGAAGACTATTAAAACTTGTAACTGTAATATATAGTGAACTGATACTGTAGAAGTAGTCAGTAGGCTATTAAAACCTATAACTGTAATATATAGTGAACTGATACTGTAGAAGTAGTCAGTACGCTATTAAAACCTATAACTGTAATATATAGTGAACTGATGCTGTAGAAGTAGTCAGTAGGCTATTAAAACCTATAACTGTAATATATAGTGAACTGATACTGTAGAAGTAGTCAGTATACTATTAAAACCTACAATTGTAATATATACTGAACTGATTCTGTAGAAGTAGTCAGTAGACTATTAAAACCTATAACTGTAATATATAGTGAACTGATACTGTAGAAGTTGTCAGTAGACTATTAAATCCTACAACTGTAATATATAGTGAACTGATACTGTAGAAGTTGTCAGTAGACTATTAAAACCTACAACTGTAATATATAGTGAACTGATACTGTGGAAGTAGTCAGTAGACTATTAAAACCTACAACTCTAATATATACTGAACTGATTCTGTAGAAGTAGTCAGTAGACTATTAAAACCTATAACTGTAATATATAGTGAACTGATACTGTAGAAGTAGTCAGTAGACTATTAAAACCTACAACTCTAATATATACTGAACTGATTCTGTAGAAGTGGTCAGTAGACTACTAAAACCTATAACTGTAATATATAGTGAACTGATACTGTAGAAGTAGTCAGTAGACTATTAAAACCTACAACTCTAATATATACTGAACTGATTCTGTAGAAGTAGTCAGTAGACTATTAAAACCTATAACTGTAATATATAGTGAACATATATTGTAGAAGTAGTCAGTAGACTATTACAACTTATAACTGTAATATATAGTGAACTGATACTGTAGAAGTAGTTCGAAGACTATTGAAACTTATAACTGTAATATATAGTGAACAGATACTGCAAAAGTAGTCAGTAGACTATTAAAACCTATAGCTGTAATATATAGTGAACTGATACTGTAGAAGTAGTCAGTAGACTATTAAAACCTACAACTCTAATATATACTGAACTGATTCTGTAGAAGTGGTCAGTAGACTACTAAAACCTATAACTGTAATATATAGTGAACTGATACTGTGGAAGTAGTCAGTAGACTATTAAAACCTACAACTCTAATATATACTGAACTGATTCTGTAGAAGTAGTCAGTAGACTATTAAAACCTATAACTGTAATATATAGTGAACTGATACTGTGGAAGTAGTCAGTAGACTATTAAAACCTACAACTCTAATATATACTGAACTGATTCTGTAGAAGTAGTCAGTAGACTATTAAAAGCTATACCTGTAATATATAGTGAACTGATACTGTGGAAGTAGTCAGTAGACTATTACAACTTATATTTGTACTATGTAGTGAACTGATACTGTAGAAATAGTCAGTAGACTATTACAACTTATAACTGTAATATATAGTGAACTGATACTGTAGGAATAGTCCGACGACTATTAAAACTTATAACTGTAATATATAGTGAACTGATACTGTAGAAGTAGTCAGTAGACTATTAAAACCTATAACTGTAATATATAGTGAACTGATACTGTGGAAGTAGTCAGTAGATTATTAAAACCTATAACTGTAATATATACTGAACTGATTCTGTAGAAGTTGTCAGTAGACTATTAAAACCTATAACTGTAATATATAGTGAACTGATACTGTAGAAGTAGTCAGTAGACTATTAAAACCTACAACTGTAATATATAGTGAACTGATACTGTAGAAGTAGTCAGTAGACTATTAAAACCTACAACTGTAATATATACTGAACTGATTCTGTAGAAGTGGTCAGTAGACTACTAAAACCTATAACTGTAAAATATTGTGAACTTATACTGTAGAAGTAGTCAGTAGACAATTAAAACCTACAACTGTAATATATGCTGAACTGATGCTGTAGAAGTAGACAGTAGACTATTAAAACCTATAACTGTAATATATAGCGAACTGATACTGTAGAAGTTGTCAGTAGATTATTAAAACCTACAACTGTAATATATACTGAACTGATTCTGTAGAAGTTGTCAGTAGACTATTAAAACCTATAACTGTAATATATAGTGAACTGATACTGTAGAAGTAGTCAGTAGACTATTAAAACCTACAACTGTAATATATAGTGAACTGATACTGTAGAAGTAGTCAGTAGACTATTAAAACCTACAACTGTAATATATACTGAACTGATTCTGTAGAAGTGGTCAGTAGACTACTAAAACCTATAACTGTAAAATATTGTGAACTTATACTGTAGAAGTAGTCAGTAGACAATTAAAACCTACAACTGTAATATATGCTGAACTGATGCTGTAGAAGTAGACAGTAGACTATTAAAACCTATAACTGTAATATATAGTGAACTGATGCTGTAGAAGTAGTCAGTAGACTATTAAAACCTATAGCTGTAATATATAGTGAACTGATACTGTAGAAGTAGTCAGTAGACTATTACAATCTACAACTGTAATATATACTGAACTGATTCTGTAGAAGTTGTCAGTAGGCTATTAAAACTTATAACTGTAATATATAGTGAACTGATGCTGTAGAAGTAGTCAGTAGACTATTAGCACTTATGAATGTAATATATAGTGAACTGATACTGTAGAAGTAGTCCGTAGATTATTAAAACCTATAACTGTAATACATAGACAATTGAAAAGATAGAACGAGTTTTAGACTACTAAAATTTGTAACCGTAATATACGCAATGAACTGATATTACATAAGTAGTCGGTAGACTACTAACATTTTGAACTGTAGTATCTTATGAACTAAAACTGTAGACGTAATCTGTAGACTACTATAACTTTTAACTGTAATATCTAGTTAACTGATACTGTAGAAGTAGTCGGTAGACTACTAACATTTTGAACTGTAGTATCTTATGAACTAAAACTGTAGACGTAATCTGTAGACTACTATAACTTTTAACTGTAATATCTAGTTAACTGATACTGTAGAAGTAGTCAGCAGACTACTGAAAGTTGTACCTGTAATATATAGTGAACTGATACTGTAGAAGTAGTCAGCAGACTACTGAAAGTTGTACCTGTAATATATAGTGAACTGATACTGTAGAAGTAGTCAGCAGACTACTGAAAGTTGTACCTGTAATATATAGTGAACTGATACTGTAGAAGTAGTCAGCAGACTACTGAAAGTTGTACCTGTAATATATAGTGAACTGATACTGTAGAAGTAGTCAGCAGACTACTGAAAGTTGTACCTGTAGTATCTAGTGAGCTTAAGCTGTAGAAGTAGTCAGCAGACTACTGAAAGTTGTACCTGTAATATATAGTGAACTGATACTGTAGAAGTAGTCAGCAGACTACTGAAAGTTGTACCTGTAATATATAGTGAACTGATACTGTAGAAGTAGTCAGCAGACTACTGAAAGTTGTACCTGTAATATATAGTGAACTGATACTGTAGAAGTAGTCAGCAGACTACTGAAAGTTGTACCTGTAGTATCTAGTGAGCTTAAGCTGTAGAAGTAGTCAGCAGACTACTGAAAGTTGTACCTGTAGTATCTAGTGAGCTTAAGCTGTAGAAGTAGTCAGCAGACTACTGAAAGTTGTACCTGTAATATATAGTGAACTGATACTGTAGAAGTAGTCAGCAGACTACTGACAGTTGTACCTGTAGTATCTAGTGAGCTTAAGCTGTAGAAGTAGTCATTAGATGCTGAAATTTATAAGGGTATATAAGGGTATATAAGGGTATATAAGGGTATTTGCCATCAGAAGGGTTTTAAATTGAAAGTGATAAATATCCTTTTGAAGAGTCGATTTTTCCATAATGTCGACCTGTCAATACTGGTTAGTTTTCAGAAGAAAGAAGAACCAGGAGGGTTGCCTTATTATTTTAACCTCTTTGTTTTATTGTAAATAGTGAAGGTTAAATCGAACTCTCGAAATATACTTTTTTATAAGTGTTATTTACTTTGAAATTCCTTTTCACACTTTGCGTAATAAGATACTGGAAATGGACTTTATTTTATTACAATTAATTCTATAATTTAGTTTTTTTTTAAATCATAATTAATTAATTTATCCATAATACGTTTGTGGTCTAAAGAAACACTTGGTATAATTCTTATTTTTATTTAGTTTCTGCTACCTTACGCTACGTAACATTCTGTGGTATTTGAAATACATCTATTTTATTACGTAACATTTGAAATTTGAAATTTGGTATTTGAAATACATCTATTTTATTACGTAACATTTGAAATTTGAAATTTGGTATTTGAAATACATCTATTTTATTACGTAACATTCTGTGGTATTTGAAATACATCTATTTTATTACGTAACATTCTGTGGTATTTGAAATACATCTATTTTATTACGTAACATTCTGTGGTATTTGAAATACATCTATTTTATTACGTAACATTCTGTGGTATTTGAAATACATCTATTTTATTACGTAACATTCTGTGGTATTTGAAATACATCTATTTTATTATGTAACATTCTGTGGTATATGAAATACATCTATTTTATTACGTAACATTCTGTGGTATTTGAAATACATCTATTTTATTACGTAACATTCTGTGGTATTTGAAATACATCTATTTTATTACGTAACATTCTGTGGTATTTGAAATACATCTATTTTATTACGTAACATTCTGTGGTATTTGAAATACATCTATTTTATTATGTAACATTCTGTGGTATATGAAATACATCTATTTTATTACGTAACATTCTGTGGTATTTGAAATACATCTATTTTATTACGTAACATTCTGTGGTATTTGAAATACATCTATTTTATTACGTAACATTCTGTGGTATTTGAAATACATCTATTTTATTGAGATCGCAAAATTACAGTACAAGATGTTTTGTCTTAGTGCCTTCTAAAGGTCTCTAAATAAAGTTATCAAAACAACTTTCTTATGATTGTAAAAGTAAAACATTCTATTTACCTTTCGCTGTTGTAACTGAGAAAAGAAAATGAACTTTTAAACTTTCTTTTCTATTCCATTGAAACTTTTATTTTGTTAAATTAATTTTTACAGTCTTTGACACCCCTTTCCAAATGTGGATTTTTTTGGATGTGTTTACAAGTTGATATATAATATTATATGATCCGTTCTAAGATACATATTAGTATTTTTCAATAATAACAGTACTTTGAGCTATATGGCAAGGCAAGGAACTCCTGAGATACAGGAATAGCAATAGTTATTTTGAAGTTATTGACCAAATAGAGGTCAATTAACCAGTAAACAACACCTACTGTCTGTGAAACTATTTTTAATCAAGTGTCTGGATTGACTGCTGCAGTTACATTACGCCCACAAGTAAGTGTACGGAACATATTAGTTTAACAATTCGCAGCTCATACCTTGGACTTTTCGATTCGGAGTCCAGCTCGCTAAACAATAGGCTGCGTTCGATTCAGTTTTCATAATGACACGTAAGCAGGAACCAAGATACATATTTTAATTCAAACCCTCATTTACAAATATAGAAATCAGATTTAAGTCCCATTTATTGGTCAAGTTTTTGAAATCCTGCTCTGTTAATTAAAAACAACAACAACTTTATTTCACTTCGCACACTGACTGCGAGAGTTTTCACAAAATTCACCTTATATCTGAATGGAAAATATATTAAAGTATAATAAATAGTAAGTAGTGGAACGTCTGATTGGAATCTACATAAACTTTTCATAAAGTTGATAAGTGACAACAAGCTTAAAAGAGGATACTAATTATTGATATTGATACTAATCTGTATGTATAACGTTTTATGTGTACAAATAATTTAGTTACGTAGGTTTGTGGGTGTTTCAAGATATGTATATTTTTAGTATGACAGCTCTACAGTTTCAAATAAATAAATAATATCACATGAACAGTTTGAAAATAACTAGTCAAATAATATATGTATATATATACATTTACTTTTTATCTGACCTTTTGCAATAGCCCAATATTTTTCGGTTAGACAACAGTAGGATTCTTTATTCTCTGCTATTAAAACTTTTGAACTTTGAGCAAGCAGAGAGTCAACGTGTTACCTTTGGACATAGACTCTTGGAACCTCCTGGGGTCACAACTAGACAGAGACACTGGTTACGACAGTTATAAACCCAGACACTAGTCTCCCAACCCCAGGATAAACTTGCTGTCCCTAGGGTGCCAAGAATTTATGAAGAAATGTCTCCAGTGTGGGTAATACTAGTGCTGGATTGTATTCGCTGTAGATCTATCTATGACAGCTCAACTGATGACGTTCTATCTGTCTCTGTATACTGCAGGTGATCATTTCGAACCATTGGTTTCTCAGTTTGAAAACTTATAAAGGATTTGTTGTAGCAAGCCGTACGTTAGCACGCTCGTCAGTTCACATTTCGTGGTCCAGCTCTGTTCTCAATTTTCCATTTTGTTTCACTCTAAATTTTCATAATCATTAGCTTTGCAACTGTTATCAGTGAATTATGAACAAAACAAGTTAACTTCGAAGATCTTAACAACGAGATAATAATAATTTAATAAATATTGTAGCTAATTTTAATTAGGAGTATACAATGAGATAATGCATCCCTTTCATTGTTTATATTTTTAGCCCTAACCTCAATAATATCTCATGAGGTTTGTTTAACTTAGTTGATCTAAGTTAATCCTAGCTAGTGACTAGAAAACAGGATTCACTGCTACACCTATCATACGTTTTTGTTATCATACCTCTATTTTATCTATTTTCTATTACGAAGTAAGAGTTGGATTAGTGGAAATATTCGAGTAACCATGACAGTAAGAGCGCCATCTCACTTGAAGGTAGGTAGAAACAAAGATACACTTTACCATAATTGTTCAAAACAGCTGATGGAAATGTAAAATAATTTTTGTTCCCATCTTATATGTGTGTGTGTATGAATAACGTAAAAAAACATTTGGAGCGTCGCTCACGCGCCATATTCGGAAGAAGAAAAATAAAAAAAGCTTCTACCAGCCATGTTTAAAAGTGTAATGTTTGTTCTGTCTTTACACCTTTGCTGCACTCAAAATGATAGTCTACCAGTGTGACAGTGGTATGTTTACAGAGTTTCAACTCTAAAATCCAAGGTTTGATTCTTACGCAGCAGAAAGCACACTATAGCTTTGCTTTATATAACACCTAACTCAAATGAGGTACTTATACTGTTTATGCGATATCTTAATACCGTTAATACTCTGCTACCGTTTGTTTGTTTGTAAACAAGTACAAAGCTACACAATGGGCTATTTGTGCTCTGCCCACCACAGGTATCGAAACCCGGTTGCTAGACATACCGGGTTTGCTCACTTACATAATTTTTGTTTTATTGTTGTTTATTTTTAGATGGATAATTTTGGTACGCCCTGTGTATTGCTGCAAATAGAAATAAAAGCGCCACCTACGTCGTTAAAATAAACAGTTTGTTATGAAACAATTGTTCTCGGATAATTCTGATAAAGAGAAAAAATGATGGTATAATTTTTGGGGTAAAGACTGAAAAATATGTTTGTCAGAATAATGTTTTGTTACTTTTTGTAATATTTCTTTATTTTAAATCAAAGCCACATTGGGCCACTACAACTGTAAGTTTGTAAACTTATTGCTGTCCCACCAATGAAATCTTCATTAAGAAACTTTGTATTTTTGATCCAATACGGTTCTTAAGATTACAAAAATGGTTCTGTGGTTAGTAGGTTACCGTTTTAGGTATTACGTTTTAAAAATAATAGTGGAGTGCGTAACGTAATCTTATAGCAAATCTGAGCATAAAAAAGTAACATTTATACAGTGTAGATGGCTGAGATGAATGTAACTTAAGTCAGTATATTTAACTAATGTTGTAACATTTCTATAACGAAGTTAGCTGAGACGGATGTAACGTTGAGTCAGTATATTTAGCTAAAGTTGAAAATTTTCGGTGTTGTTGAAGTTGTTACATGCTCCAAGTCAAAGAGGGTTTTGGTTACATTACTTCAAAAGTTTAAATTCAATTCTGGTTTCGAACCGGAACTGGAAAGTTACTCTGTTTGCATTAAGTTAACTGACCAGATTCTTAATGTCACTGTTTTGTTAACATTTTTAAATCCCATATAATAACCTAAATATAAAAAGATATGAAATTTTCGAAATAAATCCAATAAATTTCTTGCTCTAGGAATACCGAAAAAAAAAATTGAATCAAGGTGTGCTTTCCTTTCAGCACAGCCATATCGAGTTATTTGCTGTGTCCATCGAGGGGAATCGAACTCCTAATTTTAGCGTTGTAAACCAAAAGACTTGCCGCTACACCAGGGAAGACTTTCTCATAAAAATGACAGACTCTATGATAACGGGTTTTATATAAAAGACAAATTCACGATTTACAACCGCATTAAGAGAAATATTTTTAAATGTTTTCACCAGTTTTTTGTATTTTTTTTATCACCTAGATAAGTAGCGCGTAAATTAGCGTTACGCATTTCACGTTACTTCAACAGCGTGCTAAATAACGTGACACTTTTAATACAACGTTACAGCGTGTTATATAGCACCATGCTTTTCAAATTACATCAATATCATGTTAAACTGCGTCACATTTTTTTACTGTATTATCAGCGTGATGAATAGCGCCATACTTTCTAAGTTCCACTGTTAAATAGTGCAACAATATCATGGCTACAGCAACAATGTACTTATATTGTCACACTTTTCAAGTTTTAATAGTGACATTTCACGTTACATCAATAAAGTTTTGAATAGAGCCGCATTATTCAAATTACATCGATAGCGCCTTGTAGTGACACTCATCAATATAAAAACACACACACACAAACATATATACCTATTCTAAGCCTATTTTCAATTAATGGTTTGGAACCATTTGTTATATACAAAATTTTGTATTGGAAATATGTACTTACGTCAAGATTTGAGACTGTAAGAAGTAAAGTCACCTTTTTTTTTCTATGAAAGATTGGCGTCATTAAGGGATTAAATGGCCCAATACCTTCACATAACAGTAAAACAGAATGAAAAAGGACATTATTTGTAATAAACAATAGCACAGAGTCGTGTTGTACACTCCAAGTGAATGTTTATACACATCAAGGCTGTCTTAAACACAGCGAGAACAGGAAAAAACGAGATGAATCAGTGTGGAATAATTCCCTGTAGATTACAAAAATTGATAATTCTGTAGAATATTGTACATAAAGCTATGTCAGTTCTACCGAACAGTAAGGTATAAATGTAGTATTCTTGAGTCTGTTCCAAACCTTTAGAATATCTTACAATATATGAGGCTATCCATAAGTAATGTCTAAAAATATAATACAGAAAGTTCATCATCATTTCTGTCTTTGTAAGAGGCTTTTATGACTAAAATATGTAGTAATACATGTATAAAAATGTTCAGACAAATAAAAGAAACTAACCCAACTCTACTTTTTCAGATCATTAATCAAATAAACCCTTATAAAGATGGATGTGTCTGAGGAGCACATTAGGCATATAATGCTTTATGAGTTTAAAAAGGTCAATAGTGCAGCAGAAACTATACGAAACATTCAAGGTGTTTATAGTATGGAGTCTCTCAATGAAAGAACATGTCGAAGGTGGTTTCATAAGTTCAGATCAGGTGACTACAGCGCCACGTTTAGGTCGTCCTGTTGAGTTTAATGATGACTTGCTGCTTGCTCTTGTTGAAGATTGTGCTGCAACAGTTGAAGAACTAGCGCAAAAGTTTATTTCAATCTATTCAACAATTCACCGTCATCTGCATCAACTTGGAAAATGGGTCCCCCATGATTTGACAGAAGTCAAGAGCGGACATTTGCACTTCTTTGCATTCTCGTGAACGTAACTCACCTTTTTTGGACAGGTTAGTGAGTGGAGATCAAAAATAGATATATTATAAAAATGTTAAGCGCCGCAGACAATGACTTAGTGCAGGTAAACTGGCTAAAACACAGCCCAAAATGTACCTCCACCCTAGGAAAGTCATGTTAAACGTTTGGTGGGATATTGTTGGTATGATCTACTTTGAGTTGCTGCCACTCAATGTCACGATTACATCAGACCTCTATTGTCAACAGTTAGAGCGCTTAAATGTTGCACTGAAAGAACAGAGGCTTGCTTTGATCAATCGTAAAGGTGTTGTGTTACACCAGGATAATGCACGGCCCCATACAGCAAGGATCACATCTGCAAAGACTGAAGAGCTAGGCTGGGAAAAACTTCCACATCCTCCTTATTCTTCAGACCTCGCCCCATCTGATTGTCATCTGTTCCAAAGTCTGCAGAACTATCTTGATGGAAAAGAGCTTGGAACACATGAAGATGTGAAACTACCCTCTCAACATTCTTTTCCTCCAAAAGAATTTTATAGAAGTGGCATTTAGAAGATTGTGAATCGTTGGCAGAAAGTTTGTTTGTTTGTTTTTGAATTTCGCACAAAGCTACTCGAGGGTTATCTGTGCTAGCCGTCCCTAATTTACCAGTGTAAGACTAGAGGGAAGGCAGCTAGTCATCACCACCCACCGCCAACTCTTGGGCTACTCTTTTACCAACGAATAGTGGGATTGACCGTCACAATATAACGTCTCCACGGCTGAAAGGGAGAGCATGTTTGGCGCAACGGGGATGCGAACGCGCGACCCTCAGATTACGAGTTGCATGCCTTAAACGCTTGGCCATGTCGGGCCTTGCAGAACGTAATTAATAATAATGGAACATACATAACAGATTAAATAGCATTAAAAGCATTTGAAATCCTTTCTCTTTGCTGAATCTAAAATCAGACATTACTTAAGGGATGACCTGATAAATTTGTTGCAGTCTTTCTTCTGTAACTGGGATACCTGCAGTATGTATATAGAATTATTAGCAGTAGTATTGTATTTCTTTTGAATCCCCTAGGGTATAAAATTCATATCAGAATTGTTTCATTTGCTACTGAAGTCCTAGGGCAAAAGTAGATAAAATTCACTTTTGGCTGTCTGACTTAAGGATTATATATATTAAACTAGGCGATTAAATTAGTAGCTGTATTATTATCGATTCTCTAAATTCTTTCGGGAAAGTAGGATGTTAAATTGATAGAATTGTTATCACCTGTTCTCTAAATTCCTTTTGGAAAGCAGTATGTTAAATTGGTAGAAGTATTATCACCTGTTCTCTAAATTCTTCCAGGAAAGTAGGATGTTAAACTGGTAACAGTATTTTTACCTGTATTTTAAATTCCTTTTGGAAAGCAGTATGTTAAATTGGTAGAAGTATTATCACCTGTTCTCTAAATTCTTCCAGGAAAGTAGGATGTTAAACTGGTAACAGTATTTTTACCTGTTTTCTAAATTCCTTTTGGAAAGCAGTATGTTAAATTGGTAGAAGTATTATCACCTGTTCTCTAAATTTTTTCAGGAAAGTAGGATGTTAAACTGGTAACAGTATTTTTACCTGTTTTCTAAATTCCTTTAGGAAAGCAGTATGTTAAATTGATAGAAGTATTATCATCTATTTTCTAAATTCCTTCAGGAAAGTGGGATGTTAAATTGATAGAGGTATTATCACTTGTTCTCTAAATTTTTTCAGGAAAGTAGGATGTTAAATTTGTTACAGTATTATTATTCTTTGTCTAAATTTCTTCAAGAAAGTCGGCTGCTCAGTTAATATCAGTGTTTGTGATTCTCTTGTAAATCATACAATATAGTCCTAGATTATAGTGTATAAAGCTCTTAGACTTACAGCCCTCTTAATATAGGAGTGTGGAGGTAGGTTACTGATAGTACTGTTTAACTTTTCTCAACCCCCTTCCAGAAATGTGTAATTATGCTGTCTTATGTAATCTTAGAATAAAGTAAGGTATCAAATTAGCAGTAGCATTATTATTCATTCTACGAATCTTTAAAACTCGTACATTTCCTGAAGTATAAAGTAGTATATTAAAGAGGTAGCAACATTTTTGTTTGCCCTCTGAGTTACTATAGCTAAAATTGTGTGAAATTCGTAGCAATGATTTTATCTGTCTTATGAGCTCCTACAGTAAAATAATGTCTTAAACTATTGGTAGGATTTATTTTCTGTCTTTTGAACTTTTACATAAGAATAGGATGAAGTATTAGTGGCATAAGAACTATTGTATTTCCTACTTATTTTTACAGTTAAGTGTAAAATTGGAAGTGGTATCACTGTATGTCCCTACTGTAAAAGAAGGTATAAAATTGATAGCAGCATTTTTTGTTTGTATTTTTGATGTCATGATTAACAATTTTATCATTATTTTGATTTCTTTTTGTCACACACGATATGTACACATGAATAGAAATAAACATATATAAATAAAGAAGCTATCATGAAGCTTTATCAGTTTTTGTGGAAAACTCTTAAATAAATGTGACCATAAATGTCTATTTGTATATATTAATAAGTAAAAACAAACCAAACATGAAAAGGTGAAATTGGTGTGAGAAGTCTATCTTAACCATAATTTCTTATTAACTTACATCTGAAATGATGAAATGAATGATATAACATAAAAACATAATATACTTATTGTTTTATGCACCTTTATCACAAACAAGTATTTAAATAAATTATAAAAAAGTTAAATTAATAGTAATGTTAATCATATATGAATAAAGTACTATTCAGTGATGACGAGAAAACCCACTGGTAGAGAAATATATATGTAGAAACAGCTGGTTTTGGTTGAGAATTTTTTTTATGTGGAGGAGCGAACAACGTTTCGACCTTCTTCAGTCATCGTCAGGTTTACAAAACGATTACTGAAGAAGGTCGAAACGTTGTTTGCTCCTCCACATAAAACATTTCTCAACTCAAACCAGCCGTTTTTACATATAAAGTACTATTCAGTAAATATTAATTAATTTATCTATGAACACTAGTTAACAACCATTATTTTAATTTTTTAATCTTTGCAATTTTATTTATATTCCATAGCTCTTAATGAGTTGTTTCATTACATATGGATTCTTACACTTTTTTAGTTTTATTCCATAGTTATTATTACAATTTGATATTTGAGAGTACTTATTTTGTAATGTTCTAGTGATATATTTATGATTTTTTTAATACTTGATGATTATAGTATAACAGGAATTAAAGATTATTTTGTGTTTATAAAATTCCTTTACATCAACCAACTGATTTCCTAAAATTTCATCTGTTAATGTAACATTTGCATTAAGTTTTCATTGCTGTTTAAGATTATGATTTTAAATATCCTTTTTGAGCTGTATATTTTAATAAATGCTATTTGTTGAACGATATGGTTTTAATCCATAACCTATAAAAGATTCTGCTAAAGACAGAAAAAAATATATTTTTATATTAACTGTTAAAATATTCTGTATCTTACATAATTTTGCTGTAATAGGTTTGAACTTTATTGTAAATCATATTTTTATGTTTAGACCAACTAAAAACTTTATTTATAATTAGATTTAAGTACGTCTTAGTATTAACATTTTCTATATACATACATTCGTATATTTATTAAGTTGTAAAAAAATTGTTAATAATATTTGTATATTGTGAGTGAAAGTTTATTAACTTTACCAATACCTTAAATCATCGAAATAAACCTGTAAAATTTCTTTGCCAACTTCTGTATTTAATATATATTTACTCTTTCAACCTATATATTATTAACACACAAATTAAACCCCCAAAAAAACTTTTTGGAACACCATATTTTATAGTTATTAGATTACCCACTATTTCCCTAATTGTAAAATTACATCATTTGAAAAGTTTTCTAATAGGAATGAGAATTTTATTCTTGATAAATCTTTATTGAAATTTGTTTATAATGTTATTTTCAATGAAATCCAATATTTTCTTGTATACTTACCTTTCTATTATTTATTCAGTTACAGTTGAGATGGAAATTGCTCTGTAATTATTTAAGTTTGATTTTTTTCTCCTGGCTTGTAAATGGATTTTGTCATTGATATTTTAAGACTTTTCTTCATAAATTAAATTTATTAGGCATGTTATAATCTTTGTTAATACATTAATATATGGTTTTATGTAATTTAATTGCATACCATAAATTTCTTATCGTTTTAATTATCCATTATATTTGTTATATAAATAACTTATCCTTCTCTTATTACATGGAAATAAATTGTATTAGTCTTTTGTGACACAGTTATAATTATTTTTAGAATACTTGTATTATGTATAAATCTCTATTAAAATTATATGTTAAGTCTGTAGGACTTGTATTTGTACTGATAAAACTTCTCTTCATTTTTCTTCAAATGATTCATTCATCTCTAACATGATTATTTGCTAATTTATTAATGCATTTCCAAATATGTTTCATTTTACACTGAATGCCAGAAAATTTTGTCATATAATAATTCTTTTCAGCCTGTCTTATAAATTGTGTTACAGAGTTTCTCTTTGCTTTGTAAACTATTTCATTTGTTTCATTATTTTGATATTTATACTTATACCATAATTTATCCTTTTTTTTTCTTACTAACTCTGAAATATCAGAATCTATACATAGTTTATGTTGTATGCCCCTCCATCGTATGATTTAATATTTTTTCTTGATCATCTAACTTTTTACATTTACACCTGTAAGTTTTGTATACGCATGATCTAAACAAGATTTAACCAACTTCCATTCCTCCATTCAGACCTTGCGTTAACATTTATATTTTCCTGAAATCCATTAAAATGTGACAACTTTTAATCGTCATTGATAAGATTACTACTTTCATTATTTTTTCTTTAATATTGATATTTATAATATCAAGATATACTATATGATCACATTTTTTTAATTCATTAAATAATTTTCCCAAGTTTAAGATATTAAGATTAGAATTGTAATTTCGAGGTTTGTAAATTTATCTCAATAGTAGGTAATAATATTTTGCATTTTCCAAATTTAATTTCACTAATTTCTGTAGATAAATGTTTTTATAAAAGTAAAATAAAATTTCTCTTTGTCCTTTATTACTTCTGGATGTGTAAATTTTTCAAAACTTTTCAAATTATGATTTTGGATTACACGTTCTCTTAGGAATGTCTCTAATCATTAATATATCTCACAATATTGAAACTTCAATAGCAACTGTAGAAAAATAATTCCGTTTATTGTGAATACTATTAATATTAATCTATAACAAATTCAAAATATCACCGTTAATTTATTCTAATTTGTATATAACACAATTTAAAATTTTTATTTTATTTTACAATTTATATCAGTTTATTTACTATTTCTTAGATTAATATTCAGAGATAACTCTTCAGCCACTAGAATACCTTTCAGTTCCTCAATGTTTTGTCGTATTTTCCATGTATCTCTAAACTGATTCTTCGTTCACACTGTTCGATATCATTAACTTGATCAATCTTTTTCCACATTCTCTTTCAATACATCAATATCTGTTATTTCATTTATATCTATTTTTATTTCATTTAACATCTTTATTATATTATTTATATTTTGGAGCATCATTGGTTTCTGTAAATTGTTTTCAGTCACTTCCAGATTTAAACCAGTTTTAGGATCTTCTCTTCTTCAGTAGATTTGAACGAATTCGTTGTTTCAGTAACGTTTTCATTTCCAAATTTCCGTTGTTGCTGGATGTTAAATTATATTTTCCGTCATTAAATGAAACAGAATGTTTCGATCATTTACTTGTATCCCGGTATGACATTTTTTTTTACCTTACTTATACATAAGTCTGTATGTCGTCTTTAAAAACCATTATATTGATAATTACAATTTACATAACTTTTAACATAGTCTCCATCGATAGGCAAATGTTTAATGCAAACATCAGAACATTTAGAAGCCATTTTATGAGCTATTTCTTATTTTAATGTATGGTGTTTTGAATAAATGAAAAAACAACCAAAGCTCATGTAATTGTAAACTCAATCACAGACATTCACCATGCTAGAGTAACTATGCTCTTCGTTAGACCTCTTCAGCGATAGATAATAAGGAAAAATGACAATGAACAGTAGCGAAATTGGTAATATAATACAGTAGAAGGATTGAAAGTGTTAAACAAAGAATCTGTTAGCGGTGGTTTAACAAAACAGTTTAGAAAGTTATCCAGTAAAAGGATTAAAAATCTGGCAGTTACACTTTATTGAAATGGTTTGAAAATGTAGTTGAATAGAAAGACTGAAAGAATTGGATGAAAGGATTGTAATCAAGGTTTAGAAGAAGTGTTGAAAAAGCAGTTCGGTTGAAGGATTCAAGATATGAACGAAGGATATATCAATTGATGTTTGGTATAATGGTTGCAAATGTGATTCACTCAAAGGACTGAATATATTAGATGAAGAAACTGATAGTTGAAGTTTTCTGAAAATATTGAGAAGATATTGCAGTGAAATACAGTATAATATTTTAAATAATTAGTTAAAGGTCATGATAGTAGAGGTTGATGAAAGAGTTGAGAATAGGTTTCAATAGAAGCTTAAAGACATTAGAAAAAAGATCTGGTGGGAGAGATTAAGTAGAAGGAATGAAAGATGCTGCTGGTGAGATTTGGTATAAGATTTTAAAATTTATTTAATATAAACTGAAGGAAATTAAAATATATGGCTAATGAGGTTTGAAAAATAGTTAAACATTTGGTTCAGTAGAAAGGATAAAAAACATTAGATAAAGGATTTCGTGATAACAAGAAGCCCACTTAATGTAAAAATGGATCTTAAGACTGCTGGTATGAGTATTAAAAGTTTTTAGAAAGTGCTAATACCCATATTAGCCGTTTTGAGATCAAAATGAAAAATCTCTTAAGAGAGGTCTAACAAATGGATTGAAAATGTGGTTCAGTAGAAGGACTAAAATCATTAGGTCAAGTGTCTGTTAGGTGAAGTTCAGTAAAAAGAAAAAACTAATTTTCGTTAAAAGCATTTAGTACATTAGATCAAAGATCTGGTAGCAAAGATGAAGTAAATTATTTGAAACTTTGTAGCAAGACAGAAGGAATTGAATGTAGAATCTGGTTGGTTGATTTTTTTTAGTACAATGGTTTAAAATATGGTCCAATACAAGGATTAAACAGAATAAATGAATGATATACTTGCTGAAATTCAGTGATATGGTTGAAAATTTGGTTAGAAGAAGAGATGGAGTTTTTTTTTTAGCTAAGGTTTAGTAAAGAATTAGAATATTGATTAATCAATAGAACTGAAGAATTTACGTGAAAAATCTGGTAGCTAAGATTTGTTGAAAGAGCTGAAAATTTATTTAATAGAAGAATTGAAGGCATTACAAAATAGGTCTACTAGGAGGTTTAGTAGAAAGCTAAAATCTGGTTCAGCAAAAGGATTGTAGACACAAGATAAATTATTTAGTAAGAAAGACATGTTGGAAATGTGGTTTAGTAGAAGGATTAGAGGCATTAGGTGGGGGATGTGGTTGTCGAAATGTATCATAACGTTGAACATGTGCTTCAGTATTTGGATTGAAAACATTATATTAAGAATATACTTAGTGAGATTTAGTATAACGGTTGCAAATGTGGTTCACATGAAAGGATTTGGTAAGTGAGGTTTGCTAAATCCATTGAAAATGTGATTTAGCAAAAGGGTTGAAGGCAATATATGAAGAATGTTTTAGTTGTGGTTCAGTAGAAACGTTTAAAATTTAGCTCAGGATAAGGATTTAATACATTATCTCACAGCAATGTTTTGTAAAAAGAATTGATAAAGAATTGTAACCTTTAATGATTGATCTGGTGCCTCAGCTTTTAGTTGTTAAATAATTGAAATTTCAGTAAAATTATTGAAGACGTTAGACGAAAGATTGGTTTGTTTTGTTTTTGAATTTTAAACAAAACTACACGAGTTCTATTTGCGCTAGCAGTCCCTAATTTAGCAGTATAACACTAGAGGGAAGGTAGATAGTCATCACCACCCACCGCCAACTCTCGGGCTACTCTTTTGCCAACGAATAGTGGGATTAACCGTCACATTATAACGCCCTCAGGGCTGAAAGGGCGAGCATGTTTGGTGAGACGGATATTCGAACCCGCAACCTTCGGATTAGAAAGGGTTAAAAGTAAGAGCTTTGTGATTTAAAACGTGGATCGAATGTTTCAGGTTAAAAGCTAATTATGTTTCGTTTAGTTAAAGGTTTGAAAGTAGCAAGCAGTAGAACGATTAGGGGTAAATGTTTTAAATACTAGCTTTTCTATATAGCAGAAAAATACAACGACATTATTGGTATTCAATAAAGGTGGCGAGTGAATTTGGAGCATGTCATGAAATCAGATTTGTTATGAACTTGAACAGAAAAACACGATATTTTCTAGTTTTATTTTTCTGTTATCTTGTGTAATGCTTTCACCTTTCTTTGTGTTGTTATGCAATTCGAAGTCCTTGTTAACAGGATTCTGCAGACAGGTTAGTGTGAAATCATCATTAACCACAAGGTTTCTAACCTTTGCTCTTCGGTACGTATTTAAAAATACGCTTTCCCCTCAATAAAGCCAAATAATAAGGGGAAGCGAGGATTCAGTTACGCACACTATATTATCAAAACTGAAACCAATTCACATGATAACGTACGGTTCAAAAGAAGTATTTATTTTCTGCTGCTAGTGAGATCGCAAGCCTGATAAACGTTGCACTATGTAGCCTTCATGTTGTCCACAATGGCTTGCTATTTACCAGTCCAAGGGATATAAACCGGCCACGCACGAATAAGTTTAATTTTTTTGGCGTTTTTACTATCTGCCACTAAGCTGTAATGACTACCCTCATTTAAGAGGAAGTTTATTCACGTGTAGAACGCAGTTTTTGTTTTTCTAACATGACGTAATTTCCACACAAATTACGTTGCGCGCCATCTCGAGGGAGTACCATGAACCATAGAAAACAACTTCAAATAAATACATAATAATGCGTGTTTACAGTAAAATCTCACCATGCTTATTTATCTCTACAAAGTTATTACAAAAATCAAAATAATTCAAGCGTTTGAATGCTCAAAAATAAAGTGCGTTATTTGGAATTAAGTCTTTGGACCGTTTTGAAATTTTTAGAAAATTATGCGTAACGCACATTTCTTTACGTTATGAAGATCACCTTATCAAAACAAAAAGACATTTTATGGAGTACACATAATAATGTATTATGATAAAATTTTACATGTTGTTCTCAAAATAACGCTGCATTTGGCCTTATATTTTTCAAAAGAGAACAGTAGCAGTAACAAAGGTAAGCAAATAGCTCTCTCACTGTGTATCATTGTTTCTACCTGTTTCCTCTCTCACTGTGTATCATTGTTTCTACCTGTTTCCTCTCTCACTGTGTATCATTGTTTCTACCTGTTTCCTCTCTCACTGTGTATCATTGTTTCTACCTGTTTCCTCTCTCACTGTGTATCATTGTTTCTACCTGTTTCCTCTCTCACTGTGTATCATTGTTTCTACCTGTTTCCTCACTCACTGTGTATCATTGTTTCTACCTGTTTCCTCTCTCACTGTATCATTGTATCATTGTATCATTTCTACCTGTTTCCTCTCTCACTGTGTATCATTGTTTCCTTCATTGTTTCTACCTGTTTCCTCTCTCACTGTATCATTGTTTCTACCTGTTTCTCTCTCTCTCACTGTGTATCATTGTTTCTCCACCTGTTTCCTCTCTCACTGTGTATCATTGTTTCTACCTGTTTCCTCTCTCACTGTGTGATCATTGTTTCTACCTGTTTCTCTCTCACTGTGGATCATTGTTTCTACCTGTTTTCTCTCTCACTGTATCATTGTTTCTACCTGTTTCCTTCTCACTGTGTATCATTGTTTCTACCTGTTTCCTCTCTCACTGTGTATCATTGTTTCTACCTGTTTCCTCTCTCACTGTGTATCATTGTTTCTACCTGTTTCCTCTCTCACTGTGTATCATTGTTTCTACCTGTTTCCTCTCTCACTGTGATCATTGTTTCTACCTGTTTCCTCACTCACTGTGTATCATTGTTTCTACCTGTTTCCTCTCTCACTGTGTATCATTGTTTCTACCTGTTTCCTCACTCACTGTGTATCATTGTTTCTACCTGTTTCCTCTCTCACTGTGTATCATTGTTTCTCTCTCACCTGTTTCCTCACTCACTGTGTATCATTGTTTCTACCTGTTTACCTGTTTCTCTCTCACTGTGTATCATTGTTTCTACCTGTTTCTGTCTCTCACTGTGTATCATTGTTTCTACCTGTTTCCTCTCTCACTGTGTATCATTGTTTCACTACTTGTTTCCTGTCTCTCTCACTGTGATCATTGTTTCTACCTGTTTTCTCTCTCTCACTGTGTATCATTGTTTCTACCTGTTTCCTCTCTCACTGTGTATCATTGTTTCTACCTGTTTCCTCTCTCACTGTGTATCATTGTTTCTACTTGTTTCCTCTCTCACTGTGATCATTGTTTCTACCTGTTTCCTCACTCACTGTGTATCATTGTTTCTACTTGTTTCCTCACTCACTGTGTATCATTGTTTCTACCTGTTTCCTCACTCACTGTGTATCATTGTTTCTACCTGTTTCCTCACTCACTGTGTATCATTGTTTCTACCTGTTTCTCTCTCTCACTGTGTATCATTGTTTCTACCTGTTTCCTCTCTCACTGTGATCATTGTTTCTACCTGTTTCCTCTCTCACTGTGTATCATTGTTTCTACTTGTTTCCTCTCTCACTGTGATCATTGTTTCTACCTGTTTCCTCTCTCACTGTGTATCATTGTTTCTACCTGTTTCCTCTCTCACTGTGTATCATTGTTTCTACCTGTTTCCTCTCTCTCACTGTATCATTGTTTCTACCTGTTTCCTCACTCACTGTGTATCATTGTTTCTACCTGTTTCCTTCACACTCATTGTTTCATTGTTTCCTTTCACTGTGTATCTACCTGTTTCCTCTCTCACTGTGTATCATTGTTTCTACCTGTTTTCTCTCTCACTGTGTATCATTGTTTCTACCTGTTTCCTCTCTCACTGTGTATCATTGTTTCTACCTGTTTCCTCTCTCACTGTGTATCATTGTTTCTACCTGTTTCCTCTCTCACTGTGTATCATTGTTTCTACCTGTTTCCTCACTCACTGTGTATCATTGTTTCTACCTGTTTCCTCTCTCACTGTGTATCATTGTTTCTACCTGTGTTTCTCACTGTGTATCATTGTTTCTCACTCACTGTGTATCATTGTTTCTACCTGTTTCCTCACTCACTGTGTATCATTGTTTCTACCTGTTTCCTCTCTCACTGTGTATCATTGTTTCTACCTGTTTCCTCACTCACTGTGTATCATTGTTTCTACCTGTTTCCTCTCTCACTGTGTATCATTGTTTCTACCTGTTTCCTCTCTCACTGTGTATCATTGTTTCTACCTGTTTCCTCTCTCACTGTGTATCATTGTTTCTACCTGTTTCCTCTCTCTCACTGTGTATCATTGTTTCTACCTGTTTCCTCTCTCACTGTGTATCATTGTTTCTACCTGTTTCCTCTCTCACTGTGTATCATTGTTTCTACCTGTTTCCTCTCTCACTGTGTATCATTGTTTCTACCTGTTTCCTCACTCACTGTGTATCATTGTTTCTACCTGTTTCCTCTCTCACTGTGTATCATTGTTTCTACCTGTTTCCTCTCTCACTGTGTATCATTGTTTCTACCTGTTTCCTCACTCACTGTGTATCATTGTTTCTACCTGTTTCCTCACTCACTGTGTATCATTGTTTCTACCTGTTTCCTCTCTCACTGTGTATCATTGTTTCTACCTGTTTCCTCTCTCATCATTGTTTCTACCTGTTTCCTCACTCACTGTGTATCATTGTTTCTACCTGTTTACCCTCTCTCACTGTGTATCATTGTTTCTACCTGTTTCCTCTCTCACTCACTGTGTATCATTGTTTCTACCTGTTTCCTCTCTCACTGTGTATCATTGTTTCTACCTGTTTCCTCACTCACTGTGTATCATTGTTTCTACCTGTTTCCTCTCTCACTGTGTATCATTGTTTCTACCTGTTTCCTCACTCACTGTGTATCATCATTGTATCATTGTTTCTACCTGTTTCCTCTCTCACTATGTATCATTGTTTCTACCTGTTTACCTCTCTCACTGTGTATCATTGTTTCTACCTGTTTCCTCTCTCACTGTGTATCATTGTTTCTACCTGTTTCCTCTCTCACTGTGTATCATTGTTTCTACCTGTTTCCTCTCTCACTGTGTATCATTGTTTCTACCTTTTTCTCTCACTCACTGTGTATCATTGTTTCTACCTGTTTCCTCTCTCTCTCACTACCTGTCATCATTGTTTCTACCTGTTTTCTCTCCTCACTCACTGTGTATCATTGTTTCTACCTGTTTCCTCTCTCACTGTGTATCATTGTTTCTACCTGTTTCTCTCTCACTGTGTATCATTTACCTTGTTTTCTACCATTGTTTCTACCTTTTCCTCTCCTCACTCACTGTGTATCATTGTTTCTACCTGTTTCCTCACTCACTGTATCACCTGTTTCCTCTGTATCATTGTTTCTACCTGTTTCCTCTCTCACTGTATCATTGTTTCTACCTGTTTCCTCTCTCTCACTGTGTATCATTGTTTTTCTACATTGTTTCCTCTCTCACTGTGTATCATTGTTTCTACCTGTTTCCTCACTCACTGTGTATCATTGTTTCTACCTGTTTCCTCTCTCACTCACTGTATCATTGTTTCTATTGTTTCTCTCACTGTGTATCCTCTGTTTCCTCTCTCACTGTTGTCATTGTTTCTACCTGTTTCCTCTCTCACTGTGTATCATTGTTTCCTCTCTCACTGTGTATCATTGTTTCTACCTGTTTTTCACTCACTCTCACTGTGTATCATTGTTTCTACCTGTTTCCTTCTCACTGTGTATCTCTACCACTCACTGTGTCATTGTTTCTACCTGTTTCCTTTCATGTTTTTCTACTGTGTATCATTGTTTCTACCTGTTTCCTCCTCTCACATTGTTTCTACCTGTTTCCTCTCTCACTGTGTATCATTGTTTCTACCTGTTTCCTCTCTCACTGTGTATCATCATTGTCTCTTGTGTACATTGTTTACCCTCACTCACTGTGTATCATTGTTTCTACCTGTTTCTCACTGTATCATTGTGTATCATTGTTTCTACCTGTTTCCTCTCTCACTGTGTATCATTGTTTCTACCTGTTTCCTCTCTCACTGTGTATCATTGTTTCTACCTGTTTCCTCACTCACTGTGTATCATTGTTTCTACCTGTTTCCTCACTCACTGTGTATCATTGTATCATTGTTTCTACCTGTGTATCATTGTTGTTTCTCTCTCACTGTGTATCATTGTTTCTACCTGTTTCCTCACTCACTGTGTATCATTGTTTCTACCTGTTTCCTCTCTCACTGTGTATCATTGTTTCTACCTGTTTCCTCTCTCACTGTGATCATTGTTTCTACCTGTTTCCTATCATTGTATCATTGTTTCTACCTGTTTTCTCACTCACTCACTGTTTCCTCTTCATCATTGTTTCTACCTGTTTCCTCTCACTCACTGTGTATCATTGTTTCTACCTGTTTCCTCTCTCACTGTGTATCATTGTTTCTACCTGTTTCCTCACTCACTGTGTATCATTGTTTCTACCTGTTTCCTCTCTCACTGTGTATCATTGTTTCTACCTGTTTCCTCACTCACTGTATATCATCATTGTTTCTACCTGTTTTCTCACTCACTGTGTATCATTGTTTCTACCTGTTTCCTCTCTCACTGTGTATCATTGTTTCTACCTGTTTCCTCACTCACTGTGTATCATTGTTTCTACCTGTTTCCTCATTCACTGTGTATCATTGTTTCTACCTGTTTCCTCATTCACTGTGTATCATTGTTTCTACCTGTTTCCTCATTCACTGTGTATCATTGTTTCTATCTGTTTCCTCATTCAAAGTGTATCATTGTTTCTACCTGTTTCCTCACTCACTGTGTATCATTGTTTTTACCTGTTTCCTCATTCACTGTGTATCATTGTTTCTACCTGTTTCCTCACTCACTGTGTATCATTGTTTCTACCTGTTTCCTCACTCACTGTGTATCATTGTTTCTACCTGTTTCCTCACTCACTGTGTATCATTGTTTCTACCTGTTTCCTCACTCACTGTGTATCATTGTTTCTACCTGTTTCCTCACTCACTGTGTATCATTGTTTCTACCTGTTTCCTCTGCGCTGATTCCATCGCTGATTCCTAAAATTTACCTAATTCGTCTGACCATGAGCCATAAATTATGTGTATATACATGTAATTTCTTACTGCCTCAAGTGAAGTGAAAATTATTTAATTACTGTTGTTGTTGTTTTGAATTTAGCACAAAGCTACTCAATGGGCTATCTGTTCTCTGCTCACCACAGGTATCGAAACCCGGTTTTTAGCGTTGTAAGTCCGCAGATATACCGCTGAGCCACTTAGTTACTGATAACGTTACATTTCTTATTGCGCTGCATCATTTGAAAATGTTGCATACAGCAACCGAAATTTCATCTCTCTCTATAAAATGGAACAGTATTGATAAATTTTTGGTTTTGAACTTAATTTAAATGCTATAAGATTTAAAAAATATATTCGACACTGAACAGTTTATCGTTACAAGTTAATTATTTCAACGTATCACAAGGCCTACCACTGCAGGCACAAATTATGTTCAATCACCTGGAAAATGTGGTCAACTTCTACAGTACTTGAGCCAAATGACCACGTTTGAAAACACTGAGGTTCAGCCTTAGTTATCCCTAGTTTGGGAAAGCTGTTCACAAGGAGGGTAACTAGTTACTAGCACTAACTGTATATAAGGCTATTTTTATACGAATATAAATGTCGATATTATAAAGTGGTCACAGCTGTAAGTGCGAAAAGTGTTCAGAGACATAAAACTATGAACATTCTATATGTAAAAACAGCTGGTATGGGTAGAGAAAGCACTATGTGGAAGAGCAAACAAAGTACCATACCAGCCGATTTATACATATATAATTTTCTCTACAAGTGGGTTTTCTCGTCATCACGGATTATGGACATTCTAATATGCAGTCCGGCACGTTATTTAGAAGGCAATACATAAATTTTCGGTTTTACGCCTTTCTTAAAGCTACAGTGAAGAGCATGTTAATTTTATGCTATTACGTCTTATAATTAGGAAAACACAGCTAGACAGAAAAATGTTTTAATGTTATGCTATAAGGTATTATAAGTAAAAAAAAAATACAGCTAAGTTATAGTGAAGAGATGGTTAATTACGTACTATAAGGAATTATAATTAGGAAACACATTAGTAAGTTACACTGAAGAGTAGATTGATTATGTGTTATAAAGAATTATAAGTAGGAAACACAGCTAAGTTATAGTGATGAGAAGGTTAATTACATGCTATAAGGAATTATAATTAAGAGATACACTGCTAAATTATAGTGATGAGAGGGTTAATTACGTGCTATAAGGAAATATAATTAGGAAAAAACAGCGAAGTTATAGTGATGAAAAGGTTAATTACATGCTATAAGGAATTATAATTAGGAAAAAACAGCGAAGTTATAGTGATGAAAAGGTTAATTACGTGCTATAAGGAATTATAATTAGAAGATACACTGCTAAATTATAGTGATGAGAAGGTTAATTACGTGCTATAAGTAACTATAAATAGGAGATACACTGCTAAATTATGGTGATGAGAAGGTTAATTACGTGCCATAAGGAATTATAACTAGGAAAACACAGCGAAATTATAGTGATGAGAAGGTTAATTACGTGCTATAAGGAATTATAAATAGGAGATACACTGCTAAATTATAGTGATAAGAAGGTTAATTACGTGCCATAAGGAATTATAACTAGGAAAACACAGCGAAATTATAGTGATGAGAAGGTTAATTACGTGATATAAGGAATTATAATTAGGAAATACACTGCTAAGTTACGGCGATGAGAAGGTTAATTACATGCTATAAGGCATTACATATTGCTAAGTTGTAGTGAAGAGAATACTAATTGTAAGAAAAAACAGTGTTACGCTGTGGAGAAAAACCTTTCGATGGATATAACGTTTTGAATACAAAAAACGCACTACTAACGTAAATAAAGCGTCAATGCTGTGACGTTTTATTTAGTAGGAATAAACGCTGTTATAGTACTACAGTTAAATCTGTTTTGACACTATATAGTTTTGGGTAAACTCTATGCCACAGAGACGATTACTTTAATGATACAGTGCTATACAGAAGAATGTTTTAACGTTGTGACGTTTTGTTCACTAGGAGTTACAACTGTTTGATTCTATATAGTTTTGGGTAAACGATATTCTACAGAGAAGATTACGTTGATGATACAGTGCTATATAGAAGAATGTTTTAATGTTGTGACGTTTTGTTTAGTGTGGGTTAAAACTCTTTGATGCTATACAGTTTTGGTAAACTCTATGCTATACAGAAGAATGTTTGAACTATGAATAAATAGTTTAATGGTATAAATAGGAGAACATATTGTTAAGGAAGTACAGTGTTTTTTGATATTACGATTTTCTAAACCTATTTATTCGAGTTTAATCACAGTGGAGTACATCATAATCCACTGACAATGTTTGTATTCACGTGTTTATTATTATATGATAGGTAGTAATTCGTTTAAGATGCTCGGTTTACACACTAGTAGACTAAATGAGAAAACGGATGTCTCTAGAGGATTCTTTTATTCGTAATCTTGCAATAGTTTAACCTTTTAACATTCTGTATTACAAAATTAACATTATTTTATTACACTTTTCGTGTATGTGTTTATTCTTTCATAAGTGCTTTTGGTAGAGAAGTAATGGCTTCTATCACACAGCTAGGTGATCAGATGGTGTTGGCGTTTCAAATTAACTCTGATCACATAACTTTCTGGTGTCTCAGCACGTAGGAAAGCGGTCTTATCTGTGTGAAACACTCCAAAATGTGCCGTATGGTTCTATTTCTTCCGCTTCCCTAACAGAAGTGATCGGTTTCAGTGAAGGAGGGATTAAAGGAGAGGCTTTATCAACGTTCCTTCCGAGCTGCCCGTGCGTCGATTCAGACCGCCGGTGAAAGTCCCTTGAGCGTTGCCGGAAAATGAGGCGAGGCTTACGGGAGATTTTGATAGTGTGTGCATCTTCGCAAGGCGTCTCACGGTGATGTGGTGGCTAACGCGTAAAACAAAAAAAGAAAAAAGGAGTGAGTGAGTGAGAGAAAGAATGGACAGGCCTGGATGTGTTCTACATCTGCAGATGTCGACCACGTCCAAACCCTATACGTTATCCCAATCTGCTGACTTCACTAATCAGCAGAGCCAGAGAGCTGTAATGTATGTAGTCTTTATATTATAACTAGGTAGATTGTGTCTCGTATCTTTCACATTTAAAAACGTATTCCGCACGAGGAGTTCAATCGTCTATACTAAAATTTGTCGACAAGATACTTGAATAAAGATCGAAAAAGCAGTGGCGTAGTTAGGTAGGGGCTAGAGGGGGCTCAGCCTCAGGGCCTATGATCATAATGGGAGCTCACTGATAATTTTATTCTTTGTAAACGTACGTGAGGTGTAGAGCCCACAAAAATTATTAGTCCCTGAGCCCACGCAACCTTAAATCCGCCACTGCGAAAAAACCTACAGTAATCTATAGGATATAGACTGAAACAGAAACTTTAGAAATAAACTAAAGAATTATGGTGGTAAGCCGTTAGCGTTATTGGTCAGAATTTAATATGGTGAACACATCAGTCTACCATAAGAATGAGCCCTCTTCCGTACATTCATTGAAGATTATAAAAATTACGAAACAAAACACAAAACAACAGTTTTTTTTTGTGGGTATTTGTTCCGTTTTATTAACCAAGATGTAGATTGTGTTTAGAGAATACTGTGCAATGCACACGTGAAATTACAAAACTCTTACGTGCAGGAAAGTGTTTGTCAAAATCTAAATCTTATCCCGTAAACTTCTGTTTTAACAGAAACTGACGCAATAAGGCATAGCGTTAAAAAGTTGTCAGTTCTCCGACACCACACAATGTAATCAGATGCTAACGCATGCGCTTTGGGGGATAGTAACGTTGTCACTCCTGTGACATACGGAGAGAAATTGAAGCAGGAGTTTCACAGTTTGATATGGAGTTTTTCTGGTTGTCCAACGTCGCCCAAATAAGGGTTTTCAAAGAGTGTGTCCCTTGTAATTGTCGTCCATCTTTTTCGTTCGACAGTCAAGCCAATTTGGCAGCTCTCATGAGACCCAATTCTTCATGCGGGAAGAACTTTTTTTCACTTTAATGTAAGAAAAATCCAGGTTTGCTTCCTAGAATGAACACTAATTATAATTAACGGACTTCGTTTCATAGCCCTCTTGAGTCTGTGAAGAAACTGGAGTGCCTTTGGGATAACACGGATTCAGTGTTCCTGCTTTATACAACTAATAACAGACGTAGAGTGTAATTAATTTTGATTAATTAAGTTTGTTCGCCAGCGTACAACAAACAGAATAGAATTCCTGTGTGTGATATCAATACGCTACTTATGTCAATTTTAAAGGTACATGGCTTAGAATCCGAACACTGTATTTTTTATCTAACATTAAAGTTTCTTTATAGACCTATGTGTATGTTAAAAACTTATCATTGCAGTACAAATCGAATATTTAAAGTTGCGTTGAAAATATAATGCTCCTAATTTCTTCCTATGCTTAATGTCGCAAATATATACATTGTACATCGTGTGACTTATTAAAAATTAAAACACTTATTCCTTTAAGTCTCGACAAAATAATATATAATTTTTGTTTCATAATATTTGTAACTGAACGTAAATTATTCGTTAATAAATTCAGATTAATTTACATTTTTATTTTCTACTTAACAAATACGAAACAAAAATGAGTTCACATGGAGTGTTTGTTTATTAGATAAAATAAAACAGGATTCAACTTTGATAAATCTGACGTTAGGGTGCCTGATTAGCTATCTACGGGCCATAGAAACAAATTCGAACACTGAATATGCTTGCTCCTTACCCATGATGACGTTATAATGTATCACCCAATCCCATTATTTGATTAAAATAACACAAAACGAAAGTGAGCTTGAATTGTATGTTTGTTTATTGAACAAATTTAAAGTTGTTTAATTGTTTAACAGAAAAATTAAATAAAAGTGAAGTTGCATTAAGTGTTTTTATTAAACATAACTAAACTGAGTTCTGGTTTTATGACTTGATAATTAGATAAAAGTGAATTTGTATCAAGAATTTTTTTATTAAACAAAACTTATATGAGGACGTTTTCATGCTTCATTAAAAATTATATAAAAGAGATTTTTCTCTAGATGAATTATGTTGTGTTGGGTTTAACAGCTTTTTTGAATATATAACGTTTCTCTAACTTTTGTGCCAGTAATGGTTTATGAAATTTCTTCACATTTGTTTCTCTCAAAGACAACAGTGATTACTCAGAATGTCGTGTGCTTTAGAAGAGCTGTGTGAACCTTTTTCACGTTATATATTGAAATATTTTCATAGCTTTACCAAACATATATCTTGTTAGGTATGTAGCAATGAAATGAAGTGAAAACAAACCTACGTGTATACATTTCACTTTCCACTGTTTCGTTTAACAGTGGACCCGAGGACCAGTTAAGGTTACTGCTGACGAAAGAGCCGTATTAATACAGATAAAGTTGCTTGCACGTGAGGAAATACGTCAGAGATGAGCCTAACGATGCATAAAGATGCATTAGAGATAGACGTGTACCACATGACCTATAAATAGGATTTTAGGGGCTGGGTATAGATTAAAACAACAAAGCCACTTAGAGTCAGGGGTTACAGACTCTGACGTCGATTGCGTGTTGTCCAGGCAATATGCATACGCAGTACATTTAAAATTGAAATCCATGAGAAAAAGGGCGTAAATCGATTTGCTACTTCAGATCTGGATCTGACCAGCTATCAAAGGCCACTCATGTTGTATATACTACATCTGTAGTCAGTATTCTTACTATCAACTAAAATGAAAGTGTGCACATAAGTACCACCGATTTAAAAATTCAGAACACCTGAGAACGCTCAAGGTGTACTTACGCTGTGAAAAGCAGTAAGAAACGTAATAATTTGTACACTAACACATGCGCAAGAAACAGCCCATTAACAAAATTGTCTTAGTTCAATTTTCTGTTGTTGTTTTGAATTAAACACAAAGCTACTCAATGGGCTATCTGTGCTCTGCCCACCACGGATATCAAAACCCGGTTTTTAGCGTTGTAAGTCCGCAGACATATTGCTGAGCTACTGGGGGGCTCAATTTTCGTATGACCTATGGTGTAGTTTCCAAACTGGTAGATAATCTTTCTGAGTCATTTTTTTCGTTTCATTGCAGGTAATCCATGTATCTGGATCATTAACTTTTGAATATATCGACAAAAGAAGGTTAACACTCCTACGAAAAGTGGGGCCTAATAGGCCCCATAGCAACTTGAAAGGTTATTAATATTAGGCTAATAATTTTGTATTTAAATGAAATTGCCATTTAAATCCATTAATGAATGGATTAACGAGATTCCCACTGTCCCTATCTACTATCTAGCGAAACCACAGCCAGGGGAACGGGCTTGGAGAAATCAGGACTAGAAACGTCTTTTCGTAGGAGTGTTAATGATCCAGATATATGAATTACTTGCAATGAAAATGTGTAAGAAAACACAAAAACATCAACTCTAAACTATGAAATAAATATAGAAATAAAAAAATGTTTGTTTATAAACCCAAAGCTACACAATGAACTTTTGTGGTGGGGAGACTGAATATGTAAGAAATGGTCTTAAATTATTGTGTCTAAATATATATTAGAATAAACTGCGACGTTCTTTTAATTTTGTATCCGTTTCTGTTTAAGATATACTTACCTCAAATTTTTCTTTCCACTGTCCTACCATCTGTGTCCTGGTAGGTCGGCAGTAAATTTAAAGGCTTAAAACGTTAAAATCCAACGTTTGAATCTCCGCGGTGGAGAGAGCGCAACTAGCTTATTGTTTAGCTTTGAACTTAAAGAAAAAAAACCAAAAAACTACAGCATCCTGCCATCTATAGACGGTATTATGAATTAAGACACAGCACATGTTTTGACTGCTTAACGAGCTCCAACAATTATCCCTTTTAATGATTGGTGGCAAAAGATCGTTACCATTGGTTTCAGCCTTTAGTAGAGAATGAACAAGGGCTCGTTAAACATGAAATGTCCGAGTTAGCACCTGCCTAAAGCTCAAACCATGCGCAAACAAACAGGAGTGCTTTCGATAATTGATAATTATTAGGTTTATCCTGCGTCATTCACATCACCATCTGTTTCTACTTATTTTTTTTTTACCTCCTGGTTAGCGTTAGAGTCGGGTATGCTTTGTAACTAAGCAGGAGATGTAATATCATTATCCGAAAACCTGTTTTTATCCGCGTGGCTTAGTAGTTATCATACTAATACCATACTCTTGTATAGTCGTTTTTTTGTGTCTGTTTTTTACTCATTTTGAGACGAACCTTGTTAGTTCCAGATGATGATCACGTTAAGATTGGAGCGAGACATTCATTGACATGAAACAAACAGCGCATTCAATGCTGAATATAAAGATATGTTTATATACAGATAGTTAGGGAAAACATGTAAATATTCAACAGATACAGAGACAAAAAGCATAAGGATGGACGCAGATAGTCAAACGGACAGACAAATAATTGTCTCTTTTTTTTTTTTTGTCTTTCTTCCCCGAGTGATTACTTCCAATCTTTAGACGATTGTTCATAAGTGTCTGAAGGAAACTTTCGGCTCTTCTTTACTTGTGTTAGTAATTTTGTTCTGTCGCGTGTTGAATTTTTGCACGTGCGACTAAAATGTCCCTTTTTCTTATATTACACACATGGTGCTAGAATTACAACTTAAAGAATCTGAAACGAACAACCGTTTACGTGGTGTTCTCTATTTATATAGACATATACAGGGTGTTCGGAAAGTCACTGTGCAGTTTTGTCTGTTAATAAATATATAAGTGCATAGTGTATTTCCGAACACCCTGTATGTATGAAAGTATGAATGATTGTGTTTAGCTGTTACAAAGATATACAAAACGCTGTTGGTAATTTGTGTTTAAACAGAATTACAGAAAAATCTCTCTGAACTTATCATTAGACGGAACAGAGATAAACCCAAGTCTACAGATATTGTGTATACCTACTCATATTTGAGTGCGACAGTCATATAGATTATATTATAGATGCACATGTTTAGATGTTACAGACACATGTCAGAATCTACTAATATTTGCGATTAGTGTTATAAACACAAACCTACAGATTTTACTGGGACGAACATTATATTATGCATACCTGTATTTAGATATCAAGGGCGCTAAGATTCAATTGCTTGTTAGGCCTAATCGAACGAGAAGCCAAAGCAAATATTAAAAGATTTCCCCAAGTAACAAAAACGGTCCTGTTGACAACTGTGTGCTCAGCTGCGACAACTGCTTCACATCCTATATATATTTAATATTTGTAAGAAATAGCACGGACATATTTTGCGTTGCGAACATATTAATACGTTCAGCAAGATTTGAAGTTTAATTTATATAAGGTTTACTTTATCGTTTCGATTTACAGCAACAACAAATTATACAAAATAAATATAGAATAAAAAGTCCAACACCGATTTTTTGTATGAATATTATATATATATTTGTAAAATCAGAGATATATGTCGTGTTCATGCAATTTTGCTTAATAAATATTCAGTGTCACGTGATGACAGTTACAACGGTACAACGACAGTTACAACGGTACAACAATGTTTAGTTCAACCGCTATAGAATAACATTCACAAGGTTTCCGGAGTGGAATGTGCCAATTTATGTGTGAATGGAAAATATGATTCTCTATTTTTCACGTTAAGCAGGATGCAAAGTATATGAAATAAGTTTTATTGTGTCATCTATTGGGTAAAGTATAATTAAATGGGGAATTATTGCCCTGTGTCACTTGTTATAGCAGGAGTAAATGTAAACTAAATATGTAGAGTTGTGTGTTAGATTAAGCAGCGTTAAATGTAGAACAGCTGTGTTATACCAAATACTATGCTCAGAGGAACTGAATATGGAATAAATATGTTAAGTATTCCTTAACATTAAGGAGTACTAAACGTAGAATCGTTGCACTGTGTCACATTTTAAGTGAAACTGGGTTAAGTGTGGAATAAATATAATGCATTAGGCTTAGCATAATTAAATGTGAAATTGCTGTGCTATATTGCAAGTTAGAGTAGGACATGGTGTGAATTGTTCTGTGTTAGGTTGAAGAATGTTAAATTTTGGACGAGGCTGGACTGCATGAGAAATAAATATGTTACTAAGTAGAAATGAATGTGCGATGTTTAAGATAACGTAACATATCTATCGAACTGTCAAACACACTTACATAATAAAACATGGAAGCGTAAGTGGCCTGGATCAAGTCATGGGTTTAACATTAACAAATGGAAAGTTAGAATTTTATTGTAAGAAAACTCAAAAATGCAAAAATCTACAGCCAAAGAAAACGATAAAGAGGAGGTTTTGATTCGGGTATGTAATAACAGTTGGGAAATTATTTATACGAAAACATATATATAGTTGTTTCTGGGTCGTATTATAAATATGTGTATACACTAAACTAATAGTTTATTATACTTAGATAATATACTGATGTCAAGTAGACTACAGTAAAAATTACATTCCCTGTTTTGTCTTTTGTAAGTACCATTCGCACTAAAATTTCAAAACAAGCCCAGATGGCGACGCCAGTGTTTAGTTTTATTGTAGTATTAGTTTAAAAAACAGGCCTATAGAAGGCGTTCTTGACAGATGTAACCTCTTAACTCGTTGTCTCATTAGAAAAAGGACTTTACAGAATTACGAATTTCCATCTATTAACTATATTTCGTGGGAACAAATATGATATTTTCATTTAAAAATGAGATGTGAGAATGGAATACAGGAGAACAACAACATACGAATAACCAGACCTTCTCAATTTGTCGTTGAAGTTTGATAGCTTTGGTTTGTGACTATATAACAATTTTATTTTAAGTATTGTCAGTTTCTTTATGTATTAAGATTGGACCTGTATATCAGTTTATTTATGTATTAAGATTGTACCTATATGTCAGTTTCTTTATGTATTATGATTGGACCTGTATGTCAGATTCTTTATTTATTATGAATGAACCTGTATGTCAGTTTTTTATATATTATAATTGCAACTGCATGTCAGTTTTTTCTTTTAAAATGCAGTATACGAAACATTGTAAAGGTAAAAAAAAACAATGACGAGAGAACTATATTATTTCAGAAACTAGATTTAAATGCTGGTAATGTAATTGCAAATCTCTTCTTTTTCAGGGAATAAGGCGTTCTATAGTAAGTTTATTTCTTTAAGGAAATTTTCCTACACTTCATAAGCTAACTGGATTTATCAATATATGATTACTATTTCATGGAAGCTTTTTTAGTGTAGGCTTAGGTGCTGAAAAACTTTATTTTGAGCAAAGAACTACATGAATCAAACTTGTTATTGAATGAAAGAAATACGTTATATTTTATAAACTGTTAAGCGAATACTTTTTGAAAGTTATATATTTTAATATGAAGTAGGTAAAAATGTGCGGAAGTGATAAGATGTATTTTGGAAGTTATTAAATACACTCTGAATGTTATTAGATTTAATATGAAATAGGATGAGTAATTTGTAGAAGTAATAAGGTGCTTTAAAATGTTATTAGGTTTAATTAAATTAGGTCGGGTATTCTGTGAAATAATAAGGTTCATTTTAGCAGTGGTCAAGTACTTTTTAATTATTAGACGTGTGAAATCCAAGGTTCAAAGACACATAAATATAAATTTTGCTTCGAAGTAAGTTCATCTCAATTAAAATAAAGAAAATTAGGATAAGCATTATGGAAACGAGAAATATGAAAACCAAATAAAAAAAGGTATTGTAAAGGAAATATAAAGGAACATTTAGAGAACAACACACAAACTGGTGAGTTTGAAAAGGAAATATAAAGGAACATTTAGAGAACAACTATCAAACTGGTAAGTTTTCTTTATTATTATTTTGTTTTCTTTTGACATGTAAACTTTTTTTTAATAACAATAACTGATTCGTTAAAATAACCAGTTATTGTAATTAGAAAAAAAAATTAAAATTTTATAGAATGTGCTATGCTCCAGGTTTTACTGGGCACTGTTATGTTTGTAGTTGTGTCCACCAACGAGGAAGTAAGACAACGTCTCTATAAAATCGTACACTTTAGATAAGCCCGCCAAACGAATTTCAAATCTGAAATTTGCGGTAGCAGACGGAAAACAGACGACAGGGAGACACTAGGGTATATTGATCGATTGGAGATGTTTGTCTGCTAATCACAAATTAATAATTCAATAATTCCTTGTCTCTAGTCAGGCTTACCCTTGACCATGACCAGACATTCCAAAGTTCCCAAATAGGACACCAATAACCTGGGTCAAGTGAATTGGCTTCACACATCTATTGTTTGTTTCTATTATTCTCACGACAATGATTTAATAGTTCGTTTCATTCGCTACATGCAGACAGAAACAAACTAGAAGTAATGTCATGGAAGATAAAAGTTTTAGTAAATCACCAAGTTTAATGTCGCAAAACTAACAACATACGATGGATGAACTTATGTTAATCAGTTACCCGTACAAGCCCTTAAAATATACGCAGGTGGATTGCTTAACGTTTAATCTGTTTATTAATGGTCAGATCTAATATCATTACTTCGATCCTTGAATTACAGTTTGTGCAACTGTAGAAAACTACATTTGTATTGATTTTGTAATAGAAAAAAAAGAATCTTTATTTTCATACATAACATGGTATAGTGTGAAATTAAGTAGAAATAATTAGTATGTTAAGCTACGCATAATCTTGTGAAATACTGAACACACATGCTTGTACGTTTGTTTTATAATAAAGTCACTATCTGTCGTGTCCCCGCGGAGATTCGTATCCCCAAATTAGCGTTGTAAGTTCGTAAACTTACTGCTGTCCCATCGGGAGACTAATATACGTATTAGAATTTTGTGCTTTCCTAACAGTTGATTTTAAAATTTGTAGACGTATATGATAATACATAATATAATTATAGTCGTAAATTATATATATACATATAATATTGGAGCAATACATATATAAAATTTTATACTACCCTAATTCATGAAACATATACCGTTAAAGCTTGCTAATGAAAGTTTATGCAAGGTATTTATTTCTAAAAGCCTTGTGCTAGTAGTTATATATATGAAACGTCGTAGTCCTATTTAATCCAAAAAGATCCTAGTTTTGTATATCTGACGCCCCCTGTCGCGAAAGTGACAGGCCGAATTAACTTTATCATTTATTATACTTGAATTTCATGAACAGCATTCAAGCTTTGAGAATGGTTAGAAAACCTAGCTCCATTTGAAAACGATCCGGGCATCGGTACAACATTCTCGTAATAAATTAAACATTTCTCTTCTGATACGTTTATAATCGTATTTATCTTTGCACGAACTATGTTTCTAAACATACAGTTGTAAGAAGGTGTTCCTGAATTGCGTCATTTATCATAATTAACGTCAATAAGTCAATTTCATTTCTATCCGATTTGACTCTCAATCTGCGGGTCACGGTTCTGGTTTGGTTTGTTTTGAATTTCACGCAAAGCTGTACGAGAGCTATCTGCGCTAGCCGTCCCTAATTTAGCAGTGTAAGACTAGATGAAAGACAGCTAGTCATCACCACCCACCGCCAACTCTTGGGCTACTCTTTAACCAACTAATAGTGGGATTGATCGTAACATTATACACCCCCACGGCTGAAAGGGCTAGCATGTTTGGTGTGACGGGTATTCGAACCCACGGTTCTCAGATTATGAGACGAGTACCTTAACCATCTGGCTATGCCGGGCCAGTTATTTTTATGACTTCTGATAAGTTCTAAAGACTAAATATTTTACTGAATTCTGACCTTTGTTTTATGTTGTTCTGACTACTAAATGTTTTGATTACTTTTGATATTGTGACTGGTTTGTTTCCTACAGATTGGTGATTCGATTAAAGTCACAGTTAAGACATTTGCAACCTATACAACATGGTGAAACAACAGAAATGAATGCTTTTCTTTTGGTTTATAAGTTACAGATTTAGTCCTATAATCATATCGCTGTGCAAGAATTAGCCATAATGCCACCCGTCATCAGTCTTACAAGCTGATGCCTTTAAAATGAAGATAGCTGTCCCCACAGAGATAAAAAATCTTGAAAGTCTGTGCACGTATTGAATTCAATTTAGCCTTTGTGTATCCGAGTCCGAAAGGTCGAAGTAAACTCACTTAATCTCATTTTCCATTAAGCGATAAAAGCGGCAAGATATACCCTACGGCGGAAGCGCTCCACACTCAAAAATCTATACGAATGAAGCTGGAATATTGGATACGTGATTTAGTTATGGATAGAGATCGAGTAATCAAACGAAAATTTCGCAGAAGCAACACAGACTCATGACTACTTAACAACGCATGCGCACAAAGACAAACACATGTACAAACTGTACAGTTACTTTGCTTTCGAGCTCGCTAAAAAAAACAACAGGAAAAGTATTAGCAAAAATGTTCCTGTAAATAACGAACACATTTACTATTTACAGGTTCCAAGAATTGTTTATTGAGTTTCCATGGTAAAGTTTCAACATAAATAAAAATCGAGGCTTATGTATATTAATTATCTTTTGTTAAAATTCTCACTCTCTATATACTTTAACGGACTTTTTTTCAGTATTTATTTCAGTTTCATTCTCGTCAGGTGAAGTCTAGTAGCTTCTCATGATGATTCTCTTATATGAATTTGGCCCTGCATGGCCAGGTGGTTAAGGTACTTGACCCATAATCCTGAGGTCGCGGCTTCAAATCCCCATCACACCAAACATACTCATCCTTTCAACCGTGGGTCCGTTATAATGTACGGTCAATCCCACTATTCGTTGGTAAAAGAGTAACCCAAGAGTTGGCAGTGGGTGGTGATGACTAGCTGCCTTCCCTCTAGTCTTAAACTGCTAAATTAGGGACGGCTGGAGCAGATAGCCCTCGTGTAGCTTTGTGCGAAATTCAAAACAAAGCAATCCAAACTTATATGAATTTATTTTCTGTGTTTGTATTACCGTAAGGATTTAGTTTAGAAGAAAGTTCTGTATAATTCTTGTAGGTATCATATTTATTTGTAGTATTACAACTGTTACAGATGTTTATTTTAGAAATTGTCAACAGTTGACTGTTTCTTGTACGTATTAGATTTTTACTTTTTGTTGTAGCGTTGATTCTGTCAGAAACGATTGTTGTAAAAATTAGCTTTAATTTCCTGTTCCTAGTTTTACTTCTAGTAGATAATTTTTATTGTACTAATTAAAAGTTATTTACTAATTCTCATATAATAGGTTTGATTGTTATTAAGCTATGTTTGGAGATAGCTCTTCTTGTAGAGTTTAACATTAGTTTGATTAACTGTAACAGTTGTGAACGATTTTTCTTCTACGGACAATTATTAGAATTTAGAACTAAATTAATATTTTTTATATTGATACATTTCATTGTTGTAGATGAGGTATACAGTGTCTTAATGTTGTTGTTTAAACAGTATGAAATTAGACACTTATTTCAAAATACTTCCGTATTGTGAATCTGTTTTGTATTCAATAAATCATACTCGTCCACTACGTAAGAATTGTTACACTAAAGAAAAAGGATTAATTGTTTTAGCCTAACTGTAATTAGTATTTGATTGCCTTTTTACGTAATAGTTTGAGTATTTTGGAATATGCCAATGCTTACTGATTATTTTAATAGGGAAATAGTCTACTGTACTAATTACGAGGTTTTACTTAACAGGTTGACCTATTGTGTGTTTGTTATTATCTCATTTTAAATTCCATATCACTACAATACTTTAACACTATTTATCCTCATATTCGATGTATCTTCCTCATTAAAACGCACTCGTTATTTAAAGCTAACAGCTAAATATTCTCTCTGCTTTTAAAGCTCAGTTTGGAACTCTTGTAGGATAATTACAGTTTCAACATGATGTAACAAAGAGGGCGTTTAATTAGTGTTGATTATAGCTTCAACATGCTGTCAGAACGAGAGTGTTGATTATAGCTTCAACATGCTGTCAGAACGAGAGTGCTGATCATAGCTTCAACATGCTGTAAGAACGAAAGTGTTGATTATAGCTTCAACATGTTGTCAGGATGAAAGTGTTGAATTAGTGTTGATTGCAACTTTAACAAGATGTCAAAATGAGAGTGTTGAATTAATATTGATTATAACTTTAATGTGATGTCAGAACGAAAGTGTTAAATTATTATCCCTTGAAAATGGCTTTATAAGATTCAAAAGATTCACTGAGAATGGTAAACAGGTATATTTGAGATTCAGACACGACATTTAAATATTTCTTTATATCCTGCACTCTGACAAAGGTATGTCATTTGTGCATTATTCTATATGGAAATAAAGACGTGAGGTGGAGGGTAACCATGAAACCTAAATTCGATCGCATTCTTCACTGTCCTATTTGCTCCTTTCTAGTTTTCGAAAGACAGAGAGGGCAAAACTACCAGATAATCGTGATGACGTAAGCGTTGCTGTAATAATTTGACAGATGGCGGAAGACACTCACCATTCCCTGCTACAAAAGCTTACATTTAATGCAACATCTAGCGCGTGAGCGGTTTATGTTTGTTTCTTCAAGACTGAAACTAGCTAAAGTCAAATTAAACCAAGAGCGTCGAGAAATTAGCCGCTAATTTACCACACTTCCACGATATCCTACCGTATCACTCCTCCATCCACAGAGCTACATCACCCGTTTAATTTTATTAAAGCATCGTTGGTGGCAGACTGCAGACCCCGTTTTGTCTTCTTGTGGACAAACACGTTTGCCTTATGAAAAGAAAAAAGCCCATCCGTTCCTCGTTTTTCATCCGCCGTGGCTCTGGGTCTGACACCCTACACAAAACAGGGACACCCAAGGGCCGGCCTAGTTTGACGGCCGTATGGTATAGAATGCCTCATTGACGATCAATTGATGGCATCGAGTCATCAAGTTAAGTTCCATAAACAGCGAGGTGGGAATCTTCCCATTATACTGTGTATTATGTATTAAAGTTAAGTCACCGTCAGTTGCTGGTGCTTTCACAGCTCGAAGATATTCAGCGAGACCGTCCTGGACAGCTGAGCTTGACGAATGAATAATAAAAGGTGTTGTTTATCAATAATATTAGTTTCTGTATAACGTGCGCGTGATCAACACGAGTTCTTTATAACATCCCACAAGCGTTTAACCACAGACCAAAATTTTCGCATTTCAAGCTTCGACTCGCTCTTTAATACATTCACGTTTATTAAATTGGGGTAAGCCCATTAAATCTGCAGTGCAGTTTTTGCACGCGCGAGGAATTGTTTAACATAGTTTATAAAAAATGGAGTACAAAGTTATCTTTGAAATTCAGATATAGCTGTAAACATAATATTCTCCAGTCTACTCTTGAAGTTTATTTTAAAAAACATACACGCACAAACAAGAAAGTTTTGTAACTCAAATACTACGTTTCGGCAACCACAAAATCATTTTGTAATATTCACATTATTTTATTCAGGTTAAATGAATAATATAATGCTACTTTAGTTTCGCATCTAAATCTCGAGAAACTTATGATGAAAACTGTTTCAGGACTTTCATTCTTTAAAGGCGTTTCAACCATCTTGATGCATATTAGCTTAATACTTTCTAATTATTACGACCTTGTACGCACCTAGCTTTACCACTTAGGCACGACCCAGAAAGCAAGATGATAATAACATTAAATAAAACGGTCTTATCTAGCAAGTAGAAATACTTCAATATCAGGTTATGTGAGATACTATAGTTCCTCTCTAAATATACTTTGTCTCGAACTGAATGTAAGATAGGTTACTCGGCCTAAATTATGAGTCGGAAAATTCGTGGTTTTCGACCCGTTGCCTCCCAAAATGTTCCACGTTTTGGAACGTAGGTGCGCTATAACAGTAACTGTCAAATCCCAGTATTCTATTAGACGCAAGAAGGCTCTGCTTTCTTATTTATTTTTTACGAGACACAGGAAACAGTGTATATTGGTCTTGGCCGATCATGAATATATTGTCACGTAACTTCCGGCTCCCTCAGTTAATGTTTTCCTCATGTAATTTCCGATTTAAAGGAATGCATTGCTGTGAATGGAACTTGATTATTGTTATGTTTCAAATCCAAACAATTATT
Organism: Tachypleus tridentatus; assembly: GCF_004210375.1. Taxonomy (NCBI): domain Eukaryota; kingdom Metazoa; phylum Arthropoda; class Merostomata; order Xiphosura; family Limulidae; genus Tachypleus; species Tachypleus tridentatus. The sequence continues at coordinate 217,183,787 of NC_134837.1, forward strand.
AACCGGAGCTGTATTTTTATATCCTTTAGGTTATCAAAACTATTAACCTCTTTACGTTTCTATAAGTCTAGAAGTACTAGTGAGGTTGATATCCTCATTGGATATTTCAACACATTTTCATAAACTGTTTGTAAACCAAAATGTTTGTGGACTCACAACTTTGTGTTCCTTAAAACACTAATCACATTAAAAATTAAACAAAATTGCAACCGTTATTCCAATTAGTCCCAATATAATTACTGCTGAAACTTCTAATGTATTTTGCATGTAAAATTAATTATTTTCATTCAATACGTTTAGTCTTTGGTCTTCAATGGGTGTTGTAATAAGAAAAATATGAAATTAATTTATAATTATATGTTAACCCTTGTGTTAATGAGCGGCTATAAAGGCAAATCGGTGAAGATAAATTCCTATATCGTTTTCTAACAAATCTTTTATATCCTACACTAAGGAAACTAAATTTTCCTACAATTACCATGTTAAGCAGTTCAAAATCGGAACTTTTTGTATTAGAAGAAATAAAACTCAAACGTACATAACGCACAACCATTCCACGCCACATTGTGGAATATTATTATCATTAGTTCAAATATGTAATAATTTTTTTTTTTTGCATTAGAAATCCCATTTAAAAACATCAAGTTACCTCTGATTACGTGTTATAGTAAGAAAACTATTACAACTGGCTGTTTTATATCAAAGCGAAACTTTTCTCACTTATCCTTTTGCGTAGCGTATTTACTGGATGTTTGATACAATGATTTTGTTTTTCACTCAGTCTTTTCATAACTTGAAATCCTTTTAATATAATTCATTCTTGAAACTGTCGGTACTTAGTGAAACACCATACCATAACTACAGAAATAAGTTTCAACAAGATAGTTAAACGTATCACAAATGAATCATTCATGATTTCGCCAATAAAGACATAATCATAATAAATAATACATTTATGAAACGTATAGTTGTGTTGTCTTTCCTCAATCCTTTCAATATTTTATAAAACATTATATATATATATATTGTATAACAGTTTTGTAAAAATACACTTTTACTTCCATATCCAAGACAATTTTTACAGTTAAATCTCAAACGAAAGGAGTAAACTTTTAACATGTTTCAGATGTATTATTTTTTAGTGCTTAACTATTGAGGATGTAAGACATGGTGCATATTTTTAATATGTAAATTTTAAAAGATTGATTAGTATTGTTGGATTTTGAATTTCGCGCAAAGCTAAACAAGGATTATCTGCACTAGCCGTCCCTAATTGAGTAGAGTAAGACTACAGGGAAGGCAGATAGTCATCACCACCCACCGCCAACTCTTGCTCTACTCTTTTTCACCGAGTAATGAGATTGACCGTCACATTATTACGGCTGAAAGGGCGAACATCATTGGAGGGACGGGGATGCGAACCTGCGACCCTCGGATTACAAGTCAATCGCCTTAACAACCGCGCCATGCTCGGCCTCAAATTTTCTAACAGTCAAATATGTGTGTATTTGTATGTCTATATAATTTTTCTATTTAGTGAAAATTAATATATTTGAATAAAGTTAAGTAAGCAAACTCACAAGGAAGGACCGCGTTAAAAACAGTGAATCCAAATCTCTGACTGATTGTGTTGGTTTGTTATAACCAAAAACAAGCTGAAACAAAGATAAATTTAAAAAAAAAAAAAACATTTTGCGCTAATTGAAAAGATCCCAGGATACAAACTTATAATGTGGGATTATAAAATTGTACCCTAGGTTTTGGAGATGAGTGCAGTAGTAGGACTCATATTGCAGTGGGGATACACCTTCGATTAGCCTTAATCTCCATTTTCCAGCCTCACACAAGAAATAAAAGCGGAGCAACGTGTATGGAAATAGAAATTATAAAGGCGAGATATGGGTACTCAAGCCCAAAACGTCCCACATCTATATCACCTTTCACTGCCTGCAGACAGGTGTGGGAAGGTAACTGCGCTTCAAAGCAAAGAGAAAATTAATTGAAATGAAAATAATAATATTAAAATAAGATAATCAAACCTAAGGTACATTTTATAATCCCACATTCTAGTTTGTACCCTGGAATTTTTTTTTTAATTAGTGCAGCGTTTCTTGTTTAATTTATTCTTGTTTCGGCTTGTTTTTTTTAAGTTATAATAAATCAATATGTATATATATATGATTTTTTATAAGTCATTGCTATGGTGTGAACGCTTTTTTTGAAGTTGGCGAACTTAATTAATTTTAATTAATTGTACTTTCATGATATATTATTATTAGGCCTAATTTTCTAAATCATGTTTGCGTTTCACTAAGTGTTGTTGTTTTTTTAGCGTGTCATTAACATAGCAAGCTCGTGTGCAGGTGATCCTGTGTCGTGACATCAGCACTGCTCATTTCGAACAGCTGTAAGTGCGCACACATTGAAAATATTCAGATAACAAAACCTTCTTAAGTTCACTGGAATAAAAAAAAGTACTTGATTAACGCATGATGTATAACAGTGAAAACAAAGAAGGGGGTCATTTAAAATTCAGTACCAGAGGTGGCTCCCCCTCTACTTTCTTTAGATCACCCCAAATGACCCCAGGCTTAGCCTTTTCACACGGGTGGGTTTTCTTTAGAATATAGGATTTTCGTTGAAAGCTTTACCTATTCAGATAAGTGTGAGTGTGTGCTTAGACTTCTTACTCTATATCCCCTCTCAAGCAGGCGTATATTTTAACCTTACCCATTCAGCACAATGCAAATAACTTGCAAATGACGATCCGTTTCGTTGGAGTTTCACCTCATATAGTGTGTGGAGCTGTCGATCACGGCTGGCTCAGTTCTATTGAATTAGACTTTTGGTTTCTCAGCGCAGGTTTCAATACAAGTCATCAATCAGAAGTACAATAAGCTTGGAGGGTCTTAAAATCCGGATGAGAGGTGAAAAAAGGCCGTAAACACGAAGCATTATCCCCAATCTGCTTATTTGCTGAGTTATTCGTTAAAACTGGCGAAAGATTTGGACACTCAGTGATCTATTCTTTAAGTTATCAAATTCTCAGAGGCTGCAATATTTGGAACTTTCTGTGTTAAATAAAACAAGTTATGGAAACAAGATAGAAAGATTGATAAACAAGAATTTAAATATATTGATAGACAGAAGAACAAACAGAAAAGATAGAAACAGGACAGTAGAAAACAACTTAGTAGAAGAAAAGAAACACAGACAGAAAGGCGGAAGAGTAGGAAGACTGATGAACATGGATATAGATGAATTCACTAACTGAAAACCAAGGAAACATAAAACACTTCCATCTTTCTAGACAAAAGGTGTGTTTTCTATTTTATTTTAACAAAGCTACATCGGGCTATGTGTTATGTCCGCTAAGGAGAATCAGACCCGTTATTTTAGCTTTACAAATCCGAAAATTTGCCGTTGTTCTACCGGGGGACTAAACAGAATAATAGATAGCCAATAGAAAAAAATGAAAGACAGAAAATTAACGAGAAGGCAGACAGACTAATATATGAAGAACAAAGACAGTTTGTTAGAGAGAAACATATATAAACTAATATAAATTGCCTGTTACAATATGTAGAAATAAACGAATATAAGTTCAGTCAACAGTATCTGTGCTAACAAAAAGGAATTCAATAAATTACACGAAAGTATTTTTTTAAATTTTTAATAACATAAAATTAATAAGTTTATCAAACCGAATGAAAGTCGTTATTTCTTTCTCTTTATAGTGTAAAGTCCTAGATGTTATAGGACTTTAAAAACTTACAATTCTTATGATATTAGGCCCGGCATGGCCAGGTGGTTAAGGCACTCGACTCGTAATCCAAGGGTCGCGGCTTCGAATCCCCGTCGCACCAAACATGCTCGCCTTTCAGCCGTGGGGGCGTTATAAGGTGTCGGTCCATCCCACTATTCGTTGGTAAACAAGTAGCCCAAGAATTACTTAATTAAGAACAGCTAGCGTATACAGCCCTCGTGTAGCTTTGCGTGAAATTCACAAACCCTACACACAAACAAAACAAACCTATTTGTAAGTACAGTTTACCTGTAATGAATAATTATTTTCACACAACGTTACAAAATATATTTTGTTAAGAATGCCTCCTAGTGGCATAGGGATATGTTTGCGTAATAGTGACGTTAGTAACTATAGTTACCATAGTGGGCAGAGCACATATAGCCCGTTATGTAGCCTTCTGCTTAACTTCAAACAAACAAATAATTAAGAATGCGCGTGGAATGAAAATTTGTGTGGTTGTATATGATAAATAAAGATTGGTTGCAGGTCAAAAAAGAGTTAGAATGACTTGATAAATTGAGTATAGAAGTTTCCAATGCACTGTGCAAAGGATTTGGAATTTTCGAGTTTAGTGTTATCTTAGGTAAATATGGAATAAACACCCATGTTAAAGACGCCACGGTTCAAGTCCAATCGTACTTGATGTTGGACCATCTGACTCGCAGTTCGGCATACTAACCGTTCGGTCACACCCGATTCCCAAGGTCTGCAGATTGGTTTTATATCTTCATCACATTCAGTATGTCTGAAACTGAAAACTGTGAACAACCCATAAACTGTAGATATCCATCATCAATGTTAACCATTTCTTCCCTAAATTTTATCGCTATAAAATGAAAACAACTAAACTAAAATATGTTGAGTTTTTAAGTAGGGTTTCTGTATTTTAGGTTTAATCAATAAAAAACAGTATAGTGTATATGTTGAACTCTTGAATCATAATGATATAATAACAAGTGGTGACATATCAGACACGACTGTATATCTGGAACATAAAAGTGAAGCCTCAGATGACGAAACATTTGTTACTAAGTGTTCTTACCTGTGAGACAAATGTACGAATAGACAGACAGAAATATATATATATATATGTACAGATAAATCATACACGTGTTACAACAGCTAAACTGATGAAGATATGGGTAAAAAAGACGTGATACGTGTAAACGTAAAAACCCAGACAGACATAAGTATAACGGAAGGAGATGACGACTTATGAGTTAGAAAATTCAATATTTTAATTGCAGTGAGTGAAGCATTAAAAAATCCGCAGAGAGGTTAAAAAAAACCAGCATAAAACGTTTCGAAGCTCTTACGTCATATCAATCAATTTCATTCTTTCCCCTTCTCTCGTCATAATATTACGCGCATGCGGTTGTACACGGTAATATGAAAGCTAAAATTTTAAGTGTAAACATAAAAGAGATATGAAATATAAAACCCGAAAAATAGGGCGTCGTAATTTCACAGTTCAAAGTCCGATACTTTTACACAGATGTGCACGAAGCATATTTTAAAGTAGATGGCGCTTACCAGTGTAAAGCATAAATTTAATAAGATCCCACTTCAAAAGGTACTGTAATTATTGAGCGTATTCAGATGTTATAACTTTGATTATAATGAAACTGACATAAGACACAAAGGTTTTATCTCTTTAACCGGTGCTCTATACAGTCTTGTATTTACACTAAACAGACCACAAAACTGCGGGCAATAAACACAGGCAGAAAGGGGGTAAAATGCTCTCCTTAGAGAGGCTTGTTCCATTTACTGCTAGATCTTTAAGACTAATTGCCCTGCTTTTGTACAAAGTTTGTATAGCTGTAATATTTTATCCATAAACGATCTTATGGATCTTTGAGATGGATCGTGTATAGTCGTATAAAATAACCAACTCTTTCGAGCAGTAATTTCGACATAAATCAGGATTAGTGAAACCGAAGAAAGAAGAAACAACTCCAAGATAATGGGTCACATCATTTCCTGCTGTATTACACGAACCAAGTTTCTATTTGATGTACTTGTAGCGCACGTGATGAGTTCTTCTTAGGCGCTGTCGAAAGGGCGGAGCCACATCAGTGTTGACCATAATCCTTGCCAAGACACTGAAAGCCTCTATATACTCATAAATGGATTTTGGATGATGGTTGAAATATTGCTTCTTCTATACTGATAGGCTTTTCAATTCTATCATTGTATATAAGAACATTACTATTCTTTGACATCATCAGCTGAAGGCTGGGATTTCGCGGCTTTTCGAGATTATTGGATAAAAAAGTGACACGGCTACAACGTCTGCTTGCGTCCATGTTGTTTTTCTAATGGGATCTATGAAACTTAGGTCCCAGCAGTTACAAAATGTAGTTACAGTACATGCTAGCTGATAATAGAACCTTAAGGAGATAGGCCGTAACAAACTGGGCTGACATTATAAATCTTTGAATTCTAAGGTACAAGGTAAACCAGAGTAGGAATATTGGATAACAGAAAATAAATTGTTGTCCTCAGGATACAGGAAATACAGAAGAGAAAGATAGTAGGAGCTATCATCCCTGGGTGGTTGGAAGAACGTATTTATTATTATCCAGTTTATTTACTCCTGCTCTTGAGTTTCCTAAAACAAATTGAATCTTTTAAACCATTTTATGTTATTTAGTCGTTAATGTTTTCTTTTGTAAATCTATTATATTTATTGACTTTTTTGTAACTTCATAACATTTTAGTGTGGGGGATCTCTTTGATGTGATTTTTCATTATTAGCCAATAATATGAGTACAGAGAGAACTTAGAAACATGTACAAGTTAACCCTTGCTAATGTCTATGACGTATAGTTTTCCCAAATGAAATTTGTGGAAGAATGATGCTAGGAAAGAAGCACAATAATGCAACATTATAAAAATAATATCGGATGATGATGGAAGTCTATTGTTAAAAAGAAAGAACTAAAGATAATGCGAACTTAAAAAGAATGGGGAATACAAAGGTGATAAAAGATTAAGGAATACAAGGTTGAAGAAGGATAGGAATACAAAGTTGGAACAAAGAATAAGGAATACAAAGTTGGAAAAGGGTTGTTGTCAACACAAGGTTGAAAACTGCTGAGAAAGGATGTTGGAAACAAAGATAAAGGTTGAAAAATGGTGGTGAATACGAGATTTGTAAGAGCTGGAAAATATGATTATATCTAAATTTGAAAAAAAAAGAGCTGAGGGTATACGAAACAAAGAAAAATAAATTAATGAAATAAAAAGACAGAGAGAGAGAAAGCTGGAAGTAGAATGAGGTAACAAGATTGAAATGAGGATAATTAGTAAGAGGAAATAAAACTAGACTTACAACAAATTTTTGTGTGAATCTCTTTCCTATTAAGGGAGTTTTTCACACCCATACATCTCTTGCAGCATGTTCTCTTAAGCAACATCTATAGATTTTCACACAAAATTTACACCCGCCATATTATCGTAAGCTTAGGGAAGCTTAAATTCAATGTGTGTTAAAACTGAGCTAAATATAGATTTCAAAGTAAGGTTATAAATGTTTACATAATCACATGCAATAAAAAATGTTTTAAAAACAAAATCCATCTGTTTCTTTCTTAACAGAAAAGGAAATTTGTCTAAATATTAAAAATGATTATAATAATTCATGAAAATAATAAAGACTGTCTTGTCGAGCATGCATTGTTATAACAGAAGCACATGTAAAGGAACATTGCCAACGAAATTTGACGTGAGCCTAGTTTAGTATAACAACTATACAGAGGGTATTATGGACAAGACATGTCACCGGGAACACGTACCAATTAAAATGTTCCTGCCTAGATAACCGTGATTCTGCCACGGTTGTCTTCATTAGTAGACGTGTAGCACATTCAATGAATTAGACCTTTGCGATTGGAGAAAAGGCAAATTTTCTTTCTCCGCTGTCAAGGCTACTATATTGTGAATGACGTGTAGTGCTTCCATTAATCACTACAGCTGTCAATGGGCAAGGAAAAGGCGGGGCTCAATCAAGCCGTGGACATCGAGGGGGCGGTTCTGGCTCTCTTCTGTGGTTTTATCTCAATAAACAAGGTCATTAGTTAAGCCATTTCAAAGACAGACGTTTGCCTAAGAAATAAAAGCAGGGACAATGGAAACTTAAAATATATTGTTTTCTTCTTTTGAGAGTTTATTTCTCAATTTTGTAAACTGTGTATACCCGTCATGGACAAGTGAAACTCACTTTTCTATAGAGGAATTCCTATGGCGAATCACTTGGTTTAACGACGTCAAGGTCTTGAAGAAACCCATTTATAATAGCCTTTTCAGTAGGGGAAAAATCTCTTGTTTAGAAACATAATGGTATGTTTGGTATTCCTTTTTTCGTTCCATGATTACATAATCTTTGTGAACACATTACTCACAATGTTGGATGATAAAAAGTCTAAGTTTAGTCCTAAGAACAATAATGGTTTTCAAATGTTTGTGATACATTAAAAAATAAATCGAAAAGAAACTATATATAACTACACAATATCTAAAATATGTTTGGGGGCATTAAAATACTTATGAAGAAACATTTCATATATATATATCCCGCCTTCTCTTACTATTTATATGATCACGTTTTTATATGTAGCGCTTACTCGAAGAATTGTACTTCTTTGAAAGTTTACACGTGTTGTTTGGCTAAATAGAAACCGTATAGTTTCACTACTTGATCAGAATATAGGTAGAAAAAGTGCTCTATCACACTGTCAACTATGTTCTTTGTAGTGTAGTAATGAAATACACGAGGCGGTGAATTTCAAGACTGGTTGTCTGTAAGTGCTTTGTAGCTTAAAATAGGTCAAACACTAAACAATTTAATTTTTATTACTAATTACACTTTAAGCACATAAACAAGAATTACCCACTAATAAACTAGAAACCAACGAATTCCTTCATTTAAAACTGACATAGAAGAGTGATGGATTTTCTTAATAGGCAAAAATCGATGCAGATGTCACCACTGAGTTTGCTATGAGATTTCTACCTCTACTGCTGCATTTTCAAAATTGGTTTGTTTTAAGGAAAGAGAGGATGGCGTCGACCAATAACATTGTCAAAGGATGTGGCATACAGAGTTGTAGAAAGATATTGAACAGAAAGTTGAAAAAGGATGTGGCTTACAAATGTGTAAGATGATAGAAAATATAAAGTTGAAAAGGAACAGAAGGCCGAGAAAGAAGGGAGTGTGGATAATTGAAAAAATATGGTCAATATAAGGTTGAGTAATACGAAGTTCTAATAACAATTTAAAGTGGGTGAAAAGTGTTATTATATTGAAGTTTGTAAAAAAGAACTGAAAAAAATACGAAGCTAAACAAAAAACACCTGCGGTGATATACAGTCATGTGAAAAAGTTAGGACACCCTATGAAAACCTGTGTATTTGTGTAACATTTTTGGATATATAGATATTTAATCTCAATTTCAACAATACTGAGAGATTATAGGAATATAACTAAACAATTAAAACTGAAGAAAAGACTTTTCAAGATCTTCTGTAAATGTAATTCTACAAAAATGCATATTCTAACTGAGGAAAAGGTTAGGACACCCTACCCCCTAATAGCTAGTGTTACCCCCTTTGGCTGAAATAACTGCAGTGAGATGCTTGTTGTAGCCATTTACCAGTCTCTGACATCGGTCTGAAGAAAGTTTGCCCCACTCCTCAATGCAGAATTCTTTCAGTTGTGAGATGTTTGAGGGGTTTCTTGCATGTACAGCCCGTTTCAAGTTACCCCACAGCATCTCAATGGGATTAAGACCTGGGCGTTGACTCGGCCATTCCAGGACTCTCCATTTCTTAGTTTTCAGCCAGTCCTTGGTGGATTTACTGGTATGTTTTGAATCATTGTTGTGTTGCAGGGTCCAGTTCCGCTTCAACTTTAATTTTCATACAGATGGTCTCACATGATCCTCAAGCACCCTCTGATACACAGTAGAATTCATGGTGGATTCTATGATTGTGAGCTGTCCAGGTGCTGCTGCAGCAAAGCAACCCCAAATCATGACACTTCCACCTCCATGCTTCACAGTTGGTATGAGGTTCTTTTCCTGGAATGCTGTATTTGGCTAACGCCAAACATGTCCTCTGTTCTGGTGTCCAAATAATTCAATTTTGGACTCATCTGTCCGAAGAAAATTATTGCAGAAGTCTTCATTCTCTCTGGCAAACTTTTGTCTGGCCTTGATGTTTTTCTTAGAGAGCAAAGGTTTCCTCCTTGCACACCTCCTATGCAAGTTAAACTTGTGCAGTCTCTTTCTGATTGTAGAGGCATGCACTTTCACATGAACAGTAACCAGAGCCTGCTGTAGGGTCCCATGATGATATGTTAGGGTGTTTGGAGTCCTCCTTTAGCATCTTGCGGTCTGCTCTCGGGGTGAACTTGCTTGGACGACCAGACCTGGGCATGCTGGCAGTTGTTTTGAAAAACCTCCACTTGTTGACTATTTTATGGACAATGGAATGGCTGATTTCAAAATCTTTTGGGATCTCCTTAAATCCCTTAACAGACTCATAAGCTGTTACAATTTTCTTTCTGAAGGCCTCAGACAGCTCTTTCGCTCTCACCATGGTGCTCACTCTCACTTCAACAGTCAGGAGCACACTAAACTAAATGTCTGAGGTTTAAATAGAACAAGCCTCATTCAAGATGCTGAGTAACGATCTTTTAATCATGTGCACCTGGTGTGATACACCTGTGTGTGATTTGAGTCATTTTAAGTGGGAATAAATGTGGGGGTGTCCTAACTTTTCCTCAGATAGAATATGCATTTTGGTAGAATTACATTTACAGAAGATCTTGAAAAGTCTTTTCTTCAGTTTTAATTGTTTAGTTACATTCCTATAATATCTCAGTATTGTTCAAATTGAGATTTAATATCTATATATCCAAAAATGTCACAAAAATACACAGGTTTTCATAAGGTGTCCTAACTTTTTCACATGACTGTGAAAGAACAAGAGAGAGAGAGAGAGAGAAAGTTGGAAACAGAATGAGGAAAAAATATTAAAGAGTATAACACTGACCAACAACACTGACAACTCTTATTTAGTATGAAGTTATTATATGTTGTCTTATTGTTTAAAGTCAATTCTTCAGTAGCCTCTTGACGTGGAGCAGCTAGCTACTGTCAGTGTTCTGTTCGCTCGATTCTTTTAAGATTTTAATGAAAAATATTAAACTGGACAATACGTAGCGCATTAGTTTTTATGTACGACAAAAATATCTTAATGTCCCATCAACACCAGGTAAAGAGATTTTCAGTAAACATTTTTACATCGTTTCTTAATATTGTTTCAGATTTTCATAACTGTAAAATAAACCCTAATGGCTTTTGTACATTTGTTGTTAATTTCATGTGATATAACATAATTTAATGCACGACAATCGTTGAAACAAGTATATCAAATTACAGGAAATTCGTGATTACGAGAATCCCACTTGAAATAAAAATGTAGTTTAAAGATTCGGTACTTTATTTTAAATAAAGATTTCATACCCAACCAGCCGTCTTTAGAATACAAATTACAGGAAAATAATCATTTGGTTCAAGGAATTTACTGCCTCTAGGTGGCTTAGTGGCAAATCTTAGGAATTACAGAGTTAAAATTCGGGTTTCGACACCCGTGGTGGGCACAGGACTGATCTGATAATCCATAGAGTAGTTTTATGCGTAATAACAAACTAGCAAAATTTAGAGAATCACTTATTAGTTAACATTTTAGTTCGAAAGAATCACTTTTGAATAATTTTTTGGTAGGTGATTTTTGTTCTTAGAGATAATTAACACTTTGCTTTGAGTGAAATAGCACTGTGTCAACCAAATGGATCGAACTCTCAATTTTAACATTACAAACTCTCATGCTAACAACAGACACAAATGTATACAACCAATAATGGGAACTTCAAAGAGAAGAGAAAGCTCTAACGCCCACTAATTGTACTTGGTCAATAACAAGCACTATGAAACTTAGAAATATTTTTTAGGTGGCTGTAGATATATTTACTTTGTTAGTGTTCGACTCAGTTCTCGCTTCTATTTAGTTAACACTCTCACAGCATACTAATCTTATCCAGTTGATGAGGAGAAAAAAAAAACAACTGTTAAAATATTCAGACCCTCATGTTCAATAAGACGATTCGTCATCAGCCATTCAACAAATTAAAACTAGAATACTCAAAGATAACTTTCAAAACGGTCCCTTATCATAACCGTTATCAATATGTAGGTATTCAGGTGACCGAAGTAATCTTTTGCCATATTTCTTCTCCTGATCTGTCGAGTGAGAATCATTAACAGAATCTGCTCATGAGAGTTTCTACCACTGTCTGGTGAGTAAACTAGCTGAGAGCTGGAATGAAGTAACCAAGTGCTTCAGTGCTGATTTAATCACAGGCGTCAACCTTGTCTACCAGTATAAAGTGTTAGTTATTTTTAATACAATGAACATTGCTTTTCACCCATCTTATCATTACTTGATAAAAAAAATGGACTTTTGTATATAATAAAATAAACGCCAACAATTGAAATCTGATATCGACCAGTTAATCAGATTATATATTAGTAAGTATACATAGCTAGTGGCCCCCTGCTAGTACAGCGCTATGTCTTCGGATTTACAATACTAAAATCAGGTGTTCGATTCCCCTCGGTGGGCTCAGCAGATAGCCCGATGTGGCTTTGCTATAAGAAAACAAACACACACATATCTAGTGTTATTCAAAAATTCTGCTTGAAGCGAATGGAATTAAAACAGTAATACAACTACATAATAATAACTGAAGCTAATCTCATCCTAAAGTAATATAACTAGATGAATTTAATTTTACAAATTCAGAATAATTAAGCATACTTTAGAAATAGTCCCATAATTAACGTAAATAGAAGAAAATTGGCTTTGCTGTTCACAAGTTTAAAGTAACGAATTTTTTATTCACAGGTTTAGAGTAACAAATATTTTATTTACACATTTAGAGTAACAAATATTCTATTTACAAATTCAGAGTAAGTAGTCTTATATTTACCAGTTTAATGTAGCGAGTTTTATATTTACAAGTTTAATAAAGTGAATTTTCTATTTACAAGTTTAGTGTAACGAGTCTTCTATTTACACGTTTAGAGTAGCAAGTTTGTTATTTCCAGGTTTAAAGTATGGTGGTTGCCAAAAGAATTTCTTTATCCAATCTTTAATCACTGTGCTTTATATTGTTTACTACCATTACTTGTGTCTCAAACCGAGTTGCAGAAAGAATATTGTTATTAGCTAATAATTTACCTTGTTCTGAAAAAACAACAATAAAGCGGTCCTATCGAACAAAAAGATACGGAAGATATCATATCCAGTTATGTGCCAAACAATAAATATAGTCTCTGACTTCGATTCGTGTGCTAAGTGAAACAACAGTAGATGAATGTGTTGGTGCATGTGCAAGACTTAATTATTGTAAGCCGATTATCCTGAGAGCCGAGACAAAAGAACCCAACGACAGACGGACAGAGAGAGACACACGCATTGGATATGTGATGTAATATTGTAGAAAGCTGGCTGTTCGAGATGTCACACGTCACCGGCTGTCACTTTCACGAAACATGGCATGATTCCCTCCACACGCACACGGGATTAACTTAGTCATAGCGCTAAGGTATTTCGCCACATTCTAAAAACCTCCATTTGTGGATATAATATGAATATGTAAATAAATATAAGTCTTCGCTTTCCGTTAGTCGATGCCTTAACAAGTTTATATACAAGGTCTTCCAAAAGTTAATTAACCACCCCACATTTAAAACTATTCCGTGTAAATAACGTTCGATTAAGGGCGTCAAAATTTGTTGTCAGTCGGTGATACACGTTTATGTACTTTTCTGAGGCGACTGTATATATGTTTTTATGGATGGATATGTTAAATATTTATATATATAATTAACCTGATAGAAGAAGGGTTAAATGATGGGGCGGTTGTTCGCCATGACGCTTAAATAAATCACTTTTTCTTCCAATTTCACATTACAACCTGTCGTGTGATTGGTATCTAGTAAAACAGTACTGAACGGATTCATTAAAACCAGACTTGATGTTTTTACTAACCCAGTATCTACCCTCGTCAAAATTTCGGATACTTTGAATTATCTTATCTTTTGTTCTGTTTGATTACATGTGTTTATTTTATTGGGACCTTTATATGAAGAACGCCAACCACGTTAAATACAACAAACAAAAACAAAGACATTATTAGTCTACGAGTTGGGAGTTTGAGAATACAGTGTGTGGAAGCAGCCAGAGTGAATCGCTATAGTTCAATACAAGAGCTGCTGAATGGAAAACACTACTTTATTCAATCAATCATTTAAAGAGAACTGTTGGGCACATTCTTGGAATTTTAATAAATCAATTTGCATGAATTCCTATGTGTACAGATCCATATTTGCCTGACAGAAAAGCTTCCGTTATCTTTGTCTCTTGACAGATGACTCCACTTTAGCCTTCAGTTCTTCCTTCATAAAAAATGCGTATCATAGTTGAGAAGGTTTTCACCGTCAAAAGATCGCTGCTTATTGATCATGGATTATGCAAATTTTGGTCACAAAATCAGACTCGCCAACATGGTGTACCGTGTGCTCTTTGTGGCACACGTGAAAACTAATATGGCATCGTAGTTGTCAGGCAAGCTCGCGCAGAAGAAGAAGAAAAAATCGGTTATCTGCTGTCGCTTGCTGTGAACCGCCTTGCTATTTGCTGTGCTCGCCTTTGTCAATCTGGCAAGATCTGTTTTAACACTCGTGAAGCGGTCTGATAGCATTCATATGTGAGCTATTGAAGCCGGGTAGTCAACCATGTCTCAAAATAAACACCGGGCTCTCATTGCACTTACCGGCGCTAACGAAACTAGCGAGATCACTGGAGAATCAGGTTCGAAGAAAATCAGCCAGGCGAGTCACTAGCGAATGCTCCAAATCGGGCCACAATGACTTGTTAATCAAAAGTTGGGAGGCGTAGGATTTGCAACAGAACGCAACGGTTTGTGTTCCGATACTGATTAGTCGTTGGAGCAGAAGGAGAAAGTGAGAGGTTGGGAAAACGCACGCGACAGACTGGAGACCGTTTTAGCTTGTTTTGATGCCTGAATGGAGCAGCGTGATCGGACCGGAGCATCAGCCGGTGGCAGGCGGGGGATTGGAAGCTCAGCACCGACGAGTGATCACACTTCGTCACTGATGTCGAACTGCGGAACTAGGCAAGATAATTAAAGTTGTCACATCTGGGTGTCGTGGAAATTACTTAGGACCAAGCTGACAATATAAGCGAACAACTTCCTCAGGTGCACGAGCCCAGAAAGAACTCTTTCCTGGGAATTTACTAGCATTAGAAAGCTTTCTCACACATCGCTTAACTAATGCCGAATTTTCTAGTTTGCTATATGACACAGAAACTGAAATTAACTTTTGAGACTTCGATTAGATGATTAGCAGTACGTTATATTGTTATGTGTATGTTAAATTTCGTACTATCTCATACATAATTATCGTAATGAAACATTCTCGCAATACAAGATTTTTAAATTAAAAAGAATGTTCAAGAGTGTTTTAAAAGAATTAACTTAAAAGTTGGTTAATGAATGTTAGAGAAACAAATGACTGCATATAACTTATTCCTCAAAGTGAAGGTTTCGTGTATTTGCTAAGTGAACTTCATGGCACTGACGTTACGCCTTGTAATGAAGAGATAACTCAAATAAGGCTTCAGTAAAAAGAAAATCAAACTTTATTATTTTATCAGATTCAAGAAACTAAGAATGAAACTCAAACGGAAATTAAAACAGTTACAAAAAATATAACTAAAATAAATTGAGTTGATAACTAAACTGAACACGTCTGATTCATATGAAGTAAGTGACCTAAACAGTCGTTTCTTAGGTTGTGTTTAAAATCTCCAAATTGCGAAGCGTCATCAACTCTAACAGGCAAGTTAATCACGGACAATCAATCTCAATTTTAACAGCCCTATTTTATCAAGTAAATATCTAACTACCAACTTAACAAACTTTATACATGCTGAAAGAGACAAGCATGTTTGGAGTGACGCGGATTCGAACCCCCAAGCAGCAGATTACGAATCGAGTGCCTTAACCACCTGGCCTCGTATAGTGTACCTTATTATGTGACTATATTTTAAATTCACTCATGGTTATTGTTTGAGAGGCAAGCCAGTCATTGACGTATCACAAACGTAGTTATAAGGCTTTTTATTCTAAAAAAAGAAAAATGAGACTGATTTTAAACAGTTTTGGAACAACAATTTGATACACTAATAAAGGATTGTAAAACATTCAACATTCAAAATTAATATCATCCAAAGACTGATACCAGTGAATAGACTTCAAACTAATGTCACTATTATTGTGAAATCAGAATTATATGAGCCTCTTGTTCAATCTACATTTGGAACCACCAAAAAAAAAAAAAAACATTTTGACCCGATACGTTGTGAAAATTAACAATATCTGTTTGTAACTAATCACTTATTTTGCTCCCTAGTGGCTCAAGGAAAAGTCTGATGGGCTACAAAATTAAACACACAAAAATCATTTGTTTATGGTATAGATAGTGTTGTTTTTTTCTTATTTCTATATAACTGTATTACAGCGATCTGTGTATGAATTAACACTCAACAGCTGTTGTCAGTCGAGACTATGCTTATCTTCTCGTTGGTATGATCAATCCTACTATTCGTTGGTAAAAAAGTAGCCCGAGTGTTGGCGGTGGGTGGTGATAACTAGCTGGCTTCCCTCTAGTTTTACACTGCTAAATTACGGACGGCTTGCGCAAATAGCCCTCGTGTAGCTTTGCGTGAAATTCAAAAACAAGCATATAAACAACCATATAGTACTAACATATCAGGCAGACAATAGAAACTAATTCTGAATTTTGAAAAAACAAACATGCTTTCAAATTGTTACACGTACTATCTGATAAACGTTCTTAAAATCTGTTACATTTGGAGGAGGGGAGAAGCTACATAATTTTCCCTGCCATCAGAACGAGACTATAGAAGTCAATTCAGGATTCAATTTGTCGTTTCTACATACGGTGTATCACACTTTCTATTGAGTGTAAACAATCAGCTATCTTATAGAATGGCCGATATCTTTATAATAATAATAATGTGGCTATTAATATCAAAGAAAAAAGTTTCTTATTTGGAATTTATTGTTAAAATACATCTTGCAAAAAAATTGGTTTGAATTTCGTGCAAAGCTACAAGAGTGCTATTTGCGTTAGTTGTCCCTAATTTAGCATTGTAAGACTAGAAGGAAGGCAGCTAGGCATCATCATCCACTGTCAACTCCTGTGTTACTCTTTTACCAACGAATAGTGGGATTGATCGTCCACCATAACGCCCCATGGCTGAAAGGGCGAGCATGTTTGGTGTGACGGGGGATTCGAATCCACGACCCTCGGATTAGGAGTCGAGTGTCTTAACTACCTGGCCATGCCGGGCCTTTTCATAATAAAGATAATTAGGGGTTGATAATGTAGTTTTTCTATTTAATCACTAAAACGTATAATCAGTTCTGTTCATAATATTCATCTCATAATATTTGTTTGCAATACGAATCACAGGTCATTGGCTTGTACAGAAGGACGAGATTAAATGTTTGGGTCGATTTCGATTAACTTCCAATACTTGATGAAGTTTAGTGGTAATATACTCAGTATTATTTATATCGTGGAATGACGAATTCTATATTAAGTTGATTACGACATTGTGACATATTTAAAATACAGTACACAAAAATAATATTTTTTAAAATATAGTTGAGAACGATACGCGACAAAGTTTTAATGAAAAAAGAAAAAATTAGATTTTTTTATTTTATCATTTATTCATCGTTTTGAATAAATAAATAAATCTTAAGATTTGACATTCGAATTGTGTTGAGAATATTAAGTTTTGAGATGGTAAATTATTAGTAACCAGGAACTGGAGATCCTGCCCGTGATATAGACAGTGGATTATTCGTTGTCAGAAACAAAATACACATACATTAATCTACACTGTGGATTATCAGTGACCAGGAACTAAGATTTAACTCGTAATATAGACAGTGGATCATTCGTTGTCAGAAACAAAATACACATACATTAATCTACACTGTGGATTATCAGTGACCAGGAAGTAAGATTTAACTCGTAATATAGACAGTGGATTATTCGTTGTCAGAAACAAAATACACATACATTAATCTACACTGTGGATTATCAGTGACCAGGAACTAAGATTTAACTCGTAATATAGACAGTGGATCATTCGTTGTCAAAAACAAAATACACATACATTAATCTACACTGTGGATTATCAGTGACCAGGAAGTAAGATTTAACTCGTAATATAGACAGTGGATCATTCGTTGTCAAAAACAAAATACACATACATTAATCTACACTGTGGATTATCAGTGACCAGGAACTAAGATTTAACTCGTAATATAGACAGTGGATCATTCGTTGTCAAAAACAAAATACACATACATTAATCTACACTGTGGATTATCAGTGACCAGGAACTAAGATTTAACTCGTAATATAGACAGTGGATCATTCGTTGTCAAAAACAAAATACACATACATTAATCTACACTGTGGATTATCAGTGACCAGGAACTAAGATTTAACTCGTAATATAGACAGTGGATCATTCGTTGTCAAAAGCCGAAAATCCAAAAACTTGTTTAGAAGGGGTTTGTTTTTCTTAATCGTCAGGTTCAAATACGGATTTTCTTTGTCAGAAACCAGAGAGTCAACCTTCTTTTTTTTTTTTTCTGAGTAACGAGAAAATGATCCATTAATTTAGGCTGTGATTTCTCGATTTCTCAGTCGTTCGAAAGTCAAACACTTGTTTAACCTGTGTTTTTTCTGTAGCCAGAGATTCAGCTACTGGTTTATACAGCGTTTTTGGTTCTTCTCTTTTGGTTGATAGAAGCATAACTTTGACGGACCGTGTTTTAGACATTGGATGTTCATCAAAAGCCAAGTATTCAACCACTCATTCAGTCGGTGTTTTTTTTGCGTCGCAAGACGATAAAGAATTCAACCATCGGTACAGACTTTGGATTTTAGTACCCAGAATAAAGCGAAGATTCAACCTAAGTTTCATGTGGTAGATTTTAAATGTCAGAAACCAAAATTCCAACAGTACCCAAGAGAGGAAAAGTGGAGTTCAAGTTAACGACTCCAGTTAAATTTACATTGAAGTTACATATATAGGTTAAGCGAACTACTCCATTTAGTGAGGATAACATATATAGGTTGAATTAACGAGTCCATTTAGTGCGTGTAACATCTATATAAGTTGAATAATCTAACAATGGAATAAACCATAATATACCTACTGCAGATATATTTTAGATTTAATATTATGCTTTATCAGAAACTTCTTACTCCATATTATGTTGCATGTGCTCACATGAGTTAAAGGGTCGTAAAAACGACAAAAAGGAATATTTCACGTGGATTACTGAAATGAAAGCGTTTTGATGTTCAATTTCAACGCATTCATAGTTTTCAATTTACTCTCGTGGAAGCATAGTTTTTTTAGTTAGTTTTACATAAAGCACAGCACGTTGTTGATATATACAACAACAACAATACAATAATAAGTCTTAAATAGTTTAAAATTACGTTCTAGTGAGAAGTGTATAACACCATTTCAACTGCACTTCTTCTTGTTCAACAGTACATTAAATACGTATAGGTATCGTGAGAAAAAAATACATTTACTGATCGGTTTTGTCGCTCTCATCAGAATTCTTTACACGTGCCCCTAATGCCAGTAGATTTTCGTATTTATTGTCTTATATTTACCAACGTAAGATACAAAACCAAAACTATATTTTAAACAGTCAACTGTTGCTATCAGGATGCAAACCTTATATATTAAATTATATTAATTATTTGAAGGGTTCGTATTACAACAAGCAAAATTTGGCGATATTTTTAATATGTCGCCTTGAGCCTTAAGTTGAGAAATACATTCTTATTCTTTATATATGCTACAAATATTGGAAGTATATTAAAACCAATGGACAGAAGGTTTATCATCTATATTTATAAAGAAAAGGAAGTTATCTGCTGTTATCTTAGTATCTTGACAACCTATCCCTATGACAGTGGGTGTTTATGCCACTAAAACATTACCTAAATAATCTATTTTGCAACTTGTGTCAGGCACCTGGTTTGACGTGTGAACGCCCCCCGTGACGGCGGCTATCCGGGGGTGGTATGGAGTCACTGCTAACGCTCTCCTCTCCGAGGATCGGTGTCAAATTTTCTGGCTGGGGTTCTCAGTCTCTGTGGCATCTCATTATTCTAGTGCAAATAGAGAAAGCAGTAATCCTCATCGATTTGATCCAAGTGGCTGCGTTATTGGCTAGCCGAGTACCGTGTTTTGACAAGAGCTGACAGACACCCAATACAGTAGAGACGGGCTTCCATCCACGAGCTTTGTCTGTCCTACCACCCCGAGGTGCCAAAAGTCAAGAAAAAAGTGGTATGTGTATAGTGTGTGCGAACAGAAGCAAAAGTACACAATGGAATTTAGGTGAAATCCAACCCGGAAGGCAGAGCTGACTGCAAGTAATTTTCGCTTATTTGTTCTCGACTGAAAAGATATATATAAAAAAAAATATTAAGCTAAAGGTCATCACGTTTTATAATTCCCTCGAGCTCTGTTTAGAAAAACTGTCCCATTCTTTTTATAGTTCTCATGCTGAATAATAGTAATTGAAAACAAATAACATTAATGTTAACAACTATACACATATGTGTGTGTGAAACTTGTGTTTCAAACAACTTTAATTTTAGTATTAAATGCACTTACACTCAATAAACGATAAAGAAATTACTAAGTGTTGAAACATCAGCTTGGAATGAAACTATAAATCTTCCTGTGTAGTGTAATAAATTAACAGGACGTTAAATAAGCTGCAAAAAAATCCATAATTACATTTCTGTTTCACGAAAGGGGGACCGAAGGTCGCCTGCAGGGGCCATCTATTTTAACCACTCGAACCACTATATTGTGATACATTGTCTGTCAGTCAGCCAGTAGACACTGTAATGATGTCACATTAGGGACGCTTAACATTGCAGTTTGTACTGCCGTGACGCCAGTAAAACGTGTCCTTGAATGACAAGAAAAATTATGCATTCTGTAGTCTATAACACAGCATGACACATGAACTTAAAACAAAAACAAAAGTTTTCTTACTCTTAATTTTGATTATATTTACTCTTGAAACAGAACAAGTTCAGGGACCCTGTCGAAGTACATGAAGATTTATGCGAGTAATCTTTTTTCGTTATAATCACCATATTAAATTATTTTACAAAGTATTTCATTAATAAAGCTTCACATTGAAGTCCATGATTTGCTTCTCAGTTCAATACAACTAGGTTGTTTCTTAATTCCTCACTGACGTTCAAAGGTCATATATATATATATATTACGGATATAACATCATACTTAATTTATGTTAAAGTAACGTCATATTTATGTGATCCGAAAGTAATGTTTTACTTATATGATTTGCAAGTAATATCATATTTATGTAATCCGAAATAAGTTTTGTTATTCAAAAGTAATGTTCTACTTAGGTGATTTGTAATTAGTATAATGTTTACGTAATCCAAAAGTAATGTTCAACTGAGGTGATTTGTGAGTAATATCATGTTTATATGATCCGAAAGTAATGTTCAACTTAGGTAATTTGTAAGTAAACTCATATTTATGTAATCCAAAAGTAGTGTTCTAGTTAGGTGACTTGTAAGTAATATCATACTTACATGGCACAACATTACTGTCATAAATATATATTATGCGGAATAATGTCATATTTAAAGTTATTTGTGTTCAAATTCATTACATCGTAGCGTCATACTTGCAGATACGTTACTACAACATCTATCAACGAAACAGCAGATTCTACCTAATATATCCATTACTAAAGCTAAGTGTGAGATACATTTGTGCTCTTGAATGTAAATTTAATGCAACCAGAACTCAGACTTAAAACAGAATATCTGAAAACTTGAAAAAATGATGTAGTTCCAAGAAAGTCCGTTTCAAAAAATTGATTTGTGTTTTAAGTTTAAATTGGCAGGAACAGCTTTTGGCTATTGGCAGTTAAACTGGTTGTTCCTAATGACTGTAATACTATTTTTTTACGTCGTCCAATCTTTGCCAATCTGAATTAAGAAAAAAAATTACTGTGTTAAGATAACACTCGATTACCATTTATAGGCGTTCAACGGCAATTCCTATGCACGCGAGCTCATGTGTTTCAATTAAATGAGATACCTTAATGAGTTCGTCAGAAGATGGAGTTGTGTTAGATGTGGTCGTTTACAGCTGTTGCTCTTCATTTTGAAACAATTAAACAAAGGTTCACTGCAAGTCGTTCCTCGGAATGTTTAGAAGAGAGAAGCGTACACTCCAGGGACAGAGAACGAGACATAGTGGAGTTATACTGCGAACAAAGTGTTTAACGTTTATGATCAGTTCGTCACATTGTGTAATTTGCAGCATATGTGTACCAGGCAATTTTCACTCTTAGATTAAATAAGAGAGAAGTAAATTTTATTACGTACTGCTAATGACAAGGCCATAGGAGGGTATCTGGAGATTAGAGGGCGGTAACACCTAATGAAAGGCGGTAATGATGGTGCTTCAAAAATCTAATTGAATCATGCATTAAATTAATATAGCCTTTCAGTTACGTTATATATCATCATCTATGAGATAGACTACTCGCACAAACTCTGGGATTGAGAGTAATTTCCTAAGTGTGTCTATTCCACGTTATGAGTGATTATTTTATTCTCATCAACTTGTTCTACTTGATGAAAGGATCCTTAGTATCTATGAAATATTTTATACAAGTTACTCCATTTAAACTACTATTCCTCTGGGGTTTTCGGGTATAACATTTATAGATTTGGTTTCTCGGAATGAGAAACTGAAACTTCTTCAGCATTGCTGAAAAACTTATCTACCAATTATTAAACTTAAAATTTGGTTGAGACTATAGAGAAACAAAATTCTCAGAAAATACTGTATTGGAAAGTAGAGAACTGTCAGACAAGTTAATATGTTTGTAGTGAAGACGGAAAAAAAGCATTTCTTTAAAGGAAGTGCATATCAACATGTTAGTTGTCAAGAACTTCTGAACAGTGTTAGCTTACAAAAACACTTTTTAATTTTATTTTATGTACGTTTATATGAATGTGAAAATAATTATAGAAGCAGCGATAAAATGGATTTACAAGACAAAAGCTACGAGAACGCCACCTATTTAGCTTGTGGAAAGGAACTGTACCAAAGGGCAGTCAACAGTTGACAATTTACACTGTGATTGATTTTCATATAATCGATTACAAAGTGAAAAGCTCCTAAATGTACAGATAGTTATACTATGCCCAGTTGTAGTAGTATAATTCCAGTCCACTGAAAGACTGCATGATAAGCTTGTCCATCAACGTTTCTCGTGAATAAGGATACCCCCAAACAATAAATTTCAGAAATACTTCATGTATCAGTTGTTTTATGAAAGACTTTGCAGAAAATACATGAAACTAGCCTATTAAAGTTAGAAATGATCGAGATAGAAAATAGGAAGTATATCAAAGGTATGGTATGTATCTCAAGGTATTTTCTATGAGATTGAAAGCAGTAAAGGATAGATTTTTGCCAACATTCTTGCCGTAAATAGAGGTATATAATTAACATCAAGAAGAGCGGTATACATTAGTACAAGGTTGTCTAAGTACAGAAAACTAAATCAAAATTTTGAAATGGGCATCGAGCCACAAGCATTTGAGTGAGCAAAGCTAGAAACGTGTGCTCTTTACATATGAAAGTTTGGATTTTTCGAAAATAATCTTTTGTTAGATTTTAGAGAAGCAACCAATGGTATATTCAATGTGCAAAATCTACAGTGAAGAATTGTGATGGATCACAAATATGAGCTGCATCTTAGCCAAAAATATTGGTAACCTACGTAATACTGATGGCACCTTGAATGCTGGCATGAACATGTAGATTTAGATTGATAATATCATTCCATCAGAGACGAGAATCAATGGGTGAATATTTGTCTTCCATTAAAACATTGATTCCAACATTACAGAAATTCTGGTGGAAAGTTATCTTCAAAGCAAAGAGGTAAATGGAATACTTACAACCATGGCTTGGTCAGCACAAAGATTTTTACGCCCTTGAGGGCGTGTGGGCTTAAGTAAAAACTGAGAAGATCAAAAGGGCCATACGGTATGACTGAATTATGGGTGATAATACAGAATAATAAAAACAATATTCCACACCATACGTTGGTAAACTGTCTGGCAACATGTATCAAGGTTTAATCCTCTGTGCAAAGAACATTAATCGTATAAAATACAAGTAACTTCTATTTGTTTGTCTGTGGTGAAGCTATATACTATCTGTGCTGTTCACACTGCTGGTGTTGAAACCCAGTTTTCAGTGTTATAAGCCTACAGACCTGCCACTGGAGGTAGAGAGAGTGTAGTGCATTCTAACTCATGCACTTGTATTTTATTTAGTAGTGTTTTGCTTTATTTATAAGTTCGTTATCTAGTTGCCATTACTGGTTGTTTGTAACACCTGTGTGTGTATCAACTTTGTGCCTTCATAATTGTTTTCATTACTGTATTGATATGGAAGTTGGTATTTTCAATCTAAATGGTAACTTATGAGCAGCATAAGCTAAATTATCAAGTCAGCAACCCCAAGACACATACATAGATGTCTCTGATTTAGAACACATGAATAGAGGTAAGAAAACTAGTTATCAGTGTCAGACGCTTACAGAGCTACTATAGACCAAATAGCATAGTCCACTGTCACAGTTATAGCACCAGATAGTAGAAAAGGGGTAGCGT
Source organism: Tachypleus tridentatus (assembly GCF_004210375.1). Classification (NCBI taxonomy): domain Eukaryota; kingdom Metazoa; phylum Arthropoda; class Merostomata; order Xiphosura; family Limulidae; genus Tachypleus; species Tachypleus tridentatus. The sequence continues at coordinate 217,208,585 of NC_134837.1, forward strand.
ATTCAGCAGCACATTGCGACTCGAACCTTGGACATTCTGACCCGACGTCCGTTCGACTAACCTCTAGTTTTCTCGCCCGATCCATTTTTTATGTAACTTCTACTTACAAATGTTATATTTAAATAACAATTTATGAAAAAGGTGTAAGAAAATACATCAATACATTACATAGAGAGGAAAAGTTTGAGAATTGCGATAAACATTTGTTTGAATATATCACAATTAGTTTCCTGATACTTTAATAAAGAATAAAGTAGTAAATTTAATACCCACTTCAATACATTCATATCGTGCTCTTCGTTATCTAATTAACGGTTGAGACGTTTTCCTTTATATTTATTTATTATATATATAAATAGAGACAGACATTTTGTAATCATTTTCACAAATAAATTACGCAAACTGTGGTGTTTTAATAATAAAATATATATGATATCATTAAATTGTTTATCAACATTCTCATTCAGTAATTATATTTGTGTATGATAACATTGATGTCTTTAATAGCTCCAGAATGAATGTATATTTAATCTAATATTAGGAGTAATTAATATAATTACTTGAATTAATTTTGGATAAGCTAGACGTTAGAAACAAGTTTACAGCCAGTTGCTGCGAATGTCCTGGGGTAACTTTTATTGGCCTTTCTTTCATCTAACAATATTAACAGGGTGATATATTACCTTCAGGGTAGATACCAGATACGGAGATAAAAATAAAAACATTTTAAAGCATAGAAAATTAATGTTAATAATCAATCTCCAAGTCTGTTTTTGTTCGACAAGTTTATAAATGCATCATTTAGTACTATTAAGAACGTGTCGAAGTGTCCATTATAACACATACCAATAAGAGATCCTCCTGCCGAGGTTTGCGTCGCTATAAGTAGAAGATCAAATATATATTACGCTTTAAAAACATTACACTTAAGTAAGTATTTCAAATTGTAAAACTGCACCCAAGTACGACACGCGAACCAACAATAACTTTAATTTGTTTTTAAGCTATCTCTTGTGTCAAATCAAGCTATCTCTTGTGTCCTCTGCGTAGAATTAAACCCCAGATTTTAGAGTTCAAAATCTGTAAATTTATCTCTGTCCCATCACTGGACTCACGAGGTAATTCTGGATGTTAAAACTCGTGCTTCTGTAACCGTGATAGCCACAGCACATTGCGTAGCCTTGTGCTTAACAACGAACAAGTCAAGCTTAAATTCATTGTATTATGTTACAAGTTTAATGTAGTAGTTAATATATTGAAATAGAAATTAAAATTTAACCCTGTTCTGAAAAAAGGTTTTCCATAGAATTTATGCCTAATGTTAAACAACGGAGCAAAAAACACACATAAATGAGTGCGTGCTATCCTGTGTATAGTAGAACTCAGAGAGGCCTACATCACAAAGTAAGAGTTATACAAATGGAAAAAAATATTGCTAAAGAATGTACCCAGACGAGCCCCAGTAGCTAACATGTACTCACATCCGAGGATTCATGGTTCGCTGACGCATTTCTACATAACCTCGTACTTTTGGGGCATCAGTGCACTGTGAGAATGACTGTAAATCCCACTATTCGATCAAGGAATCATATCCCGAGAGTTGGCGGTGGGCGACTTCCAAATGAACAACGACTATGTACAGTTAGCAAGCAAACAAGGTATCCAGAGTGGGAGAAGGCAAAGGTACAAGAACAAATGGACAAACATACAGATGGATAGAAATATGTGTAAACTTACAGATGAAACAGACAGAGTGCTATTTAAGGAAACCCCGAATGGTATACTGACAGTTTTATGGATACACAAGCGCATGCACACACACGTCTTGAAAACTAGATAGAAATGGTCAAGCATTCAAATAAACTCAGGCACACAATTAAATAAAGTTAGTAACAGAATCAGACAAGTGTGTAGATAACTAAATAATAAACGTGAATAACAGAAAATAGGCATGTGTGTAGGTAACTAGACAATAAACACGCGAATAACAGAAAATAGACACGTGTGTAGCTAACTAGATAATACACATGTGAATAACATAAAATAGTCATGTGTGTAGCTAACTAGATAATACACATGTGAATAACAGAAAACAGACATGTGTGTAGGTAACTGGATAATAGACACGTGAATAACAGAAAATAGACACGTGTGTAACTAAATAAAAGACATGTAAATAACAGAAACAAACACGTGTAAATAACTAATTAATAGACCTTTGGATAACAGAAACAGACACATGTGCAAATAACTAATTAATAGACATGTGAATAACAAAAACAGACACATGTGCAAATAACTAATTAATAGACATGAGAATAACAGAAAATAGACATGTATGTAGATAACTAGATAATAGACATGTGAATAACAGAAACGGACACATGTGTAGATAACTAATTAATAGACATGTGAATAACAGAAACAGACACATGTGTGGATAACTAATTAATAGACATGTGAACAACAGAAACAGACACATTTGTGGATACATGTATAAAGGTAAAGGCCTTTATAAAATTTTATTAATAATAAGGACAAGGACATAAATAAGTAAGCAGATAGCGCGACAGTTAAAGCCGTGTACATATGAATAATAAATGGATAACTGAATAGAAAGCAAGAATTATATAGATGGTTAGCTGGAGAGAGAGATAAATACGACAAGTATATATAGAATAACAAATGAATAGAAATAGACAGATATAGATACGCGAATTAAGAGACAGATATACATAGATAAATGGACAGCGGGAGACATACAGATAGCGTTGGATAGATAAAGAGAAACAAAGAGGGAGTGATTCCTTGCTAGGTATGATGGTGTAATATTACTTTGTGTGAATAAATTGATTGACCGAAGTCGTACTTCAACTGCAAAAACTCGAAGCTTCTATTACGTATATACATATCCACTATCGGTACCAGGTCACTATCGTTGCGTCAAATGACTTTCCTAGGGCTATCGATTAGGCCAACTTGATTTGCATTCAATTTTCCGAGCGAGAGCGCGCGCAGCTTAGTAAAAGCCAGCAGTAGTAGGATCACTGCAATGGTGGAGTGTATTTAATGGAACATATCATGCGCCGATGATAGGCGAGGGGGCAAAAGGGCAGGTCTTAGAGCCCAATAGCAGCCCATTGTGCTGATGAAAACGTTGGGGGAAACCGTGAGCAGGGTAGAATCCGTACGATTTTCCGATTTATCCACAGCAGTAAAAGAAGCGGTCGGGAAAGGGATTATGGGCTATCCATGCAAATGTCCACTCTAAGGCCTAGCGATTGCGACGGCACACCTAGCAGCCTGAGGGTAAACTGTATGAAACCAAGCTTTTGTTTTACTCCTGAAATAAACATAGTCGTTTAGGCCTAGTGTTTTTTACTGTATCATAAACAAGAGTAAATTATCTCTATATATTGTCTCAGCTTATACTATACTGCTGTTTAGCCCAATAAAGTTCGAACAATCCAGAGGCTAAACTCAATATTATATTTTCTCAACATGATTCATTTAGTCTCATAATATTATCTGACTTCGTATTACAAGCATAAAGAGAAAGCGAGAAATTTAGTAACGTATTAATATCGAAATATTTGTACAAACATCACTTTGATAAACTTTTAGGGACTAATTAACTTAATGTTTTTTTGTTCCTTCGTTTGTTTTAAAGCAAAGCCATAGCAGGCGATCTGCTGTGTTCTACCGCGTTGTAAGTCCTAAGATTTAAAGTTGTCTAATCGTAGGGCTAACTTAATGGTATAATATCAGAATCACGAAAAATAAATGCTGAGATTTGAGAGCAAAGTTTTTAATCCACCAAAAATCAAAACACTTAACACATGCAGGCAAGGTCAACAGTAGGGGTAAGTACTTACGTTACATGACATAATATTCCAACTCAGCTGCAATCTAAATTGTCCAAAAAAGAAATAAATAGTGAAAATAAATTAAAGGTTATACAACGACCAAATAGGTGGGAGAGATAGAAAATTTAAAGAACATGGGAGTTTTACTATTAAAACAATGATAGAAATGTGATTTATCCCACAATTCAATTCTTAGAAATGTAAACCCCACAGAACGAAATATGTAACTAAAGAGAAAAATGTATACGAAAAATATTTACTTACGCATGTCTGTGAAATTTCATGAAGAAATTATGATAATGAAAAGTGTAATCTGTCGTTTCCCGAAACCGTAATATATTAATTAATTAATTCTTTTCACAGAAATATATAAAATTAATTATAAATTGATCTTGACCTGCACAAAATCTTTGTTTTTTTCAAATTTAACGAAACGTTACACGAGGGCTATACGCGCTAGCCGTCCCTAATATCGCAGTGTAAATAGCAGTTTAGAGAGAAGGCAACTAGTCATCATAGCTCATTGCCAAATCTTGGGCTATTCTTTTACCAACAAATAGTCGGATTGACTATAGCATTATAACGCCCCCACGGCGGAAAGGGTGTGCATGTTTGTTGTGACGGGGATTGGAATCCGCGATCCTCAGATTACGAGTCGAACGCCTTAACCACTTGACCATACCAGGCCTGCCCAAAATGTAATGAAGCCACAAACTCTCACTAACCATCCAAGTTTTCATAGCTTTTCAATCTTTCGTGGAATGAATAAGACACTCGTTAAAATTACAAATAATAAATATGTTTGTGTAGCAGAACTAGGTTTAAGTAATTTAAAGCACCTTAAATCTAGGTTTTGACAGAACGGTGGCCCGGTATGACCATGTGGGTTAAAGCGTTCGACAAGTAATCCGATGATCGCCGGTTCGAATCCCGGTCGCACCAAACATGCTCGCCCTTTCAGCCGTGGGGGCGTTATAATGTGACGGTCAATCCCACTATTCGTTGGTAAAAGAGTAGCCCAAGAGTTGGCGGTGGGTGGTGATGACTAGCTGCCTTCCCTCTAGTCTTACACTGCTAAATTAGGGACGGCTAGCGCAGATAGCTCCTCGAGTAGCTTTGCGCGAAATTCAAAAACAAAACAAACAAATAAAGAGAGAACTGTGTTTATGTAATTTAATATGCCTTAAATCTAATTTTGACAGAACTCTGTTTATGTAATTTAAAATACCTTAAATTTAACTTTTCTAAATTTTAAAACTTCATTTTTTATGGATTTTTCAAGGGAATTTTTAGTGTATGTTACTTATAACTGAAGTTGATACATTTTAGTGAGAATGAGCGATTTTTAGATCAATCTCGTTGTTTTAATAATCGTCAACATATATTTTTTTCTGTAAATAAAACACTGACGTCATTATATAGATAATTATTTTTGTTTGTTTAAATACAAAGTTGCACGCTGGGTTATATGTGTTTTTACCCTTCTAAAGGATTGAAACGTAATTTTGAAAGTCTAAGCTCTAAAGATTACCACTAACTCACTCAGCATGTGTTGTAATTCTTCGACTCTCCTATTGGTACTTACAGTTTTGTGTTTGTTGTTGGATTGTATACGTACTGTTAAACCTTAACCTATTGTATCTTCACTTTGTCGTCATATCTTTTAAAATTAGCCGTTCTTATAAATGTTGTAACGAATTTAATAAAAACTCATTTATACAGTCAACTTGATCATATTGCAGTCCATATGTCATTCAAGGAAGGTCATTAGATTTTTTATCAATATTATACGAATGTTATATGTCACAAAACCTCACACAATCCTAAAAACGAGGCTATTCCTAGGCTGAGAATTACAATAAAATGCAATTAACTTTCTCTACAGAGTAAAAAATAAAAATAAAAACCGATAAGACTAAAAAGAGTACCACACACTCAACATGTGCTTTACTACGTCATCCTCAGAAGCATGAATAAAACACGTCGAAACGTTTAGAGTGTACAAGACTGTTTCCATTCCCTTCAGATTTTTGTATTTTCTAATCCAGTATGTGTTTTCTTATAGGAAAGCTACATCGAGCTATGTGCTGAGTCCATCGAGGGGAATTGAACCTCCTGATTTTAGCATTGTAAATCCGTAGACTTACCTCTGTACTTGCGGAGGGGACTTGTTTCATCTCGTACAGTATGCTATTTGTATTGTATTGAAGCAGTCAGATTCTCAGAATTATGTAAAAACTAAACGTTGATTTATATAATGTGAGATATTAACACTGAACATTTCACAAATGCCATTGAATTTTAGCATGTTGTTTTTGTACATGTGTGTGTGTGTGTGTGTGTTAGTATGCCGGGTTAGGGCTTGGAGTCTGGGAGCTGCGTCTTTTGCCATTAAAACGACTGTGCTTTGCACGTTGAGGTTGTTGGTGCGTTATAAGAGTGACAGTCAATTTCCACTATTCTATAAGAGTAGACCAAGAGATAGTGATGAATATCGTCGACTATCTGGCTCTCTTCCCTCTTGTCTATAGCTTCAAAATTAGGGACGATTAGCGCAGATAGTTTTTGTGTATGTAGGATTTTGCGAACATCCGAAATAAAGCAAAACAACTTTTAGTATTCTCCACTACGAATGATTGACATTGTTGAACATTTCTAACTGTGGAACAAATAGACCTTCTACAGTTATGAGTGCACTGAACAGAACAATAACCTTGGGGACCACGTGGTACTAAACATCATGAAAAAGAAGGAATATTTAACGTACATCAGATAATACATTCATCAGGGACGTCATGTTAAAATACATACGTCCGCTTCCTTACTCCGTATACTAAGTAGGTGTGGAAGCCAACGGATGTGTCCCGCAGCTATGAAAAAAAGGAATGAAAACTGTTAAGGTATATCTATTGGTTCACAGGACTTTAAATCCGTTTCCTTGAGTTAATTAATGTTGGAACAAAAACAACTTGATAATTATAACAAGTAACTATGTTTGTAATAATTACGTATGTACCCATAATATCATGAGCTCAGGAATACGAAGTAGGTATGAATCGGTTATGTACGTATCCCTCTCTGAGGTTGTTCAGAGAAAGTTCTATTTCGCCATGCCAATTCCTATCTTGTTTCATTAATTTCTGGTGCATCCACTCTTACACTTTCAATTTTGTAAGGAATATTTTCTCTCTTGATATATATAGAGAGTATATAAGAACTTAGTATTTATTCATTCATTACATAAATAGCTTCAGGAAGTAATTATATCAATTATTTTTGATATAGATTTATAGGTTTAGAATGCCTTTTTGATTTTATTTTCTTTCGTTTATTACGATAGCAGAAGCTGTTCTTAATCGTTACATAGATAAGAGGACGAATAAAACGAAATATTTACAACTGATTGCTGACCTCTCAGTTGTCATATCGAATTCTAAATTTAATGGCGCTAATCTAAACAACATTGCAACTCTTTACACAAACAACACCTACTATAGCCGTGGCATCAACACATGTGATATCTGACATCTCACACTATTTATGTTATCCACAATTTTTGATGGGTTTAATATTTGCCCAACTTTGAAGGGTTGGATTATATCAGGAATATAAGTCGAGTTTTAGTTTCTCAGTTTCCAAAACTTCATAATTCTGAATATTTCTTAGAATGTTAGACTCCACACAACACTGAATATTGACTCAATGTTACACTCCTTACAACACTGAATATTTCCTCCATATTACACTTCTGACAACACTAAATATTTCCTCTATGCTACACTCCTGACAGCACTGAATACTTCCTCATTGTAACTCCTCTCACAACACTGAATACTTCCTCAATATTACACTCCTCACAACACTAAATACTTACTTAATGTTACACTCCTCACAACACTAAATACTTACTTAATGTTACACTCCTCACAACACTAAATACTTACTTAATGTTACACTCCTTACAACACTAAATACTTACGTAATGTTACACTCTTCACAACACTAAATACTTACTTAATGTTACACTCCTCACAACACTAAATACTTACTTAATGTTACACTCTTCACAACACTAAATACTTACTTAATGTTACACTCCTCACAACACTAAATACTTACTTAATGTTACACTCTTCACAACACTAAATACTTACTTAATGTTACACTCCTCACAACACTAAATACTTACTTAATGTTACACTCCTCACAACACTAAATACTTACTTAATGTTACACTCCTCACAACACTAAATACTTACTTAATGTTACACTCCTCACAACACTAAATACTTACTTAATGTTACACTCCTTACAACACTGAATATTTCCTCTATATTACACTCCTCACAACACTAAATACTTACTTAATGTTACACTTCTGACAACACTGAATATTTTCTGAATGTTATACTCCTCACAACACTGAATATTTCCTCAATGCTAAACTCTCCACAAAAGTAAACACTTTTTTTTTACTGTTACACTCTTGTCGACAAGATAAAACTCTTTCTACCAACGAATTGAAAACAGTTAAAATATTCGTTGCCTAGAAAACAAAATCCATTTTTTTCAGCGACAATGCCATCTTTATGGAGTCGACATTCTGGTTACAGGGGTGTGTAGGTGTTTAAAATCATTCTAATAATATAGTCTTTACGTGGACTTTATTTTGTCATGAGTTTCTTTAGCACCTAATTTATTTTTGGTATGATGTTTTTTTGTTTTCATACAACGTTTCGGAGTTTTTGATAGTTGCAGCAGGTTGAAACGTTGCTTCAAAGCGAAACCAAAGAGTAAGATAAGTCCATAAAAGTTCAGATCACATATCAAACATGCGCTGCACAAACTGATATTGAAGGAAAAATAATTCTGCTCTGTATAAGGATGTATTATACTACGACTTTCCTGTATTCTTGTCTTCCCATTTGCAACTTTAAAAGCCTGCATACGCAAATTAAAGTAATCAGAAAACCTAGATAAACTTATCCACTCCAGTTTGACGCAACTGACTAGTATAATTACGTTGGTAAAACAATATAACAGCAACGGAAGATGATCAGTAATCGATTTTAATGTCATCTATAGGTCTTGTAAATACATTAGTGTTTCGTGTCAAATCTATATGATACCATTTCCTGAAAGTCACCTTGTACTGTGTACGTAATATGTAATTGTAGCTTCATTTCTGTCATCTTACCGCACTCGATTAAAGTGATTGTAAAATTAACATGGGATATCAGTCCAATGTACCATATCCTAACACATGTACAAAACATGATTTAGTCGATTAAAGTGATTGAAAATTAACGTGTTATAACAGTCCAATGTGCCATTTTCTATCTAACATATGTACAAAACATGATTTAGTTCAGTATTGTGTTACAGTTATCGTAAACCATTCTTCTTAATAATGAGATTTTTATGATTTCGTATAAACTGTGAAGCAATGATTTTCTTAATTAATTATGCTAGTTTGATCCACAATTCTGACGTTACCAAACCATATTTTAGTTGTTTCGACAGGTTTAAGATGTGTACATCACGACCTTAAGCAGGCGTGGACCTTCAACATTCATTAAGTACTTGTTAAGTCAACCCAAGTTACTTTCCTGAACATTTTGACGAATCATTTCCGAAGATTAAGGCACTGAAAACTCATTGTTAAGTTCTGTGTGAAACTATGGGCCACTATAGTTTGCTTGAGAACTAAGAAGCTCCATGTTAAGTTCTGAGTGAAACTACGGGTCGGAGTTGTTTGTGTGGGAACTGATCAAGTTTCTTACTAAGCTTTATGTGAAACTGAGTCTGTACAGTTACTAGAACTGTACGATATATATATATATATATATATATACGAACGCTATGGATATTAACTACTTATATCACTTTCTTTCCAGAACATCAGAAAGAATGTTCTTCGTTTCTGCTCGACTGAAACCAGTGAAAAATTACGTTCCCTAAAATCGTCATTAAACAATATTGGTACTGGTAAGCTCGTGCATCGCATGATCAAACATAACAAGCATCATAGACCTTGAAGTCTCTGGTCAACTTCCAAATAACTCTTTTCTACAACTATTCCTTTCGGTGGCTCAACGGTAAATCTAGGGCAGGTGATAAAGGCACTCGACTCGTAATCCGAGGGTTGCGGGCTCGAATCTCCGCCACACCAAACATGCTCACCCTTTCAGCCGTGGGAGCGTTATAATGTGCAGTCAATTCCACTATTGTTGGTAAAAGAGTAGTCCAAGGGTTGGCGGTGGGTGGTGATGACTAGCTGCCTTCCATCTAGTCTTACAGTGCTAAATTAGAGACAGCTAGTACAGATAGCCCTCGTGTAGCTGTTGTTGTTGTTGTTGTTTTGAATTAAGCACAAAGCTACACAATGGGCTATCTGTGCTCTGCCCACCATGAGTATCGAAACCTGGTTTTTAGCGTTGTAAGTCCGCACATACCGCTGAGCCACTGGGAGGCTCAATTTTCTGACCTTTAGAGAAGAACAACGCCATAAGGTGAAGCAATAAACCAAAATAAACGGTAAATTTGAAGGCATATAACGTTGAAAATTCAGAGTCGTCAGCCGTTGTGAGTACAGCACAAATAGCCTATTGTGTGGCTTTGTGCTAAACAGCAAAACAATCGTTTTTCTAAGGCATTGGCTAGAATTTATCGTGTTCAAACTGTAAAGTCGAGGGTTTTAGGTAAGCGTCCCGTTGCCACAGAAATATACTCCTCATTTTGGTTGTGGTATAAGAGTGACTACAAAATATCACTACTGAGTCAGACAAGTGTTAACGGTGGGTGTTGTTGAGTTGCTTCTAGTCTATCAGATCGGAAATAGGAAAGGTTGCTGAGAACAGCAAACAGTTATTTCCACATAATGATTTCAATTTAAAATTATCTAAACTCTTTGAGATAAATTTAAATAAAACAATATATTCGTTTTTAATTTCTTTTCTTGTGTCGGCATATAAATAAGAATTTACTTAAAACAGAGAAACATCAAAAATAAGTCGTGTGAAAAAACCTCTTGAAATTGCAAAGAAGGTACAATTGAAAAAAACAGTCATCTTCTTAGTATCAAATAAATTATGTAATAAATATGTCAGGAGCTTACTGTGTTCAAAGGCAAAACGAGAGGTCCAAGGTTTGAGTAACTTTCCATATTTTCAGTTTCAGGAGAGTTATAATCATGACCGTCAATCGCGCTACTTGGCACAGGCAGCTGATGATTGGACAGTAACTTTCCACTATGGTGGATATGATTCACTTTACAGTTCTCTAGCCTGTTCGCGAACCTTATGTGTCGCAGTTTCACCTAATAGTTCTTTGACCTGCCCGTTAACCTTATGTTTCGCAGTTTCACCTAATAGTTCTTTGACCTGCCCGTTAACCTTATGTGTCGCAGTTTCACCTAATAGTTCTTTGACCTGACCGTTAACCTTAGGTGTCGCAGTTTCACCTAATAGTTCTTTGACCTGACCGTTAACCTTAGATGTCGCAGTTTCACCTTATACTTTTCTGACCTGACCGTCTACTTCAGGTTCGCCTCATTTCACCTGTGGTATAGGGTACCATTGAGGTTTAAAATATAAAAAGTTTAAACTTAATATGCTCAGTTTTCTTTTTACCAACAACGTAAAACTTGGTAAACCATGGTAACCCACTTTCAATTTGGGGTATATAACGTTTTCCTATTTCTCAGTTAACTCATTCAGTTTTAGTAACATAGTCGAAAATAAACGGATTTATCCACTTCTTATCAAGGAAACATGGCGTTTACTTATTCCTACTCTCCTATGATAATTTTATCCTGACTCCAATAAAATATTATAAGAGTTTATTACATAAAGCTCCATTTAATGGGGGCAGAATATCTCTCGATTAAAACAAATTTATCTACTTGTTTTTAGGCAGTAAGGCTAATTTACCCATTTGTTTTTAGGAAAATCTCAGCACAGTTTTGTTATGTTCACACATTAGTATTAATAGTTTATTTGTTGTATTTTTGAAGAATAAACTCATGTTATCGTTTTGCACAAGCACAATTATAAATTAGAAAAATTAAAACTAGCTTACAAAGTTTAAAAATAGCAGATTTGTTATTAAGAACAAATATAAAAATGTATATTCACATGGTTGTTGTTAATCACGTAATGTCGACACTGTTCACGCATTTTTACAGGAGAATAATAAAAAACGTTTGTTTAAGTACAGAACTACACAACAGGCTATCTGCTCACTGCGGGGAATCGAATCCAGGATCTCAGCATTATAAGTAACACGAATTTCTCATAACATCCAAAATATTGTTTGGATGCTGAAAATCTACTAGTAAGTATTCAAAGTACCCATTTAGATAATGCAGTTCATTTCTTTCTTTTAATGTTACAATAAGTTATTAGCTTGAATTTTAACAGCTAAACTTATAACTAAATAAACTATGAACTCATATAAGTGAAACCATAAACTCTGAAGCCACCATCACTAAGCATGGACTATATGGTTGTTTGGCCAATCGGGTTGAAAAGCGATCCGGAGATACGATACTGAGTTCCCGTTTTTATTTTATACAATTACATGATTCTTCTAAGATGACAACCGTGAAATAGATACTCGTTTTATGTTTCGATTTCTACCCTTCTTCGTTGATTTGTGTTCCGCTCAAATCATGTACGGTTCCGCTACAAAAGTTCCAAATCTCCCTTTGCTCTTGTCTCTCAGCGGACCAATAGGAAACACTTCCTCTTGTACGTAGTATCTTATTGATATATGCGATTCTTAATGCAAATACTGCCGCAGTTCGCTTTATTCTGTAATCATGTGGGAAGTGGTGGAATGAGGAAATATAAAGCGGAGAATGTCTATAGATTTAATTTATAGCGAAAGACGAGAGCGATGCCATAAATAGTTCAGAAATGGAAATACATTCCGTTAGATCTTACAGCTGTTAGTATTTGTCTGGTTAATTCGAGTAAAATTTATAGAGCCAATTTACAAGGATGTACATCACATCACAAGCTTTAAGTGGCTGCAAGGAAATGTCTGGCAAAGGACACGTGCATGTACTCCATGCGTGCTATTTGGATAATGGAGATGAATTAACTGGTCGAAGTGCTCCAGTTTAAAGTAAATGAAACAATACCATCAGTCATGTTGCAGAGTTTTACGTGTCCTCACAACAGAACCATACAAATTCATCTGTAAAGAGAGAAGCGCTGTGACAGGTAGTAAATCTGAGTAGAAGCGAGTGCTGATTTAAGATCAGTTTCTACTGTCGCATAACATCCCCGCTTATGCTGTAAGGACCACGCCGTGTAACTGTTTCTTGATGGAGCTTCTTATTGTTATTTAAAGCTCCTGTTTCACAGCTTTTGTCTAAACATAGAGAAAGTATCTATCAAACCAGCGTTAGTTACTACATAAAATATATCCCGAATGCAAAAACGCTAACTTGTATTGCACAACTACTGATGCTATTTTCATGCGAAGAAATAAGCTAGCTATCTACACAGAATTATGATTTTTTTTTGAAAATTGCACAAAATAAAATATTATGCAGCTAATCACACGTATAATTGTTGCAGAATATTAACTGAACTTATGAAACACATGGAACTGAAATCGTCTTTTTGGTGCTTTAGAAATTAAGTGTAGTACTTCATTTAATATTAGTGTTTGATTGGTTTGGAGACTGACGAGAGATGTCCGACAGGTACTTTCTAAAGAATCGTACGTTTCAGTTTGTAGTTACAAAGGAAGTCATAAAGGTCATAAAAGATTCTATCAGAAAAGTTTACCAGGTCAGAAGGATTATTTTGGCATGGTAAGAGCTTTCAGAATAGAATAACCAACCAATAAAGTTTTTTTTTTTTAAGTTTATCTTGCATTCTTGTTAGACTTCTTATTGCCAGAGTGCGCTTTCACCAAGACGAGCGGTTAGAGATACACGTGAGTTCCCTGTAAACTCGCAATTGTATCAGTTAATCCGTCACAGCACGGACACGGTGACAAGATTCGAAGAACAACAAGCTCAACACGTCAGCCTCTATTGCTACTGTGTTTTTCCCATTACTGTCTGTAAGAGATAAGTAAAGAGAAAAGTTCAGACAAGTCTGAGCTCCGTACGAGGCTGGTCCAAGCACACAAACTCACATAGAAGCCGTGCAGCAGTTGAACGGACATTAGTCTCCTCCAATGATTTGATTACTTCACTCAATGATCCTCACAATAGCTCAGTGGCCATTAGGTTTGCTGGTTTAATCAAAACCCTTCTTATTTCACCCAATCCATCAGTTAGCTCAAGCCCTATTGATTTTACAAATGAAAGTTAAACGACGTAATCAATTTCCTAAGGCTTATTTGCTCCGGCCACTCTTATGAGCATTCTATCGTCGGTCAGGCACTTTGGACGTTCATATACTGCTGTGACGAAAGCCAACTGGAAGTACGATGAGACGAGGGCGGTGAACCTAAACTGGATTTATTGTCCAAATAGGCGTGCTCGCGTCTCCCATGGAGTACAAATGATTACCGAAGGGAGATCTAATAACAACAGCAACCGTACACGTATACGGTGATCTACATCTGCAAAACGAACAAACAGTTCTAATAACAACAAATATTTTCTTTCAATAAAAACGCTTTAAACAACATTACAGAGTAGCTATCTGTTCAATAGTTAGAAAATACTTTAGTGTCTCTTTCTATCAATCTGTTTTTCATGTATCTTACTATCCGTCTATCTAGAGTAGCTTGTTAGTAATAACTTTCAGTATCTTTCACTTTATTTAACCATCTATTTACTATTACTAGTTAGTAATAAATGTCGGTATCTTTCACTTTACTCATCCATCTATCTATGATAACTAGTTAGTAATAAGTATCAGTATTTTTTGCTACTATCTCTATCGGTTTCCATTTATCTAATTTCTGTATATTTGTTATATGTTATGAAAGCCTGCTAACACACATATAACCAAAGTTATAAGTGTATAATACTCTATACCCTAAGTTCATTTTATCCCTTGAATGCACGAGCTTACAAATCGGCGGTTTTGTGAAAAGAGCTCAAATAACCCTTTGCTCAGTCTTGTGTTAAAATAAACATTTTCATAATAATTACATAAGTACAGATAAGAGTAAATGAAATTTTTAAACCAAACTGTTTTTTACATTATAGTATTTTAACAGATTTTCAAATAAATGAATTCCATTGATAGAATAGTGGTCACTGTGTCTACGGACTTAAAACGCTATAATCCGGGTTTTGATTCCACACGGTAGACACAGCAGATAGCCCAATGTGGCTTTGTTTTAAAAATAAGCCAAACAAACCAATAAAACTACCACAATGTCTCTCTCTCTCTCCTTTTTTTTTTTTGTTGTTCTTTCCCGTGGCCATGGTACCATAAAAAAAGAAACAGGTCAGGTTTTTCCTCAAGAATTCTGTTTATAAAAAGGCTAAAAAGCAATTTTAAAGCATATGATTATTTTTAAGTTAACATTAGATAAAAGCACGGTATTCAAAGTGTTATAGGATATTCTGGACTGTAGAATTATAGTGAACAGACTTTGAGTTCTGAAATCATGATGTTTATTTAATTTTGTTTTAAATTAACGTAAACCAGAGTCTGAAGAAGAAAACACTGCTTATACTATAAAAAACAGCATTTAACACACTGGTAAAGTTTCCGTTTTAATGATAGATCCTCATGGAGATTCCATCTACAAAAATATTTTGAATTCCCTCTAACAGCCTTAAGCAGCGTCGTCTGTTATTGTGTGTTTATTGAGGTAAATCTCTTTATTAAAAATAATTTTTGCCTTTAATTTGTAAGAAATCAATATTCGAAGGTTCTCTCGAGAAAATGAGACTACGAATAATAAAACGAAAAGACAATGGGATATTTTACAATAAAATTATCTGATTGTGACTTATACGATATGATACTTCATATTTATGAAACATCAATTTTTTTGCAGGTAAAAAAATGAAACTTCACGCAGACTAATGGAAGAACGTCTACTTTTTTGAAAACTTCTGAACGAAAGTTTTTCCATAATTACATGAACATTTTTATACGTGTGTTTCTTTGAGAGAGATATATCAACATTTTGAGAGATATATCAACATGCTTGAATTTAGAGGCATCGTCGAATGTTTTTCACGTGTATATCAACATGCTCCAATGGTCATGATTAATCGCTTCAACTGCTTTGTCTCTGTAACAAATACTAGAGGGAGCTAACATAAATTTGTCAACCACGTTTTTTTCTTTCTTTTTCTATACGAATAACAAGAAGAATATTATAATGGTTTTCCCACATGAAGTGGAAACAGGATTTCTGTTTTCGTAATTTTCGGTTAGTTTCTGCACTCCGCCTACTTACTCAAACTGGGCATTCAAAAATACTAAAGGAAGCTATAGATAAAGAAAACAAGCCTTTAGAAAAACTCATATCACACCTTTTAATTAACGAAGCCTAGCGTACAACCACTCTAGTAATAAAAAGGATAAATATAATCCAACAACAGCAGGCTTAACTCCGTACAGTTACTTGTATATTACTTAATTACAACTGCATCATAGATTATTGATCTTCAATGGCTACCAAAGTCTTTTTGATTATGTCTTGAGTGCTTTTTTCTTTCAGTCCAAACGTTTTTTGTTTTGCTGTGGACGAAAACTATGGTAGAATAGCGAGGCCTAAATGATGCGTTCAATTTGCAGTGGGACGGCCATATAGAGTGACTATAAGTGGACGGTTTATTGCTATTCAGTCGCAGCTCCTTGTGTTTGTGCAATTCAGGTAACATTAAGGCGTTCCTGGGGGCCGGGTCCCTGCCCCAGAGGTCATACTTCGATTTTCTGTTGAGAAGTGTGTAGTCTTTGCTTGAAAGCAAAGTTCGCTTATGCTACTAACGGTGTTAGCTAGCTATGACGATAGGATGAATAGGTAGTTTATTTCAGGTTCATTCTTCCCCGCCTTTTCATAGATGGCAGGTAAAAGACGCCTTGCTGAAAGCTTGTCGACACCTTACGGATTTACAGAAGAGGCTGGCTGAGACGCTAACTCCAAATCAACAAGCTGGTTTTCTGCCTGGAAAGTCCGGGGGGTTTCTGGCTCGTCTTGTGGCTCTATAGACGGTGGCACATTAAACAGTTAGAGAAAAGAAGAGAGGAATGACCCTGTTTACTGCTATTATCATGAGTTAGTTGATTCTGGTGAGCAACCAACCAGGAGAGAAGCTCGATCGTTGAATGGACTTCCCATCTCGCTCAGCAAGAGTCGAACTGATATAACCATTGTATTGAGTAGGATAGAACAGCTGTCATTTAGATTTTATTTCCAACCCTCTATGTCTTTAAAGATTCTCACCTAAACGTATCCAAATAGAGAAAGGAAAAATGCCTAGGTTCAGTCTTACATGTGAAAGGGCGGGGAAACCTTTTTGTTTGAGGTCACTATTGGCCTAACAACAGTTGAGAAAGTTTCTATAGCAAGCTGTCACCATAGAGACTTATAGCTTTTCTTTTGATACTTCTAATCGCAGCTGCCTCTGAATCGCTACAGGACAGCGAATATGGACTAGGTATACGTTCACACTGTTCTTATATCCCTGATAGTGTAAATACCCATTAACCAAATTTTTCAATGTTAAATCACAAAGATTTGATCAATCTCTCTTCGGTTGACAGATGTTTTCTCTTGGGGAATTCTGTCACTGAATCTGTATGACATAAAACTGTCTTTTTTGGTGGTATGTCTGACTGGTTAGCTGTCTTTTTGTCATGCTACTAAACATAGGCTACACAGATACTGGTTTATGCTAGGGTTGTTTGTGTAGAATTCAACCCCTGTTAAGCAGCGCGCCGATATGGACCATCTCGTTTCCACCACGGGAGGGTTCGTCCAGTGGATTCGCTCTACTGAACATAGGCTCGAATCATTCATGATTTGCAGCAGGAACAGGCGAAGCGTATTTGTTACCTTCTCAAATAAAGAAAAACTATTGGTTGTATTCTGTTTAAACTTACATTTATTCGTTCCAAATGAAATCAATAATTATAATATTTTGTTTAATTCATGACTTAATGGCCCTGACGCCTGAACTCTGCTAAACAATTAACTTATGGATGAAAAGTCGTTTTTAGACAATAAAATCGTTTCTATGAAAATGAACCCTTAAGTAAAACAGTATGGAACTGATGTTCATAAATAACAAACATGATTCTGAAAATTTGACGCTTCCAGTTACGTTTGTTTGTTTTGAATTTCGCGCAAAGCTACTCGAGGGTTATCTGAGCTCGCCGTTCCTAATTTAAGGGTGTAAGGCTAGAGGGAAAGTAGCTAGTCATCACAAACCACCGCCAACTTTTGGGCTACTCTTTTACCAACAAATAATGGGATTGACCGTCACATTATAGCGCCCCCACGGCTGAAAGGGCGAGCATGTTTGGTGCGATGGGGATTCGAACCCGCGACCCTCAGAGTAGGAGTCGAACACTTTAACCCACTTGGCCGACCCGGCTCCACTTCCAGTTACAGAGTATAAAAATTAATGGGGGCAAAATAACGTTAAAATCTAACAAGTGACAATTTCGTTACATTTTTTCCAACGTTCGTCTTTGTGAGCCATACTTTTTTTTGATATAATAACTTATCGCTGTGTTTCTTAAGAAGTATATGATCAATTATTCCGTCCAATGGAAAAAAAAATCTATCTTAAAGCAAGATATCCAATAACTATCAACCATCTTCATGCACTCGAGTTATCAGGTTTGTCATTTTCTAAGTGATGGCTTTTTTATTGTGCACGTTTTCTTAAGTACCATAAATGTATAATATTTTCCCAAAACGCGAAATAAAATAATAAAGTTACTACGAAGAATCAAACCTTCCTCATTCAGAGGTAAGGCTTAGCTTCTGAAATAACGCTAGTTATCAGGTTTATTTCATTTTGTCTTTCGAGTGTCCTTAAACATTTTATATTTTTAAAAAAATCTTGCCTTTTTTAAAGGTTTAGATTGAAGAAACGAACCTATTGTAATGTATTGTTGTTGATCGAATTCAATCTCAAAAGAGAAAATGGTTAATCAAGAACCTGCTGGTAATTCAACGATAAGATCCAGGAATTATATCGCTAAAATTCGAGGTTAAATCCCTGTTGCTGGAAAAGCACAGAAAAACCATTTGAAAATTTTTTGCTCAGAAGTAAATAAAAAGAGAAAAGGATATGTAGGAACTACAGGGATAAAAGAGAAACAGCTGACCCCCAGTAACAAGTAAAGTAAGATGAAACGATTCTTCCGAAATTTCATTTATCAGTGCAAAATTTACTTGCTAAATACATCTGTATTATGACAACGAACTTGTAAACTTTATGTGAGAATTGAACATTTCACCTTATATTTATGAGAATGTTGAAAACTTTATGAATATCACATAGAAAATAAAGAAAGACTTTACTTATTACTTAGAAGGTCATAATTTCTTGAGAATAATGGTAGATTTAGGTTTAGAGATTTACGTTACTAATTTTTATTTTTAATTCTACAGAACTGGTTAAGATATTTGTTTTATAATTTCTTTACAACTCAGCTTCTGAGTCCAGCAATCATTATTTTCTTTTTTCAAATTGTACTACTAACTGCTTCTTAGAGGCCGCCACCATCACAGCAAAACTGGAGGTATAGAATAACTAAAATGTGTACCACTGTGTGACACTAGTGTGTACATCACTGTGGTATTTCCAGATGCAACTTGACCAACTTTCGATCATGTGAAATTTCGATGCTTTTGTTTTAATGGTAAGGTTACAGAATGGGTTATCTACATTGTATCCATCGCAGGAATTGAACCTGGAATATTTATGTTATAAGCCTTCTATTTTGCCCCTGAACCTATAAAACAGACACCTGTAAAATTTTATACCGCAATGCATAGAAGAAATGCGTTTCGAAGGATAAAATATTACAATAAATGAAGAAACTTACGTCATTAGCTACACTGTAGATTATGCACACCGTTTTATAAATATTCACTGGACTGTCTGGTTGTAGTTGTATAAATTATAAATGTCTTGTTTCTAATACGTAACTGATTTTTCTAAAGGTTATACAGCACACAAACTAATTAGTCACAATATTCCCCATATAAATTGGAAAACATTGTTTACCAGTATGCAAGTTGTTACTTCGAAAGGCTACATTTCAATTCCAAGCCCAAATTGTCCCTTCCATCACTTTTCTTGTAGACTACCCTAATCGGAATCGTCGCTTTAGAAAGATACTGAGATTTTGTAATTAAGCCTTCAATACTGAAATATATTATAACGTAGTCACAAACTATGAAGGATTCAAATACATATTCATATTTTTTGTTGTTGTTATTTTCTTGGTACAATGGGCTGGCTATCTGTACTGCGTCCACCGCGAGGAAGCACGACCAGATTTACCGTTAAGTGACCTTAAACTCATCACAGACCCATCGGGAAAGTTTTTTCTTGTGTATTTCAATCGTTATTTATTTGTAGGATTTATTATAACAGGTCAAGCGCATGCATGGTTCTTTCTTATACCTGTCATAAAGTTTCCAGGGAATGGTATTTCTGAAAACTTGTATTTAAACGAGGGATTTATAGCAGACTACATTGTTATTCATTGCCGATTAGAAATTAGCAACTTAGAGGTGTCACCCCGATTTATTCAACGACGAAAAAAATGGATGTTTATGCCAAGTTGATCATTATTGTAACTGAACGAAAACAACATGATGAGATTAGCCGATACTTAAACGACGCCTCAGCACTTCTTCCAATCCGATTTTCGACTATTATGTAGGAATGAACAACTACTCTTGCTGACAGTTCACCACCGTAAGGAGCTTTCCAGCTAAAAGGAGCAATATGTATATTCACAGAATAGGCGAAGGAGATGAATAGAGTTGAACACTATGGATACAGTGGAACCCTAGGATGACGGCTTTACAGCCAAACATTATCTTTGTCTGTTTCTCCGCGTTTTTTAAAAAAAATTCTCTTTCAGTTTAGAAGTAATCCCATTTCCTTTAAAAGTCCGGGGTGGACGAGAGGATTAACTCTAACGAAATTTACCTTGAAGAGCCTGCTGGTTATCGTACATAGAATACACTTAGTCTTATGTGTATATATAATGTTTTTCTGCAAACACGTAAACGTAGGTACGAATGTAAATACGCATTATACGTAAAGACATCAGTTGAACCAGTGGAAATCTTTTAACTTTGTTAGTATTACGCCTCTTTATGTGATAACGTTTTAGACACAAATTTCGGAAGTTTCGTGTGTTTCTTTGGGGGGAGGGGGGCGAGATATGTTTTTCTTTGTTTGGATATCATTATTAACAGTTTCAAAACAACTTAAATTTCCCCTCCTTAACGTAATCCGATATCTTACAAGATAAAGTAGGGTATATAATTCAATATTTTCTTACTCTGACAAAATATGACAGGTGATGATTATTATATTCCTCTAAGGCTACATCATTTTTACAAGGAACATAAAGTAAATTATAGATGAAGTAGTATTAGGTAATCTTCTTACCATAATAACTATATATATATATATACCTAAATTAGTGCCTTCATGAAACCCTTAGTTCAAGCACTAGTATTTGTTAAAATATATAAAAAAACCATCTTTCACATTCAATGTACTGTTAACTCTGTAAAATATTGGTGTTTTTAAATATTAATAAGTTTGGACACGCGGAAGCTTAGGAGTGAAGCTCAAATTCTTGTTTTCTTCCTTTGAAAGGTCCACGTGTAAGATCTCTTTCTTTATCCTCTGGAACAGGAATGTATGCACTGTGCTAGTTGGAACAGGAATGTATGCACTGTGCTAGTTTCTCTTTTCTTCTAGAAATGTAATATTGTTTCGCAGGTTTGGTCGAAATATTCTCTTTTAGTTCACTTTTAGAAACCCTACGGATATTTATACCATTACTTGTGGGAACACCATGACTTGTGGGGACACGATGACTTGAAGGGACACCATGACTTGTGGGGACACAATGACTTGTAGAGACACCACGGCTTGTGGGGACACGATGACTGCACTTGTAAATGCTTTATACGCACACACACACAAACATACATATATATATAACAATACTTATAAGTTTCCAGTACTGAATATAGTAAGAATTGTTCTGAATCAATATCTGGTGTTTGCTCATTTCTGTCTCTTTACTGAGTTTGAAAATATTCGCTAACTTATAACTTCTGCCCGCCATAGTGGTTAAGGTGCTCCACTCGTAATCTGTGGGTCGCGGGTTCGAATCCCCATTACACCAAACACGCTTGCACTTTCAGCCGTGGGGCGTTATGATATGACAGTCAATCCCAACTATTCGTTGGTAAAAGAGTAGCCCAAGAGTTGGCGGTGGGTGGTGATGACTAGCTGCCTTCCCTCTAGTCTTACACTGCTAAATTAGGGACGGATAACGCAGATAGCCCTTGTGTAACTTTGTGCAAAATTAAAAAAACAAACAAACTTATAACTTGTAACACTGTAATTTGAAACGTTTGGTCGGATTAATTATAAACCAAATGAATCAGGTTAGCGGAGACGTTGATTTAGACGAATGTTCTTGTTTTAGTCCATTATCTAATTTTAAACTAGCTGAATTTATTTAAACTGCGGTAAAATTCACGGGAACCAGCAATTTTATCAAAACACGTGCTGTTACTATAGTATTATCAGTCCATTTTGAATACAAACGAAAAGTCAGATGTAGCCATAGATCGGTTAGCTTTGAAACTAATGCTTTCAGCTATTTCACTGTAAGTTTATGATATAGTGTGTAAAGTTTTAAATCTTTGGTTGTTATTTTAGAATGTTATATTAACACGCTATTACTCAGTTGTTTTTATTTAAAAGTCAGAAACAATGCTTACATAAATGTTTTAAATGAAATAACTTAACTGTAATTTAACTGAATAATTAGGAAAACTCGGAGAATAATCGGTGAATAAGTTCAACATTGTACGAGTTATAAAAATATTTTGCAGCAAAAGTTTTAAGTTAAAAGAACAAAATAGAAAAATCTCTTTGATGGGACTTAGAACAATAACACATTTGCTGATTGCAAATGTTCTCTTCGATTATTTACATTTGTTGTGATCCATTAACATATGAGTTTGAAAACTCAAATAAATAAATAACGTCCTCTGTTGGCATTTAAAAATTAGTAATGCAAGTATTCAGAAAATTAGATACATTTTCACTGAAGAGTTCGTTTTTTCAAAACAAACACATAACATTCATAAACATAACGTTTTTACTGAAACATATTAAACAGAAAGGTTAAGAAACAAAATGGTATCTTACGAAAACATTGTAAAACTACAAAGTAAAGTTTTTATATTATTCTCTAACCGATGCAAAGAAAAAAGGCTTTAAAAGTTCGAGAAAAAAGTGTAAACAAAAAATCTACTCTGTTCTCAAAACCCCCCATTATTAGTAGTAATCCATTTTCTTTTACGGTTAGGTACACTGAATCGTATTCAAACGCACATTGAAAGGCTATAATCATCTCTATGCAAGACTGAAACGTTCTCCAATAACTGTCAAGGCGTTAACAAACTTTGACTCGCACTAATGGATGTTGGAATCTGCTCTAGCACTAGAAACTAGCATTCTCCGGGTTGCGATATTCTGTTGAGTTTTATTGCAAAACCATGTTCGAATCAGTCGCCCGGAAAGAGCCGACAAGAGCCTCACCAACTGAACGGGCCTCTCGGGGCAAGGTAACATTGGAAGGTTACAATGATACAATCACAGTTTATGGTGTTTTCTCTGTTAGAAAAAGGCCGAATTACAGTTGTACCTGGTAAAGCATCGGTTAGACCAAGTTAATGCATTTGTTGCCGTAGAATTTAGAACGTTATTCACCGAAAGAAGAGAATGTCGTAAAAGAGAAGCTCAATATTTAGTACAAAAAAACAACACAAGTCGAACTTCGGACATTATCTTTAAAAGGTTTCCTTTATTATAATTATAGAAGAAACTTTTGTTTACTGAGAGGCATTTCTATATAAGATTTACTGAATTTCGTTAATAATTTGTTTGCTTCTTTAGTCACAAAGTTCCGCAATGTGCTCCTGCAGGATTCGAACCTTACATTTGAGTGTTATACATTTCTGAGCCTACTGTTGGGTTAATACAGTGTGGGCCAGTGTGAATTATTGGGGACAGTTTGCAAATAAAAAGAGAAAGAGTGGATGTTATACAATTATATATTATATATTTGTTGTCGTGAACGTATCTAATTTTATATAATTATGTATTATATTTTTGTGGTGGTGAACGTCTCTCAATGTATACAATTATATATTATATATTTGTTGTCGTGAATGTATCTAATTTTATATAATTATGTATTATATTTCTATGGTGGTGAACGTCTCTCAATTTCTATATTGATTTTAAGTTTTAATTCTTTTCAAAATAAAACACTCAGGATGTTTTATGAAGTACATTATGCTTCTCTTTCAGTCCTTTTTAATTCGTATGTATAATATGCGTATTTTTATATAACTACCTAACATATTTTGTTATTTTTCTAGATTAAGCCTATAGTGACTTTACGTTTATATTAAAGTTCTAATTTTGTTTAAAATCAAGATGTTTACCGAGATTTTAATCGAGAATCAAAAGAAACAACAATTAAACCTTGATTTATATATATATGTCTATACGAGAAGTTAAGTCTGAGACTGAAAATGGGACTTGTTGAAACATGTTGTTAAACTATATAGTGAGAAATGTCCAGCTTATTTCCTGGCTGGTCTAAGCTCGAGAATATTTGTTAACACTAATGTAGGACTGACTGGAAGATAAACGTATTCTCTCTTTCAAAACACATTGCTCTTAAATACAGCTTGTGGTATATTGGAATTAACATTTAAAGTGACTAATACGTTCACTGCGGTGGTTAAAATACACATGTTAACTCTGGAAGTACACCACGGGTATTTATGCTAATATCGCGTTTACATTCAATTATACCTTGTCTTTGAGTTAATTGCGTTTTATAGTATATATAAGACATAAAGTCCAATATCTTATATCCGTATTTACTATACTTTGAAGTAAAGCCAAGAGCGAAGACGGATCGCAAAAGACTTTTTAACAAACATTTATTTACTCGCGAAATTTTGTGTTACATCAGTCGTAAGAAACTTCAACTAACGTGTAAGTGAAAACAAAGCATAACAGAATGTAATTTTGTCCTTCACCGACTCTCACTAAAAAAATATGTATACTGGATTACTATACTTAATACTCTCGTATAATATACTGGATTACTATACTTAATACTCTCGTATAATATACTGAATTACTATACTTAATTCTCTCGTATAATAATTACAATAATAAACAATATATATTCTCCTTTTTTTCTCTCCTATGTCTGCTTAGGGATTCCCATTTGGCCCAGGAGTTTGTTTTTTATAATAATTTACATAAGTTCAAATGAAGATTAATTAGATAAATAGAGATATTGGGGTCGAATCCATGTGTTGCTTGTGTAATATTTGGTCTTAATAACAGTTTTAATTTGTAAAGCTCGTTGCTTTTGATAAAAAAAGAGAAAAAAACACCGCTGAAGGTCACAACCGTAAGTCCAAATATTCCGAATACAGACTTCTAGTTTAGTACTGAGTGATATGCCAGCTGTATCTCTCATTATTCTGTTAGTGAATAGTAAACTATTACGACGAAATTTAAACAATGCTTTCCTTCTATCGACAACGATAGCTCCAAAAAGAAAACCTAATAATAACAGTTTGAACTGTAAAGAAAGTTTAAGAGTTCGACATGAATCAATAATCGTAGTGATCAAAGCAAACATTAAGACAGGAGGTCAGAGGCAAAAGGGGCATGCACGCGAGCGCGTGAGAGGTGGGAGGAAACTTGTGGGTATTTGAGTGATTGATAGGTAGACGGTCTCCCTACCCCCAGCCACCGCTTACTATATGGAGGGATTGAGTATTCGGTGTGGCGTGATATTAGCCAAATCAAGAGGCAGAGCTCCGCGGTGGCCACGAGATCACGGTTGTGGCAGGTCGGCTTATCTCAGAGCCGCTGGTTCCCCCAGTGGGATCAGAAATCATCGACTTCAATAGCATGTGGCCTTCATGTTGGCTAACAATAATCATTATCATGGATTCACTAGTCAGCTCTCGGAGGACTAGCTGGTTCCCAACAACCAAGATGGGCATATTAGGGTTAGCGGCATCCGTTACAGCATGTCAAAGCTTTCTTATACGAGCGAAGTCTCAACTGAGACCATACTATGGAAGGTATGAATCGACGAAAGTTCTGATAGCATAATCCCTTCCAGCCAATACACTAACTAGAACTTGTTTACGTAACCATGGCCTTTAGACGAAGGCAGTCACTACAAACAGACTGTTCGACCTCGGGCCTGATGATCAAGGAAGTTCTTGACAGGTTGGATTGGTAAAACAAACATTTCACTGAAGACCACACGCAGACCACGTGGGTCAAAACTGAAAAAAAAAAATCAACCATAAGCTCGTGATTCAACAGAACGAAATGTAGTTTCAAAAAGACAAACAAAACCACTAAACGTAGGTTGTTATGGTGAATAATCTGAATACCAAGTTTTCTTGAAATTAAGAATAGAATCAAGAGCATCAGAATGTTCATAGCTGGCGTCTAATGTAAAGAACTTGTTTATCTGGCCATATGGTAGCTAGGTTCTGATGAACATGATTTATCTATATTGTTATTATTTCTCTCTCATGGAACCACATAATAACATTATTTATCTTTATTATTATTTTTTTTCTCTCCTGGAACCACATAATAACATTACGTATCCGTATTATTATTATTTCTCTCTCATGGAACCACATAATAACATTATTTATCTTTATTATTATTTTTTTCTCTTCTGGAACCACATTATCTCTATGGAACCACATAATAACATTATTTATCTTTATTATTATTATTTTTCTCTCCTGGAACCACATAATAACATTACGTATCCGTATTATTATTATTTCTCTCTTCTGGCATCACATAATAACGTTATTTATCTGTGTTATTACTTTTCTCTCATGGAACCACATAATAACATTATTTATCAATATTATATTTTTTTCCTGGCACCACATAATAATACTATTTATTTGTATTATTATTATTTCTCTCTTCTGGCACCACATAATAAAATTATTTCTCTGTATTATTATTATTTTTTTTTTCTCTCCTGGCACCACATTATTTTTGTGTATTATTTTCTTCTCTCCTGACACCACATAATGATATTAGTTTTATATATTATTATAGTATATCTCTCCTGACACCACATAATAACATTATTTATCTCTTCTTGTATCGTATAATAGTATTATTCATCTCCATTTTTATTAGTTAGCTCTTGGCACCTTAAGCTATGGATAAAACGGTATCTGAGAAACAATAGCATCGATTGCCTTTGGTAAAAGAGTTTGGAATATCCCATTTATCAGACAAAGTACAAAAAAGCAGATGAAAAACTATTTAGCAGTCATGAAAAATTAATTAACGGTGTGAGTTGAGTGCTTTCAGACACAAAAATCTCAATTCCTACTGCCTTTCACTGTTTGCAGACAGTTGTAGGAAAGAAGTTATTCTTAAACAGATGTGTTAAAGTCAAAAATGAAAATTAGATATTTCACCTTAGAATGACCTCTACCCTCTGCTCTTAACATTTCTTTTTTGAAATTCCTAAAGTAGAATAATAACCACCCTCAACGTATACATAACCTTCCAGGTATATTAACTTTTTTTTTTTTCTTCATCCACTTTGATAGATGGGATATTCCCTACTGGATAACATTATCACAGGAAATATGCGTTATAAACCTTTGGATTACGACTAGAAAGTGTGATGATTTTTAACTTTAAAAAATCTTGAAATTTTTTATATTAAGTTCATTATTGTTTTATAGTGCTGATTTTCATCGCCTAATAATAATTAATGTAAATAATATAATAGGTTTGAAGTTATTCCTTCACACACATACAATGTTTATTTGTAACCTGACTTATTAAAATACAAGCTTTAACGTCGAAATAATGACGATTAAAATATAGTAGTATTCGTTTCATATTAAACAGTTGTTTAAAGGTTCGCCATTTTCTCTCCTTCAACTTCTTTAATTTAATTCTATTTTGTTTTGTATTCCTAGATTTTAATACTGATTATTCCTACGTACTTCCAGGCAGATGAATTAATCCATAAATTCTTTGTGCAGCTACTGCGTTTACAGGAAATTCATTTAAAATCTTAGGTTAGTCAAAACTAAATCTAGTTGTATTCCAAATTCAGAACAATCTTAACTGTAAAGGTTCACGTCATGAGAGAACGATCCGTTGATAGAAAGTTTTGTAATAATGTTAATCTTTAACATCATTTACCAGAGATAAAGCTGGCCGATGTTTCTTTCTTT
This sequence comes from Tachypleus tridentatus, assembly GCF_004210375.1. Classification (NCBI taxonomy): domain Eukaryota; kingdom Metazoa; phylum Arthropoda; class Merostomata; order Xiphosura; family Limulidae; genus Tachypleus; species Tachypleus tridentatus. Next base: position 217,236,967 of record NC_134837.1, read on the forward strand.
TACATGTAAAAACAGTAAAATAATATATTCCAAAATTGGTTTAAGGGACCATCAAATATCGATGAGAAAAGTTTGATATTCAATAGACTAACAGAACTAAGCGAGAGTGTGTAAGCGAACTAAAAACATCAGTGTCACATAGTTGATACTTGTAACGGTTCAGACACGTGCCAGTCTTTTGATATTTAATTAAGCTCCACACGAAGTAAGGGAGTGATAACAGCTCTCCCCCAAAAGTATGGGAGGAAACGCGTGCCGCCATGCTGAGTAACGGGCGGGAAAAGTCGTGCGCACGAGCCACCTTACTCGAAGTCTGTGGGTGCTAGGGAGATACGCCTGCATGTTGAGTGTCAGTTTAACGTTTTGCCTAACAGGGTGAAGCCAGTGCTGCTACTGTGTAGGGCGTAATAATGTATGACGTAATGACATAGCGAACGGTGTTGGGATCTATCCAAGAGAAATAATAAAAAGTAAGAAACACTGCCATCCACTAATGTACAAATCCCATAGTTTTATCTTGAAGCTTAAGGCTGTTATAGACATGCCTTCAAATAAAACATAAGATTACACAAAAACAGTTTTAATAGACGTGACTTTAAGAAAAAAGAAAAGGAGGTATACATACATACATATCCAATGCTGGGATGTGACAACACGCACTATACGTAATGCGTAGGATTTTGTATCATCTAAGTGTCTTGCTGAGAGCTTCCCAAGTTTGTGGGTTATTAATGTTTTATTCATAGTAGCTACAAAGGAGGGAAGTAAGCCAATTTCAATCATAGGGGAATGTCGAAGCATTGTTATTATTTTCCATCTCACAAAGACAACCCTGTTCAACTTCAGTTAAGCGATAATCAGAAGTTCTGAATTGCTCCTGTCTCAAACATTTGGATTCGTTACGTTGCGAGAAAGTAACAGCAGAAGCAACAAAAGACTGTTTACAAATAAGCGTCAATAGTCAGAAGTTAATAGCTATCGTCTGTCCACCTTGCACATAGTGTTTACTTAAATCATTATATAAGACATTGTCTTTAACAGAAAAGTGGGATTTTTGGACTAAAACTGATGAACATACTTGATAAAATTACCATATATGAATATTTGCTTTCTGACGTTGTTTTATTATAACTGATAAAATAAAAGATATACAAAACGAGTCAGAGAAAAAAAAGCAAACAAACAGACGCGTGAGAAATATTTGTTAATACTTTTATCAGGGTTGCTGATTAATTTATTTTTGAATTTTTAAACAATATTCTAGTATTATTTGTATCATATTTGTGACACGATTTTTGTGCTCGAGATTTAACTTTTATTGCAATACGATTGTTGTAACCTAGTGAATCTTTCCAAAACACAAACAATGATTAATGATTCGTTGATACATTTCTTGGGGAAATAACTACTTTGTTTATTGTTACGGTATTTAAAGTACAACTACTTAATATGTTTTTATATTTTATAAGGCATTGTTTAGTTTGTTGTCATGGTTTTAAAGTTTATTGTTAAAGTTGATAATAAATTATGTTCATTCTGTGTTTTTCGCTTTAACAGAGAAAAAGTTGTTTTACTTTGAAACGAAATATTATATAGGAAACATGACAGAAAAGAACACCCATGCGTGTTCGTATTTCCTTCTCCAACACTACCCTTAACATTCATATATAGCTTTAATTGTATTCCATATAATATAATTAGTATTCGCTCCATTATGCATTATAAAAAATGTATTGGTATCATAAGAAAAACTAATAATAATCTATACGACGAAAATAGTTAACTCAAGGAATAAAGCAGTGGCGCTTCATCACATTATAAATCACTACCCGTGATATCAGAATAAAGTAAGAACAGAAATCACAGAATAAAGCACTACGCATGATCATAGAATAAAGCACTGTAAACGATCAGAAGTTAAAGCATTAATATTAACCAGACTATATAATGACGTAGTGCACACGATCACAGAGTAGAGTAGTAATAAATAATTAGAGAATAACTTGCTCCCCCGTCATGGACACAGAACAAGGGGTTCTATAAAGGGACACAAAATAAAGACTAATGGATTATTATGGAAATACCCTCTTGCACACTATTTGTTGCCCCCTAGTGGCACAACGGTAAGTCTGAAAGCTTATAGCATTAGAAACCAAGTTTAGATACCCGTGGTAGGCAAAGCACAAATAGTCCATTGTGTAGCTTACCGCTTATCTACAAACAAATACACCACGTATTATATACATATATAAAACTCGTATCGCACACAAATGTGTTGAAGAAGACACAGGTATATATACATTTACAAAGACTTATTTGTCAACGTATTTACTTACTGCTAGATTAATCAACTAGAGCATGGTTGTCGAGAGCCAGTCTTGAGAGTAATTACTGGGATGAAAGGTTTCGCCAAACACGCTTCGTCTGTAAATTATTAACAACTTTAAGCTCTGACTGACAGCAACTGTTGTAGGCGTGAGGGGTCAGCCCTCCCCCCTGCCCCTGATTAATTATTTAATTTAATGGCGGTGCAAATAACTGATTTGACATCTATGTAATTTACAGCATTGGTCGCTTTACGGAAGATGTGAGATCAAATTTGTCAACGTGTAAGGACTGTATTCTGTGTGTTCACACTATACTCTTTGATTGCATTACGTCGCCACATAATACAAAATTGCTTTTACGCGTGTCTGCCATCTGCATTAGGCATATGGAGACAGCAGCTTCTAATAAACAATGCACAGAAAGCTTTTCATTGTTCCTGCGATTCCCAGCAATAACCTTGTTCTGGTACGCTTCTGTGTCGTTACATTGTTGAACTAATAGGAAAGACGACACTGTTGTACACAAAACTTGAAGCGATCGTCGTTCAGGAATAATCCTCTATCTTCCTTTCTCAGTAAAATAACGCACATCACATACAAGATAATGTAAGCAAACGCCCATATAGTCGTTTTCACTAAATTATATCCTTGTTGACATATCTCTGACAAGTATTATATATAATATGAAGGCGATTTGGCACACACCAGTAACTTAAGGGAAAAAAAAATCACAGTTCTAAAATTTAATGTGTGTGTGTTTTTTTTCTTATAGCAAAGCCACATTGGGCTATTTGCTGAGTCCACCGAGGGGAATCGAGCCTCTGAATTTAGTGTTGTAAATCCGAAGATTTACCCCTGTACCAGCGGGAGACTCAAATTTAGTGAAAATACTATTAAAATAAAGATTGTCTGTCGGTTCTTCTGGACGAATGTCTGCGTCATATAAGATATGCAAAATTTCGAACAACTTTAACATTCAAAATGATAGGAGGGTGGGGGCGTGCTACTTAAAGATATCTGTAGAGTTTACCGAACCTGTAAGTAGAGTCTTCTACTAATCTCTCTCTATATATATATCTGCAGGTGTTTAGGTATAAAATTAATATTTCCTAAGAAACATTAATCCCCTGGGGTGCTCGAAGACTAACTAGTCCTCCTTCAACCCTGCACCAGGTAGGAATTTGTAAAATAATAGCGTTAGTGGGTAACACTGATAGACAGATTAATGGATTGATTTAACACATGTAAATGCTTGTCTGGTAAGCGTGGCAGGCAGAAAGGCGAAGGCAAAGCAACCCCCCCCCCCCACAATCAAATGGGCCAAATCTGTTTTACTGTCACAACTTTAAAGATTAACAATCGACCTGCCATGGCGCCCTCTAGTGTAACAACTGGGGCACTAGACTCGCACATTAAACATGCTTGCCCTTTCAGCCGTGAGTGGGAGGGGGGGATTATACCGTGGCGGTCAGTCCGACTACTCTTTGGTAAAATAGTTACCCCAGAGTTGGCGGTTGGTAGTGGTGAGTAGCTGCCTTTTCCCTAATCTTTCACTATTAAATTAAGGACGGATAGCGCAAATAACTCTCCTGTGACTTTGTCCAAAATTTCAAAACGAGTGATATTAATAACCCTTTGCTTCTCAGTGGCGAAAGGGTAGTTGTGCGGACTTCCAACGTTAGAAACTGGGTTCTCGATTACCCCGATGGGTAGAGCACAGATAGCGCATGTGCAACTTTTATTTTCAGGTAAGTAAGGAAAATTTACCTTAATATTTCGTTACTTTACAAAAACTGATGAGCTTTGAAAGGGGAATACCCTTTCTTATGATGATTAAAATGTTACAAATTCATTTTGGGGTTCTCCGAGTATGTATATACGTGACCATGGCAACTGAAGAGTTACAAACGTTTCAGTTTACTGATCTCTACTGTGTTACGTAAACACAGATGAAGTTTTTAGGTAAGATTTTGCTAGTATCGTTTTTGTTTAACTTGAGGAAGTTGTTTTTATATTTCTTTTCTAACTACAGTATTTTATGCCACCTAACAGAACAAATGTTTAACACATGGTAACACTACAAATTATTCACGTGGACAGCCTCTACTGGACTGTCACATGTAATAATCACTGAGGACTTCACTACCCCAAAGTGGATTGGCGGTAAATCCGAAGGTTTATAGCGCTAAAAAACTGAGTTTCGAAGGAGGAAGAGGTCAAATGTACCTGACCCTCCTGGGTATTTAACAACATCAATACCCAAATACCGACACAGTGAAACTTGAGTTTCGATACCCATGGTTGACAAAGAAGAGATGGCTCATTGTGTAACTTTGCGCATAACAACAACAACAAAATAATCAAACCTATTTTTTCAGGTGTCAACGCTAATGGATTCCAGTAACGCTAGAACTTTGTAACTCCATATCTTAAAGTGGAATCTTGCATTAATCTCGAGAACCGTTGTGAATAGTGTATCTTGTACTGATGCGTAGATCTCTAATTGTGCGTAAATAGTACATGTTGAACCAGTTAGTGGGTCTGTAATGACGTGTGGACAGTATGTTGAACTACTGCATATTTTTTCTATGTATCATGTGTAAACTATGCCACACATGCGCAGGCGTATCAGTTGACAAATGTCCAGACTTTAATGTAAGAATTGTTAGTATATGTTTTTCAGTTATTTTTGGAATTTTGATGTTTATTTATGGCGGGGAGGTAAGTGATTATGTGTGTTTCGTAAAATGACAAAGTCCTATAAATCTTACTCTTCAATTTTATTTCATATCTATGATTTAGGGTATAAATGCTTTTATAGGATGCCTTATTGTTCGTTTAAATACGTTCGTGGCAACCTTGAGCGTTGTCCAAAATCAATAATTCAACCTCGCATGAACCATGTTTCTCTCTCTCTTATTATTATTATTTTTAGCAGTCGTCTTGTGAAACATTCAGTCGAAGATTTTTTCTGGCCTAGTGTTCGTTGCTCTGGCGAAGACGGAATACGCCCTTAGACGTCCACTCCTAATCAATTTTCGTCTGTCGCCAAGGCAACTCAGAAAGTCGTTAAACCATACGCTGTGAACCGGTCTTCAATCCCTTGAGGTCAAAGTAAACAGGGTGTGATACGGGTTAATACCCACCCACCCCCGCTTTTTTTAAGAAATTTGGACCACGGAACCAGCTGCAAGAACTGTGCAATTTCCCAGCAACAGTTGGCAAAGGCTCACCTAATTTCCAGATAATAGACAGCTATGCCTGTTATTAAATTTACTCAACGCAAATAATACCGATATCATACTGACTAGTATTATTATAATTAACTACTGGTAAATATACTGTCAGAAAAGTTGGTATGCTACACAAAAGATAATAAAGCTTTATTCATCCATCTTTGTACCATATCTGCTCATAGCTTCTAACTATTGTATAGTTTTGTAACGTACAGGGTCGGTTTTTGACATAAAGCAACAAGCCTATCATCACGTCGATATCAAAAGACAAAACTCATTGACTGACCTATCGACGATTATGTAGCAAGTGGAAGAACGTGACACTCGTGAATTACTACATATGGCGGCTTTTCTTTTCTTTAAAATATGTGCACAAAGCTATTCAAAAGTCTAGCCATATATAACTATCCTTAATTTTGGACTTAATGCCTAAAGGGAGACAGTTACTCAATATAAGCAATCGGTTACTCTAATTTAACAGTAGAATTTAACCGTCGCACCCACAGTTCCAGAGTGTGGAGCACGGCAACGAGACAAAAGTCTAAAATTCACGATTCACAGTATAGATAGATTAACTACTTGGCCACACCCAAATAATAACAAAAAACACGCATCAGAAAACTGTTCATTTATTTATAGTTTCCTTTCATCAGAGAATCTAATACTATGAAACTCACAAGAGTTCTGATTTTGATGAGTAAGTGAAAGACGTTTGGATTGGCTGACTTCTTGTACTTCTCACTTCACGATTGCTTCAAGTATTGGTGACTGAAGCCATAATACAAAACTCTATTAAAAGTATATTAGCTTCAGCTTATCCTGAAGATATACTAAAATAAAATATTAATTACAATGTTATGCAAATGAATGGCTACCATGAAAGCGACTGACCTGGTTTTATAAATAAGTCCTCAAGCACGCGCACACGAAGAAGACAAGGACTTTATTTGGTTTCTCAATATTTTTCATTCTTGATACAGTCTTAGCGAAAACGTTCCCGTACTGTTTTAGATTAACGCTATTGTCTAAATTAATAGAGTAATTATTGAATAAATTCCTGCTTAGTAACAGAGACTATTAATGTATGATCAGATAAACATGTAAGAGTTCTTATAGTTTAAGTTGTTTTAGCATTTATTCGTCAAAAAACACAAGCAGACCTGTTTTCTATAAAAAAATGTTTTTGGTATAATTTTTTTTTCGAAACAGCTGAACGTTTTATTCAGAAAATATCTCTACCTGATGTAGAGTCATGTCACATGTCAGAAGTTGAGATGTCATATTAGTCGACTGTCCATAAATGGTGCGAAGCAAACAAATATTGCCAGAACAATAGAGCATATCCAGTATATTAAATCCAGGTTTCTGAAACGTCATCAAACTGCAGGAAACGTTCTTCCAACAAATTCTACCGATAGATGCCGAAACATGACTGCCTCAGATGACAATGCTGTTATCAGGTTAACATGTCAAGGTAAAAATAATTTTTCCAACACCTTACGACAAAAATACGTTCAGTCCAAGGTACCTAAAAGATCAGTCAATATACTATTGGCCAAACAAGGCTATTTTGCAATAAGGACTATTTGCAAACTTATAATTACCAGAATTCACCGCCGTCGCTGTTTTACTTGGGCAAGACAGCATGTCAACGTAGCTAGGATAGTTTTTTGGAAGTTAGCAAAAAGCTACACAATGGATTATCTGTGCTTCGTCCACCACAGGTATTGAAACCCACTTTATAGTGGTGCGAATCCTAAGACATACCACTACATCACAGGGGGCATTTAGTCAGGGCACTGATGATTTGTCTTTTTTCAGATTAGTTCTGTTTTAGTCTTGTTAAAGCTGATGGTAGGATTCGTGTTCGATATTTTATTAGAGAACAAATGATGGAAAAGTGTCTTTCCCATATGGAACACGCATGAGGTGGTGCAGTACATGTTTGGGCAGCTATTTATCAAGATGGAAAACTGCACTTCCTATCCTCCAGATAACCATCAACGGCATAACATAAAGACGATATTTCTACCAGAAGCTAAGGCAAGATTTTGCAATAACTTTATATTCCAAGTTGATAATGCCATTGCTTACAATGTGCGTATTTTACAGGACTATCTCGACCAGAAGGACGTTGCAAGACTTCCATAGCTACTAAGGAATCCAGATTGTAATCTATTGAGAAATGTTGGACAAAACTGAGCAACAATTGCTAACCACGATTACACTATGTAACAAAATTTTTACTTTTTCTTGTTCCTGGGCAAAAAGTGTTATTTCCCAACTGCTTATGCCTAAAGTAAATGAAAAAGACCTATTTTTCTCTTCAAAGTTTGCTTTTGTGACCGAGGTAATGAAATTTTCAAATTTACCCATTTTCCAAAACATTCCAGGTAGTTTCAGTGCTGAGTGGCTGATAGAGATTTTTTTCGAACTTACAAGAATTTTCAAGAACATTTTAGAATTTTCTAGAACTTTCCATAGTAATATATAACACACACACACACACACACACACAGTGGCTCACCACTCACCACTTCAGTTTATTTCTAGCTGGCTAAGTGAATACATAGACCCATCTGAAAATGTTATTTCCATCATTGCATATAAAATTGGGTTTTATGTAACAATTTGTCATAGCTCTTGATAAGGAATCTGCAGCCTTCAAGTACCTTCGAGACTTCTTTTCTAATCTGTTTGATGCAAAGGTCAAAGCTGGTGTCTTCGTTGGACCACAAATAATGAAGATCCTGGAGTGCACATAATTCCCCTAAAAGCTCAGTAGGAAGGAAAAATAAATCTTGGGGCAGATTTGTCGTAGTGGTTCGAAGTTTCTTGGGCAATCACAAGACCGAAAATTATGTGGAACTGGTTAAGGCTCTGGTGAAGAACTACAATTAATTCTACAATAACAATCTTAGAAATGAATTCAACACTTACCAAAATACAGATACTAAACGTGTGTCTGGCCAAGATATAACATCATGTTAATAAACGCTATTTCATAAGTATCAATACGATTTCAAATAATGGAATCAGGGAATAGAATACAGAAAGAAAGACTTAATTTAAACACAAAATACAGAAAACACAATGTTCCCAAACACCTTTTAAGATTGATAACGATATCTAGTAATAAACAGTAATAGTTTACTAACTATCTCGCGTTACTGAAGCTTCTGACAGGATATTTATTCACTGAGTAGATCACGAGATTACAACCTCATGTGATCATAAGTTTACATAACCTTCTGCTACATAAATAGTATCTGCATGTAACCGCTAGGGAAGCTGGTGTCAGTTTCATCATACACACATCTTTACTCAAAATAAAAACGATAACTTAGAAAGTGAATTAATGTTTGAATGCAGCTAATAATTCATGGATAAACTAAACGATAGATAAACACCATTATACTAATAAAAAAGTAGAATTTTCTGTCCTATATGCTGTTCATCTCTGGCTCGGTGGGAAGTTTAGTTCGGTATTTCTTAAGTATGCCAACCGATATACATTGATCATTTCAGTACTGATATTTTTGAACTCGTTCATTCTACGTACTAATACTTTCCCAATTTGTGTATAGTGTTAATTTGTGACTCAGCTTACGCTCTCTTGACCTCTGACTCTGTAAGTTTACAGACTGAAAATCTCTGGAAAGGAAAGTTTTCTCACTGAACTGGTCAATTTACTTATTTATTATTGCCATTAATTCAGCTAGTTTACGCATTGATAATTCATGACTCCGTGATTAAAACACTCGACTCGTAACTCAAGGGTCGCGTGTTCGAAACCCTGTCATTTTAAACATGCTCGCCCTTTTAGCCGTGGGGGCGTTATAATGTGAGGGTCAATCCCACTATTCCTTGGTAAAAGAGTAGCTCAAGAGTTGGCGGTAAGTAGTGATGACTAGCTGCCTTCCCTCTAGTCTTATACTGCTAAATTAGAGACGTCTAGCGCATATAGCCTTCGTGTAGCTTTGTGCGAAATTCAAAAACAAATAAACAAACTGTTAGGTACACTGCTGACCAAAATCTTAAGGTCAATGAACATAAAGAAAAAATATGCATTTTGCATTGTTAGACTCAACCACTTATTTGAGAAGAGCTTCGAAGAATGAAAATAAGAAACATTTTATAAACATTGTCTTTGTTTGTTAAGCAGAAAACTACAAAATGGACTAGCAGTGAGCATCAAAACTCGATTTGAAGAATTATAAGCCCCAGACTTACCGCTGAGCCCCCTCCTAGGGACTGGTTTTTCAGAGTAAATGTATATAGCATGTTTCATTTATGAACTCCTGACAGTGGTCTAGAGGGGGACGCTCATGTTTTTTTGGCACTGTAAGAAGGTGCATGTTCATGTTTCAGAGCAAGAATAGTCAGTATGCGTCGACTTTAACTAAAAAAAGTTAAAACGACAAAGATATTTTTTTATCTTATACACTGGTGGTTAAAATCCTAAGGTCAATTAACATAAAGAAAAAATATGCATTTTGCGTTGTTAGACTCAACCACTTATTTGAGAAGAGCTTCGAAGGATGAAAATAAGAAAAGGGAAAATAAAAATGAAAAACTTTTTTGGCATTTAATAGGTAAAATGTGAACACTATGAAATTAGCCTAAATACTAGTTGGTCAAAAGTTAAAAACCATACTACAACGAAGCGTTAATCGGTAAATACGTAACGAAATTTAGTCATTTGTGTTTAAGCATTAGCTTTGTCAACATCTCCCACTGAAATCTCCTGTGTTACATTGGATAAAAACATGGCAAAGGCTAAAAAGTTGACAGAGTTTGAACGTGGCAGAATTGTCGAGCTGCAAAAGCAAGGTTTCTTTCAACGTGCCATCGCTGGTGAGATTGGGCGTAGTAAAACTACTGTTGCAAATTTCTTAAAAAACCTTGAGGGATACGGAACGAGAATTTCAAGTGGTCGGCCCAATAAAATTTCGCCGGCGTTAAGCAGGAGGATTTGACGGGTTGTCCGGCAAGAAACCCCCGATCGTCGAACCAGATTAAGGCCTTTACGGTCGCAGAATGCAGCTCAAAAACAACAAGACGGCATCTACGATAGAAAGGCTGTAAAAACCGTAAACGTCTTCAAAAACCACGTCTCCTTCCACACTACGAAACAGCTCGGTTAAACAGCTCTTGTGTGGAAATGACTGGATCTTTCAGCAGAACAACGTTGCAATCCACAATGCCCGCAGGACAAAGGACTTTTTTATGACGTCCATAGAAATGGACGTCAATTCCAAACAGTGTATGATCTTCGTGAAGCCATCTTCACCACTTGGAATAACATTCCAGCCAGCTTTCTGTAAACGCTTATATCGACAACGCCAAAGCGAATGTTTGCAGTTATTTGCAATGATGGCCGTGCAACTCACTACTGAAATCTCTTGTTAAGCATTTCCTACCCTCTTTAGGACTTCTTTTTGGTATGGTCTTAAACTTTTGACCAGTTAGTATTTAGGCTAATTTTATAATGTTTACATTTTTTTTATTAAATGCTAAAAAAAGGTTTTATTTCCCTTTTCTTATTTTCATCTTTCGAAGTTCTACTCAAATAAGTGGTTGAGTCTAACAACGCAAAATGCATATTTTTTCTTTATGTTCGTTCATTGGCCTTAAGATTTTGGCAGCAGTGTATATACTGATAAAGAATCCATCAGTTTGAATAGTGAAAAATCACTAACCCAATCAGTTTACATCTTCATGACGACTGTTGGTGTTTTGTTTCTTTTAATTTCGCGCAAGGCTACACGAGGACTATCTGCTCTAGCCGTCCCTAATTTGGCAATGTAAGACTAGAGGGAATGTAGCTAGTGATCACGACTTACCGCCAACTCTTGGACTACTCTCTTACCTACGAATAGTAGAATTAACCCATAATATTATCCCCCACACACACTGCTGAAAAAATGAGTGTGTTTGGTGTGACAAGGATTCGAACTCGCAACCCTCAATCGAGCGCCCTAACCACCTGGCCATCCCGGGCCTCGAGACAATTAACCCAATTAGTTTAGACACTCATTAGAACTGATTCTGTCAGTTTACTATTGCTGGTAGGTACATTTTGTAAGAAATTAATTAATTGTTTTTAATAATATTGGCCAACCTATGTAGATGTTCATTTATTTAGGTCGTTTACTTAGATACAAGAATTAGGATATTCGGAATGTATGTTTAGATAAATAAGTATAAACATGTTAAAATAAATCTGACATAAGCTTATCATTCCATAAAATAAATCTGACATAAACTTATCATTTCATAAAATAAATCTGACATAAGCTTATCATTCCATAAAATAAATCTGACATAAACTTATCATTCCATAAAATAAATCTGACATAAACTTATCATTTCATAAAATAAATCTGACATAAGCTTATCATTTCATAAAATAAATCTGACATAAGCTTATCATTTCATAAAATAAATCTGACATAAGCTTATCATTTCATAAAATAAATCTGACATAAGCTTATCATTTCATAAAATAAATCTGATATAAGCTTATCATTTCATAAAATAAATCTGACATAAGCTTATCATTTCATAAAATAAATCTGACATAAGCTTATCATTTCATAAAAGGCAATATATATATATACATATATGTGTGGGTGGGTGAGTGAAAGTGGGTGTATATTCCATGTGGAAACTCTAAAAGCAAGGTTCAAAATGCAGACATATTTTCTTTTATTGAAAACTAATTTTTTAGTACTTTGTATCTGAAGGCTTAGATTTTACGAGATAAAGTTGAAAAACATTATCTAAACACGCATGTAAAGAAATTCATATTATTATTATTCTCAATATTAAGTTTATTCTCCTACGACTGAATGTTCAGCAAATAACTTAAGTTACTATCCCCCCAAAAAACCAAAAAACACACACACACAACAACAATTCCAAAATGCCATGTCTATGGCTACTTAAGAAAATGTCCTGAAGAAATTTCCTTGTCAAAATACATTTATCATATGCTCTGTGATTAGAGTCTACACCCGACTACACAGACATCAGACGTTATTCCCACTTAGGTTTTGTTATTAGTAAATTCACGCCCTTAAGTATAACTTACAGAGGCATGCTTATAGATCGAGAAGGGAGTTGTTCTTCGAAACTACAACTTTGTGCCAGTTTCAGGCTAATGAATTTTATATCCCTTGGGTAGAAATGTTTTGAATACCTAACTAAAGAAGTAAATAGTGTAGAGATAAAATTATACTTATTTAAAAGCCGTTTACAAATAAAACTGTGGTCAGGAAAAAAAAACATAGAGAGAAGATAAAGAAATGGCGAACTGGTTGGAAATAGTTGAAGGCAAGATATAAGTTTAAATGTAATAATTCTAGAACCAACCATTGCTTTATAGTTTATTTTATTGGTGAGGTCTGGCAAGGGTAAATTGTCTAGATGAAAGTTACTTCTGCTATTGAATATTTATATAAGCACTAATGAAATGATATTACTAATGTGAAGGAAGTGTTAACGCCAACATTTAGAAAAACATGAGCAGGAGCGAACGCGTGGTCGCATTTTTGAAAATAGTTTTATCACATTACTGCTAAAGGTTGTTATAAATTGTTAAACATAAATGGTAACAAGACTGCCTATAACTTATTGTAAATGATTAATTTCAACTTTTATTTTAGTTCATTTATTACTTTTATAAAGTTATACTGTTTGTTTTGGAATTTCGCACAAAGCTACTCGAGGGCTATCTGTGCTAGCCGTCCCTAATTTAGCAGTGTAAGACTAGAGGGAAGGCAGCTAGTCATCACCACCCATCGCCAACTCTTGGGCTACTCTTTTACCAACGAATAGTGGGATTGACCGTAACATTATAACGCCCCCACAGCTGAAAGGGCGAGCATGTTTGGCGCGACTGGGATGCGAACCCGCGACCCTCGGATTACGAGTCGCACGCCTTAACGCGCTTGGCCATGCCGGGCCTATAAAGTTTATTTGTAATGGTCGATAATATATTTATTATGGAAAATACGGAGTTTCCGGTTAAATAAAGGGTGAAGTTTATTTTAAACAGCTCAATGATAAAAAACAAACAAACAAAAAGTTCTCTTACTTATAAGCCATTTAATTAGAATTACAAGGTAGTTTGTGTTTGAAGACGCTATATTGGCTAAGGAATAAATGTTAGCTGTCAGTGTTTAATATTTTTCACAGAGTCAAACTAAAAAATGCTTCCTTATACAAAAGGAAATTTCAGAATCGTTGTGTATCGGAGAAAAATAGTCGAATCTCATAAATGAGAGTTACAGAAACTAAGCATATTACAGAAGATTTACTTATGTTGATGAAGAGTCACAAGTGTACCCAAGATAAGGACGTTACTAACTTACAATGAAATAACATTAACTGGTCTAACATCCTAACAATACTATCGTTACTAACTTCTGTCGACATTTAATAAAACAGAATTAAGTGGTCGAACATTCCCAGAATGCAATTGTAACTAAGCGTAGCTTTCATGTAATTAAATACAGTCTTGGTCAAATTTTTTTCATATTTTGTAACAAGTAAAATCATTATTATTAAGATAGAATACAAATACACTTAGCTCTATGAAACTGAGAAATGCATGTTATGTTAAACATCTAGGTATATAATTTATACAGTGAAACAGGTTCTATAGATATTTTTATAGCAAATATTTTATCAGATACCTGTAGAAATATGTGTAATTCAGCATTTCACCTATCACAACAAAAGCTTATTGAAACATATATAATAACATTAACTTGATTATAAATAACAACTGTAATATTATATTAGTTCGTATTGAACATTCAGTACTTGGTTAGTCCTTCTATTACTTTAATAATCTCCGCAAGGCGACGAGACATGCTGTCGATGATGTTATTGATGTAATACCCCATAATTTCACCCAGCTCGTCACTAGAAAACGCTGTAACTTTGCTACAGTAGTTGGTTTATAATCATGGTTAGCAATTTCTGCTCAGTTTTGTCTAACATTTCTTAATGTAATTACAATATCGAGATTTTAGTGGCCGTGAAAGTCTTGCAATATCCTCCTGGTCGAGATAATCCTGGAAAATGCGCTACACTCACTATGTCATTAAACTTGAACGTTGGATAGAGATAATCAACTGACTTGTGGTCCCAGTGTCCACACAACTTCATTTTGAAACTTAAATCACTCTCGTAGTAATGTCAGCAGTGTATTTAATCGTTTTCATAGTAACTTTACCATTGTTTCTAATCGCTTTAGTAGTAATCTTACCGTTGTTTTTAATCGCTGTCCTAGTAACGTCACCGTTGTAACTGTAAATACATATCAAACGTATGGTTTTCGCCAACAAGATTGATAAATATAATTTTCATTTTTAAAATATATTTTAATATACAAACATCAAACCAATACAATTTATAATAAGGGTTATTACTAAGAGTTATTAATAATGGGTTTTATACAAGACTTTTACAAACTTATAAACAATACTGAATCTTATATCCTGTATACAACTTAATATTTTATCGCCAATTCAAGTCCACGACGAGCAGATTAATTCTGAGTTAATATTATTGCACCTCACTTAGGCTAGCTAGTTCGGTTGGTCTCACACCGGTTACAAGCTCACTTCTTACCAAAGGAGATATTTAATGTCCTAGTAGAAATTCTAACATCCGAAGTAATTTGATGAAGTTGAACGGTTTGTAATGTTCTAAATCTATAAATGTTCCTGGTCTAATTCTTTAGTTTTTCACAATCATTGGTTCCTAGGCCTATAGCACACTGACTGTAGCTGTCGAATATTCTCTCCTGTCCCTCGGCGCATCTCTTTTTATGTACCAATCACGCGAGACCCTCGAACTTTCAATAATGATCGAGGACACCAACGTTCTTGTAAAACAGGTATTCTTGATTTTTACACTCAAGAACATTCTACAAATGTCGAGAACAGGCTGGACAAAACAAAACAATAATAAAACAAGCGTAGGCACTAAAATAAATGTATAACAATAAATTTGTTATAGTAGGACTTGGAAAAGCTCTAACGATAATAATTAGTAATATTTTTAAAAACACTGTTCCACAGAAATAATTCTTTTAGTAATATTGTTTCAATTTAGGGCAAATAATGTAAAACAACGAATTATTTATTTCATCAATATTTTTACGTCACAGGTATGTACAAATGTACAAAGCACACATTCTTAGATTCACTGTTGTAATTTAAAAGCTCAATGAAATTATGGTAGCTTTGATAACTTGATAACAAATATGAAGAATGGATATAAATTACTGATTCTAACGGCCCGGCATGCTCAGGTGGTTAAAACACTTGACTCGTAATCCAAGGGTCGCGGGTTCGAATCCCCATTACGCCAAACATGTTTGCCCTTTCAGCCATGGGGTGTTATAATGTGACGGTCAATTCCAATATTCATCCAAGAGTTGGCGGTAGGTGTGATGACTAGCTGCCTTCCCTCTACTATTACACTTTGCGCAAAATTCAAAACAAACCATAGCCGATCCTAACTAACCAATTGTAAATAAACCAAAGCTGATCCTAACTGACCAATTGTAGACAACTCAAAACTGATCCTAACTGACCAATTGTAAATAAGTCTCTTTCATTTTCACTTATAAAAAATATTTTATTACCCTTCCGTATTTGTGTATAAAAAATACTTGGAAATCAATGCGTTGCCAGTGAAATGACTAAAAGAAATTAAAGATGATATAAAATATATTTCGTCAAGAGGTGTGGTCAGATTGCCTCAAGACTTACTAATACTTCGGTCTCGAGCGAGCAGTAGTGGTATCTGGCTAAATCTTTGTTCGTAGCACTAATATTGTATGCTAAAATGGTTTATAAAGGTATAAATCCATGTGCATTGCGTGTCTCTTTACAAGCCTATTCTGAATAGCTAGTCTTGTTTGCATTTCAGATCACGCGAGGGTCATCAAACGTGTCATTTGCATAGAAATATTGTGAGAAGATGATCGCTTGATTTTCTAACAGTTATCTTGCCTTGTTATAGCTATAATAGATTCAGATACAACTATTTTTGTTTATTGTAATGTAAAGTTTTGATTTTTTTGTACATTGTATTATTGGGCTGTTGTTAGCAACTACTACGTTTTGCTACTGATTGTGGGAGTACAATGTATTATTGGGTGAGTATAGGTAGCTTCGTTTTATTGTTCGTAGTAAATGTATAACGTATTACTCGGTCATCATTAGTAGCTAATTTGTATTGTTATTGTGAATAAACAATGTACTTTTGAATATTTATAGTTACGTTTTATTGTTAATTTGAGTGTTTAATTTATTATTGAGTGAGTATTATCAGCTACGTTTTTTGTTCGTTGGGGTATACAACAGACAACTGAGTATTATTAGGTGTGGTATTTTTTAATTCAGCGCTTTACTGAGTGAGTATTAGTAATTAGGTTTTCTTGTTATTGTGATTGTATAACATGTTTGTCAGTGTTATATTAGTAACTAAGTTTTAGTTTTATTGTGAGCGAACAGTGTATTATTGAGTGTTATTAGTAACGTTTTATTGCTGTTGTAAGTGTACAATGAATTGTTGAGTGAATATTAGTAGCTATGTTTATTGTTATCGTTGTTAAACATTGTGTTACTAAGTGAGTACTAATAACTACTTTTTTCATGTTGTGAATATACAATGTATCACTGAGTGTGTACTGGTAGTTACGGGTTACTGTTGTTGTGACCACACAATGGGTTACTGAATGAGTATTAGTAACTATGTTTTATTTGTATTCTAAGCAAACAAATTATATTTGGACTGCGTAAGTTTTTAAATCTCTTTGAATTTCGCTTACCAATTTTAACTTTATGTTTCTCGTTAAAACATTTAAAACAATAAACAATAAAGATGAAAAATAATAATCTAGGCTTAACTAATTAACTATTCAAATAATCGGAAACTTTATCAATGTTCTTCTAATCTATGATTATTAATAATATATTTTGTTAGGCTTCACTTATAGTTTGGAAGATGTAAGACTCGAGGTTTAGAAGTTTTTATTTTTATTTTTTTTTGGCTAAATTGATGTTTTTGTTTGTTTTTTACCTGTCATGTCTAAATCTACATTTGCAATTTACTTTCGTTGTCTGAACTTAACGCTTCTTTAATTACATTGATAGTTTTTGTAACTTTGACCCTCTACATCCAAATTTGCGTCCACTTCTACTGCCTGAATAAAAGTTCGTTTTTACTCTCAAAATACACCATTTTAAAATCCTGATCTCTAAATGCGCATTTTTATTAGCATTCTTGAAATAGTCCTGAGTAGTTCATTTAACCTAAATTTGATTAAAACGCCAGAAAATCATGACTGATTGGTTAATTTTTAATCTTCTGTTTGTGTAATTTACAGATAGGAAAAGCCTTAATAAAAGACAAACAAACTTAATTTAAAGCACATTTTGAGAGTTGGATATATAGTGCTGCCACCACGTGGCTATTACTTCCACGTGCTAAATATTCTCAATTAATGAAAATAACAGAATTAAGAAAACATCAAAGTTCTCTTTACTAACGATACACAATTGAATCAAAAGTACTTAGTGCACAACTAATATGTATTTTATTGTGAAAACGTCCTCTGTCTATCTTTATGTGGTTTTCTCGCTTTGGTCAGAAAATGGGACACTTTGTAGCTGCGGGAAACCGAGGGGTTGTGTTCATATTAGAAGAGGAAATATAGTTTGAAGTTTATGGCTGACCTTCTTATCAATAATGCCAGCAACTGTGAACGTAATCTATTTAGCTCAACAAATTATTTTACTCGGCATATGTTGAAAGAGCTGACGTCTGTCGGGAGAGAAGAAGCTATTCAGGCTTCATCACGGGCACACGCACATATAGATAGATGGAAAGTGATATACCTATAAGGTGGTGTAAAAGTTGGACACCATTATGACATTTCTAATTCCCACTTTTTCAACGAATTCTTCGAAGTCATGTTTCTAGTTTTTAACTGATTATTTTCTTTTCAAAACGAAACTTGATTGAAGTGCTATTAATGTCGTTCAAACGTGTGGAAGCGATCCTGTTGTGAATGTTTTTGTGATACTAACAGTATACTTTTCAAATATTTGTAGCGGTAGATCTTACAAAAATTATGGTGGCACGTGACTTTTGAGTCATCCTATACTTAGAGTGAAGCGTATGGAATATCTTGGGTTAGACTTTGAGTAAAATGGGATGTTAGAACAGTACCGTTTAGAAATCTAGACAAAAAATAATAATATTTATTTAATTTAGATACTGTATTAATAAGTTGTTAGTTTCGTGACGGAGTCATTTTAAATTTGGATGCTATTTTTTAAACGTTTAACTTCACCAAATTATAGTATTTTTTCCACAAGAAATGTATCGAAGTGAAAAGTAAAATAAAATTCATAAGAAACTGGTCACATATTCTTGGAGCCTCCATAGCGTAGACTATGTAGTAATTATAATAAGGAGTTGACAACAGACATCAGATTTGGCGAATATTCATATCAAAGTTGAAAATATCGCACATTGTTGAGACAACAAGTCGATGTCAGTTGATATCGTGGTTAATAAAGAATATTCTGAGGACGTACACATTTCCTATTTGTATTTAAAAATATTTGTTACTTCTTTCGAGGCCCGGCATGTCCAGGTGGTTAAGGCACTCGACTCGTAATCTGAGGGTAATCCTTTTTATTTGTATTGAAAACTGTATTAAAAGGTGTATCATTTCGAAAAAGACAGATTTTGTCTTGAAAATTTTTTTAATAGGAATGTGTGTATCATAACCTGCGAAAAAGATATTTTGGCCTTAGAAACTGTTTTAATGGTAAACCTGAGAAATGACAGGTTGGATTCATAATAAATGTTTAGTTTTTTTCCTTTAATCTCGCAGCTATTTAAAATGTATAAGTATAGAGTAGCCCAGAAATGTGCTGATTATTTACTTACACACATTCTGTGTGTCGATTTTTAAATATTTATTTTGATAATATTATAGGATGTCTAAAAATAAAAACAAACCCCTGACATATTAAGGAAACAGATCACAAATGGTTTCCATCACATCAGAGTTGAAAACAGTGTAATACCACGTGAAGTATCAAATTCCGACTTTTATTATTGTGGTTGTGTTTATCGCTCGTTTATTATTTCCTTCTATTGTTTAGTTAGTTTATCTATAAATTTTAAAATGTTGCATTCAAACGCAAACTCGCCTGCCACATTATCATTTGTATTTTGAGTATATGTATATGAATGTATGATGAAACTGACACCAGCTACCCAAGCGATGACGTAAAGGTACCATTAATATAGCAGGAGAATACGTAAATTTGTGATCACACTATGTTGTAATCTCGTGACCTACGCTGTGAATAAATAGCAGCTTCACTAAGAGACAAAGAAAGAGTCACAAAGATTCGTAGGGCGTGGTATAGTTATTGCTGTTTGTCACTCGATATCGTTTCAGATATTAAAAGGTATTTTGTGAACGCTGTTATTCATGTTTATATACTCTTTAATTAAGTTTTTGACTCCTGTGTTATTATTATTGATTTATTAATACTTATGATAAATTATTTATTAATACTGGTGTGAAATCTTGGTCAGACGTTTCATTATTATCTATTTTGAATTTATTTCTCTATTTTGTTATTGTGAATAAATTATGTTTTTGTTATCAGGCCTTGATTGTGTACATTTTAGACTGTTGCAGACATACCAGGTATCCGTTTAGTTTGCCATGATTGTTTGAAGTTTGAACATCTCAAATGATACATCAGTTTATTTACAGTTAATTTATGGTATGAACTATTAATAAAGATTTCTTACTGACTTGTAGGTTCATTCCCTATAGTTATATAAGCCTCAGAAATGTGGGCATATTTTGAGCTATCCTATATATACACACACACACACACACACACACACACACACACACACACACACATTATCAGATTTTGAAATTAATCATTTGTAATTAAAGAACGAACGAAGGTGGATAATGAAAGCATAATGAATATCCTTTACACTTTCAATTTGTAAATATTTGTAGAATATGGTTCTTAACCAGAGATTGCCCTAAAATCATGACCGGCAAAATCTTAAATATAAACATTCTATCTCAATATTTAAACTCGCATACGAAGTTACGAAACGGCCTCACATTGATTACATTCCTCTTTATAAACAGTACTTTTTATCTTTTATACAGTGTTGTTTATTAAGAAAATAAACTGAAAAATAAATAGCCTGCAAGATCGACCTACTTAAAGTTGAAATTGTAAAGACGAGGTCTTTCCTCTGAGGTCATGCTTGATTTTATTAGAACCACTGTCTTTTGTTTAGGAATACTTTATTCATGTATTCACGTTATACACACTGGACATTATCACCACCATCTTATTACGGGATTCAATCTTTAGAAACTTGGGGTTTACTTCTCGAACGGCATCTTATGAGAAAACTAGACAGCTCGCAAAACGTTACGATTCAAATATATTAGATCTTCTTAATTTTGCACCTTTGGTAAAAGGCAAGCAAGCTAGGTAGCAGCACTCACCATCACAAGGGTTTCGTCTGGATGTTCGCCCCGAATGATATGGTTGACTGAAAGTTTAAAACTTGCTCAAAGGTGAAAGTGCAGAGCTCGTTCAACCATTTCTTCTCGAGTTTTGGACACTAAACACTAGACCACACCTACTCAAATTTTTAGAGTCAGATTGTACGAACTCCTGCTATTTATGATACTAATTTCCTATAAAAATGTTACTTTCACTTTTTTGTTGTTTGTATAACAATCTGGTTTTCATATGTTAAATAACCGTTTAGGAAGCATTTGTATTCCTAATTCTAAATTGCAAGTTTCTCAACGTAACTAAAAATATTCAATATATTTTTAAAAAGTTAAAAAATATATGACATGATTTATTATATGAATTGTTTACATTTTTAAGGTTTTGTAAGATCATTTATCAACAAATTAGAAATATTAAATAAATGAACGGGTTCCACAGGCCCACATGTTGTTCACGTAATAAACATACTGAAAAACAATTGAACATCGGTTTGATGAATATGACACATATTTTCGAAAAGGTATTTACTCACACTCTTAGAAACATACTTGGTTATCTTTAGTTGCTATGTCAGAAAGCTTAAGAGCTTATATTGTTCAAAATCGAAGTTTAATCTACGGGTTTGGTTTGGTTTGAACTTCGCGCAAAGCTACACGAGGGCTATCTGCGCTAGCCGTCCCTAATTTTGCAGTGTAAGACTAGAGGGAAGGCATCTAGTCATCACCACCCACTGCCAACTCTTGGGTTATTCTTTTCCCAACGAATAATGGTATTGACCGTCACATTATAACGCCCCCACGGCTGAAAGGGCGAACGTGTTTGGTGCGACGGGGATTCGAACCCACGACCCTCGGATTGATCTATGGGTGAATACAGTGCAGATATCTTATTTTCCTTCCTTTATTTTGCGTGTAATTAAGTACAAACCCATGCAAAGGCCTGTCTGTCCTGTCCCCCCAAGGGTTTTGAAACCAAGTTTCTTGAAAGTGTATGTTCGAAGTCATGCTGCTGTGCTACCGGCTGGAGGGAGGAGCACCCATTTTGTAGTTTTGTGTTTAAATATAAACAACTGAATAAAGTTGCTTTGTAGAAAAGTCGTCAAAACACCAAATTCCTTTTACGTCTGCAGCCTTAGGAGAAAAATGCCGTTCACAGTCAGATAACTTTATTTTTTCGTTTCATGATTTACGGTCATACCTTAAAGCTCATACGGTATTTATTCAAAGGAAACAAAACTAGTTATTTGTACTCCTAGCGGCAGAAAAAATATTTGTTGTTACTTTTAATTTTAACAAAATCGCTTTGTTATTTCAAATCTAGAATCACACACGCTTTTCTCATGTGTGTAGTAATATTATGATTATATGTGTACTTTTTTTACTTTTCCCTTTGCGAGTACCTTAGTAATTTTTTTTTCTCTGAGGTTTGGCTCAGCGTTTTCGTAATTCAACGATTTTCACGTTAAAGTGTATAGTAGAGATTCATAAATCTAGCAACCGTCTTGCACTTAAATACTTAGAAAGCTAAAAAAACAGTAGTGTTTCATTTTATTTTAAATATAAATTGTGAATGCGTTTTAATTAAGTTTTTTATTTATCAAACGTTATGGAATCCAAACTAATATTTGAGGGAATAATTTAAAGGTATACATATAATTTATTTGTTCGTTATTAAAGGCACAAAGCTACATAATGGGCAATCTGTGCTGTACCCACCACGAGTTTCGAAACCCGGTTTTAGTATTATAAGTCTTCAGGTTTACAGCTTAGCCACTAAAGACTACAAAGTGTTATTTGAAATTTCTGTTAGTAACACAAAACTTGACTAAACGGATGTGCTCAAAATATTTACAACTGTTATTGTTTCTCGCCTTAGCTGAACGGCTCGTAGAAAGGTTTGGTTTGGCTTGTTTTGAATTTCGTGCAAAGCTACACGAGGGCTATCTGCGTTTGCTGTCCGTGTAAGACTAAAGGGAAGCCAGATAGCCATCACCACCCACCGCCAACTCTTGGGCTACTCTATTACCAACGAATAGTGGAATTGACAGTCAGTCACATTGTAACGCTCTCACAGCGGGCATGTTTGGTGTGACGGCACAGAAAGACTCTGACTTTATTTTCCCCCTAAGTACAAACTTTTAGTTCATAGTTCAGTCATCTCTTAACCAATCTGAGATCTAATTATAGTTTTGGACTCAGGAAGTCAAATCCTTTCGACTGATGTATTTGAACATGCCCAATATGCCATAGATTAATTTATTATAGTTGCGCTTAAAAGAATTTCAGTTTGAGGGTGGGCTGGTAGAGATCTTGATGAGTAATAAAATCAAATCACATATACTCGCGTCTCACTCTTGGTATTGTTGACGTAGAAAAATAAAGCTAATAAAATGGGAAACAAAGAGCTCATAGATTAATTTATTCTAATTCTGTCCGAACAAATTTAAAGCGTCGCGACTATTAAGGGCTTCCCTCTTGTTAAGTATAGACAATCTTGTATACCTAAAAATGTTAATCGTTTCAATGTTATTGTTTTACTTTATTTAAGCTCACAATTGGTTCTCTTCTCATCACAGGTATCGAAACCCAGTTTCCAGAGTTGTAAGTCCGCAGATATACTGTTGTACTACTTTGTATTTGGTTGTTGATTCACACAGGTGCTTTGAAGTTTTAATATTGAAAATGGCCAGGTAGTTAGAGCGCTCCACTTGCAATTTGAGAGTCACGGGTTCGAATCATGCTCACCCTTTAAGCTGTCGGGGTTTTAGAAAATTAGGTCAATATCACTTATCGTTGGTAAAAGAGTAGCCCATAAGTTGGCTGTGGGTGGTGATGTATAGCTGGTTTCCCTCTAGTCTTACACTGCTAATTTAGGGACGGCTAGCGCAGATAGCCCTCGTGTAGTTTTGCGTGAAATTTCAAACAAACAAACAATATAATATTGATAAAGTGGAAGTCCAGAGAGAACAGTAATCTACCGCGTTTAATCAAAACCCTTAAAATAAACGAATATACAACTCAGAGTGAAAACTGTGGCACCACCTTACCCATTTTAGGCTCATTTTGGCTTAGAATTAGGAAAATAATTTACCAATTTTTTTGTATTTTATCAAATGTATGAACGAACTGCGTCTTAATGTCAAATTTTGAGTTTAAATTCGTTTAAATTTGCATTGAGCAGAAGGCAATCGATAGTACCATTACTCCATCTTTCAAAGCAATCATTGTGTATATATCATACATTAAAATGTTCACAATAAAACAAATATTGAATTCATTGTAAGTAAACACTATCGAACATAAAGCTGAGTTGTTGGTACAACTGGTCTGTAATCGTTTTTAAAATCAGAATAACAGAAATGTCTGTATTTTAATGTTGAATAATATTTACATATTTAGGGAGATGATTTAAATCACTTCTTGCTTTCTACTTAGTAGAAATGTTAACAGAAACTAAGCTAATGAGAAAAGATTTGTGTATTAATATTTTACAAAACTACAGTGAATATAATTTTCTTGGACACACAGACATACGACATGTTCTTCTGTTCTTTATGCTACTGCAACTTGAAGATGTAGGCTAATGTCCAATAAATCATGCCCACCATCCAGAAATCTGACAGATCTTTCATCAAGGTGCTTGTCAACATTGGAACGCTTCTGAGGAGCAGTACTTGTCTAAAGTTCTATTCAGATATCCGGGCTTTAAATCTTCATCCATTTAGTTCTTAAGAATGCAAATGATTACGTAGGGAGATGCAACGTAAATAATCTTTTTAAATAGATCAAATACTAAACCAACCAAAGTAAAAAGAAAACACTAAAACAAGTTGAAATGTTCCCAATATGGCTTTGAATTTTAAGAAACCTTTTCCTGGTAGAATAACAAGTGGAAGAAGACGAGACGGGTAAACGTTTGCCTCGTTTAGAATGTTAATGTTTTCAAACATATCCTCGAAAGTGCAATTTTTGTTTTTCCTTCTTTTGCTTCTGAATCAAATAAGATGAATTTACCCCACATCTTAACTCTGGTATAACCACAAAAATTTAAACAGCTAAATAATTTGTGTTTGACTGTTTCAACTAAATATCAATGATTTGAGGAAAAGAAATTTTTAGTTAATTGTTATAAGACACTGGACCAAACTAGTAAAACTGTGATAGAGTGACAGTACAGAAATATTTGTTAAAGATGGAAACATTCCCTGGCAAATGCATCGTGTTTCTGCCACGCAAGTCCCACTTGACCAATTTTGAAACCAGAAAAGTTGTAAAAAACACACAGTTCAAAAACTGGTTATATCATTGCTTGGAACCTCCAAAAAGGTGTCTTTGTACCAAATCCCATATAAGTCATTCACGTACACATGAATAGTTCATGAAAGTCCCTAACCTTGCTTTCTTCACCGTAAAATTGAGCAGAAGACAAAAACTACAAAATGTCTACACTTCTGTTTGTGACCAGTAAAAAGTATCTTTATTCCAGATTCCATGTAGAGTGGCTGAAATACGGCAAATTATTGTAAAAAAACACGAAATTAGAATTTTTTTTCAGTGTCTTGACCACACTATAATTACAAAAATGGGTAAATTTAACATTTTTGATTGTCAATAGGTGGAACATCTAGAGGAGTATCTGTGTACAAAATCCCATATAAACTGGATCAAAATATGGCCGAGCAATTGACCAAAAACCCATTGAGCGCTGACTTTCTAGAAACTCTCAAAATGACTTTAATCTACATTTACTGGCTTTAACCTATACTCAACTGTTTTAACCTATACCCAATAACTTTAACCTACATTTAACGGTTTTAACACACAGTAGATGGCTTTAACCAATACCCGATAACTTTAACCTACTCTTAATGGCTTTAACATGTACTCAATGTCTTTAACCTAAATCCAGCATCTTTAACTTACTCTTAATGGCGTTAACCTATTCTAACTGGCTTTAACCTAGACTCAATGTCTTTAACTTACACCCAATAGCTTTAACCTGCATCCAACATCTTTAACCTGATCTTAATATCTTTAACCCGCTCTGACGGACTTTAACATGCATTTACTGGCTCTAATCAAATGACTAACCTACTCTTAATACCTATAACATTTCCAATTACGAGCATTAATTTTTGTCAGTAGTTAATTCAAATAATTTCTTGTTTTTAATTTTTAAGCAGCACAAATAACATAACATTTTATTAATATTTTTGTTCTCTAACTAAACAGTAAAGTGCTAAATGCATTTTGTTTCCATTTGTTTTTACAAGCGTGTCCACAGTATTGCAATATGGACGTAACAAATTATCTGGTGTTTGTTTCTTCAGATATCAGAGTTAAGCTACATGAGAGCTATCTGTAATAATTGTCCTGATTGTGAACTGTTGTGTTATATATAGGTAAGACAGCTAGTCAACAGTATTGCTTACCAACCTTCTGGCTAATCTTATCCGAACAAATAGAAGATTGCGTTCTGATCACCGTTCTTATTTCTTATGATGCTCCCGCTAATGACCCAAAAGTTTAGTTTGGTTTTTTGAATTTCGCCCAAAGCTACTCGAGGGCTATCTGCGCTAGCCGTCCCTAATGTTGCAGTGTAAATAGAGGGAAGGCAGCTAGCCATCACCACCCCACCACCAACTCTTGGGCTATTCTTTTACCAACGAACAGTGGGATTGACCGTAATATTATGACGCCCCCACGGCTGAAAGGGCGAGCATATTTGATGTGACAGGGATTCGAACTCGCGACCCTGGCCTTAACCACTTGGCCATGCCCGGCCTCGACCCAAAAGTATAAAATGAAATTTTGCAGGCACTCATACTATAGAAAAGAAACCGGTAAACAAAATTATTCTTGCAGTGATGAGATTCAATGGTACTTAAAGACATGGATGAGACACTTGAATTAATGTTTTGATGATCTAAAATACATAAAACTTAAGGTATTTCCGAAAACTTTACGCAAAATTCCTATTACTCTAAGAATTTTATAACTATCGATACAAGACAAATGGACATCAAAAACATATTAAGAAAAATCTAACGTTTCTTTAACTACGTAGAAAATGCCATCTCTACTGTGCCGAATCCTCCTAGTGAATTCTAACTGAATTATAAAACATCTTATAATGAAAATGTCAACTGGAATTCGAAACTGTGAAACAAAGGCAAAAACCACACCAGTTGCTCTAGTAATTATGAGTAAGATGTTTCAAGTATACACACTTTATCCACAATGACCTTTTGATATTTAAAATTTTATTTGTCTTCAAAATAATTTTCGAAATTATTTAATTTCGATGCTTAATGTTTAAATAGGAGATGCTTTTACGTTGTTGATAAGTTATGAATATTGTCTTAACCTTGTTGATACGTTAAAAAGATTGGTAAGAACTTATTTGTCTACAATTTTTTTATGTTAATAATTTATGTTTTAGGGTTTGTTGGAAGTTAAGCATAAGGCCACATAATGGGCTATCTGTGTTATGCCCACCATGGATATCGAAATCCGTTTTCTAGGGCGGTATGCCCAGAAACATACTGCTGTGCCACCAGGAGCTGTTCAATATAACTTTAAATTCAAGGTCTATAAGGTCAACATAGAAAATATTTAAATTGGAACACACATATTCAGTACGGTGCTGTACTAACTGAAGAAGCAGCAAAATGTCAGTGTTTACTCATCTTAACTCTCTCACGCATCATTTATTTACAAAATACCATTACTGTTGATTTATCTGGGTATGAATAATCATGTTTCACAGGTTGAAACGCTGTATCCAAACATACTAATGGGTAATGTCCGTAAAACCTTCCAGGATGAAGTATGGATTTGGTTTACACGCATATGTTGTATGTTGTACTTGGAACCAGTATAAGATATGCTGTGTTTGATATCGGTATACAATATGGCGTATTTCGTACAGGTATATGATCAGGTGTATTTAGTATCAGTGTATGATTTAGTGAACTGAATCATGTGTTTTAAACGAATAAAATATAGGTCATGATATTCTTACAGATCCTTGAACTGAAGGGAACCTAGTAAAAATATGATTTTTTTAGAACAAATATAAGTAAATAACTTATGCTATTTACCACAAGGCTTATCGATTTTTCAATCGTTTAATAATTACAATGTAATATACAGTGATTCTCAACCTTTTCAATACCAGAAACCGTCTCACTGCTTCCCTAAATTGTCACGAACTGCTAAAATGCAAGTATAATGAAAAATCATTATGGTTAATTACATATGAATATTCTATCAGATTTTTGTTTGTCTGATCTGACGAAATCCTACGAACCAGAAATGCGATTGTGACGGACCGATTTATTTGTTTGGAATTTCGCGCAAAGCCACACGAGGGCTATCTGCTTTAGCCGTCCCGAATTTAGTAGGCTCGGCATAGGCAGGTGGTTAAAGCACACGACTCGTAACCTGAGCATGTTTGGTGTGACGCGGATTCGAACCCCCGACCCTCATATTGCCAGTCGAGCTCCCTAACCACCTGGCTATGCAGGACCTGATTCCGATACCTACACTGCATGATGGTTTAGGTACATTGGTGTAATAAAACACCAAACAAATGTTTCGCATCAGATTCGAAAATTCCTTTTTTGATATTATTGTTAAAATTAACGCTTTTATATATATTTTTGACTAATTTTCGGTTTGCCTATAATTGACAGAGGCTCTTCGTTTCTAAGCTCTCAGAAAATCGAAAAAAAAAAAAAAAAGAACTCAAGTTAGCTGCTTTAAAGACTACAAGATTCCGTCATTTTGACTAGGTAATTGGTCAGGTGGGTTAAGGCGTTCGGCTCGTAAAATGAGGGTCACGGGTTCGAATTGCTGTCGCACCAAATTTGCTCCTCCTTTCAGTCGTGGGGGAGTTATAATGTGACGGACAATCCCATTATTCGTTGATGAAAGAGTAGCACAAGAGTTGGCGGTGGGTGGTGATGACTAGCTACCTTCCCTCTTGTCTTACACTGCTAAATTATGGACAGTTAAAGCATCTAGCCCTCGTGTAGTTCTGCGTGAAATTCAAAAACAAACTAGATAATATGAACCTGAGGGAAAAAAGTGGAACTAAAAGACCAACAAAAATGTCTATATTTTGTCATTTCTGCGTTGACAGTGGTACAATCAGTGATAAAAAAACTTATGGCACTTGATATCAAGAAAAAACGTTTACTCGAGTATTTTTGTTGCCAGTAAACAATGTCAAAACTAACCCAAAGTTTCCTTAACATTTGCTTTATTCGGTGTTAGCATTAAAACGATATCGTAAAAACGCCAGCATTCCCATTTCCTGCTCTTAGAAGATGTACTTGGTTAAATGTTCTGAAGAATTCCTCACCTCTTCTGAGTGTCTTGCTTGGAGACGAGCTGTACTTAGGTCAAGTGAAAGATGAATGAACAGCAATAAACCCATCTCCATAAAATCCAGTCTGCTAAGTCCCATACTGCCAACGTAACGTATATTTTCCGGCCTATCTACGTTTTCTGTCTTTTTCTTTCCGCTTTTAGTGAACGATAGATAACAAAAAAAAAAAAAAACGTTATTTATGATAATAAAAAGACTATCACATATAACGCGTGATATTTCAGAACTTACCGAAGGTTTTTGAATGGTTCATCTCCAGTTTACTGATCTTCTAATCTGGATGACGATTTAATCGAATATACTCCTATAATTATAGTCTGCCAACACACTCAATATACTCCTAGATTTATAGTATGCCAACACACTCAATATACTCCTATAATTATAGTCTGCCAACACACTCAATATACTCCTAGATTTATAGTATGCCAACACACTCAATATACTCCTATAATTATAGTCTGCCAACACACTCAGTATACTCCTAGAATTATAGTCTGCCAACATACTCAATGGCTCATACAACTGACCCCAAAATGGCACAAAAAGTGAAATCTCAGCGCCGTTTTTCGCACTTGAAACTGATTACTTGTTCTCGACCTCAGCGCACCTTTGTCAACGTGATGTATCAGCCATAGTTTAATCTGCTGTTTATTCGTAAGACGAGCTCGAAATTTGGTGTATGTATTCACAACGTGAATTCTACAATTCCAGTACAGTTTTGTGTATGTCCTGCATGTAGTTAATATATTTAACGAAACTCTACGAATCGCTAATACTTTAATTGGAATAACATATAAATAAGACGTAATTCATAATAAACCACCGCGATGTTCTCGTCCTAATATATTATCCAGTTCATGCACAAACAATAACAGTGTACAGGACATGTATGTTATCAATGATGAATTGATGTTTCTTTTCACGTGACGTAATTTAGCTAATGGTTCATTTATTATAAAATGTTTGGTACTGGGTAATTAAGTGTTTATTTCTGGTAAAACAATGTTTATATCAAGAAATAAAAGGTAGATTAAAAGTGTTACGTCTTCGCGTAGCTAAGGCTCTAATCATTAACAACATCTCATTGTGCACATATGTGCTTACATTGGTAGTTTAAAAATGTCGTTGTATCTGCTCTTTTATGTCGGTAAGTAACTGTTACATGCCCCTAGGGCCAGCATGACCAGGTGGGTTAAGGCGTGCGACTCGTACTAGTAATCTGAGGGCCGCGGTTTCGCATACCCGTCGCACTAAACATGTTCGCCTTTTCAGCCGTGGGGGCGTTATAATGTGACGTTGGTAAAAGAGTAGCCCAAGAGTTGGCGGTGGGTGGTGATGACTAGCTGCCTTTCCTCTAGTCTCACACTGCTAAATTAGGGACGGCTAGCACAGATAGCCCTCAAGTAGTTTTGTGCGAAATTCAAAAACAAACAAAAAAAAGCATAAGAAAATCAAGAATGTAACTTCTGCGCGAGTGTTATCACTATTATCTATTTTTAATATAATTGGGGAAAAACACATTAAAATGAAACAGTCTAAATTTTCTAACCAAAGTAGAGATTAAAAATCGTCTTAAGCCTAACTAACTAGTACCATTTTACTTGATTGTGTATTTTTATTGCAGCATTTATTGTTTTATACTTCTTATAGCAGTTTTTGCGAATAACTAATGATCCCTAATCTTTCTGTTATTTTTTTTCTCTACATATTTGCTCAGTTTTATATGTCACGAAATGGACAAAACGTCTATAAACTTTCAGTGTTGCCACATCCCTGACAGCTACAACTGTCCTACGGAAAAATGTATAGATATGCCAAAATATGGATTAAACTTGATAAATTGTAATTATAGTTTTAATTTTTGCTTCATTAATTTTTGTCTATCCATCGATAAGGTTTCACTTGTCTAGGTGATTAAGGCGCTCGACTCGTAATCTGAGGGTCACGGGTTCGAATCCCTCGTTACACCATACATACTCTCCCTTACACCCGTGGGGGCGTTATCATATGACGATCAGTCCCATTATTGGTTTATAAAGGAGTAACCCAAAAGTTGGCGATGGAAGGTGATGACTAGCTGCCTTCCTGCTAATTTTACACTACTAAATTAGGGACGGCTAGCGCAAATAGACTGCGTGTAGCTTTGCGTGAAATTAAAAAAAAACAAACGATCTATCGATATGTACCACAATCCATCTAGTTGAAATGGGTTGAAAAGATATTTTAAGTAAGTGTACGATATGTTTATCATTTATATTATAACTGTA
Organism: Tachypleus tridentatus; assembly: GCF_004210375.1. Taxonomy (NCBI): domain Eukaryota; kingdom Metazoa; phylum Arthropoda; class Merostomata; order Xiphosura; family Limulidae; genus Tachypleus; species Tachypleus tridentatus. The sequence continues at coordinate 217,268,811 of NC_134837.1, forward strand.
TAAATTTTTATTTATATCGGAATGTCAAAAGCAAATATCCACAGGCAAGCGGAAGAAATTTGTGACGATAGTCCGAGCCATCTAGGCGCTAGCCTCGCTGACGTGATCAAGTAGGATAGATAGCAGGCGAAAATGTTACTTTTTTCTCTTTTAGAAATTGTTGAGTTTTTATACCTGAAATGTTAACGTTGTAAGTTTGCAGGTTACCTACCGGCAAACCTGAAGAGGCTAGTTAACAACTACTGAACAAATCACAAGAGAGAATACAGAACAGTTTGTTTTTCACTAAGCAGATTAACGATTAAATATACTCGCAGAATTAATAAGCGAACACCACATAGACTGTAATTTAATAAAGTATAAACAAAAAATCCCTGGATAAAAAATTATCGAAGTAAGACATACTAATTGGTTGTTAGATACAAAACTATACAGTGGGCTATCTGTAATACCCTCAATGCAGAGACCAAACTCCGAAATTTCAAGTGATTGTGTTCAAGTTGTTCGTAACTCTGTGTTTCCACTATTAATTTCTTACTTGATTGTTTAAAACTTTGATATATACTTACGCTTGGAGTTATATAAAAGAATCTGATAATCAGCGATATTAGTGTTCAGTTTGTTTAAGATTTGGCCACTAGTGATCGTTGCTAAGATTGTAAATGGACTTGTTTGTATCTGTTTCGGATATTCGTGTAAAACTACATAAGGGTTATCTGTGCTAAATGTCTTTGATATTGAACTAGAGGAAAAGCAGGTAGTCAGTAGCACTCACCGCCAATTCTAAAATTGCTAAAGTCGAGATGTTGACTTTTACACCACTCTTATAATGCACCCATAACCCCACAGTCCAGATTCACAGCTAGCCAATCACGATGACCACTACACTTACGCCCGGCTCATAATGGATATGGATCTGTAAAATATTTTATAAATTTTGTATTCCAGTATTGTCTAAGATTCGTCTATATATTCTACCTCAGAATTAAAGTTTTTTTTTTGCCATATTGTCATATAAATTACTTAGGTATACTTTAATACACTTCATTGCCAAAGCTGAATATATATACATAAATATTAATTTCCGAAAATGTTACCCAAGTTTTTAATAGGTGGTAAAATAAATTAACTGTTCATGTCATGGCCTTTCCAGGTTATATCCAACATATTTATTTACGTACAGCGTACAAATATAGGATACCATTTAAGGGAACAGATACACAGTGACTTAATACTCGTACAGTTTAAAGACCAAGCACATTGGCACATAATCTAGAGTAATGTATTATACTCTTTGTTTCACTCCAACACAAATTATACAAATTTAACAAACGCATCAGTTGCGGTTAAAAACAGTAGACTGTAAGGGCCATTTCATTTAATCCTTCCTGGGTTGAAGGAGGCGCCCTCTAGTGGTATAATATTTTTATTTCAAGATTCTTTGAAAAACAATTATATAACTTTAGGTGAATATAGCTATTATTAATTATGCATCTACTAAGTATAAATATGAGACTTACAGATTGATGTGATTTTAAATGAAACGTTGGTTACTTAGATTAATGAAGTATTCTGTTTCTTTTTGAACATTCATGCGTTAACTTCGGCATAGCTCCGGCATGGCCAGGTGGTTAAGACACTCGACTCGTAATCTGAGGGTCGCAGGTTCGAATCCCTGTCATACTAAACATGTTCGTTCTTTCAGCCGTGGAAGCGTTATAATGTGACAGTCAATCTTACTATTCGTTGGTAAAAGAGTAGCCCAAGAGTTGGCGATGGGTGGTGATCACTAGCTGTCTTCCTTCAATGATAAATTATGGTCGGCTAGCGCAGATAGTCCTTGTGTAGCTTTGCATGAAATTCAAAACAAACCAAGCTTGTTTTTATAGACTTCTAGAAAGCTAGGTAAATAAACACTTCTCTTTCAACTTTACTTTGATGTAGACCAGTAGTGATGACGTCATCGGGAAAGAGGAGTTCCTCCTAAAGTGTTAGCTGAAAAGTCCATTTATTAAAGTCTGTTATAAATATTAGCCCAACTGGTGCCTAACACTGATATAAAAAAAATCTCTTCCAGGATACCAAACGTTGCTTTAGCGTCTGATGAATAGAACTTATGAACTACTACAAAACATTTGAGATAAAAGACTGTGAAGGAAGACATCCTCAGTGGATGATATTTGAAGGAATACAAGCATATACGCTTCATGCAATCTGATATATTTTAAAAATAATAATAAAAACAAACCACAAGACTATACGTTAACATGTCATGGTTGTCTTAATCACAGTGGTCCAATCTTATATAGCCTACGGAGGATCAGAATGTATAAGAGAGCTAAAACTCTATTACTTGTTTGTCATTTTCTGTTTAAAGTTCATGAGACAAATACCATCAGCTATTAGTGGTGTTAACGCCAATGTTGAAAGTTTAGTAACTCATGTGTTGTTTGAGACTCCATAACAAAAAACGAACGAGCAACAATAGTATACATCCGCAAGCAATTTGATGCATAAATATTTTAGAAAATGTGTTTAGAAAGGTTACGAATTCCATTATGATTCTAGGAATAACTGTTTGTTTGTTTTGAATTTCGCGCAAAGCCACACGAGGGCTATCTGTACGAGCTATCCCTACATTTGCTGTGTAAGACTAGAGAGAAGGCAGCTAGTCATCACCACCCAACAACAACCATTAGGCTAGTCTTTTACCAACGAATAGTGGGATTGACCGTTACGTTATAATGCTTTCACGGTTGAAATGGCAATGATGATCGATGTAACGGCAATTCGAATACACGATCCTCATATTACGAGTCAAGCTCCCTAACCACCTGGCCATCCTGGGCCGATTCTAGAAATAATTTAACTTATCACTGTCAGGCGTCATGCCAGTGAAGCAGTACTTTTTTATAGAAGTATTTATGCAACGAAAAATACACCATCAAGCAGAATCTTAATATGTGATAAATACAGTCAGCAATATAAGTAAGATATCAAACCTGGTATAGTTACTTTGTTTGTTTTAAAAGCTACACAGTAAGCTGTCCGTGCTATGTCCGTTGAAGAGATCGAACTCCGTCTTTGGGCATAGTTCCCCTTGAAGCTAGCCACCTAGTAGCAGATAATAATATAAACAGCAAATAATAATTATGGTCGCATTTTTTTGTGCATTCATAGAGATATTTTGTAACTGTTTATTACTAAAATTATCATATGTGTACTTTTTTATATTATCCGCTCTAAACTTTACTAATAACAATGTAGGCGACAGCGAATATGAGATTTGGTGGTCTAATTGAATTTGTTTCTAAACAACGGGTTGAGCCCAATTCATAATACAACTGTGCGGCTGGTAGGGACACTGCCAAAAATTAAAAGTTGTATTTAGCGTTTTCCATATGGTTTAAGAAACAAGAGAAAGCGAGCAAAGAAATAACAGGTTCTAGAGGAACGTGTTTGTAACACTGTTCGTGATTGACAGTGATTTTTTATTTATTATAATTTATTAAATTATTTCATTGATTTCCAACACGCGTAGTGAAGCTAGTTTTCCCCCGCAGGACTCGGTAGAAGGAAACCGTTACCACTAGAGTAGCTTCCAGATATGTATATATATAAATGTGTGTGTGTGTCTGAATACGAATTGATCTTATAAAAAATAGAACTGTGATGGTTTATCAAAGTGATTCATATGCTGACATCAAAAGCTTAACATTGTATAGATAGTCAGCCACTAAAAACCCACGTTTTATACTCTGATTTTCAAACCCATTACAGAACAGGGACAGGTAAAAGTAAAAAGACACTTTGTACATGACAAGTAGCGACAGGCAGCTTGTCCTGATAGTGTTCCTAATTGGTTAAATTAACACAGAATATCCAACAATTGCTAGCAGTTAGAGTAGAGAGATAACAATAACACGTAATAACGAAAATGTGTCCTGAATTTTTTACCGGAAACTTAAATCGTAAACAAATAAGCAATAGCTTTAATGTCGCTATTGTGTTCAGTGTGTTCCGGGAACTTTAGCATTGCGTCAGAACATCTTGGTTTGCAGTTATGTCAGCTTATTGTGTTCAGGTTGTTTGTCCAGCTATATTAGCATGTTAGCAAATAGTATTTACTCTGTTGTTATAGTGTCAGGAATGTGTCAATAACTCGTGTTTACTTTTTGTATGCTCTTTTAATTGGTATGTTTTTCAATTTCGCGCAAAGCTACACGTGGGATATCTGCGCTAGCCGTCCCTAATTTAGCAGTGTAAGACTAGAGGGAAGACAGCTAGTCATCACCACCCACCGCTAACTCTTCAACCAACTAATAGTAGGATTGAACGTCACATTATAACGCCCACACGGTTAAAAGGGCGAGCATGTTTGGTGTGATAGGAATTCGAACCCGCGACCCTCAGATTACGAGTCAAGTGCCTTAACCACCTGGTCATGCTGGGCCCTCTTTTAATTGCCTGTCAAACTTAAAAAAATACATAGATATAGACATACATATAACTGTTTCACATTTATTAAAACTTGTCTTGAATACCTGGACTGCCCAGCTCTTTAGGTAAATATATTGATCACCGCTTTTAAATTTATTAAAAAGAAAAACACGTTTCTAGCTTGTTTGTTTATTATTAAGCACAAAGCTACACAATGGGCTACGTGTGCTACATAGCTAAACGGGTATCAAAACTCGGTTTTTAGTGTTATAAGCCCAATAATTTACCACTGAGCCATTAGGAAAAGGGTACTTCTAGCAACAGAGAGATAAGCACTTCTGATACCAATCTGCTGTTTTTATACACTTATATTTTTATGATTTTTAATAATATTGTCGATTCATAAACTTGTGTTTCATAAACGTTCATTTGTGGTCCACGTTCCAATGGCAGCAGTTTGACTTGATATCTGAAAATTTTCAATAATTACCAATTGTGAATTCTAAAAAGATATATATATTTATATATATAGCAATTTTTTCGTTAATCCGACAATGTTTCTCCAGAAGTTCCGCAGGCGCGTCTCGTATCACGTTATTATATTGGTGTCTGGAGCAATATTGGTGTGTTTCCATCTTTTGTTGACATTCAACTCCATACTGTCTCGGGTGGCTCTTTGATTTCCTGGGTAGGCCGCACGTCTTGAACTCCGTCCAGCATACTTATTGGACATCAAGAACGAACACCAATACTGGACAGCCGTAAAGGATGCTACATGTTAGCTGTAGCATCAAAATGCGCATTTGTCTGACAAGTGTTCTCTCGTTTCTGTTGATATAGGGGTAAGCTAGTGAAAGGAAGTGTTTACAGGCAGGCAGCCTCGTGTTAATTAAAACGTTCAAAGGAGACCAATATCCGGCCCAAGGGAGAGCAAACAAAAACGTATAAAGATATTGAATTGCGCACCGAGAGAGACTCGGCGAGGGCGCACGTATCGACGTGTACGCTGTCACCGTATACACAGTTTCTTGTGTGAACCAATCAGAAACAGGAAATTGAGAACGTAAGGCTGCGGAGGCTTCCCTCATTTACACGGATTAATACCTCTCTATCCGCTATCCCCGGGCTGAGGATGGGTTTTGTTTACGGACAGAGCACCACTCAAAGAGATCTTGTGACATAAACGAGCCTTCACTTAAACATAGTAGGACTACTTGTGGTTAACCTTGGAAAGGTACCAGTCAAACATATGGAAGATATGGGGGGAAGACAAAATCACGTCAACTGGTCTTTGCATAAATTGATTGATTAGTATGTATTAATATAGGCTTCTGTTCTAGCACGTGCTTTATTACGTAATATAATACGTTAAAATGTACTGCGCTTCCTTTTAGAATTCACATACCAGCTTCTTTAATCAAGAAAAGGTCAATAAAACGAAATGACACGATCGTAAAACCTGTGTTCAGGTGAAATACAACACCTGATGTTAAAACTCTTTGGTTTTATTAACATCTTGATCATTTTAAAGAAAGTTTACTAATCAAATGTCTTAGAAACAATTATCTTCCTGACTATGTTTATTGTTCAATGTGTTAGAAATAATTATCTTCCTCACTATGATTATTGTTCAATGTGTTAGAAATAATTATCTTCCTCACTATGATTATTGTTCAATGTGTTAGAAATAATTATCTTCCTGACTACAGTTATTGTTCAAACAATTTCAAAATTTATCACACGACAGTATATATATATATATATATATATATATTAATAACTATTTATTCACATTGTAATTATTATCAAACTTGATGTGTATATAGTTAAACATCGTAACGATGGGTAGATAGAATCTTTACACATCTGAAAAATAGTCATTCTCTTGAGACGATGATCAAAACGTTCCTATTACAATTTTCTTTCTAATTCGGTTAATTTAAGACTGAAAGTTAAGGTCAGAAACTTTCTGAATGCGGAAAATATTGGAAAATTAGGCTTAATGTTTTATAAAGCTACTGACGTAAATAATTTCAAAGTTAGACTTACTAATATAAATAAAAAATAGTGTAAATAAATAAAGTGATAGGTTTCAGTATTTTACCAGAACTTGAAATGATGAGAACTACTTTTATTAAGAATAAAGTAGGTTCTAAAGCTATCATTAATGTTAACGTTGAAACCGTAGAAACTTTAGTTTTTACTAAATTTTTGATATCGAAAATTATGCATTTATCTGAAAACCTTTGAACATTCGGACATTTCCTGCTCGGGAAGGCGAATAAGGAAGGTGTGGAATGAAGGACCTCTAGAAATGATTTAACTCTACTCGCTTTGTTGACCTTTCAGGATCCTGTATGTGGATAAAGTTGACCAAAACAAGTATGCCTCAAGAAGATCTTGAAAGTGTAGTCCCAGGTTTGAACCGTGTTTACGTCTCTAGAGTTTCGACTTTCCCGGAAGGATGTTTGTCTTTTGTCGTAAATAGTTGAAGTCTAGTTGTCACCTAAAAGTGGTAAATTTTCCATCTGGCCACACAGTGCAGACAGTTGGAGTTCTTTGGCCAGCCAGTTTGTTCCGACCTTCAACAATTCCAGCAAACGTTACAGAATCAGGTTTCTTATTACAGCTGGCATCGCTCTTACTAGTATATATGAAACCCCGAAGTCGGTTGTTTGCTTGGTGGCCAGATATTTGCTAAATAATCCTTACGAAGTAGCATTAGCTACAGATATTGAAACAGAATACTCAAGAGTGAGAAACGTCCATCCTGTCCCATATTTCACTACGAGAGAACATGGCAAGTTTTTCATTCTTATGGAGTACCTTCAATACTTGTAATATTACATATATTTCAAATAAAACTTAATGTGTATTTTGTATTGGACATGCGATAAACAAAATGTTTTGAAGACTTCACACGATAAGGAAATAAAACCATGAAAATCGTTTTTATTTCTACAAAATTCATACTTGTCCTATGGAAGACCTCTTCTGTTCATTACATATAACGAAATATAATCATGAAAAACGTTATTTTGTTTGTACAAAGTTCATATTTGTCCTATGGAAGACCTTTTCTGTTCATCACGTATAACGAAATATAATCATGAAAAACGTTATTTTGTTTGTACAAAGTTCATATTTTTTCTTTCGCCACTGACTATTGTGAAATCAGTACAATTTAACATGAGACTCAGTTGTGTGGGGCCTGGCATGGCCTAGCGCGTTAAGGCGTGCGCTTCGTAATCTGAGGGTCGCGGGTTCGCGCCCGAGTCGCGCCAAACATCCTCGCCCTCCCAGCCGTGGGGGCGTTATAATGTGACGGTCAATCCCACTTTTCGTTGGTAAAAGAGTAGCCCAAGAGTTAGCGGTGGGTGGTGATGACTAGCTGCCTTCCCTCTAGTCTTACACTGCTAAATTAGGGACGGCTAGCACAGATAGCCCTCGAGTAGCTTTGTGCGAAATTCCAAAACAAACAAACAAACTTAGTTGTAGAAAAGAAAAATTGATTAATCCGAAAATAACATTTTAAAAAATGATATTAAAAAGTAAATATATCAGTGCTTTGGTTTGTTTTGAAATTAGGACAAAGCTACACAATGTGATACCTGTGATTTTTGCATCACGGGCATTGAAATCTGGATTTTAGTGCTGTGAGTCCGCAGACATAACGCTGTGTTACTGGGAGGCAAATAGATCAGTGGTACAACAAATTCCCAGTGAGAAATACAGGATGTTTGGAAAGTCACTGCGCAGTTTTGTAATCATATTTTATTCAATATATTTCAAGCCAGCAACTGACAGCGGTGTTTAGAAACAAAATAAGAAGGATCCAGTCCTGTATTGATGCCAACGGGGGTCACTTTCAACATTGTTTATAATTGTCATTCATATTTACCTCCTGTATTCTCTATTGAAACAAGTCTGTTAATAAATATGCACAGTGCCTTTCTGAACACCCTGTATAATTGTCTACAATGACCCCCTTTCCCCTCTGGTGATCAACGTTAAACCTGAAGGCTAAAAATCTGGTTTCGATACATTTGATGGCCACACCACAAATAGTCCATTGTGTTCCTTTGTAATAACAACCAAATAATGTAAAGTGGGCTGAAACTTCATGAAGTATCATTTAATGTTAGTAAGTAACATTAAACTAAATGCAACTAGCTTGAAACATTTGTAAAATATAAAGAAAATATGATCTATATTAGAAATTTAATTCCAAAATATTTACATCCATCGATAAAGAAGTTAAAGATCTTTTGCTAAATAAAGTGTTGTTTGAGTAAGAAAGCTTAAAATAAAGTGACGCGAAATTTATTAAATTATCATAAAACTAAACTGGGAAACAACATCAGGTTTGAAACAAATAGAACAAATAGACACATACATCAGAAACTTCAAGTATTTCAAAAAATTTCATCATGAAGATGGGTCCTGAAAAGTGTAAGACAAATACTGCTATAGACAAACTATTACCAATAAATATTCTTATTCTTAGTGTAAAATAACAAATTGATATCAATATTCCACTGTGTAAACACTGATAATGGGAAAAAAAACAACACTGATTTTACACTGGAACAATGTTTTTATACAGATACAATGTAAGAATACCGTGTTTATACTGGTGAAGTGGAATAACGTTATATTAGGTTGAGGAATAATTCGTGAGCGTTTTTAAATAATTTCATTCAAGCATTACATGCAAGACTATACAATACTTCAATGCATGAACACATTACACCCAAAACATTTATTATGATACTTTATTTCATGTAATACCTAGGTATATAGTATGCATTGTTGTAAATGAAATTGCAAGAAATTAAATGCGAAAAGCAGATGGTGTCGAAAATGCTCGATTTTGTCCACTTGACATTCCATTTAATGAGCTGAAAATGAAAGCAAAAATTAAAGAATATGAAAATCAAACACACCATCTATTAGAGCAAAAAATTATCTACCAAATGACATGAAATATTTTGCGAAAGCGTTTCATTTATGAATATATTTTTTTAACTTGAAAAAACGCTCACGAATTATTCCTCAACCCAATATTTATGCTGTATACTGACGAATACTGATTTTATAGTGATAACTGAGAAATACTACATTTCTACTGGCATATTGAAAAATATTCCTTAAACTGCATTCCACCAGAATACTCTGTTTAAACTAGTAATGCAAGAATATGGTAAAAATACTAAAAATGTACTACAATGTAAACCAAACTGTGTATTTAAGTGTTTTCTATTATTTTGTGAAATAACGGTTCCTGGGTTTATTTATATGTTTTCTGTGTACAAACGATAGTTTTACAATACACTACTTATGGTACACGAATAGATTAAAACAAAATCATTTATCACAAATAACACTCTTCTTGTGGTATACAAATAAAGTAAATCACCATCAGTTATACCAGCGATACGCCTCTTATGGTATAGAAATAGAATAAACCACAATCAATTAGCACCACTAATACACCTCTTGAGGTTAACAAATTGCATACACGTGGCATACTCCTTGTGGTGCATAATTATAAAGGTACTGTATGTAATACGTAATTAATATTATAGAATTTATAACACTATTTTTATACACAGTTCATATACTAGATTTCATTAAACTTAATTCACTTAGAAACCACATCCATTTCACATTAAGCCCGGCGTGTTAAGGCGTGCGACTCGTAATCTGAGGGTCGCGGGTTCGCGCCCGTCGTGCCAAACATGCTCGCCCTTTCAGCCGTGGGGGCGTTATAATGTGACGGTCAATCCCACTATTCGTTGGTAAAAGATTAGCCCAAGAGTTGGCGGTGGGTGGTGAATATTAGCTGCCTTCTCTCTAGTCTTACACTGCTAAATTAGAGACGGCTAGCACAGATAGCCCTCGAGTAGCTTTGTGTGAATTTCAAAAACAAACAAAGAAACATTTCACATTGTATCAGAAAATGGTACGACGTGCAGGTTATTAACCACTTCATGATTATAATTCTTCTTTTCATGTTTCAATTATGTTTTAGGACTTTGAAGGACATCAGAAATCCTGAATGTTAGAGCAGACATATATAAGCGGTCACTAACCAAGTTTGGTTTGAGTTCTATCCAAGAATACCTGATCAATGGCGTTTATAATGTACTGTTTACCACTTGCTTGTTTTAAAATATCAGGTTTCCTTACTGCCATAAAGCTTTATGGAAATAAAGTTATTTTGCAAGATTACCGTCAAACGTTTTAAGGCTTTCCCTATTCAGTGAGATTGGTTTGTCTTTATCATGTGTCATGTTTCATCATGAGGGGGAGGTCGGTTTCCAGCACTGAAATGAAAGCCAGATGATTTCGTTCTGAGATACGAATCGCCTTTGTTCTGAACGTCGTATTCGTTTCACTGAAACGTGTGCGTGAAAGTAAGAAATCATCTTTATCTGGTCTATTGTGTTGAGTCGACATGTGGTAACCCATGGGGAGCACGGCTAGGCCTATTATGCAGCACATTACAGCGTTTTTTGCACCTTTCTAGATCGAGGTGATTTACTAGTTTGGGTCTTACAAGAGCTATTCATCCTCTTTCCTTATCCTTTAACCAGCCTGGACATTGCATTCACTTGTCTCGCCCTGGTGTGGAGATTACGGCGAGACCTGCCAACTGATGTAGGGCGCTAATTCAAAAGCCTTCTCGCAAGAATAAACATCATCACTGATTCAGGATGAACGTGTGGTGACTGATGACTTCCTATGGCTGAATATTGTGGCCAAGACGTGGTTTTAATAAAGACACCGATACCGCTGTCTGTAAGATCTATGATCCTTCGCCTTGACTGGGAAATTAAGATTTATTTTGTTTATTTGTTTTTTTAATTTCGTGCAAAGCTACACGAGGGATATCTGCGCTAGCTGTCCTTAATTAAGCAGTGTACGACTAGATGGAAGGCAACTAATCATCGCCACCCACCGCCAACTCTTAGGTTACTCTTTTACCAACGAATAGTGGGATTGACCGTCACATTATAATGCCCCTACAGCTGAAAGGGCGAGCATGTTTGGTATGAAAGGGATTTGAATCCGTGACCCTCAAATTACGAGTTGAGCAGCATGGCCACCTAGTCATGCCAGACCAGGAAATTAAGAATAGGTTCAGTATGTACGTATAATAGCAAATGGTTTAGCAATGAATCTTACTTCACAGAGCCTAACCAACAATCGTACAGATATAAATTTTCCAACCTGTCGTTTAATGCTTGTTATATATAATAGAAGAACTGAAGTAAATTTGTAATATAATTTACTGATTCAACGTTACGACAAGCTAACAACATTTGGACCACACCTATGTGTTGTGCTTTCTCCGGAAACGTACACTGTTAAGAGAAACACTTCTAGTTTGGTAAACTCCCTCGCCCCTCGTAGGTATAACCTCTCTAATATTTGCACTAAATCTAGCCCACAACAAGGTGTATCATCCCCAGTGTTTATAGTACCGATGTTAGGAGATACCTTCTCTCTCAGGTATAACTTCTTCTCTGTTTTCATTATCAAAATTTAGTAGAGTGGTCGGTATAACTGTTTGCTCAAGCTAGATATAACTCCCCTACTAACTATAGTGTAATCTCTTCACTTTTCGAAGCACTGGGGCTTGAGAATAACATTCTAAATGAGTTGCTTTCATTTTGTGATGTAATTATCACAAGTTATCAGAAGTTAAATTCATTACAACAGTTTTCTTGTCACTCGCTATAAAATTTCCACTGTTTACTATAACAGGTGTATGATAAACTCCTATCTATGAGCTTTCCACTACTTCCTGTGACATATTTGTGGTAGTCTCCTACGAGACTTGTATTCTCCTAGATATGAGCTTTCCACTGTTTACCGTAACCCATAGTCTTCTAGGTATAACATTTTTACTGTTTACCGTAACTTGTAGTCTCCTAGGTATAATCTTTCTGCTGTTTACTGTAACCGATAGTCTCCTAGATATGGTATGGCCTTCCCACTGTTTACCATAACCTGTAGTCTTCTAGGTATAAGCTTTCCAGTGTTTACTGTAACGGATAGTTTCCTAGGTATAATCTCTTTACCACAGATATCCTTGACACATTAATCACAGTTGTTACCAGAGGAAGAAGTATTATTATTGTCTCAAATATGTGTGTTAATATAATTAACACTAATAACGCAAGTCAGTCCTTACATTTACAAATGGCATGTACATGTAGCATAGGGGTAACAGTTACCGTTATTGTACATTTAAAAAAATCTCGAAATAACTCAACGTCAGTGTTGCCATCTGTCGGCAACCCGTACATACGAGGCTTGACTTTTCAATAAAATATTTCATCTTCTTTATGGGCGTATATAAAAATTTCCTGGTTTGTCAGATTGTTATTAACCATTCGCGATATCACGCACGTACGCAGAGGGATGGGGGCTCGGCTGAGACCCCAAATCTTGTGATGTTAAAAAAATGTGCTTATATTCAATGTTTGTTTAAACAAAATTACTTCCAGATTTAATTTCATAGCATCTATTAAAAAAAAACATTCTGGGGGTCACGCCTCTACATTTCGTAGCATTAATATATGTATTGGCTTTTGATATCACAAATTAGACCCCTTTTTCAAACATTCTTCGTGCGGGATCTCGAGACGAAACTAAAACGTGAGAACCTGTTTCAAATAATTATTATATATGTATATTTTCAGACACATCAAGTGTTACGTGACAGCCCTCACCACCTAAAACGGTGTCTGTGGAATACAAATTACATTATTCGAATTCACGAGAAAAGAAATCTTTAATAATAAAAACAAGTGCAGTTACCTGTATAAAATGCTATACACAAAACAGAAAGGATATATAAAAGGCAAAACGCACTGAAAAAACTATATAGAATAGCAAATTATAACTAACAATACTGACAAAAAGGACCTAGTTATTTTTGCAAACTGGGGTAACAAATAATATAAAATCTTATGGGTCGTTTTCACATTGAAAATAATGGTCACTAGACGAATAAAAGGAATGACGCTAGGTGGCGGATAATTTTAAATACGATGTAACGGTTTTTTCTTTTAGTTAATTGGTCCGGCATGGCTAAGCGCGTAAGGCGTGCGACTCGTAATCTGAGGGTCGTGGGTTCGCATCCCCGTCGCGCCAAACATGCTCGCCCTTTCAGCCGTGGGGGCGTTATAATGTGACGGTGAATCCCACTTTTCGTTGGTAAAAGAGTAGCCCAAGAGTTGGCGGTGGGTGGTGATGACTAGCTGCCTTCCCTCTAGTCTTACACTACAAAATTAGGGACGGCTAGCACAGATAGCCCTCGAGTAGCTTTGTGCGAAATTCCAAAACAAACAAACAAACAAAATATCTTTTAGTTATTAGTCTTTGCTGTTCAAAGAAAAGTGCTCCCCCCAGCGCTAAGTATGAAGGCTTATAACGCGAAAACCTGGTTTCAATACCCATGGTGAGCACAACACATACATCCCACGAGGTACTTTTGCACTTAAGAAAAGATAAAAATAAAAAACAACCTCATTTTAGTGTGCACAAAAACAGCCGTTTAACGTGTTGTACAGGGTGTTCGGAAAGCCACTGTGCAGTTTTGAAAGCAGCGACAACAGCATTCATTCAGCCAGCAACTAATAGCGGTGTTTAGAAACAAAATAAGAAGGATCCAAGCCTGTATTGATGCCAACGGGGATTGCTTTCAACATTGTTTATAATTGTCATTCATATTTACCTCCTGTAATCTGTATTAAAACATGTCTGTTAATAAATATGCACAATGACTTTCCGAACACCCTGTACTTGCACACGGCGATGGTGTAACCATATGTTTGTTGTGTGACACATGTTCCTCTCCATACCGCACCACCATATATTTAAATCTTGTTTAAAACGTAGACCAAAATTTGTTCTTCTCTCACGACAGTGAAGCTTATTACTCATAGCTTTGAGGTTATTGATAAAATTGCAGGCAGACTTTCTTCATTACATCACGGTATTTGTTGAACTCGGTTGTGTGTATTCTAAACTTCTTACTTCAGCGTGTTCAGTAATCCTCAAACAGTCGGGTCATGACGGACTGAGTGTGTCTGCTCTTTTTAAAGACTTCAAACTTGACCGCATTAATGTCATCTCCTGGTGCAGTGAATACACACGGTTGGTTGCAATTTGTTTGTGAAGAGGCTCTGTATAGATGAAGCAGAAAGTATTAAAAAAAATTGGCTTGAAAGCGTTTGGCACTTTGTAGTATTCTACGTGACTCACACAAGTCAAATCCAGTCACTGATTCCGTGTTACATATCTGTGTGGATCTTAGCACGAGTGATGGATGATTTAGGGTTGTTGGTGCTCATTTCAAGGTTCGTTTTGTTTGTTAACAACCATGAAAATCGCATCATATGCTTCGGTAGGTGCCGCTGGTAAAGCTTTGGGGTGAAGACCTCAAGTGGTGTGGTTTGATTCCACTTTAAATGCATTTAGTAATTTGTTTCTCGGTAGGGTCTTTTGTTAACAAAGTTCTCTCCTCTTTACTGCTGTGAAGATTAAGAGCTCAAACAGTTTCCAATATTATACAATACGAGCGCTTTATTATTGTTCTGTGAAACTTGCACAGGTTTCGTAGATATTCAATCATTTCGGTTAACGTGAAAGGCAATTTTCCGAATTTGGTATTCGGCAGTTGTGTCGTTCAATGTTAACCTTAGTTCAGAGTCAAGATTGCACACCTCAATAGTCCTAAGTATCCTACAAAATTAAACCTCTTAGTTTTAAAAAGCATAAAGCATAAGCACATCGGCTGCAAAGACAATCTCTTGCCAATTTGCTTCGAGATAAGTGTTTGTGTTAATATCATGATGAAATACGCAACAGTACTAAAACACATTATGAGTACACAATGTATTGTTTACAAACGTTTCGCATTTTGAAACCTCTAACAAAAAGTTACTAGTAAGTTTTATTGTTAAACGAAGGAATCAACGAGAGGCATTTTTAAACTATTAATGAATTCCATTATTTAGTTGTTTAAAAAAATTTCTTGAGAACGTACAACAATTTACCAGCTATGACTGTATCATATTAGATGTGAATAGACTGTATGATATAAAACAGCTAAAATAGGTTCGTTTTGCAAAGAAGAGAGGTGTGTTATGTTTTTCTTATAGCAAAGCCACATCGGGCTATCTGCTCAGCCCACCGAGGGGAACCGAACCCAAGAAGAGAGGTAATATTTTCTTTAAAAACACTTGGTTGTTATAATGGGCTTAACGCAAGTTTCGCTAATTGTGAACACCCATACAAAATAAGGTCTTCTCAACTGGTTTGGGTTTGTTTTTTGAATTTCGCGCAAAGCTACACGAGGACTATCTGCGCCAGCTGTCCATAATTTGGCAGTGTAATGCTATAGGGAAGGCAGCTGTTCATCACCATCCACCGCCAACTCTTGGGCTACTCTTACCAACGAATAGTGGGATTGACCGTCATATTATAACGCCCCACGGCTGAAAGGGCGAGCATGTTTAGTATGACAGGGATTCGAACCCGCGACCTTCGAATTACGAGATGAGCGTAATAACCACCTGGCCATGTCGGGCTCTTCTCAAATAACACCCCATCTTTAAGCATTTTGACAAAATCCTGTCTTTGGCTAAGATGTGGCTAACACAAGTGTCTAAGAACAATAAAGCATTTTCTTAGCTATCCCTCCCCCAAAAAAACACCTTTTTGTTCTTTTTTTTTCTCTCTGTCTTTCTTTAGAATGCCAAAAGACAAAAAAGATTTATCGATGGCAATCAAAGTGGACTAACGTTCTCTCTTAAACGAAAGGTATCGCGAGAGGGCGTGGCAGTGTGGGTCCACTTTTCTACCTCGTGATATAGTTACCCAGAACAAGTAACAATTTGTTTCCAAGCCATTGTACACGAGTTATGCATCGTGTTGCGCGAGAAATCACAGCGTGTAATCCTTGTTTCCTATTTTACTCTGTCACTATGGGGCTCTTCCAAGTAAAGAAGAAAAAAGTCTATACAACCACATTATCTTTTTATTGTGGTTCTCACGTATTTTGTGTTTAAAACAACAAGTTCAGTTGAAGAAGAAACTGCGATAAGCAGGAGTACTGAACCCTTGTTAACTGAAACAAGGGCGGATCGAAGGAAACATAACGTTCTGACGCCTTTCTTCTATTGTGTATTATAGCATGAAATATGAGAACTCTGTACCAAGACAGGTGACACGTAACCCATCTATACTCCTGTCATTATTCAGCCAAATAAATATTATAACTTGAAGGCACATTTTAAGACCAGCTAAAGTAGTTTTGAATGATACACAACGTTTATCACACATGTAGGTTTTTGTTTTGTTTTTTTTGTTCTGGTGAAAAAAGGCACATAACTTGAGCTGCATTTAAACAAACTGGCTCAAAACATTCTTTCGAAACAAAATAAGGTAAACGTGAGTGAGTGAATAAAACCATACCTGTTTATGATTTGATAGAATTTGGGCTAAATAATAAACACTACCATCAAATAATTAGCCAAAAACGTGGAAAAATTGTTCTAATTTCCTTCGTGCTGTGGAATTTTGAATTGAAGATAAATTGAAGAATGTGTCCCAGAATCGTGAGGTAAATTTCCATCTTAGTGTGATTCACTGTACGGCTTATTTATTCTTTGCATATTAACATGCTAGGCTGTTTTACAACACCCTAATCTCATTTCTAGCATTTTTGCTGACCTTCAAGACGAGCATAGCCAGGTAGTTAGGGTTCTCGACTCGCTATCTGAGGGTCGCAGGTTAGAATCCCTGTAACAAAAAAAAACATGCTTGTCCTTTCACCCGTGAGAGCGTTATAATTATATGGTCAAACTAACTATTCGTTAGTGAAAGTGTAGTTCAAGAGTTGGCGATGGGTTTTAATTACTGGCAGCCTTCCGTCTAGTCTTACATTGCTAAATTAGGGACGGCTAGTGCAGGTAACCCTCGTAGAGCTTTGTGTGAAATTGAAAAACAAACAAACTTATTTTCAAATGGATTAATATTTCAATCAGGAGAAACTCAGAGCTGCAACTCAACAGCTGCTGAGAGCTCTGACTTGAAATATTAATTTTTGATTATATTTCTACAGTTAGATGTTCAGTTAGTAATTGTTGTTCTCTGGAAATACCTGCTTCCTCTAAATCTTCTAGTATTGCATGTTAGGCATGCTTCTTTCTAGTTGCCTTGTCATTTTGCTTTTATTCTACCCAGGTACTAAGTTTATTCCTTTCGCTCAGTAACCATTCTTCCCCTCTCAGTACTTTGAACCTTTTGGTTCATTAGATTCTTCACATTGAGGTTTTTATTCACTTTTATCCTTCTATACTTACGTTCTTCTCGTTTCTTATCATCTTATGCCCAGTCCAGTTTTCATATAAAGTTTGGATCCAAAAGTCTGAAACTTTTGTGTAAAGTGGCCGTCGGAATAGTGCATCACACTTCTCTTTGTTTTCACTCCCATCTCTTTCTAGTGCCAAAAAAATCGTAGACTTGTAACGCTAAAATAAGGTTTCGATACCTGTAATGGGCACGACACAGATACGAAACAAATAGTTTTAAAATCAGTTATTATTTTCGCCTGTTTATTCGCTTTACCAAACTTTGTTTTTGCTACCATATGGATGATAGAGCTCACCTTATCTATTGTTGTAATTATTAAATTGATATGTTTTCTATATTGTTCTAGTTGCTGTATTTACCATACTGTTTTTCATTTCTGGTATGGTTTCTTTTGTTTTGAATTTCGCGCAAAACTACACGATGGCCATCTGCGCTAGTCGTCCCTAATTTAGCAGCGTAAGACTAAAGGGAAGACAGCTAGTCATCACCACCCACCGCCAACCCTTAGGCTACTCTTTTACCAACGAATAGTGGGACTGACCGTCACATTATAGCTCCTCCATTTCTGAAACGGCTAGCAGATTTGGTGTGACGGGGATTCGAAACCGAGACCCTCGGATTACGAGTCGAGTTCCTTAACCACCAGACCATGCCAGGCCTTGTTTTAATTTCATCGTACTTAATTTGGTACATTGTTTATGTCGCAACGTTGATGTAGTTGATACATTGCTGTGTTTACTCTATTGTTTTATTTACATATTGATGTAGTTTTTTTAATGTTAATAAAAAAGAAAACAATCGATTTTCAAATAACTTGTATGTTGTAATTACAGAGTAATTTTAATCGAAAAATGTCTAAGCCTAATCCCTTTATGTTAATAATAATCTTACTTGAAAAATGCTTATGAAATTGGAATTTTATTGATAATCTGTCAATTAAAATTTAACTTTTTTTTCTTTCCCACTTTTTCGTGTTTTGTGTTCTTGGTAAGCTAAATTTATTAAGACCTAGCGAGTTGTAAAAATTTTCATGACGTTTGTCACTGTGATAAGTCTATACTAAAGACCTCTAGTGTTCTATTTAGTGTTTGTGCGTTATTTGGACAGAAACGAACTTAACGGCATTAGTGTTTAATTATTACGATGTGGCTAGTGGTAATTATTCACATTATCTTTGAACTTATTGTATTACGTTGTGGTTCCTCTTATTTTAATAAAATTTGCTGCTACTGTTTGCGTTTTATATTGAGACAATGACAAAGCTGGTTCTAAATTAACTGATATTTGATCTGACGTGTAAATTAAAGTGACTTGGGACGTGTGAGTTAGTTCAATACATCTAACAAGTCACATATGAAAAGCTCACTAGATCTAACAAGTCACTTATGAAAGGCTCACTAAATATAACAAGCCACATACGAAAGGCTCACTAGATCTAGCAAGTCACGTGTAAGAAAGGCTCAGTAGATTTAACAAGTCACGTAAGAGAAAGGTTCAGTAGATCTAACAAGTCACATATGAAAGGTTCTCTAGATATAACACGTCACAAATATTAGGTTGTCCAGAAATTAATGTCGTTTCTGAACTGCAAAGTTTGGAAAAGTATAAACCAGTGTTATAAAACATGTTTTAATCAAAGTAAGCACCATTTGCTTCAACACACTTTTGTCAATATGTAACGATGCTGTTTGTTCCCTTGCTCTAGAAATCAGAGTTTCTATGGTCAATGAACTCCCTGAAAGCTTCTTTTGCAGCTGCCTGGTTTGTAAAGCGTTTGTTGTTCAAAATGTTGTCAAAGTTATTGAAAAAATGAAAATCTGTAGGGAAAAGGTCTGTAGAATAAGGTGGATGAGGCAAAACCTCGATTCCCAATTCGTTCAATTTATGAAGCATCATCCTTTACAGGTTTCATAACGCCGATTTTGTTGATCTTCAGTCAGGTCATGTGGAACCCATTTATTCAACTTTTTCATTTTTCAATCGCACTGAAATGGTTGGCAATGCTTGATTTGTTCATGCCTAGCTTTTTTGAAAGCTCAAGTACTGTTGTACGATAGTCTGTCTCAACTGCTTCCCTTAACGTGTTTTCATTTAAGGATGGCTTCCTTCCACGACCTTCGTGGTATTCAAGACTTTCATCTCCATTTCGAAACCTTTGGAATCGGCACTGAACTGTACATTCAGTAACAGATCCATAGTCGAATACCTGGTTGATGTTCCGTGTATTTTCGGTAGCTTTTTCTCCAAGTTTGAAGTCGTAGAGGAAAATCAGACGGAAGTCCTTCTTGTCCATGGTGCCTTGAGGGTTACGAAACTTACTCTAAGTACAGTTGAGACAGCAGACAATTAAGACATCTTATAAGTGACAAAGGTTGGATTAAACCAACTAACCAACGATAAGTTACTCAATATTCAGCTTCTAAGTGTCATCGAGAGAATTCCGACATTTATTTTTGAACAACCTGATAAAAGCTCACTAAATCTAACAAGTCACATACGATAGGCTCGCTAGATCTACTAAGTCACAAACAAAAGACTCCCTAGATCTAAAAAGTCACATACGAAAGGCTCACCACATCTAACAACTCACATATGACAGGCTCACTATATCTAATAAGTCACAAATAAAAGTTCGCTAGATCTAACAAGTCACAAATAAAAGTTCGCTAGATCTAACAAGTCACACATAAAATGCTCACTAGACATAAACAGTCATTTGTAAATAAGATTCTCCCGAGAACAAATAATTCAAGATGAGTTGAAAATCCAAATTTGATTAAATCTTATCTGTATTTGTAGTCGATCTGGTCATTTACATCAGCTACAATCCCCCCATCCGCCATATCAAAGCTCCAGATGCTTCTTGACGTGTAAAGTGCAATGTTTACATTGTTAACAATAAAATTAAAAAAAAACGTTCAGTTCTGTCTTGGAAATGTAACGTGTGTAAGAACGTTATCTACTTCCGTTAACTAAAAAATTAATATATTCTTTCCGAGGAATAAATAGTAGTGAGTTGTTCAAAGTTCCAAAAAACGACTTCAAATAAGCCTGTAATATAAAGTCTACGTATTAGGTAATAGTAAAACCAAAGTGTTTAAACTGTGTCATGATACAGTACTCGTGTTGACAGGCCACTTGGGCCGAAACAATGGATACGGGTGATAGTTAGTATGAAGAATATGTTATATAACATCATATCTTGATATTAACTCGGGCCTTATGCAGATGCTTGAAATCTTTCATTTTGTACTCTTATCTCACGAGAAAGTGTACGAGCGTTGGGAGATGTTTTAATTATTCCAGAGCTGGTTATTACAAGATTTCAAGTCCAGGAAATGTTCTGACAATTGCTCCGCTCCAAGGGGAATTTATTAAAAGTCTGCCTTTATTAAACACTCATGGGTCTATTGAAAAATTACGTCAAAGGATTATCTGCACAGTATTTATGGCCTCTTAGACTGTTTATTATTTTGAAGAGTTTATGTCATCGTTTAAAGGCAAATATCTTGTCTCGTTTATTTCGAAATTTAATAAACTATTCTTGTGTTTCGTTTATTTTGAAACAGCATAGTTACAATGGTTGCAATTTTACATTCGACAACAAGTAAACAATGGAGTAATATAAAAAAAAACTAAGTATTAAATAGAGAAATTAGTCAAACCACATGGAGTTTTTAGAGCAAAGTTTTCCGAGTTTGTATAGAGAGTTTTATCATTGCATTTTCTTAGTAAAATATATCGACTTTGGGTCTATGTGATAAAGTAATTCCTCACCTTTTTAAAACAATATAACGTTCACAATTCAACATAAACCGATGTATTTGACTATCTGTCTGTAACAAACAGCTATCAGTATCTTTTCTGTCTATCCGTACCTCTTTCTAGTTATCTTTCTAAGTCTTTCTCTTTAATTATTTATCTGCTTTTCTAAAGTCTATGTATTTCTTTATGTTATGCCTTTCTGCGTGTCTTTCAGTCTAACTACCCAGCCATCTAAAGGAGTGTAACCTAACAGTGTAAGACTAGAGGGAAGCCAGCTAGTCATCACCACCCACTGCCAACTCTTGGAGTACTCTCTTACCAATGAATAATGGAATTGGCTGTCATATTATAGGGTAAGCTTTTATGGTATGACGGAAATTTGAACCCGTGACTCGCGTATTACGAGTAGAGCGCCCTAACCACCTGGCCATGCCGGGCCAATTGAGAATGATCATCTGTGACTGTACCATG
Source organism: Tachypleus tridentatus (assembly GCF_004210375.1). Classification (NCBI taxonomy): domain Eukaryota; kingdom Metazoa; phylum Arthropoda; class Merostomata; order Xiphosura; family Limulidae; genus Tachypleus; species Tachypleus tridentatus. The sequence goes on from NC_134837.1 coordinate 217,290,882, forward strand.
TCCAAATTTTCTTCAATAATGTTTCTCTGGTAAAACTTAGTTTCCATAATGTATCAACTTATCTATACCATTATTCGGCTATATAACAATACTTGTATAACAATATCATTCAGGGCCATAGCGAGACATTTTGGTAATAGGAAGTAAAATGTCATGTAGCTCCCTTTCGAATTATGCAATGCATTTTTTATTGTTAGCAACTTTTCATTTTGTTTTTAAATGATTAGTTTCGTTATTCTCTACAAGTTTATACGTATTAAAATGAAAGAAATTAAATTTTTGGTTTATTAAATAATATTATTGTTTTGATTTAGTAAATTCCAAATCAAGTCGCTGGTTGGTTCCACCTAGCAGCGATTCTAAAACTTATTGTAATTTAAATTCGTATTTTTTTTTTTAAATATTAATTGCATAAATTATATTAAATAGCTTTATAACAAATAGGGATTAAAAACTATTAATTAGAGATAAGAAGATATTTAAAGATTAGTTTAGGTGTGTATAACAGAGCAGTGTTAGTTTAGGTGTGTATAACAGAGCAGTGTTAGTTAAGGTGTGTATAACAAAACAGCAGTATTAGTTTAGGTGTGTATAACAAAACAGCAGTATTAGTTTAGGTGTGTATAACAAAACAGCAGTATTAGTTAAGGTGTGTATAACAAAACAGCAGTATTAGTTTAGGTGTGTATAACAGAGCAGTGTTAGTTTAGGTGTGTATAACAAAACAGCAGTATTAGTTTAGGTGTGTATAACAGAGCAGTGTTAGTTTAGGTGTGTATAACAAAGCAGTGTTAGTTTAGGTGTGTATAACAGAGCAGTGTTAGTTTAGGTGTGTATAACAGAGCAGTATTAGTTTAGGTGTGTATAACAGAGCAGTATTAGTTCAGGTGTGTATAACAGAGCAGTGTTAGTTAAGGTGTGTATAACAAAACAGCAGTATTAGTTTAGGTGTGTATAACAGAGCAGTATTAGTTCAGGTGTGTATAACAGAGCAGTGTTAGTTTAGGTGTGTATAACAGAGCAGTATTAGTTCAGGTGTGTATAACAGAGCAGTGTTAGTTTAGGTGTGTATAACAAAACAGCAGTATTAGTTTAGGTGTGTATAACAGAGCAGTGTTAGTTTAGGTGTGTATAACAGAGCAGTGTTAGTTTAGGTGTGTATAACAGAGCAGTGTTAGTTAAGGTGTGTATAACAGAGCAGCAGTATTAGTTTAGGTGTGTATAACAGAGCAGTATTAGTTTAGGTGTGTATAACAGAGCAGTGTTAGTTAAGGTGTGTATAACAGAGCAGCAGTATTAGTTTAGGTGTGTATAACAGAGCAGTGTTAGTTTAGGTGTGTATAACAGAGCAGTGTTAGTTTAGGTGTGTATAACAGAGCAGCAGTATTAGTTTAGGTGTGTATAACAGAGCAGTGTTAGTTAAGGTGTGTATAACAGAGCAGCAGCATTAGTTTAGGTGTGTATAACAGAGCAGTATTAGTTTAGGTGTGTATAACAGAGCAGTGTTAGTTTAGGTGTGTATAACAAAGCAGTGTTAGTTTAGGTGTGTATAACAGAGCAGTGTTAGTTTAGGTGTGTATAACAGAGCAGTATTAGTTTAGGTGTGTATAACAGAGCAGTATTAGTTCAGGTGTGTATAACAGAGCAGTGTTAGTTAAGGTGTGTATAACAAAACAGCAGTATTAGTTTAGGTGTGTATAACAGAGCAGTATTAGTTCAGGTGTGTATAACAGAGCAGTGTTAGTTTAGGTGTGTATAACAGAGCAGTATTAGTTCAGGTGTGTATAACAGAGCAGTGTTAGTTTAGGTGTGTATAACAAAACAGCAGTATTAGTTTAGGTGTGTATAACAGAGCAGTGTTAGTTTAGGTGTGTATAACAGAGCAGTGTTAGTTTAGGTAGTATTAGTTTAGGTGTGTATAACAGAGCAGGTGTTAGTTAGTTTAGGTGTGTATAACAGAGCAGTGTTATTAGGTGTGTATAACAGAGCAGCAGTATTATTGTGTTAGGTGTGTATAACAGAGCAGTATTAGTTTAGGTGTGTATAACAGAGCAGTGTTAGTTAGGTGTGTATAACAGAGCAGTGTTAGTTTAGGTGTGTATAACAGAGCAGTGTAGTTTAGGTGTGTATAACAGAGCAGTGTTAGTTTAGGTGTGTATAACAGAGCAGTGTTAGTATTTAGGTGTGTATAAGCAGTGTTAGTTTAGGTGTGTATAACAGAGCAGTGTTAGTTTAGGTGTGTATAACAGAGCAGTGTTAGTTTTAACAGAGCAGTGTTAGTTTAGGTGTGTATAGGTGTGTATAACAGCAGTGTTAGTTTAGTGTGTATAACAGAGCAGTGTTAGTTTAGGTGTGTATAACAGAGCAGTGTTAGTTTTGTGTATAACAAAGCAGTGTTAGTTTAGGTAACAAAGCAGTGTTAGTTTAGGTGTGTATAACAGAGCAGTGTTAGTTTAGGTGTGTATAACAAGCAGTGTTAGTTTAGGTGTGTATAACAAAGCAGTGTTAGTTATAGGTAGGTGTGTATAACAAAGCAGTGTTAGTTTAGGTGTGTATAACAGTGTTAGTTTAGGTGTGAGCAGTGTTAGTTTAGGTGTGTATAACAAGCAGTTAGCAGTGTTAGTTTAGGTGTATAACAAAGCAGTGTTAGTTTAGGTGTGTATAACAGAGCAGTGTTAGTTTAGGTGTGTATAACAGAGCAGTGTTAGTTTAGGTGTGTATAACAGAGCAGTGTTAGTTTAGGTGTGTATAACAGAGCAGTTTTAGTTTAGGTGTGTATAACAGAGCAGTATTAGTTTGGGTGTGTATAACAGAGCAGTGTTAGTTTAGGTGTGTATAACAGAGCAGTGTTAGTTTAGGTGTGTATAACAGAGCAGTGTTAGTTTAGGTGTGTATAACAGAGCAGTGTTAGGCGCTGAACTCATTTTACAATTTTTGGCACATCTTTAAATGGACACCTTTGATATAATGCCTTATTTAGAATGAATATTTCGTCACCTTTACGACAGTCGAGTTGTAGCCATTGGTTTCTCTGGATTGTTTCTTTCGAATTTCGCGCAAATCTACACGTGAACTGTCTGCGCTAGCCGTCTCTAATTTAGAAGAAAAAGATTAGAGAAAAGGCAGCTAGTCACCACCACCTACCTCCAACTCTTGGGCTACTCTTTTTACCAACGAATAGTGGGATTGATCGTCACATTATAACGTATCTCCGGATGAAAGGGCGAGCATGTTTGTTGTGACGGGGATTCGAACCCGCGACCCTTACATTATGAATTGAGTGCCTTAACCACCTGGCTATATCGGTTCAGATTTCTATGGAAATTTCTCGGTTGTATCTCTACCTTTGTAATAATTCTATCATAGAACATTTTTTATCTATTGTTTGGTTAAAAATTAAGATTAAGAACTCTTTCTAAGTATTAATAAAACTACTATAGTTGCCATGTTTGTTTGTTTCTGACATTCGCGCAAAGTTGTACAATTGCTATCCACGCTAGCCATCCCTCATCAATGGAAGGAATATAGTAACTTAACAGTACCCACTGTCTATCGCTGGGCTATTGTACATAAATACTGAGAATATCACTGTTATAACGAACCATACAGCTTCAAGAATTACGATTTTGGAATAACGGGATGCTATTACTGGATCCCTGGGTTTGCATTCCGGCAAACCAGCTACTCGACCACGACCGGCCTATTGGTGTTTATAAACCTACCTACACAGTATAAATTGGACCGACGATAAAAATGTCACAATTTAAAAAAATATATATTTGTCTTTCAGTTGTTTTCTCTGTAACCTAAATTTTCTATTTCCAAAAAGAAAAAAGGAAGTAAAAAAATGATTAGAAATCTCAACATGGCGAACGTGTTCTTACAATGTTGCATTATAAACACATGTAGATAAGACGTGATCTGTAAGTCTTACCGTTAGGGCAAATTCTCAAACATCTTACTAAGTTTGTTAGATTTTGGTTTCCTTATGAACGTCAAAGTTACTCTTATCTGCTTGCCAGAGTTATAGAACTTCAGGCTAAGACCGACACTAGAAATTGGGTCTTCGACATGTTGGAAAGTGCCTCCATATTGTGTATCAACTGCAGACCCTGGTCACAGAAGTACTAGCAATAACACTTAAGTAAAGTGGTCCTTGGAGAGCATTTGTTCTTCAAAATGACGGTTCTACCTTCACTCAATCTCTTGGGGCTCCTTCTCACTCTGAAGAAGTTGTGCGTTGATACTTGGAAAATCTTCTCGCACTAGAATTATAACAGTTCGGTTTCCTTATGACGTCACAGCTGGTATTGTGACTTTCTTCAAGAGGGGCTTGGAGTGCCGTCGACCCCGATAACATGAATATAAACTAACAACCTCCTTTTAAAATGTTGGAAGCTCTCCGTTTTAAAACATTTCTACCGAATTTTCGTTCTAGATATATAACCCAGTATACATATGGATATATTTATATGTGAAAAACAAAAAATCAAAAACGAGATTCAGCGCAAGCTATCTTTATCACCATCTTCCCCAAAATACCGACCCCTCATTTCTCTTTTTATACTGTTTCCAGTTGTCTGTGGGGTTTTAATTACAACTGTTGTGTTTGAATGCATGAAAACTGCCCGAAACAAGTTATTCTTAAATGTACTAACTACAGAATAATACACGTTTTAAGCAACTTAAAAATCAGGTTAACTTTATAATAATCGTGACTTTTGCATTATATATATATATATATATGCATATCAGTTTCTTATAACCTAAAAACAAGCCAAAACAAAAATAAATTAAAAACTAATAAACAAAAAACGCTGCATTAATTACACACACACATATATACATTGTTAATATTTATTCAATGTATAACATTTTATAATTACACCAAATTGAAAACGGTTTCAAATTAGTACAGGTTTTTCTTTTCTTTTGTTTTTGTACGTATAATTGCGTTTACGCATTTCTAAAGCTATATAATTAGCACGCTTGTCGTTCTTATAACGTTTGGATGTCTTCAACAGTTATTGACCAAAACATGCTTAATTATTTTCAGAGCATGAGCTAATTAGGGAAGAGCCATTAAACATTATATGACGGCGATACGACCTCAGGAACGATTAAGAACTGAGAATTTCAGAGTGAAATAATTTTCAAACAATAGCGTTACTGACGTCACAGACTGGGGGTGAAATAGACAAGTTCGGTCAATAATTTTCACTTTTTGTTTCCATGCGTCGTTGTCATGTCACTTTTCGTCAACGGAGTTGATTACAATGGAAGGGCGTCAATTAAAAAAAAAAAAAAGATTATTTTGTAATGTGCTAAATTATTAAACTGTTTCACCAGGTAAAGGTCTTAATGTCAAAACCGGCTGGAATATAAGGGAAATATTCTACTCGGAGAGCGTTGGATTAGGGAATTATATTCTTGAATAATTTTCATTTGTGGTGTCACAGTCCTGAAAATTTATTATAAACTTCCTTTATTATCTCAAAACGTTATACCTTTATCTGTTCGTTTGAAGAAGTATTACACCAACTTCCTTCTGTTCTTATAGAAACATTTATCTCTTCCTCTGAAGAAGTGTTACACCAAGTTCCTTCTGTTCCTATAGAAACATTTATCTGTTCCTCTAAAGAAGTGTTACACCAAGTTCCTTCTGTTCCTATAGAAACATTTATCTCTTCCTCTGAAGAAGTGTTACACCAAGTTCCTTCTGTTCCTATAGAAACATTTATCTGTTCCTCTGAAGAAGTGTTACACCAAGTTTCTTCTGTTCCTATAGAAACATTTATCTCTTCCTCTGAAGAAGTGTTACATCAACTTCCTTCTGTTCTTATAGAAACATTTATCTCTTCCTCTGAAGAAGTGTTACACCAAGTTCCTTCTGTTCCTATAGAAACATTTATCTGTTCCTCTGAAGAAGTGTTACACCAAGTTCCTTCTGTTCCTATAGAAACATTTATCTGTTCCTCTGAAGAAGTGTTACACCAAGTTCCTTCTGTTCCTATAGAAACATTTATCTGTTCCTCTGAAGAAGTGTTACACCAAGTTCCTTCTGTTCCTATAGAAAAATTTATCTCTTCCTCTGAAGAAGTGTTACACCAAGTTCCTTCTGTTCCTATAGAAACATTTATCTCTTCCTCTGAAGAAGTGTTATACCAAGCTCCTTCTGTTCTTATAGAACATTTATCTGTTTCTCTGAAGAAGAGTTACTTTTATTCTTATAGAAACGATAACTCCACATAGAAATCGTTAACCTTTTAGCTTTGAAAATATTATAATATTCTTTCATTTTGAATGATTAAATGGCAATGTTTAATGTTCACATAGGCATTCCAGAAACAAAGAAACAACAGTTTTAATTCATAAGTACGTACTTCACATCTCAGCCGTGCACTATTTATTTATCTATTGTAAATATACCCCAAACAACCATTCCCTCGGCATATTTTTCTTTTATTTTAGACTCACTTAATACAGCCTAAAAAAACAGAAAGTTATTTTCGGGAACTGAAGGATTCTGAAAACTGGTGCACACTAGTGTTTCTTCTGATGTTTTTTTTTTTTACCTACGAAGGGTAAGAATAAGGAATATGTAAGCTTGAAAGAGAATGTATGTTGTGATAGGGTTGTCTTCACCTTCGTTTCTCAGCCTTTGACTACACTTTATGAATCATGGGAAAATTATCATAAAGTACAAGTGGAGGTTAGGCCAACTCAAGCTCTAAGTAAACACATGGCAGTCGTTTTTGCTGTGAAGCTGGCGACTCACAAGTTAGACGCTGGTTCTTCGGCACTTTGTGAAAACCACACTCGATACCAGGGTATGAGAACCCGCAGGTCTACATTGAAGTTTCGAGTGTGACGGTAGTTGTTTTCTCTCTTTCTCTACACTTCCCATGTGGATAAACAACGCACGTGCTTGTAGACACGTGCTGGCTACTCTTCTCAAGCAGAACCACTTCTCAAAGTCTGTGGGAATAAAGATAGCAAGTATCTGACTAAACCAGCGAAATGTGGTCGGTTCGTACAGTTTTCTGATCGCTGGATACTAAGAAAACAATTCCACATCGGAACTCAGTGTCATAAACACATTACGAATCCAGATTTTAAATACTTTTCTTTACTAAAAATGTTCCATAAAAACACAAAATACTCCGACAGCCAACAATGGTAATACCAGACCACAGCTAATAACACGTAGTTTTAATTTGCTTTTTCTATATACATTACTCAGAAAACTTTAGAAAAACACAGAATACTTTGGCAGCCAACAATGGTAATACCAGGTCACATATAATAACATGTTTTAACTCACTTTTATTACATAAATTACTCAGAAAACTTCAGGAAAAGACAGAATACTTCGACTGCCAACAGTGGTGATACCAGGTAACATCTAATAACGTGTAGTTTTAATATGCGTTTTAAATGTTAAATTACCTTTTCAATCCAGTTGTTATATTTATTTTCTTACATTCTAAAACTATCTTTTTCTTCTTCTGTGGGATTTTAAATCACTTGTTCCTGTTTTCGTTTATTTTTTATACGTTTATGATTTTTCAGTCATCATTCATTTTGTTCATAGTTTTCCTGAGAAGCAAAATAAATGTTGGAAATTGAACATAGAGGTCGCTACAGATGTATATTTTCTTGCAGGTCAATTAAAGTGGTGCCACTAAGACCTATGCCATAAACCAGAAGTCTTTTGGTCTCGGAACCAAATGTAGGACAATATTCCTGGCCTTTCTTACCGTCTCATCTCGTTACCCCAGTCTGTTTAGGAATGTCCAGCCGCCGGCCAAGTCAAAATAGTCCAACTGTCTGATGATTTCTCCATCAATCATCTGTCACGTGAGGGTAAAGCATTCACGCAGTCCGTCGATAATAAAGGTGTATCTTGTTTGGCGGACGACACGGCTCCATCTTGTTAACTAAACCAGTAAGTAGAGGCTGCAAACAGCTACAGGCGCTAGAAATAGAGAACCCAACTAAGGAAACACGACAGAAGACGACGGTTTGTCGCGCACTGGCGACAGAAAAGATTTCCATTAGGATTGCTACCATTCCTGTAACATAACCGCTGAAACTTAAAGATGTTACCTGAGTGTGGAACAGGATGAACCAAAGATGCCAATTATCATGTATGATAAGAACCATGTGAGACAAAAACCCCAAAACAGAAGTGTTTCAAAAATACGAGCGCTGCCTTTCTACATGTTTCACCACGGAAATAATTTTTTGTTGTAGAAATAAACATAACTAAACCCATATATTTACATCCGTTTAGCGTGTACCTACGTATTGTGTATTTTGCCGAACCTCAAAGAAATTCGTGAAATAAAAATATACGAACATCAAGGAATAAAAAGAACAATTATTTTAGGTCGTACTTCCCAACATGTTTATTTTGATTTCTTTTCCTAACATTAGGTGTAATTTTAGTTGTGTTAAAAAAGGTTAAAAAACGATACATAATTCTGGTTGTTGGAAGGCTGTAGAAAGTCTTTCCACTCCAATGTCAGAACATCTATCAGTCTCTTGGTGTCTTTCTTCCACTTTCGACGCGTCTTTTATGTTTTATATTTCATTTTCTTATTTCTATTTACTTTTTTTTTTCTTATCTTTAAGTTGTGGATCTGAGATCGGGTACAAGTTATCCCTTGAAAGAAAAATATTCTATACTGACAGAACAGATATTTTTATTGTTATTATCGTAACAGATAATTCTACCGGGAAATACCATAAAATACTTAATGTTTCACTGTTAAGATGTTTTTATTATTTAGCCATATTGCGTCGAATTATATCAACTGAAAACGAAAAGCGAAAATAAACAAACGAAGGAAATGTTAGGGCATAGCAACGTCATAACTGATGTGAAACAACATCATAGTAGACGTGTTACAATATCATAATAAATGTGTAACAATATTCTAGTAGATGTGAAACAATATCATAATAAATGTGTAACAATATTTTAGTAGATGTGAAACAGCATCATAGTAGACTTACACGTCTATATCATAGTAAATGTGTAACAATATTCTAGTAGATGTGAAACAGCATCATAGCAGACGTGAAGCAACATTAACGAGTTCGTTTGTTTTATCCTGAAGCCACGTTGGGTTATCTAGTTCGTCCACTAAAGGGAATTTAACTCGAATTTTAGTGCTGTAAGTCCGTAAGCCAACCCGCTGTCTCACCAAGTAACATGCTAACAATTTGTACAGTCAGTTGGAAATGATGATAATGTTGATTATTAAGTTTTGAGAAAATAAGAGCAAGTGATATCTCTTTATCACATCGAGTTGTATCACATTTTTACATTTTCTCTTTATATCATATTACATACAAAACTGATGCCCGAATACTTCAACATATATCTTTAGGTATGTCAACGATAGACTTCAACTCTATCTATATGAAAAAGAAAATAAAAAGTTTCCACTAAAAATATTATGTATTGAAAGAAAAACTCAGGAACTGAAACTATCAGTTTCTTTATAATTTTTATTAGGACACAAAAACTATAAAAATGTTTTAGATTAAGATACACTAGTTACAATATAACCATGTTTATTATCATCTTTAACTGTTTATTATCATCTTTAACTGTTACTTTCGACTTTTCTGATTTAATAAATCTCAATTTAATCGTATTGATATTTGAAAAGAAATCGTTTCACCTTTCATTGTTGTTGTTGTTTTGAATTAAGCACAAAGCTACACAATGGGCTATCCGTGCTCTGCCCACCAAGGGTATTGAAACCTCATTTTTAGCGTTGTAAGTCCACAGACATACCGCTGAGCCACTGAGGGGCTTTCACCGTTCATAAACAAAGAAATTCAGATGAAACGTAATTCTGAAAATGCGTGACATACAGTTTTGTACGTAAAAGTGAGATTATTCTTAAAAAAAACCAACGGTCCAGCATAGCCAGGTGGTTAAGGCACTAAACTCGTAATCCGAGGGTCGCGGGTTCGAATCCCTGCCACACCAAACGTGCTCGCCGTGGGGGCGTTACAATGTGACATTCAATCCCACTATTAGTTGGTTTTAGAGTAACCCAAGAGTTCGCGGTGGGTGGTGATGACTAGCTGCCTTTCCTCTGGTCTTACAATGCAAAATTAGGGACGGCTAGCGCGTGTAATTTTGTGCGAATTCCAAAAACAAGATCAAACCTGTAATAAAAAAAGGAAAAGTAGAATCGGTCAATAAGTACGGCGTATACACTATTTGTTACTTTTTGTAGCATATCTAATATTAAAATCGAAAGTGCTTAGGTTCACAATGTCCCAAACTTAGACTTTCGTTTCCCAATCACTTGTAGGAAAAAAAAAATTTCTTGTCAAAAAATTAAATAAAAATAAAATTGATAAAGGCAACCAGACTACTAGGAATGATACATTCCTCGAAAGTTAATATTCCATCTTATGATCCATCTTCATAGTGCTGCATCAAAGCAATTGAAGGTTTAGAAGATAACTTGTAAACACATCATCAAATAACCTGGGATGAACCTATCAAGTTCCACTTGCTATTATCAACGTGTGTGAATCAAATGATTTTGATACTTAGAAATAAAGACAAGCTGGAAGGAATCTATCCTTTACTTTGTGCAATCTTGAATGTTTTGAGTTTAAAATTTCATAAACACATTATTTATTAATGTTTTTAATAAGTAAAATATTATTTCAACAACTCTATACTTTAACTAACTTAGCAGCTGATGTCAGTTATCTTACAAAGAACTTTGTAACAAAATACCTTAAACTTTAATAAGTTGCAAAAGCTACGGAATCACATGCTTAGTTGTATAATATATATATATATATATATATTTCTGTACAGAAAAGCACGGTATGTTATGAAGCAGTTAATTGTCCATCGATAAAACCTCTTGTCATCAAAGTGTTTTTTGTTTTCCTTATTTTAGTATAACGCTTCCTTTTATTACCGTAGTGCAAATATTTGATGATAAAAAAAAATGTTTACTCGACTATACAGTGATATACTTACTTAATGATACGGGTGATAAGAAAAGATAATACTGTTATAATGTATTCTTATGATATTAACCTGTTTATATCTATTAATAAACCTTTGATGAAACTGTCATCACATCGAGCCATGAAACTTTAATGTTTCGCTTCGTATATAAGACAGACAGATAGGGGTAGGGAAGGGCATTACAATTAGATTTAAGTTTAGCTGTTTCGTTACACAAACTTAAATTGTATCTGAAGTACGTTACCGTCAAGCTAATAGTATGATGAAATATCTATTTAACTACAAACTGATATAACTAATTAATATTTTGGAGAAAAAAAATACCAAACTTTTAGTAATATTAAATCATATATACCGATTTAAACAGCTTCGATAAAACTGTTGTCATAGTAACAAGATAAAACTTAATTGTGTCTCATTTCGTACGGACAGAGAAATGGGTGGGTGATTTTTTCTAACATTACGATGAAATATGAGTCTAGATATTTTGTTACAGAAACTAAACACCGCCATCAAAGATTTTACCGTCGTGCTTATAACTCACTACAAGAAGTGGGCATTAAACAGATAAAGTCCTTCTCTTCTAACAAAGTGTACCGCTCTTGCACTCTATAACTTAGCCTGAACAAGGCTGAAGACAAGGAGAGATAAGCTACAGCCATGGATCAAGAAAAAAGAAACTCTGGGCTTTATCTTGGGGTCTAAAATTAGTCTTGTTGGAACAGTTTGTTCGTCCATCGTTTTAAAACGCAAAGCAACACAATGGAGAGCTTTTGCTGTTCCCACAAAAGGTAACGAAACGCGATTTTTAGCGTTAAACGTCCAGAACTTATCACTGAGCCACTGGGGGCTACTGAAACGTAAGCCACATAAAACTTAATGAGGCGTGGAAAACGGATATTTCGATCATAACTTGATTGCTGTTGCTGACAGTATGTTTTTCATAAATATTTTTTCACTAGAAAAGTCAATTAATATTTGTCTTTTCTCTCTCATAAAAAAATCACACTGATCATTCTTTTACTGTGAATTAATGTTTAACTACAAATAAATTCTTTTTTTTCTTTCCATTATATACCTGCTACTATCTCTCCAACATCTTAGGTACGTTTGTTTTCCATATTTTGTGCTATAGAACCGTCATTATTTTAATGTGTTTCTTTTAGGCTGATAATATCTTACAGCATAAGCGAAACTGTTTATTTTCAAGCAAATTGTATATAAACTTTTATCATCTAGGGCTGTTCAAGATGTATCCCTCTTTCTGGGTAAATTTCCTTGTACATGATAAGAGGATAAGTCCAGGGACCCCCCTCCAAGTTCCAGTATAGGAGGAGCCAGCACTCACTTCAGATCTCCATAAATTGCATTAGGTTTGCAATTCTCTAACCTAGAATTGAGTTTTTAGTCCAAAATATTGATCCACTATAAATAGACAAATATAATTAAACGATTTGGGCAGCTAGTGAATCCAAAAGATAAGATAAAAACGTTAAGGTGACAAACAAGGTCACATAAGTTAGTCATTAAACTAATTATTTTTCACATTAATTTAATTTGTGTTTCGTCCCTGTTATTCCTTGCATCTAATGGACACTAATTGTAAATTTTTCTGAGGGGTGTGTGCCCCCAAAGTTTCCGTAGGCTTTCATAATTCAATCAGTACTTCCCTACATTTCCCACTTATATTTTACTTTTAGTTATTGTAATTTCCTGTATTTATTACGATATTACTTTTTTACGATTCTATTTTATCTTCTTAAATGACAATGAAATTATAACGTATTTTGATGGTGTTATACTTCCTATTGTTTCTATATATATACATTCTTGTTTCAGTAAATCTATTTTGTTTTCTCATCCAGAAATTATCTACTAAATGTTATTAACTATATTTTATGCGTCTTGCTGTAAAGATGACCCATTATCCATTACGTGCGTATGTCATTCGTCATATAGATATGAATGATTCGTTTACCGAATTTTGTTTAACTGCAAAACAAGGGTCTTTTGGGTTCGGACGTTTGGCTCTGAATTTAAGAACAAAAATACATAATCAATGAAATGAGTTAATTATTATCTTCCACAAAATAGGATATATGAAATTAGCATCTAATGAATTCATTAGGATTTTAATAACGGAAGAAGGAAGGATCTGTTTTGAATTTCGCGCAAAGCTATGTGCACTAACTATTCATACAATTAAACAGTGAAAGACAAAAGTGAAAGTAGCTGGTCATCACCACAGATTGCCAACTCCTGGGTTACTCTTTTACCAATGAATAGTGGGATTGACCTGTAAAAAGGAGAATATTATATAACATTGTCCTTTTTACAATTTTTACTTTCTTAACGGCTATCCTCACTTAGAACATTATATAACATTGTCCTTTTTACAGTTTTTACTTTCTTCACGGGTACCATCACATAGAATGTTTAATTATTCGATTGCTTTATTTGCAGTAACAACAATACACATTTATTTGCAGTAGCTTTGTAGCACATTTGAAAGTATTTGATTTATTATTCATTATTTGAATTATAAAATAATCTTGTGATAAAACTTGTTTTAAGAATCATGTTTAACTTTCTGACTCTTAGCGCTTAAGTGGGCGCAGACACTGGTCTATTTCGTAAAAGCACGAGCTCTTGGCAATACTAGCTGATCCAACTCCTAGTTGAATTAAATCCCAAAGTCATATAGCGTCTTTCGTTTCAAATTGATTCGACCGCAAAATATATTGTTGCGATAAGACGCTCGGTAGCTTGTTTCTCTGTTTTCTTCTTTGTTAGTGTGTTCATGGAGAGAGACTCTCACGACAAGGTGCAACGGAGATTGAGCGTAAAAGTGGTTCGATGAAAACTGAAACTGTTTTAGATGGCAGGTTAAGTTATTTTGGTTATCAAATCTAGTCAGCACTAGAAGAATGTTTGAAAACGCTGCGAGGATGATTCGAAGGAGAGGAGTGACATTTTGACTCAAGGTCGGTTATTTTAGTACATAAAAGCACCGCGAGTTGAGATGTCCAAGGCTAGAAAACAGCTATGTTGCGATTATTTTTATTGGTTCTCTTCATCACTAACAGTTACAAGTGCTCTGCCTAGGGTTATTATATAGTAGGCAGACTATTTGATAAACAAAACATACCAACACGTTTCGAGTTTAAACTGTTGATATTATCCTATATTAGCCTATTCATAATTGGCATCAAGTTAATTTTAGGCTACAACTTTTTAACAGCGAATTTCCCCATATTTGCAGTAACAATAAAATATCTGACAAACCTGGTTTTAATGTTACTTTACCACAGCAAACAAAATTCATTTGGAGCATTTCATTGTGAAGTTGTAACACCCCCAACTGTGGTACATATATGTCAAATATAAAACAATAATTCATCAACACTTAGCATTACCCTCAGAGTTTATATGTACCTCATATGATTTTGAAACATTCTTCCAAACTACTTACACCCCAAATTGCTTGTGAGTCCATAACTATTTTTTATAATGTTCCGTAATAACACAAAAACAAAATATATAGCTTTAATACTGTAACTTTAATCATTTCTACTGGCTTCGCTGTGTTACTTAAATAGAAAAAAGGGATTGCGCCTATGTTGATCCTCTCTAGTAGTGAGTGGTTCAGAAATTAGTTGGTAATTTAAAAGATAATAGGAAACCATACATCTGCATTCAATACTGTGTTATAAAGTCTTACTACTAATATATTTGTTAGGGTTACACAGTACTAACAATAATCGCCGTCGTACGATTATTCTAAGATTTATGGTTTTGATTACAAGTTAGAGGAGTTTCTAGAACAGCTTTCTTTGCTCCACTTATATGGTCATATTGCAGTAAGTTGTCATTTGGAATACCAAGCAGTGTGACATCATATTGCAGTAAGTTGTCATTTGGAATACCAAGCAGTGTGACATCATATTGCAGTAAGTTGTCATTTGGAATACCAAGCAGTGTGACATCATATTGCAGTAAATTGTCATTTGGAATACCAAGCAGTGTGACATCATATTGCAGTAAATTGTCATTTGGAATACCAAGCAGTGTGACATCATATTGCAGTAAGTTGTCATTTGGAATACCAAGCAGTGTGACATCATATTGCAGTAAGTTGTCATTTGGAATACCAAGCAGTGTGACATCATATTGCAGTAAGTTGTCATTTGGAATACCAAGCAGTGTGACATCATATTGCAGTAAATTGTCATTTGGAATACCAAGCAGTGTGACATCATATTGCAGTAAGTTGTCATTTGGAATACCAAGCAGTGTGACATCATATTGCAGTAAGTTGTCATTTGGAATACCAAGCAGTGTGACATCATATTGCAGTAAATTGTCATTTGGAATACCAAGCAGTGTGACATCATATTGCAGTAAGTTGTCATTTGGAATACCAAGCAGTGTGACATCATATTGCAGTAAGTTGTCATTTGGAATACCAAGCAGTGTGACATCATATTGCAGTAAATTGTCATTTGAATACCAAGCAGTGTGACATCATATTGCAGTAAGTTGTCATTTGGAATACCAAGCAGTGTGACATCATATTGCAGTAAGTTGTCATTTGGAATACCAAGCAGTGT
Source organism: Tachypleus tridentatus (assembly GCF_004210375.1). Taxonomy (NCBI): domain Eukaryota; kingdom Metazoa; phylum Arthropoda; class Merostomata; order Xiphosura; family Limulidae; genus Tachypleus; species Tachypleus tridentatus. Next base: position 217,306,512 of record NC_134837.1, read on the forward strand.
GACATCATATTGCAGTAAGTTGTCATTTGGAATACCAAGCAGTGTGACATCATATTGCAGTAAGTTGTCATTTGGAATACCAAGCAGTGTGACATCATATTGCAGTAAGTTGTCATTTGGAATACCAAGCAGTGTGAACCAATGTAAACCAAGATCATCACGCTTTCCGTAGCAACCAACTATAAAATATTTACATTTCGAGTGAATGCATATTATCCTGTAAATTCACATCACATCATGTTACATAGAGGTAAAAACACACTCGTAACTTGTGTCTCTTTTCTTAATGTGAAAACTAAGTCAATGGAACACTATCAATGACTTCAATATCTGTACAATATTATAAACTTCGTTCTTGAAAACCACTCAAACTACAGTGATAACAAGAAAAATACGAACTAGGACGTGAAACTTTTCAGTCGTAAATTATAGGACTTGCAAAACGTCAAATCAGGCTAAGGAGAAGAACGAGCTAGTTTATTACCTTATGAAACTAATACAAACAGGTTATAGTACTTTATGAAACTAATACAAACAAGTTAAAGTACTTTGTGAAACTAATACAAACAAGTTAAAATACGTTGTCTACGTTAGATATGTAGGAAAGAAAGCATTTATTGTTCATTCAACGATAACGGGAATTAATTTGAACAACGTTTCTCTTTTTTGTTACGTGAACAGCAGTCTGTGATGGTAGCATACTTTTTTAACTTGGCACCGGAGGAAATGAATCTCGTGTGACATGATAAAGCTTAAGTGTTTCAGGTTGTATTATTTACTACTATTTTGTCGTAAATTTAACAGCAATAAAAATATTCACAAAGTGTGCAAACTGGTTATTAAGTTATAGAGAAAATAAAAATTCAAAACCTTCAACGATATGAAACTTGCCAAAGTTAATGGTATATACGTTATTGAGAAGAGCTAAAACTACAAAACTCTAATATCTGATATAAAGTATCTGAGTTTAGAAAAACAGTCGTTGAACTGAAGAGAAAATTTGTTGCTTTTTTGGAGCAAAACCACAGTGGGCAATCTGCTGTGTCCATTGCGGGAATCGAGCTCCAGATTTAATGTTGCAACTCCTTAGACTTACACTCTCCAACCGGAGGATCCAAATAGAAAGTTCTCCACTGGAATAGCGGTAAGTTTTCGGATTTATAAAATTAAAATCAGGGGTTCGATTTCTCTCGGTGGACACAGCAGATATCTCGATGTGGCTTTTCTATAAGAAAAACACACACTATAATAATGTGTGTTTTCATATAGCAAAGTCACATCAAGCTGTCTGCTGTGTCCACTCCAAATAAAACAAACTTAAGATTTGATTTGAATTATTTAAATCTTCCTTCAGTTTCAGTCGTCCTTAAGTAATAACAACAACAAAGATGATTCGCTGCTGTGTTGAGAGATAGTAGGTTAAATAACATGGTTCTTTAAATAGTTTCACTCATGATTAAATAAGGGCACTTCTTACACAGTGCTCTGCTTTACTGTTGTAAACGTTTATCAGTAGACAAGTTACACTTTCTTAAAAGACTAAGATATCGTTTTAACTACACAAATGTACATTAATTTTAATATGAGGGAACAAATGTAAAAATTAATATACTTGTAAAACAATTGGAGAATAACTACGAATTATTCATACACACAATTACATAGTGGTATATTATAATGGTTTGTTTGTTTCTGAATTTCGCGCAAAACTACACGAGTACTATCTGCGCTAGCCGTACCTAATTTAGCAGTGTAGGACTACAAGGAAGGCAGCTAGTCATCACCACCAACCGCCAACATTTGGGTTACTCTTTTAACCAACGAATAGTGGGATTTACCATTACGTAATAATGCCCCCACAACTGAAAGGACGAGCATGTTTGGTATAACGGAGATTCGAACCCGCGACCTTCATACTAAGCGTTGAGAACCTTAACCACCTGGCAATGCCGGGCCTCATCATAATGGTATATCATTCCGTATAATATGTAACATTATTCGCCATTTATTTTTGATTATCATGTGAGTTAATACTCTTAACTTGGAAAACAAATTTTTAGAAAAACGCTCTGAATAACTTTGAATGATTAATTAAATTAATTAATTTTCTCTGGAAGATTAATGACGGTAGGATTTTAATTTTAACGTGGGGTTGTGTTAAAACTTGCTACAGCAATACACTGGTGTGCAGTGTATGCTATATTGAATACATTGCTGTTTTTGACATATTGAATGAAAATCATAGGCCTATTTCACTCATCAACTTCATTTCATGACCAGCAGGTGGCAGCACAAAGCAGAGATTATTTGTAGAGAGTTTTAAAACTAAGCACATACGCATGTTATTGACTAACACTTCTGTTTACCAATCATATTCAACTCAATAAAAAATTAAATTGAATATAATGATAAGAAAGTAACACAAAACACCTCATAATTAACAATAATTCCTGTAGAATAAAAAGAGAATACGAGTTTTAAATTTTCGTAGTGAATTTGAGTAAACTTATTTCAAAACGTCTGACTATTTATGCCATCATCCAAAAATAGAAGATTCTTATAATTTTACTTTTCAACTTTCTGCTGAACATACTGTTTTTCTTGGGAGGGAAGAAAGAAAAGAAGGCTAAAAGAAAATCTTGTTTTTATATCAAGCTTAAAATATGTTGTGAAAACAATCACAAAATCAGTGATTTTATGTTTTTTTCTGCGACGGACTCAGTCAGAAGACTTTTTCAAAAAACCCACATCTGGAGTGGCCCTAGTTTGAAAACTACCTGTCTTAGCGAAACTACGTTTCAGCAAAAGGCTTATTGAGAGTCAAGCATGCTTCAGGGAATAATTTGTTTTAAAAATTGCCACAGGTGGAGTTTTTAGTATGTTTTACTTTCAATCACAATATTAAGCATACTACTGAATAAAACTGATGTTTCGGACAGTTATATAATTGTGTAAATAAAGAGCTATTGACGATATTTAATCTCTCTTATTATTAACTACGAAAGTAAAGACGTAAGGACAATACTGTAGTTCTCTTACTGTTAACTACGTACGTGTATGTCTATATGTATATGCTATTGTAGCTCTCTTACTACTACCTATGTAAACATAGACATATAAATAATAGTGTTACTCTCCTGTTATTAAGTATGTAAACATAGTTCTATAAGTGATATCGTAGCTCAGTTATTATTGACTATATAAACATAGACATATAGATGATATTGTAGCACTCTAAATATTAACATAAGTAGAGACACATAGCACATTTTGTAACTTTACTATTATTAATTACGTAGTTAGAGACCTATAGACGATATTGTGATTTTATTATCATTAACCACGTAACTAGAGACCTATAGGCGACATTACAGTTCTCTAGGCCTACATATGATATTGGAATTCTCTTACTAGTAACCAGGTAAGTAAAGACCTATGGACGATATTGTAACTAGCTCTCTTACTGATAACTATATACATATAGACCTATATTCCTTACTGTAGGTCTCTTATTATTAATCACAAAAACACAGAACTATATTTTCTTATTATTAACCACGTAAGAGCAGACTTATAGACGATAGTTTAGTATATACTACTATTAAATACGTACGTATAAATCTATTGACAATATTGTGTGTCTTAAATAGCGCAGATAGCTCTCGAGTAGCTTTACGCGAAATTCAAAAAACAAACAAAAACTGTCTTAATATTAGCTACGCAAAGACAGAACTAATATGATATTGTAAATCCCTTAGTATTAACTACATGGGTAAAAAACTACAGACGATATTGTATGCTTATTATTATCAACAACTACGTAAGTAATATACCTGTAGACGTTATTGTAGTTCTTTATTATCTTCGTGAGTAGAGACATAGAAGCGATATTGTAACACTTTTACTGTTAAAATCGCGGGTTCGCATCCGCACCAAACATGCTCGCCCTTTCAGCTGTGTGTACGTTATAACGTGACGGTTAGTCCTACTATTCGTTAGTGAAAGATTAGCCCAAGAGTTTGGGGGTGGGTAGTGATGACTAGCTGCCTTCTCTCTAGTCTTACACTTCTAAATTAGGGACGGCTAGTGCAGATAGCCCTTGTGTAGCTTTGCGCGAAATCGAGAAAAAACAACCAAACCTTAATGTTAAATCAATGCAAATATGGCTACATACAATCTTCTGTTCTTCTTACTATTCGCCACATAAACATAGACCTAAGATCATATTGTAACTCTCTTACTATTAATTACGTAATTAAAGATATATAAATGATATTGTAGCCATACTGTTATTAACTACGTAAGTTGTGACCTAAAAACGAAATTGTAGCTCTCTTACTATTAGCTACGTAGGTAAAGACCTGAAGTCGATTTTGTAGATCTCTTACCCTTAAATACGTACCTATAGACCTACAGACAATAACTGCATCTTTATTACTATTAGCTACGTAAATGTAGACATCAATGATATAATTAACTAGCTAAGTAAAAAATTCTAAATAATATTGTAATTGTCTTATTATTTACAGCGTAAGTACAGACCGATAGACGATATTGTAACTTTTATATTATTAACCACTTAAGTACAGACCTATAGAAGATATCGTAGCTCTCTTTGTTTTATTAACGACATAAGTATAGAACGATAGATAACATTGTAGCTCGATTACTGTTAGCTACGCACTGATTGACCTATATTTGTTACTTTAGTTTCTTGTTATTAATTGCACAAAAATGTATATACATTCGCTGTTGTAGCTATCTTACTAATAACTGTTTAATTACAGACCTGTTCTAACTCTTTTACTATTAGCTACGTAAACATTTACCTGTAGGTAATATTGTAACTCTCTTATTCTTTAAAAAGTAAGTAGAGACTTATAGAATATATATCTGTATGCTATCGTAGCTCCCTTACTATCAACTACATAAGTAGAGATCTATAGCAGTTTGAAAATATTTCAATAATAGGTGTAAATTAATTATTTCTCTTCTACGATGAAATAACTTGGAAGCTATATATCTTTGACTTGAAAAAAAAAAGATATCTATATAATTCGGACTTCTGAAGTATTCTAAACTAAAACAATCTATACGTAGTATATTTAGATTATAGATATCTTTCAGGTCCAATAAGTAAGTCTCCTAAACTAAAATAATTATTATGCTGCTTTTGTAGGGTATAGATACCATTAACGTAATGTCTTTTGATGGTTTTACCCAATATTATCTGGGAAAAATCCCAAATAATTTGCTGTGAGAAATATACAACCATCATGGTATAAACTTATATCTTACTGAGGTCCAGTGACTAGGTCTTTCAAACAGTTTTTTTTTTTTTAATTTCGCGCAAAGCTACACGAGAGCTATCTGCGCTAGCTACCCCTAATTTAGTAGTGTAAGACTAGAGTAAAGGCAGCTGGTCATCACCACCCACCGCCAACTTTTGGGTTACTCTTTTGCCAACGTACAGTGGGATTGACCGTCACAATATAACACCCTCACTGCTGAAAGGACGAGTATGTTTTTCCGTTGATGTTGCTTTCAAGGGCAGTTTGGAACTCGTTAGTGAGTGACGAAACTGTGAACAGACGACTTTTACGTGCTATGCGCTTCAGCACTCGGCGGTCTCGTTCTGTGAGCTTGTGTGGCCTACCGCTTCGTGGCTGAGCTGTTGTTGCTCCTTGACGTTTTTACTTCCCAATAACAGCACTTACAGTTGACCGGGGCAGCTCTAGCATGGCAGAAATTTGACAAACTGACTTGTTGGAAAGGTGGCATCCTATGACAATGCCACGTTGAAAGTCACTGAGCTCTTCAATACGACCCATTCTACCGCCAGTGTTTGTCTTTGGAGATTGCATGGTTGTATGCTTGATTTTATGCACCTGTTAGCAATGGATGTGGTTGAAATAGCCGAACCCACTCATTAGAAGAGGTGTCCACATACTTTACTGCATATATTAGGTTGAGGAATAATTCGTGAGCGTTTTTAAATAATTTTATTCAAGCATTACATGCAAGACTATACAATACTTCAATGCATGAACACATTACACCCAAAACATTTATTATGATACTTTATTTCATGTAATACCTAGGGATATAGTATGCATTGTTTTAAACGAAATTGCAAGAAATTAAATGCGAAAAGCAGATGGTGTCGAAAATGCTCGATTTTGTCCACTTGACATTCCAATTAATGAGCTGAAAATGAAAGCAAAAATTAAAGACATATGAAAATCAAACACACCATCTATTAGAGCAAAAAATTATCTACCAAATGACATGAAATATTTTGCGAAAGCGTTTCATTTATGAATATATTTTGTTAACTTGAAAAAACGCTCACGAATTATTCCTCAACCCAATAGTTTATCTTTCAGATTCTGTGAGTAGGTCCTCTTATCTGAAAATATATACGAAGTTTTTGTAGAGTACAGATATTTATAAGGTCGATTGGTCAAGTTTTTTAAACTGAAGCAATCTGTATGGTGGCTTAGCAGAATGTATCTTTCTCAACTGAAACAATATATATTTTGTTTTTATGTGGCATAGATATCATTCAAGTCCGTCGAATAAGATTTCTGTACTGAATCAATGTATACGGCGGCCTTCTAGAACATAAATGATGTCCACTGAAAGGGTATTCTAAGCTAAAGGAACCTTTATGGTGTTTAGGCAGATTGTAAATATCTTTCAGTACGTGTGACTAGGTATTTTAAATTGAAATGTTTGATCTATATGTCGTTGGTGTAAAAGTTAGGGATTCTTTTAAGCTCAGTGACTTGGTCTCCTAACTTTAAAAGATCTTCATGGTGTTTTCGTAGAGCAAAGATATCTTACAGGTCTAACTACTTGGTTAACTGAATTAAATAATCTAATCATTACGTCATCTAAGAACCTATTCTTAAACTGAATTTTTTTTTTTAAAAAGGGTTAGAGTAGATTTATCTGTGAAACCTTGAACGTAGTCAAATACATCAATCGAAAGGATTTGACCTCCTGAGTCCAAAATTCTACTTACTTCTGAAATTGGTCAAGAGATGACGGAGTTATGTGCTAAAAGTTTGTATGTGAAAACAACAACAAATTAAACTAGAGCCATTCTAGGAACAGCTATGCCGTAGTTGATAATGTATATGTTGTTTTTATACAGTATGAATATCCTCAAGTTGACTGACGGTTTTTTTCTAAATTGAAGCAATCTGTATGGTATTTTTGTACATAATAGATATCTTTCAAGCTCATTGCCAATGTCTTCTGAACTGAAGCTCGCCCTTTCATCCGTATGGTGCGTCAATCCCATTAATTGGTGAAGGGTATCTCACTTCTAAATTAGGGACGGCTAGCAAAATTATTCCTTGTGTACCTTTACGCAAAATTCAAAACAAACCAAACTTAAGCAATCTATATGTTTTTTTTTTTTATTTATAGAGTTTAGGCATCTTTCAGAACCATTGTCTAAAAATTGTGAACAAAAACAATTTGTATAATGTTTCGGTAGAGTTGAAATATCTTTCAGGTCAAGTTACCTGGTCTTCTAAACTTAAGCAATATATATGGTATCTTATTAGAGTATAAATATCTTTCTATTCTGGTAACTTGGTTTTCTAAATTGAAAACAAGTTAAAAAGGGTTTAGTAGATTATAGGTACCTTCCAGATTCAGTGAATTGGACTTCTAATCGTAACCAGTCTGTTGATGTTTCTGTAGAAAATAAATATATTTCAGTTCGAGTGGTTATGCCTTTTAAACTTAAATGATCTGTATGCTGTTTTTGTTGTAACGAAGTTACTATTATACGTTTATTTTAATACTTACGTATGCGTCAGTTTGATGCAAGGGACGTATATTACTAGATTTGTATTGCGCAAGTCCCTCCTGCTCTCTAAATTTGTAGAAGATTCTTGATAGTAAGAATCAATATTATTAGTTTCACAAAAACGCTAGCGTGTTTTCTAACATTGTTGAACATTCTAAAAACTCGCCTTAAGCTATATAAGCCAACGCGCCAATAAACAGACAGTTGTTATTATTAGTCACCTACAATCAGCTTCGGAAACTATAACTGTGATTAACTTGTTCATCGGAAAACTACAGATATTTGACCAGGAACGTTTATAGATTTCGAACATTACAAACCGGTCAATTTCAGTGAATTAACTTCTAATATTAGAATTTCTACGAGAACACTAAATATTTTCATCAGCAAATAATAGCGGTGTGAGGCCAGTCAAGCTAGCTAGCTCAAGAGAGGCGTGACAGAATCAACTCAGAATTAATTTGGTCGCCCCGGACCTGGATCGTCAATAAAATATTCATTTCTAGACCAGATATGAGACTATTTTTATTCTGCAAGTGTGTAAAACTGTTTTATATAAATCATTATTTGTAATAAACATTATTGTAAATTACATTCTTGTTGGTATATTAACATATATTTGTGTCAAGAAAGAAAACTGTGTATTAATCTTGCTAGCAAATATCATATATTTAATATATATTAACATTTCATTAACTTCTATATTAAAATTAAACCTCCCAGTAATTTGAAACAGTAATACGTAATGTATGTAGCATAATAAATGGGAGACTCGTCAGACATAAATTATAATACTTAACATAATAAATTGGTAGCTCGTGTCCGAAATCTGAATCAGAGGAAAAATTAGATATATAAATTGAAATCATAATTCAGTTTATTATTATCTGTGCCAACAAAAGTTGATCATGTCTGATTATCAAAAACAAACTGATTATCAAGGTTTTCTTGAAACCTTGAACAACTGGGAAATATAACAAAAAGAAATTGCTTGAAATTTCCAAAATCTTCGAATTAGAGGTTAAAAAATCAATGAGAAAAAATAAACTTATAAATTATATTGTTGATGATTTGTTGTTTGAAGAAGCATTAGGGGAATATTCTGATGTCTCCACTAGCCAATCAGAGTTGAGTGATAAAGATAGGTTAGAAATCTAATTAAAACTCAAACAAATCGAGCTTGAATTAGTTCATCTTGGAGCCCAGAAAAAAAAGCCTGTACCAAATTGGGAAAAACAGTAAATTTTTTGAAACTGAAAGAAAGAGAAAATGTCTCAAGGCCGAACAAGCCCGAATTGAAGTATAAAAGGAAATTAGACTGAACGAAATGGAAAATAGACTCATCTCTAATTTACCAAAGGAAAACGACAACTTTGACCTCAACTGAGGTCAAATATCAGTTAAAGAAAATGAATGTTTCCAACATTTTGAAAAAGTTGTCCAAACTCTGGAATGGCCCACTGAAAAATGGTCATTATTATTACAGAGTATTACAACTGCTAAAGCCCAAGGAGCTGATGCTGCTCTCTTTCTGGAAGACTGTATAGATTATTATATGGTTAAAGCAGTTATCCTCAAAGCATATGAGGTAATACCGGAGGTTTATCCTCAAAAGTTTCAAGGTTATCGCAACCAAAATAGTGAAACGTATATAGAATGCAGACACGAAAATAGTGTTATTCAACACATATTAGCAACCGTTTTGACAAACTAAGGCAAATATTTTTAATTGATGAATTTAAATGTTGTTAAAGAGACAACCTCAAAATTTATTTGGATGAAAAGAAAGTTGAAACACTACAGGAAGTAGATGAGCTTTCCGATTATTACACTTTAATTCGTAAAATCACTTTTCATAAAAGAAATCAGTCTCAGCAAAAACCTTTACCTTTTAAACCAACTAAAGTAGCAGATTTAAAAAAAAAAAAACTTATCTTGTTCGAAATCATATTGAAGATTTCATCAAGTCCTGTCTATTATTTTTGTAAAAAAAATCTGGTTATGTTATGTCCGATTGTTGGTCCTTGAAAAAGAAAAAAAAAGGTCAGTTCATGTTTACATATGGACATAGTTTCACCAGATCAACCAATGCTGTTCAGTTGGCCATTGATATAAAGGCTGATATTGTTAGGGAGTACTTTAGACTTTTGTGTCTGTTGGCTCTGTGTCTGACAAATGATGCTGTTAATCCTGTACCCATAGTATTCTACGTGATACTGGAGTAACCCAGCCATTGTTGTTAGAAGGTGTATTACATTTAAATTTGAGTTCTGCCACTCGTGAATCCGATTTTGCTCAATGTATTGCGGGTGGCTTTGTTAATGTTCTTTTTTACAGTATTTATTTAACATCAGACCTTCTTTTTGGGCCAGTTGTTGTTGGAGTACGACCTACTCTCCCAATTAAGAGTTTATCATTGCTATTGGGAAACGATTTGGCTGGGAGAAAGTTGTTGCCGAACTTAAGATGATTGACAAGCCGATCATTTATTCATGTAAGGACGATGATGTAGTTGAGGAGAATCCAGACGTGTTTTCCACTTTTGCTGTGAGTTGAGCTCAGGCTAAAAACTTAAGCCCAAAACAAATGATAGAGACGTATTCAGAGGACGATATTATGGATTTTTTTTTAGACATTCGTAGATCGTACGAGGATTTTATGAATAATTGCCCTACTTACAAGTCTTGATGAGTGACAATAATGGACGTGAGGGATTTGGTTCAACTGATGAAATTTCGTATACTAAAAGCAAACTGATCTATGAACAAGAAAAGAAACCACAGATTTCTTCACTATTTATAAATTATCTCTCAAAAGATGAATCGCAAAAAGTTCCAAATGGTTACTTTTTCAAAAATGGTGTGCTCACGAGAAAATTATAACCACCAAATGTACCATTTTAATGGGAGGTCATTTAAAAATCAACAAAGTGTGTGGCAAAATGATAAGACATTTATTTTGGGCCAAAATTAGGCAAGATATTTCCAAGTTTTGTAAAACTTGTTATAGTTGTCAACTGACTGGAAAACGTATTAAGAAAATTTACTTTAAACTGCTTTAAACCAATCCCAGCATTCGAAGAACATCTCATTCGTGTGATTACTAATTGTGGTAAACCAAAAATGTAACTTGTACGTGCCATGTAATTTAGTATCATGAGGTTACTTGTATTACTCGTGCTATATATTGTCATGATTTTTGAAACTGTATAATTCTTTGACAATGTATTGTTAAGAATGTGTGTACATACATATATATAATAATTTAATTAAAATTGTTTAATGCCAATTATTAATTTCCGAAGGAGGAAGATGTAACGGATTTACCCTTGTAAGTTTATTTTAATATTTATGCATGTTTCAGTTTGATGCATGTGATGTCCATTGTTGGATATGTATTGCGCAAGTTACGACTGTTCTTTAAATTTGTAGAAAATTTTGAGAGTAAGAATCAACAATCATAGTTTTACAAAAATGTTAGCGTTTTTAAACATTGTTGAACATTCTAAAAGCTCGCTTTACACTATATTAACCAACGAGCCAAGAGACAGACAGTTATTGTAATTAGTCAGCTACAGTCAGGGTGCTATAGGCCTCAGAAGTTATACTTGTGATTAACGCTTATTAATTAGAAAATTACAGATATTTGAACAGGAACATTTCTAGATTTGGAATATTACAAACAATTCAACTTCAATGAATTAATCTCGAACGTTAGTATTTCTACGAAGACATTAAATATCTCCTTCGGTAGAAAGTGAGCTTGTGACCGTTATGAGGCCACCCGAACAAGCTAGCCTAAGTTAGATGCAACAGTATCAAATCAGAATTAATTTACTCGTCGTGGAATTAGATCGGCGATAAAATATTGAGTGGTAGACCGGATATAAGAATCAGTGTTGTTTGTAAGTTTGTAAAAGTGTTGTATAAAACCCATCATTAATAACTATTAGTAATAACCGTTATTATAAATTGTATTGTTTTGGTATTTGCATATCAAAATATATTTGTATCAAGAAATAAAGCTGTATATATCCATCTTGTTGGCAAATACCATAAATTTAATTATTCCTAACACTTAATTAACTTCTAAATTAAAATTAAAATTTACAGTAATTTAAATAATAATAAGTAACGTACGTAGCATAACAAATCGGAGACTCGCTCGAGGTAAATTATAAAATGTAACATTGTAAAATGTGGATATATTTCCAGTCTCTCATGATGACGAGAAATACCACTTGAAGTAAAAATGTATTTCTCATGACGGCTAGTATGGGTATTAACACTTTAAGTAAAATAAAGTGCGGAACAACGTTGCGACCTTCTTAGGTCTGAAACGATCTATGTGAATAGACCGCTTTCAGATCTTGCGGCAAAGTCTCCTTGAATGAAGGAATATGTGTGGCGTTTTTGTAAAGTATAGATATGTTTCCAGTCCATTTACTGGTCATCTAAACAGAAGAGTACTCCAAGTTGTTTTTATAGAACATAGATATCTTCCAAGTCCAGTGATGAGGTTCTGTAACTTTAAACGATTTTATAATGTTTTTATAGAGAATAGATATATTTCATATCCATTGACTTTGTCTTCTAAACTGAAACAATTTTTATATTATATATTTTCAATATAGTTATCTTTCACGTACAATGACTGAGTCTGTGACAAGTTGTACGTTGTTCTTGTAGAGTTCAGATATCTTTCCTGTGCAGCTTAGAGGTCTTACAAACTGAAGTTCTCCCTTTCAGCCCTGAGAACGTCAATTTCACTATTCATTGGTAGAAGAGTAGCCCAAGAGTTGGCGGTGAGTGATGGTGACTAACTTCTCTCTCTCCTGTCTCTCACAGCTAGATTAGGAACGGCTATCGAATAAAGCTTTCGTGTATCCTTGCACGAAATTCAAACCGAACCATACTAAACTAAAGCAGTTTATATGGTCTTTTTTAGAGCATAGTTACCCAATAGATACAGTAACCAGGTCTCTTGAACTTAAGCAATGTGTTTACTGTATAAAATATTTCAGGTCTAATGACTAGGTTTCTAAACTAAACTAAACTGAAGGATCCACATTTGTGGAGTATAGATATATTTTATTTCCAGTTGCTAGGTCTTCTGAACTAAAGTAATAAATATGTTGTATTGATAGAGTATATATTTTAGGTCTATTGACTAGCTTTCTAAACTGAAATAGTTTGTATGCTGTTTTTTTAGAGCATACGTATCTTACAGGTCCAGTGACGAAGCCTTCTAAAATGAAATAACCTTTATGGTGTTTCTATAGAATATAGGTATTTTCGAGTTGCTTTAAATATGTCTTCTAATCTGAAGCAACCAAAATGGTGTTTTTGTAGAGCATATATAGCTTTCACGTACTGCGACAAGATCTTCTGAGCTGAAGCAATCTATATAGTATTTTTGTAATGTGTCAATGTCTCACAGCTGCGGTGACTAGGCATTTGAAACTAAATCTATACGTATGTTGTGTCTGTATAGATGATATATTTCACGGCTAGTGAACAAGCGTTCTAATTAAAGTGAAACACTCTGTAAGTTGTTTTTATAAAGTTTAGAAACATATGTTTAAGTTCCACTGCTCAGGCCTTCTAAACTGAAGCAGTTTATATGGTGTTTATTTAGTGCAGTGGTTCTTAACCTGGGGGTCGTTTGAAGTTTCTATGGGTCACGGAAGGTTTGGGAATTATTGGGTAAATCACGGAGCAGTTTGTAGTTTTTGTGGTAAGTGCCTGTAACTGCTCAGTAATGAGAAACACGCTGAAGTGCGGCAATTGAACCGCGTAGAGATGCTTGTTGCGCAACCACCTGTCTAATTTTGAGTAAAAATATTCATATATTACAACGTTTTGAATTGCCTAACTTTTATAAACTATATAATATTAATGCATCAAATTTAAAATTTAAATATCAAAGTTTCCATCGTATTTGGTATATTTTCTCATTATATTTATATATATATCAACCCTCACACTGAGTGGATAAGTAGGTTTTGTATGATGTTCAGTAATTCCATGGATTTTACATTTGTTTAGCACATGTAGCATTTCTCAAGGTCATTTATTTGTAACATTTTCAATAAATTAGGATCTTTATATAGTTTTGTATTATTCTACCGTTACGCAAAGTTCACCATTACAAAAATTATTATAGGGGTCATGGTAATACCCTGGAGAGTCTCAGGGGGTAAGAAGATGAAAAAGGTTAAGAACCACTGGTTTAGAGTATAGATATATTTCAGTATCACTAACTATGTCTTCTAAAGTGAAAAACATCTGTATGTTTTTGTTTGTAGAGTGTATGTGCGTGTGTGTGTTTTCTTATAGCAAAGCTACGTCGGGCTAACTGGTGTGTTCACCGAGAGGAATCGAATACCTGATTTTAACTTTGTAAATCCCTAGATTTACCACTGTCCCAAGGAGGGACTTGTAGAGTACGGTTATAATTCAGTACCAGTGGTTAGATATGATAAATTGAAAAAGATGGAGCCTTTAGTAACCGTTGTTCTTGGAATTCTATCAGGTAGGATTAGGGTAAATATATGAGACTTTTTAATTAGCTTTATTTTTGTGATCCACGAATACCATGCACGAGGCGTTTTCGTATACCCGATTCGATTTTATTATTCATCAGGACCTATTCAATCTTACATTAGATTTGAAATTCTTTAAGGCGTAAACTAGAGCAAATTAATCGATGAGGTTTGTGTTGCGGTGAAATACATCGGTTGAGAGGACTTGACTGTAGTTACATCTCAAATCGGTAAAGAGATGACGGAGAAATGAACTAAATGTTACTTGAAAACAGTGTTTATGTTACTTTTATAGATATCTTTTATGTCCAATGACTGGGTCTTTTAAACTCAAACAACCTGAATATTTTTGTTCGTTTTAATAGAGTATCGTTACATTTGAAGTTCACAGACTGGATCCTCTAATCTAAAGTTATTTATATGGTGTTTGTTTAAAGTATAGATTTATTTCAGGTCTAGCGACCTGGTCTTCTAAACCGAAAAAAATCTATATATGGTGACTTTGTAAAGTTTAGAAATATTTGAGTTTTAGTGGCCAGAGTTTCTAATTTGGAATTATAGTATAGATAACCCTCAGGTTTAGGAACCAGATTCTCTAAACTGAAGTAATCTTCTATATGGTGTATATGGAGAATTAATCTTTCAGTTCCAATGACTATGTGATTTAAGTTACAGTTTTTATATAATATAGATATTTTTCAGGCCTAGTGACTGGGTTTTACAAACGGAAAGATTCTATATGTTGTTTTTGTATAGTATAGACATCTTTTAGGTCGCTTTGCGCGAAATTCAAAACAAACCAAAGAAACCAATTTTTCGAGTGACTAAGTCTTCAAAATTTAAAAATGTATGTTATTTTTCTAGAGTATAAATATCTATCAGATTGGCTGACTACGCCTTTTAAAGTGAAATAAGCTATACAGTGTTTGCAGTGTTTAAATATCTCCCAAATCCGGTGATTAGATATTCTAAGTTAAGGCAATCTATATTGTGTTATTGTAGTGCATATATATATATATATATATATCTTTGAGATCCAGTGACTGGGTCGTCTAAACTGGTGAAATATTTCTTGCATTTTTATACAGCAAAGATAGCTTTCAAGCTCGGTGGTTATACCTTCTAAACTAAATAAATGTATATAATTTTTCTTTGTAAAGTATACATATCTTTCAGGTCCACTGACCGAGTTTTCTAAAATATTCTATATAATGTTTGTGAAGAATATATATATATGTTTCAGGTCCAGTGACCATTCCTCTAAACTAAATAAACCTATACGGTGATTTTGCGGAGCATAGATATCTTTCATGTCCACTGAAAAGATATTTTGATTTGATACAATTCATACGTTCGTTTTTTCAGATGGTATACATTTATTTTTCAGATTTGATTAAGCCTTCTAAACTGAAACAATCTATTTGTTTTTTGTATACTATATATTTCAGGTCAAGCGCTATATTTGCGGAACTAAAACAATCATATAATTAGTAGTCATATAATGTAGTCATATAATTTTCAAGCATAATAACTAGCTATGAATGCATTCAACGCAAAGTTACCGTACTTGTAGAGTACAGATGGTTTCTAGACAAAGAATCGTGCTTTTCTTCCTAGTCAGTCCAGCTCTGATGAATATTAGCACCTTTGAAACACAGTTAACAGTATTGCTCAGAAAGTAACCAATTTAAGTATTTTTATATACACTATTTGTATATGATGAAAACTTTCTGATACATGAACCGTTTTACAGAGATTGAGTCTTCATACATGCTGAGTAGTATTTCTGAAACAATGAAAGAGGCGTCTGTACTCTATAGCCATAGTGCTGATCTTGTTCTGTACTCTACAGCCATAGTGCTGATCTTGTTATGTACTCTATAACCAGAGTGTTAATCTTGAGTGTCTAGTGGACATAGTTTAATATATCCTCCTGATTCGTTTACTTATACAGTATTTCTAAAGTTAGTATAGGAGAAAAACAGTAGCAGAGACATATCACATCTATTGTTTTACATATCACACCTATTGTTTTACATGTCACATCTATTGTTTTACATATCACCTCTATTGTTTTACATGTCACATCTATTGTTTTACATATCACCTCTATTGTTTTACATATCAACTCTATTGTTTTACATATTTATTACCTTTATTGTTTTACTTATCACATCTATTGTTTTACATATCACTTCTATTGTTTTATATGTCACATCTATTTAAAGTTACATGTTTCTCTAGATGATATTATTTTACATATTCAGTTGCCTTCTTCATTACTGATATTATTTTATTGTTTTGGAAGAACATGTGATCTGAGATACATCTTTATAACGTTTACTTGAACAGTGTAATCTGTGGTATAAATAGGAACCACGTTCATCGTGTTGTATTTTATTAATATCATATCCATTATGGTTTATTAATCATCGATCATAATATTGCCAGGAGAAAAACCGTTTGTTTTTTACGTCCCAAGCACAAGAAACTCCCAATCCAAATTATATCGTCCACTTCATTCATTCTATCACGACTCCAATCGTAAAATTCACTGACCATTATATCTTACTGTAACTCCAATCATGAAATCGACTGCCTACCGTATGTTATCATGAATCCAGCCTTGAAATCCTCTTCTTACTTTACTTGAAAATGTTGCAGACAGTTATCTTGAACTCACGTTCTTCTCGAGACAATCGTTTAATGATTTTTAGATAGATTCGAACTTTGTTTGCTACTATTTAAATTATCGTTTGCCAGTTTTAATAAATCTGTAGGCAGGTACACGTATGATGATCAAAATAACACATCATATTTAAACAAAGCACATGCTGTAGATATGCCCGTTTTTTGTTTTGTTTTTGCACTTAATTAAATTCTAACTGTTTTTTGTCTTTATAGACAGTGTAATAGTTTCGTTTCTTCTGGAAGTACGTTTTCCTAAGTTGTTTTCCCCTTTTTGTTTCTAAACCTCTGTTGTTAAAAGATGTTCCACTCAACTAAATAAACAATGCATTCTAATCGTTAGAAATAAAACAGTTTGAACCCTATATTCAACGTTTCGTGCTCAGTAACAGGTAGACGTATTTATATTTTCTGTTCTAATTCATGCACATAGTTCGATTTGATCATAAGTTAGTATTAAATATTTATGGTTGAAAACGACCACAAACTTCCAATTCTCATTTATAACAGTGATGCAGGTATTTTAACGACACGCTTTCACACACACAAGAAATGCATGTTTTAAAAAAACTAACAAAAACATCTAGCCTCACAGAAACCTAAAAAAGATCTGACTCGTTTCGCCAGTGACTTTGGAAAAGTTTGTTTAAGGTTTCAACTGCTCCAGATCCTGAACGATCTATTTAAACAAATTATAATTTATTTTTGTTTTAGTTATCTGAAATGTTAAAGAACGTTATATATTATATTCTTGAACAATGCATTTTCAAATTTCATGGCGTTTTTTTCTCTTTGTATACAACTACAATTTTGTAGTCTAACATGCATGTGTCTAACATGCATGCCGTGTTTGAACGTTTCCAAAACATAAAAATTGGAATATTCACAGTTGACACTTGCAGAAAACATCTGTAAAGGCGGAGCAACTGAAAGTGCTACAATTAATCATTCTCAGGTGGTGCTCATCGCATCTTTATAATCGTCGTGGAGTCAAAAGAGTCAATTCACTTATGTTTTACATGTGTATATCGAAAGTATATAAAACCACATGATAGTTGCTTTAAGCGGCCCTCTGTTGAGGTGGAGTCTTGACTGTCAGTTATTTGCATAGGCGGAGCTTGTATGACGTCAGACTAGCCAGTGCGTGGAATGAGGATGTTGTATACGCATGTTCAACAGACCTTCCGGTCCTACTCAGATCTATCTGTTCTCTTACTTTCCTGTGACCATGAAATGTTTGTTCAGGCTCTATTTGTGTGGACACAAAGTGGACTAGGCCTTGTTAAGAGATGTGGTCATTCGTGTTCACTCCGATGCTACTGATAACCTAGCCTGAGGGTACGTTGTCTGGCCAACTATTCTGTGTACATGTTGCTTCGTCAAGTAAAGCCCTTCTCCAACTTCTTGTTAGCTTTAAACTGCTAGTAATTATTCCGGTTACATCCCTCTTGGTTCGTTGGGTATAAAAGTCTGCAATTTGAAATGAAATAAAGAGTGCAGAAAGTTTAACAGGAAACTCCAAGGAAATCAGTAAATTCATTGGGTAGGTTTCTTGGAGTCATCGGGACTCGAACCTAGGCCCGAGGACTAAAGGAAACTGTCTATATTTAGAAGTACTACAGATGTTGTTATTTGTTTGTCATATAAATAATATCTACGTGACTTATGCTACAAACTCCATAATAGTTGAAACATTCAAATTACGAATAACGCTAAAGAAACGCTTTGTTGCAAAGTTTCGTATACAAATATACATATAATTTTAATAACATAGAGAGTTGGTCAGTTTTATCCAAAACTTACATACTTTGAAGAGGTTAATGCCAACTCTTTACGGAGGAAACAGGTGGTCAATCGTAGCCAGATGTCAATCGTGTGACAGGTTAGACAGCTAAGTAGCGAACAAATTTCCTCAAGTGGTCACTTAACCTTTGAACTAAGCGAATATGTCATATCCTCAGTTTGGGTACTCCTATCCGCCGTCTTCACAGGTAAGCTTCTCTTGTTGATATTTTGTGATTATTTACACAAAAAAATACATGTGTGTGTGTATATATATATATACGAGTGAAAAGGTCTTCGAGCGAAAGGAATGTAAGACCAGTAAGAAAGTAAACATACTTGGCATAATTAGTTCTTTCTTTTCTTCCACAAAATAGACCTAGACTTTCTTAGTTATATTTGAATCTCGGTGACAAGTTAATTGGACACTGTTGAACGCTAACAGTTGGACGTATGGTATTGGAAGCAAGATTTACTGTCATATCTATTCTTCTCGTTTTAATAAGAATGTCACATTCAGCTAGGATTCGAACGTTGGCAAGAGTTACATTCTGAAAGTATCAAAATCGCAGATGATCATGAAACTGGAACTCAGGGATCTTGAACGTTATTTATTATGCACAACTCGCTCACACAAATTTAACTTTTTTTTTCTTTTCACACTCTTTTTAACATCAAACTTAAAATGAAATCCTCATGACCTGTTGTGTCTCAACAAAATAAAACTTTTTTGGTGTTTTTTACAAACAATTTTCTCAACATTGATACCACGGAGACTTGAATAATGATGGTCAGTATGGATATAAGATAGTTCAGATAATTGTGTTTTATCCAGATCGTGTGATAATCCCCATACCCACATACACAGTTCAGATAATGGTATCAAGTTTTTTTTGGTTTTGTGATATTCCATATAATCATGCAATTTACGAAACCATTTTAAACCTGAATACATTGTTAGTAGAGACGATCCTGCACAGTCCAAATATAACGTTTAATAATAAGACTATTGCAGAATATAAAATCGTGGCTAGTCCAGATACTATCGCAGTTCAAAAAAGTGTGCTTCATACAGACACTGCATAGTCCGGATAAACTTACCTAGCTCGGACACTGTGGTAACGTGAAAAATCTTGCTATTCCAGGTAACATGGTACTCTAAGTAATTCTACTTAGTCCTGACACTATGGGTTTGAACAGTATTATCTAATTTAGCTATTATAGTTAATAAAAACAATCAAACTTAATGCGGACATTACGATAATCACACAAAGTCTGGAAACTACAATAGTCTGAATAATAGCGTCTAGTCTAGAGAAATTTGGATAATTGTATCTATTTTGAACACTGTGATAGTGTGGATAATCATACTTATTCTTTGTGTTGTTGTAGTCCGGATATTTATACCTACTCTGGCCACTGTGGTAGTCTGTATAATCATGTGTAGTGGACACTGTGTTAGTCTGAACGATCGGGTATAATCCAAGTAACTTAAACGACCAGAAAACCACACCTCGTCCAGATACTATGGTAGTTTCAATAATAATGCTTAGTCTTGATATTATGGAATCTCAGATAATCATGTTTAGTCTGAATATTATAGTAATCCACTTAATCATTTTTAGCCTGTATAAATTGCTAGTTCAGGTAATAGATTTAGTCCTAAAACTCTATGATATCCCAGGCAATCGTGTTTAGTCTAGATAATATGTTATTCGAAATAGTTTTGCTTAATACAGAAGTTATGATAATCACATAGTCAGAATAATTTCGTAGGTTGGATACTCGTGCTTGGTTTTGAAAGTTTGACACTATAAACAGTTGGAATCTGGATTTTATAATAATCTGAATAATTATGGTTAGACAGGTTCTACGGTATTCGAATAATTGTTCCTAAGTTACATATTATTGTAATCCACAAATTTGTATTGAGATTAGATCTCGCTCGAATAGTTGTGTTTCGAATTGTAGTAGTGCTTGATCTATCCGTCTCAATTATTTGTACTTTTCACGGAATTTTCTAATTTATGGAAGCTTTAATGTTACAAAGAACAAGAGTTATGCAAAGGAGTAGCTTTACAAAGTGAATTATATCCAAGGTCCGAGACTGTTTAACCATGTGGTTAAGGCACTAGACTCGTAATCCGAGGGTCGCGGGTTCGAATCCCCATCACACCAAACATGCTCGGTCTTTCAGCTGTGAGGCGTTATAATATGACGATCAATCCCACTATTGGTTGGTAAAAGAGTAACCCAAGAGTTGGTGGTGGATGATGATGACTAGCTGCCTTCCCTCTAGTCTCACACTGCTAAATTACGGACGGCTAGCGCAGATAGCCTTCATATAGTTTTTGCGCGAAATTCAAAACAAACTAAACCTAACTCAAAATGTTGCTCACTTACAAATTGTTCTAATATCAGCCACCAGGAGTCGCTCCTTCATCTGGGGACTTTTATTATATATACACATAATCAGTATAAAAATTCATCTCTTAGAATTTCAAAATAAAAAGCAAAGAAAAGGTTTCGGGGCACGTTACTCTTCACGTTAATTTTACAACAACTTGTTCAGTTTGTTTGTTTTGAATTTTGGCGCAAAGCTACACGAGGGCTATCTGCGCTAGCCGTCCCTAATTTTGCAGTGTAAGGCTAGAGGAAAGGCAACTAGTCATCACCATCCACCACCAACACTTGGGTTACTCTTTTACCAACCAATAGTGGGATTGATCGTCATATTATAACGCCTCACAGCTGAAAGACCGAGCATGTTTGGTGTGAAAGGGATTCGAATCCGTGGATTACGAGTCGATTGCCTTAATCACCTGGCCATGCCGGGCATAACTTGTTCTGATATGTTTTTGTACACAGAAAGTGACCAATCAAATTTGTATATCAGGAAACTGAGGACACTGGGTAAAAACTTTTCAGAGCAGCAGGAAATAATTAAAAGTAGGAGATGACTCTGTATGTATATGTGTATTTGTTTGTGTGTATGTGTAATATAACATTATCAGAATATAGACATAAAATACTAAATTAATATCTTCATAAAAAGAAATATTGAAATATTTACACAGCAAGCATTTTCATGAAGTATCTAAATAGAAAGAGCTATTACAGAACACAAGCATAGAAAAATTCCTGGCATATTTATTGAACAAGTATTATTATAGAATATCTACATCGAAATCATTAAATGAATACTTACACAACAAGCATTATCAGGATATCTACTCAGAAAATATAAAAATGTATACGTAGCCACAATTCTCAGAATACCGACTCATTCAACATTATTAAGATATAAAACCGGATTGTTCTTTATTCTTCGAGGTAATAATATTTACAATTGTGTTTTTGTGCCAACAATAATTAGTATTGTAATGATTTCAACTGCTACGTTCGCTTTCCGTACGTATCTAAGCGAATACATGTAAGTCAAACAATAACCCCAAAACTGCATATGGACTAGAAATAAACCTGGATACAATCCATTGCGTTTCAGCATCACAATGGTTTTTAATGGGAGAGACGTCTGTGCCCACACAATAATTTTAGACTCAACTTCGTTCATTAGCGCCTGTCAACTCGGTTTAATTGTTAATTAACTCTAATTTAATGTTAGCTCCAATTACTTGAGCCAACAACATTCTAAACCTAAATTATACTATTAATTTAAATGTTATGTCTTTACAGCCTCTTTCCCATACGTGATGACTAGTTATTAATATGCTGAGTTATGAATTGAAGGGTCCAAGGTTAGAATCCTGCTGCCACTGAATGCGCTCCGTATTTCCAGCTTTGAACGCGTTATGAAAGTGAGAGTCAGTTTCGTTATTCTATCCAAAGATTTTTTGTGATGTTGGGTGTTGCTGGCTCGCTTTTTTCTCTCTCTTCGGTCAGTAGTGCAAAGTTAGGAATGGCTCTACTTCAAGCGTAGGGATCTCTGACCTGGTCGCTTGACCCACGTGCGAATAAAGCATCGTTCTGAACATCAATTTCCATTTACATTGCTGGTTACAGATAGTCACAACTAACATTACGTGGAAAAGCAAAGTTTGCTTAATTCAATTATGTTTGATGTTTGCACAACAACTTGAAACTTAATCTTCTATTAAAAACGGTCTACCATGATGTGTATCGTTACTATCTTTGGTAATCGAGGCTTTTGATATTCTAAATAGTTGTTTGTACATTAGATTGTCGTCTTCGTTGTTACGCCTTTACTTTGACCTCCTTTAACTAAAAGTTATTTAACAGACACACACAAAAATACGTTTTCGTAAAAACAGTGAAAATATCTCCTGACTCGTCTCTACGTGGTAAATAAAAAGTAAAACATTCCCTCTTTACTGTGCTATATGATAGATAATTATCATCTCTTTACATACGTTTATCTCAATTCGTTCAAAAAGAGAGGAAGAAGGAAAAAACATTTAATTAAGGATAAGAATTCCATTTCATCTATATTACTTTTTATGCGTGAAGTTTGAGATTATATAGTTCACAGCCGTCTACTGTGCTATGAATAGTAATTCATTTCACCTTGACAGCAATATCTACAACTGATAAAAAATTCTGGAGTTTTTCACTATGAACCAAGTAAAACTTCCATACACTCTCGACTTTAACAAAGAAAGAAAAAAAAATACCTCTAGAAACAGCCTATTACATTGAAATATCGTTTTATATGTCCGTGGGCTTCAGTGACAGTTGTCTGTAGGAATGTTATGCAATATCGCATTCATTAGTTTGTTTTTAATTATCCGCCTTACGGTAAAGGCGAGAAACAAATTCGTTTAGAAAAATAGAAAACCACAATAACGAGATTCTGGTGGTGTTTGCAAATATCTGCACTTTGTTCTGTTGTCATGTAAAGAAATAGTTCAATTTCTAACTGGTGAAATGTCGTAATTCGAACTCTTGCTCGAGACAGTCTGATATTGTTCCTAGTAATGACTGTATTCTCTACATATCGAGAGATATTTGCTATGAAATTGATGACTTGTCCATAAAGCCTAAATTAGCAATACTCACATTTCAGAGATATTACAATATGAAAATTAAAAGCAAGTGGCATTTCTAATATGAAATACCGACTCATTGATCTCAAAGGACTTTATTGTAGATTAAAGTAAACAAGTTTCTTAAAAGAAGTAAACGTGTATTTATAGCAAGTTTTAATAGTTATTTATTAGAATGATAAATAAATGTAAAAACAAAAATGTGTTAATTTTTCAATAACAAGATATAAGAGCTCAAAATGTCTATGCATACCTAAGTAATAATGTAAAAAATATATTTATATCTCTGTATCTACATAGAAATACATGTATATATATAAACACAGAATGAACTGTAAAAAGATTTTTGTATCTAAGTACATGTGTAGAAAAATATACATACGCAATAATCTAAACATACATAAAGAGAGTATGATAAAAAATAGGCTTACAGTAGCACTTTTATTGAATGAGATTAGTGAAAATAAGAAATTATTTCAGAAAGAGTCAAGAACCGTTTCTAGGGATGTGTTACCTGTAACATCCCCAAGTTTCAGGACCTCCCAGAACAGCTTTTATACGCTTTGTGAATAAATAAATAATGATCTAACTGTACACCTGCTTTAGCTACGTCCTTTATATGTATATATTTACGTACTTGGGTGGAAATATATGTACACTTAGGTGCCTAAATATGTACAGAGATATCTGTCTCTAGGTACCCATATTTAAAATATATGCGCATTTACGTACACGCGTATGAATATATTTATAACTAAACTTATGTAAGTATTTACGTACAAAGTACATTTCAAAAGTGTGAAATGTCAAATCACACGACAGCGTCAAATATATTCAACCAACTTCCATTATTTGCGCATACCAGAAGATCAACCTAAACAGCAAAACACAATAAATGGAATGTTACTTTTGCTACACCCAACGTTTTATGTATTTTAATTGGAACATATTAAGGAGCTCCTCCCCTTCCCGCTTCCTACACCACTAACATTTGTTCTTACTTTTATCCATCCTTTCCATTCTCTGTTTCAAACGGGCCTGGCATGGCGTAGCGCGTTAAGGCGTGCGCTTCGTAATCTGAGGATCGCGGGTTCGCGCCCGAGTCGCGCCAAAACATGCTCGCCCTCCCAGCCGTGGGGGCGTTATAATGTTACGATCAATCCCACTATTTGTTGGTAAAAGAGTAGCCTAAGAGTTGGCGGTGGGTGGTGATGACTAGCTGCCTTCCCTCTAGTCTTACACTGCTAAATTAGGGACGGCTAGCACAGATAGCCCTCGAGTTGCTTTGTGCGAAATTCCAAAATTTCTTCTTGCCCCCCGCTAGTACAGCGGTATGTCTCCGGATTTACAACGCTAAAATCAGGGGTTCGATTCCCCTCGGTGGGCTGAGCAGATAGCCCGATGTGGCTTTGCTATAAGAAAAAAAACACACTTCTCTGTAATTCCGTGTACATTTCTTTTTAAAGGCCCGGCATGGCCTAGCGCGTAAGGCGTGCGACTCGTAACCCGAGGGTCGCGGGTTCGCGCCCGCGTCGCGCTAAACATGCTCGCCCTCCCAGCCGTGGGGGTGTATAATGGGACGGTCAATCCCACTATTCATTGGTAAAAGAGTAGCCCAAGAGTTGGCGGTGGGTGGTGATGACTAGCTGCCTTCCCTCTAGTCTTACACTGCTAAATTAGGGACGGCTAGCACAGATAGCCCTCGAGTAGCTTTGTGCGAAATTCCCAAACAAACAAACAAAAAAAAACTGTTTCAAATGTTTATTAAATACTAATTGCTGATGATTGTTGCTAGCATTTGCTTTATTTTATGAGTAATTCTGCGCGAGCTAACACCTAGGGTCTTAAAGCCGCTCCATGTATTATTCGTTCGACCCTTAATTGTTTGAACTTGGACTTGCCACTTGAAAATCATGTCTCCATATAAACTTATTTCGGTTAACGAAATTAGCCGCTTTGGCTTTACTGGATTGTTTGTTAAATTTACTACGAAATCATTAAATTTCTGACTCTCTCTGTTGGCTGACTACATAATACCACAATAAAACCTGTCTTTCGTGCGTTACCGTAGGGTACCTGATTACACGTTTTCTCGCTTACCGTTCCTTCCCAAGGCTGCTGTCACACTCTGACTGCTCTGTGGTGTTCATTCCCTTAATCTTTACTTCTTCATGGTGGTTTAATTAGCCCCCATTTATCCAGCATTCCAAGAGCAGGAAAACCCCAAGGGTCCCTAATAAGCTGGTACAGATTATATCGCATAGACTAAATGGTATTATGTTGTTATGGTTACGTAAGGTAGTGTTTCAGACAAAAAACACACGAAGAGAATGAGTGTTATTCCTTTTTCTTCTCGGCTAGTACTTTTTAAAACCTGCTTTTCTTTTTCCATCATTTTATCGGGCAAACAAAGTTAAATTTTAATAATAATGAAGAACAATTCGAAATCGATGAACAGCACACCAAATCCAGATTATTCCAAACGCCGTCTCTTGACTGGATTTTACTTAATAAAATTCACACGTAGAAGGCAGAATACCTTTCGAGAAGACAAACAACATTCATATTAAGCATAAAATAATAAAAGTTTGTTTCAGTCGGTCTTAATGTCCTGGTCGATAGGCACAACTTTAAAGTAAAAGTTTTCACTTTTATGGGAGCACGTGAAAGCAGTATTCCATCATTGAGAAACTATGATACGTGTGCGCACTCAAACACACATAATATATATATATATATATATATATAACTAGATTTGTTTAGTTTGTTTTGAATTTCGCTCAAAGCTACACGAGGGCTATCTGCGCTAGCCATCCCTAATTTAGCAGTGTAGGACTAGACAGAAGGCAGCTAGTCATCACCACCCACCGCCAACTCTTAGGCTACTCTTTTACCAACGAATAGTGGGATTGACCGTCACATTATAACGTCCCACGGCTGAAAGGTGGAGCATGTTTGGCGCGACCGGGATGCGAACCCGCGACCCCCATATTACGGGTCGAACGCCTTAATCCACCTGGCCATGCCGGGTCTCCCCTTTACTATATCAAAGCGAAATACGCCAGAGAACAGGCAAATATTGATAGTTTTCAGAGTGTTCGTTTCTGATTAACCAATCAAGGAGTTTCACAACGATGCAAAGACCATCAATGTACAAGCAGTCATACTATGTCCAGTAGTAGTAGTAGTAGTAGTGTAATTCTATTGGTGGATCCTTTCACTGAAATACCGTACGAAGTATTAAAGATTAGACTAGTTAAGACTCCATGTTTCAGTAAAAGCTACATACAAGAATCTGAAAGGGTACGTGAAAATAGCACCTTCAATAATAGAAGTGGTAGAGGCAGAACTCATCAAAATTAATATTAAGCATGTTCTTTGTGAGATAGACGATGTTCGAGTGAAGGTTTTGCTAAAGACGTTCCTGTAAATATAGTTGTTAATATTACCTGGAGAACAGTGAGATACAAAACACGTGTAGCTGCCAGAAAATCGCTGCTGAGAAGAGGAAACCAAACCAAAAAGGGAAAAATGAGCCTCTGGCCACAAACAAAGAAACAAACGAAGCTAAATACGTGTACTTATTTACTGATTAATTCAAGTTCGAAATGTTTAATAACAGTCAACGATAGTTTGTTCAACGATGCAGAGAATGACAGTATCATAATCAATGTATAACAACAATGAAGATAGGTGTGGGATCAGCACAAATTTGGTACTGCACCTTGGTCAACAGTATCGGTGATCTACACAAGGTGTATGATTCCTTGACTGCTGAAAGGTACAAGCAGATTAGTCCCCAGCTGGTAGAGCAGTAAATCTACGGATTTACAACGCTAAAATCAGGGGTTCGATTCCCCTCGGTGGACTCAGCACATAGCCTAATGTGGCTTTGCTATAAGAAAAACACTCACAAAAGCAGATTATGAACTATCATCCCAATATCTCCAGAACACAGGTCTTCCGACGGAAATTTATCTTCCAACAAGACAATGATCCAAGCGTACAGTAAATGTCCTGGATCATTCACAACCATGGCTTGGCTTGTATTAATGTTTAATGTAATATTCTTCAGATTGTATGGGCGTATGTAAAAATTGAGAAAGTGTAAAATTGTGGAATTATCTGGAATGATATATGACATTTGGAACAATATTAGCGATAGTAAACTGATAAAGCGTATGGAAGCATAAAAACTACTTAGAATGCTTTGTGAAAACTCAGAGCCCATATAAAACAACACTAGTTAGCAGTACCACTTTCGTGTTGTCATTACTGATTTTTGTATGCATATTTTTATATCTTATTTCCATAGTATTTTCATGTTTATGCACACATACATACATAAATATTATCGATTATATTTTAGGATTAAATAAATCTAACGACATGGTCGAGTGAAGCTGAAACATAATTGTTTTTAAAAGCATTTTATGAACCTTTGTAAACATTCCAATGGCCAGAGAATAAGAAAGAGACAGAGAAACAATATTAGCACATACTAGCCGCGACTCGCAAATATTTGCAGTAATTTTCATGTCATTAGCTTAAATTTTTCATATTGAAACAACGCCTGATCTATTTAAAAAAACTTTACATGGTCAGAAAAACAAACTCGTTTTATTTAATAAAACTACTCGTAAAGTAAAATGATGGTATTTATAATAATGTAGAGAGTATGAAACAGTTATTAGCATTCAGTGTATAATAAAGTTTTACCAGCTGAAGCAAACTAAACTAAAAGTAATAGCTCCACTAAAGAAAAAAGTGTTTATAGCAGTCTATGAAACGAACCAAAACTAAATTATTGGAAAGTAAAATAAATGTAGAGTTTTAATGAAAGCAAATCTAGCTGACTATGCAGAAACGTCTGATCGCGTGTTCAAAAACACATATTTTTTTGTATAAGTCTCTCAGCTTGTTTCATCGCATGATAATAAGGATAAACTCCGTTTTTAACAATCAACACCAGCCATGAATGAAACTTCAAGTTTCAGAAAACATGAGGAAAAAACATAGATTACAAAATCCAAGGCCCGGCATGGCCAAGCGCGTTAAGGCGTGCGACTCGTAACCTGAGGGTCGCGGGTTCGCATCCCGGTCGCGCCAAACATGCTCCACCTTTCAGCCGTGGGGCGTTATAATGTGACGGTCAATTCCACTATTCGTTGGTAAAAGAGTAGCCTAAGAGTTGGCGGTGGGTGGTGATGACTAGCTGCCTTCTCTCTGTAGTCCTACACTGCTAAATTAGGGATGGCTAGCGTAGATAGCCCTCGTGTAGCTTTGAGCGAAATTCCAAAACAAACAAACAAAACAAAATCCAAGTGCAGACAAAGATAAGAAGTCCTATAACTGAGCGTTTCCAAAAGGTAGGCCATTCTTCTTAACAAATGTACTTTCTGTGCTTCATATGACTAATTCCTGTTCTGTCGAGTACAAAGTCTTGCAGTTTTAAAGGTAGTGTATGAAAATGATTATCTCTTTATTGTAGTAAAATAGAGCAGCTGTATGTTTCATTAGTTGTACCTTATATTGTGATAAACGAGAAACTTTGGAAACTGTTTTGTTTTTCTTTCTTACTTTTGAGGTTCCCCAATTGGACAGCGATAAGTTTGCAGACTTACAACACTAAAACTAAGAGTTTGTTTTTCGTGGTTGACGCAGTAGATAGCTCAATGTGGTTTTATCTTAACACAAACAAATTTACTGTTGCTTATTAGTTTGAATCATCTATGTAATTTCAACACTTTAAATAGTTGCTACGTTTATAAATATGCATTGTTTGTTATTAAATCGCTGATTTATCAGGATCGGAGATGTTAACATGGAGTTCTTTTCAATTTTCTCTGCGTGTATGAGTAACCATGAAAAGAATATTATTGGTCATAGAACAACTGTTTTTGGTGGCTCTATCAGTCAAACCATTGGTAACTGAGAAGGAATAGTAACAACCAGCAACAGTCAAAGCTGCTGTCATTTATATCAACGATGGCCTTTCTTCCTTGAGATGAAGTGAAGACAACTGAACTAATCAACCTAATATTCAACATGTCTTCATGCTGTTGAATGGCTATTTATGAGGACGTAAGAGACAGATAAATCGAGCTATTCAATGTTTATCACGGATACAGATTGAGAGTCAAGCCTCCTAAACACATAGCCATACCAGACCCCTGAACAAAATTGTTCAACATTGTAAATGACTACATGGAGTCTGATAGCCCACTTAATTTTTCTTTACCTTGTAGATACCAAAAGACAGTTGTGTATACGGAGGTTTTGTCCTTGACCGACTACACTAAAGAACTTGATCCAGCTAGAGAACCATGAAGATTAGCTGCCGCGGTTGTTATTAGATCCTATTCATTTAGAAAAGGTTTATTAATATCAAATAATATGGTTTTAATTTTGTTACTATCATTTCCTGTTATTACCTTTAATAATTACAGCATTCTAACTGTTGAAGTAGCTTCTTAAAATCCTAGAATTCGCCTTTACTTTTTGTTGTTTATCTTATTACATCGAGTTGTTTATATTTCAACTCACGTAGAAGTGTCGCTTTCCTTTTTAATTCAACAGTTATATGGTTATTGTGAAAACTTAAAAAACTAAAAAAATAGTGATATTCAATACACTTACTTAAAGGAATGGCAAACTGCTATGATTTGTTTTAGCTAGAATATTTCTAGTTAATCTGTTGAAGAATAATCTGACAGATGTATAGATTATGTTTACTGGGTTCTCTAAGAACTATGTTACTCTTTCCTTAGAAAATTAACAAATTTATCTTCAAATGCTCTAAATCTTTGTTTTCATTTAAGCACAAAAAGTCAACACAAAGAGATATCTATCTTCTTCCCAAAATAACTATCTAAACTCCACTTTCAGCGTTATAGAACCTCAGACGTACCACAGAATCATAGAGCGTCATGAATTTAAAGATATTATCAGATTTATAAGATTTTGTCCTTTATCCTGCGGTTTAATATGATTATCAAGTACAAACATTTATCTATTTATATTCTTTAAAAGAAAACCGTTTATAACAGTCAACCTAAAGTTAAGGTAACTGAGGACATAGGTGCTCATTTCCACAGGTTTGGAAAAGGAATTTGTGCAAAATATTTCTGTGATATAAATCGTACTTCTTGGAAGTGTGCAAAATACTTCCACCACATCTGTTTAGAATAATATTGTTTGTTTCATAGCTTTTATGCAATATAAAAGTCCAGAGACATTATAAAAGAAAGAGAACAAATAAAACCATATTGAAATATTATACCGCGTTTTACGTTTATGATAAAAGTAAAAATATTGATTCAATTTTAAACTTAAAACGTTTTGAATTAAGCTATTTTCTGTAATATCCCAAACATTTTGAATAAAAAACAAACATCTTTAATCAAAGGAGACTCTCAATTAAGAAATGAACAACAATTTTTTCAATTTTGTTGTTTATACATTCAGTACATAGACTAACAACACTATTAGGTTATACTTTTGTTTGTAAGCAACATGACATAAATACATTGTTACCAAAACGCCTTAGCTTCTCTCTATATTAGAAGCTTCTAAAAAGAAATCACTTCTTTGCTATCTAGTTTTTTGCTAGCTCGTCTCATTAAAAAGATGTGCATGCGCGCACGCTCATAGATAAGTAATAATACCCTGGTGTATGCTCTCAGGGTCCACTTAGCATGGGTGTGAAATTCCAGGTTTATAGAATCTTTGCTGTTGGTACTACGGAGTTTACACGTTCTTTCCTATGTGATTTTGCGCCACCTTGCCTCACAAAGGGAGTTACCTACAGAGGCACCTTAATAAGTAATAATACACAGATGCACAACCTCAGGGTCCACTTACTATGAGTACAAAATTTGAGTTTTTTCAGATTTTTTTCCTCTTGGAGTTATTGAACTTCCACACAAATACACATAAACTTACAAACACATCCTCTTATTATTATAAATTGCTTTCCTACTGAAATTTTCTTGTTTGGTTTTTAAATCTAGCACTGGGAATGTGAGAGGAATTACTACATAGTTAAAACCGTCATTTAAAGATGTGGTTTGAGATTCACAGAATTGAAAGACCTTGAGGATGGTTATATTGTTTTTTACATTGTATGGTTCTGAATTTTGGGTAACGCTGACAGGCGAATTTTTTTTAGCTTTCACTCTACATTTCGTTTTAATTTACTATTTTCACTACAAGAAAGCTCTAAAGTCGTATCAGTAATGTGCTGTAAGGAAACACTAAGCCCAGTAGAATTCTAACCGCTGTTTCTGAAGCATTTCATCTTCGAATCGTCTTTTTCGTCTGTGTGCAAGGCAAGCGTTTCATACATATCTATTCGAATATTTTGCTAGAAAACAAAACATAAAACTGATCTAAAAACTTAGACCCTTAACGTGTGTGTGAACTAAAATTTCTACCAACGTCTAAAGTCAAATATACTAATTTCACTAGTCGTTTATGTATATAAAGTTTTGTTTTTGTAGTCACAACCATTCTTTGTCAATAGAAAATAAATATTTCTTCAACTATTTTTAGATTTGAATCCCCTTACGGCTAGAACTCGAATCTCTGCTATATAGGCGTACCAGTTCTGTATCATTTAAGGCAACAGGTAGAGGAAAGTTAAATCCATTTTGACACAGACTTCTTGTCTACAAACGTTTGCTAATAAAGATTTTAGCTTTCTTTGTTAGTGCTTGTTAGTGTTATTGATTAAGTGCAAAGTTACACAACGGGCTGTTTGCGCTCTATCCATCATGAGGATTTCTAGTGCATAGACTTGTATGATTAGAAATTTCACCTGTCTATGTTGTATATACATGTATTTGTGATGAACCTTCTAAAATGTGGGCCCTATCAAACTTCACTTACAGCAACTCCAGTGCTGTGTGATAGAACAGTTTGGGTTTTGCCATTTTATTATTGTGTTAGGTATAAGCCACAGATATGTTTAATATACAGTTATGAATTAGATACTTAGTGATCTCTAATGATCCTTCTTCGGAGAATTATAAATCAAAATTTTATTACATCTTCACAGTTGCTAATAAAATGCATTGGGTATTACGTTTAGAGCTGTAAACAGCCTTTAAACAAAACTATTAGATAAATTAAACACAAAATAAGAGGAACATCAGAAAACACCTCTAGCAAAGGTTACTGGATTTTATTGTAATAATTTTTGTTTTTCCAATCCATACATGAAATGTGTTATAAAGAACTAGAAGTGGCTGGAGTTCGTTGATGTCCAATACATGCACGAAATATGTTCTTATTCTAAATAACTAGAAATGACTGGAATTCTTTTATATCTAATCTATACATGAAAATGGGTTCTAATTGTCAACTGTATACACTTAATTAACTGTTGATTTTTAACTTACATTTTTTATTAATTTACTTTAAAGATATGCAATGGGATACCTACCCTCTGGCCGTGAGCATCGAACCTCTGATTTTATTGTTGTAACTTCGGAAACGTTCCACTGTCCCTCTGACATGAAAATTACCTTTAAACGAACGTTATCTTAAACGTCTTTCACCCTAACATTCTATTGATTGAAGGATGTGTTGGTTTTTATTTAAATAGATGAACATGAATAATGAAAGACTGCATTATCAAGATGGCTGGTACAGGTATTAAAACTTTACTTAAAATAAAGTACAGAACAATGTTTCGACTTTCTTAGGTAACCTTCAGGTCAACAAAGAGAGCTTGTAACTGACCGTTGCCGGGTGCATGTCTTAGGGACAAGAGTGTAAACGGGTAAGGATTATAGGGGGCGTTGCAGTTAGATGTTAAGTTATTAATTAGTATAGGTATGAAGGTGTTCCTTTATACTGGTTTACGTTTGGTTTGAGTTGTATAAATAAGGCTTCTTTGCTTCTGCGTTTATTTATATTTGTTTTCCTATTAAGCAGAAAAATAGAAATCTGAAGGGGACTCAAAAAGGTTGAAACGTTGTTCAATTAAAGTGTTAATACCTATACCAGCCGTCTTGAGAACACATTTTTACTTCAAGTGGGTTTCTCGTCATCACAAATGGAGGACTTTCTATAGCTTTTTCTGATTCACTTGTTAACGCTCACTTATACTTGTTGCATTCATCAGATAAGAATTAGACTAAACGTTCTCATATTTGTTTCACTTCAATCTATTTAATAACTGTATTCACTTTGTGTGGACTGTTCGCTTCAATGCGTTAGTTTCAGTATGGTCTCTTGAATCTCGTGTAATAAATTGAACAAAACTACTTTTGCAAGTGTATTTTTTACACCAAAACTACAAAACTGAACCATGAATTTTTAAGAACTACTACATAGAGTAAATACTTCACAACATTTATTGATGTCAATTATTAATTTGAGTGTGTGTGTTTTCTTATAGCAAGCCACATCGGGCTATCTGCTGAGCCCACCGACAAGAATCAAACCCCTAATTTTAGCGTTGTAAATCCGTAGATATATCACTGTACTAGCGGGGGCCATATTAATTTGATCAGTTGTTGTTGCTGTTGTTTTGAATTAAACACAAAGAGCTATCTGTAATCTGCCCAGTTTTTAGCGTTAGCAGAGGGGGAGACTAATTTGATTAGAACTACTAAATGAAGTATATTCTTCATCACATTTATAGAAAAAAACTAGGGACAAATAGCCACAAATACAAATATACAAATAAATGTTTATTTTCTTTTTTTTCTAAAATCCATGCAAAGCTACACAAAGACCATCTGCTTTAGGCGTCCCTAATTTTTAGTTGGTAGAGCAGATGAAATGTGATTAGTTTTTAGCTACTTTAGTCGGATAGTGGGATTTAACTGTCCCTCTTATAATGCATCTATATCTCCAAAGTCACGAACTCTATGATTTACAGACCAGCATGCTGTGGTTTACCACAAACGTAGATATAACTGCTATCTCAAACTTAACTAAATGAGGCCTGTCATGGTGTCAGGGTGCTCGTTTTGTAATTTGAGAGTCACAGGTTCGAATCCCAGTCGCACCAAACATGCTCGCCCTTTCAGCCGTGGGGGCGTTATAATGTGACGGTCAATCCCACTATTAGCTGGTAAAAGAGTAGCCCAAGAGTTGGCGATAGGAGGTGATGAGTAGTTGCCTTCCCTCTAGTCTTACACTGCTAAATTAGGGACGGCTAGCGCAGATAGCCCTCGTGTAGCTTTGCGTGAAATTCAAAAACAAACACTTAAACTAAGTGTTCCATATTTTCGAACGTGTTTAAGCAAAGCATGGGTGAGATGGCCTCCTATTTGTTATACAGCAACTCTATAACACTTAGCATTTGTGTCACATTTAACATTCCTGATAAATAGCAAGAACTGGATTTTCTGGTGTTAATAAACGTAAATTTAGGAAACGAGGTTAGAATTTGAAACATTTCTTAATTAATTACATAACAATTGCTTTTCGATCTATGACTTTGTCGGTTACACAGAGTCCCTCCTCACGATATGTGAATCATACAGAATTTTTAGATAAAAGAAATCCCGCTAATTATCGCTGGGGAACTCTACATACGCTCCTCTCGACTGAATTATTTCACCCAGTTTGTTTATCTAGTAGACTCAACCGGCAGTGTGTAACATGACACAAGGGGTTATTTTGAATTTCACATATAGTTACCCGAGGCCTACCTGCATTAGTCGTCCCTAATTTTGAAGTGATAGACTGGAGGGAAGGTAGATAGTCGGCATCACCCACTGCCAACTCTTGGGCTACTCTTTCACCAACCATTATAACGTCCCTCCCCTCACGAATAAACGGACGAGCATGTTTGGTGACGGGATTCGAACTCGTGACCCATAGATTGAGCCTCCTAATCACCAGGCCATGGACTCCGTGCAGTAATTTTCTTTATTTTTACTTACGTCATCTTTAAAATAACTTTCATAAAAATGTCTCATCTTATCCAAGAAGATGAGAGAGACGATAAGCACACATTTAGAGCTTTACCCCGTTGCCATGGAAACTAAAAAACATGATGGTGTACTGAGCAAAATGATTTGAAAACGATAAACTGAAAAGCGGATGACTTATTTTGGAAGAACAAAACATTGAATCCATCTCTACTTAGCATCCTTGTTCACGTTAACCAGATATTATATCACGTGATACTTGGAATGTATCAAGAAGACAATATACAGATTAAATAATTCAATATTAACAATTCTCATACAAGTTATTTTCATCCTAATAAAAGTACACATTAGTTTCTTATACAAAACGTAAGTTTTTAGACAATTAGATAGAAAATCCTATTTTAAGTTATGAAATTTAAGTTACGTGATTAAGGCACTTTAAATCATGACTTTATGTGACATACTCATGACTTTTTTTTATTCTAAGAAGCTCAACCGAGATCATTTGTGATTTCCTGAATTATTATTAGTTTCTATACGTGTTTTAAAGCGATTTTTAGTAGTGATTTGTGCTCATTAATATTCACTGTTGTATTATCACAATGAACGTTATACATTTGCTGCAAGTTATGTATGCATGTATATATATAAGTTTGTTATATGCTGAAAACAAGCAGAAGCAAAAGTAAAATAAACGCTCCATTAATTAAAAATATCAGAGGGTACGAGCAATAATGTTTATTATTTTTGTTTCGACTTGTTTTTAGGTTATAACAAATTAGTATAATTAGTCAAAGGTTATGATTTGCTGTTTTTAATGCAGTCCTTCTTTTTGATTTTGTTTACTTAACTTTATCAGGATTAATGTTGTTTGTTTTCTACTAAACCTGTATAGGTTATATATTTGACGTATGGAATAAGTACATAGTTGTGTTGGCAAGGTTTAGTAAAGATATTTTCATATTATATTGGTAGTGAAAGTAAAATGCAAACCCACGCCAGGCTTGAACCCATGATAAAAACTTCACAGCTGTTACATGAAGATAAGGTTATCTAATCTGTCCGAAATAGTATCTTACAACCTCAGACAATTGTGTTTTTCGAGTCAGAGTTTGATGATTGATATGGATACTTACCGTGTACCTTAATAGCATATTTTATGTGAGCGAGATGTATGTATTCTTTTATCAAAGTCACAAGTATTTCTAGAATTTGCATTACGTTACATTGCTTATTTGTATCTTGCAAATATCATCATAAAATAAAGTGAAACGGTCACTCACCTGCTCTTATAATTGCCGCAGAATATTGAAGCATATCTTAAGGAAGGAGTCTAATCACCTCGGGGCTTAAAACACTAAAAATTGGACTTTAATCCTTATGGTGGGCATAACACGTCTAGCTCATTGTGCAGCTTTGCCTTAACAACGAAAAAGTTACCATTAACAACACAATGCTAAATTGTATTTTATTTCCCCACAGTAAAACAACTTAATAATTCTGCTTATTACTTCCTAATTTTTCAATTGTCAGGTAAAATGTGTACAGGTTTTAGAAATCGTGAAGCACATATACGTCCAATATATACAAAGAGTGGCGGTCTCTGGCGGAAATAGCAAACCCCCTATCCAAACCATACTGACCATATTTTGACTGAACAAACACTTGCTGATCTAAAGTACCTTTGTGAGCGTGTTCGTGAGAAATTAACTTGAATCATATATCTTTAGCTACTTCATGGATCTGTGTGTTGGATATACAAGATTGTTTAGCGTAAGAATTAGTATTTATTTCATTTAGCGATTTACTATTTAATGATTATTTAGTTTTCTTAGCAAGAGCGTTAAAAGTTAATTATTCTAAAAGCGATAGTTATGACATTTCATTACTATCTCTGTACCAGTTGTGTATTGTGTAAGCAGTTTAATTTTTATACTAGGCTTTTGTGATATTGTTGACGTCACATTACTCTAATATTCTGTATTTTTCTCGTTGTCTTAAGTGAATATTGTTACATAGTAGCGTCTCGTATTTTGTAGAAAGTTCGAGGCCTCACTTTGGCATAATATAGGCGATAAAGTGAGTGCAAAGCAAGTGAAGTTCAGTCAGAAAAAAATTTTGTTAGTGAAAGAAAACGTGAAGTTAGCAGGCGTGTGAGTGATTAACCTAAAAAGGTGAATTTTTTAGTGTGTTTAATAACTTTATTGCAACAACAGAGTTATGAGAAATAAATTGTTTTCTCAGTTTGATTCTAAAGTAAACCTGTGTGGACTTTTGATGAAAAAAGAGACAGTTATTTAAAGCTCTGGTAACTCAGTTGTGGTAAACAACAAAAAATGTTAAGTGAAAGTAAAATTAGACTGCGTAATGGTTAGTTTAGCTGCGAATTTAACAGAGATAAAAAAAATAATTTGTCTTGTCAAATGTATTCTCAAGTAATTGAACCTGTATACGTGGACTTTGACAAAAGGGACACAATTATTTACTTTTGGACACAACTGTGACAACCCACGAGAGAATGTCAGTGATAAAAGAGTAGATAAAAATAATCCGTCTTGTAAGTTGGTTTCTAAAGCAATTGTGGAATTTTGACAAAAGGGACACAATTATTTACTTTTGTACACAACTGTGACGACCCACGAGAGAACGTCAGTGATAAAAGAGTAGATAAAAATAATCCGTCTTGTAAGTTGGTTTCTAAACCAATTGTGGAATTTTGATAAAAGGGACACAATTATTTACTTTTGTACACAACTGTGACGACCCACGAGAGAATGTCAGTGATAAAAGAGTAGATAAAAATAATCCGTCTTGTAAGTTGGTTTCTAAAGCAATTGTGGAATGTTGACAAAAGGGACACAATTATTTACTTTTGGACACAACTGTGACGACCCACGAGAGAACGTCAGTGATAAAAGAGTAGATAAAAATAATCCGTCTTGTAAGTTGGTTTCTAAACCAATTGTGGAATTTTGATAAAAGGGACACAATTATTTACTTTTGTACACAACTGTGACGACCCACGAGAGAATGTCAGTGATAAAAGAGTAGATAAAAATAATCCGTCTTGTAAGTTGGTTTCTAAAGCAATTGTGGAATGTTGACAAAAGGGACACAATTATTTACTTTTGGACACAACTGTGACGACCCACGAGAGAACGTCAGTGATAAAAGAGTAGATAAAAATAATCTTGTAAGTTGGTTTCTAAAGCAATTGTGGAATTTTGACAAGAAAAATAATTATTTAGAGTTTTAGATGCAACTATGACATTCTATAGTGTAAAGATTTTTTGTAAATATGTTGGACTTCTCTTAAATACATTGTTTTAAAACAAGTGGAATGTGTGCTGTACGTTTATTGTTCAAAACTATCGTCAACAAGTCACAGACTGTAAAAGAATCCGACCCTTACATACAGTTAGAAACCTGACTTTGTGTCAAGGGTATTTCAACTAGAATTCGCCAGATCTTTGTCATGGCTGTGACACACTGATGAACTAAACTGTTTAAGTAATGAATATGATAGTTCTTTAAATCACACGAACGATACACAAAATAAAGATTATCTTCTGAATGATCAGAATAATTATTTTATAAGTAACCAAGATGATTATTGTCTAAAGTGACCACTTGATTATTTATAAATGGAGAATATGATTGTGCTGGAAATGACCAGATTATTTTTCTGTATATTTATTATTTTTTGAATTTCGCGCAAAACTACACGATGGTTATCTGTGCTAGTCATCCCTAATTTTGCAGTGTAAGACTAGAGGGAAGACAGCTAGTCATCACCACCCACCGCCAACTCTTGGGCTACTCTTTCACCACCGAATAATAGGATTTACCGTCACGTTGTAACGTCCCGACAGCTGAAAGGGCGAACATGTTTGGTGTGGTTGGAATTTGAACCCGCGACCCTCAAATTACGAGTTGAATGCCTTAACCGTCTGGCCATGCCAAGCCTGTTCTGTAAATAACCAGTGATTTTCTGTAAGAGACTAAGATAACTGTTCTGTAACTGACCAAGATAATTTTGCAAGGGACCAAGATGATTATTTTGTAAGTGAATAAGATAAATGTACTGTAAGTGACCAGCATGATTGTTCTGTAAGTGACTAAGATCATTCTTCTGTAAGTGACCAAGATAATTGTTCTGAAAGTGACCAAAATGATTGTTCTGTAAGTAACCAAAATGATTTTTTGTCAGTGACTAAGATGAATGTTCCTCAAGTAACCAAGATGATTGTTTTGTAAGTGACCAAGGTAACTGTTCTGAAAGTGATCAAGATGATTGTTCTGTAAGTGACTAAGATGATTGTTCTGTAAGTGACCAGGATGATTGTTTTGTAAGTGACCTAGACTATTGTTAGGTAAGTGACAAAGATGATACCCTCTTACCTGATGAGCATATACGATTCCACATTATCAGAATAATTATTCTTTAAATGATCGGATAACAGATGTTTAACTAATAAGACTTGTTGTCCACTACACGATTAATTTATTAGTGTTGGAATGATTGGATAATACTCTGTAAGAGGCCAGTCAACAATTTTTTAAATGGTTTAAGTGATCATTTATTGATTGACCAGAGTAATGGTCATGTATAGAGTCAGAAAGATGACCCGTTTAGTAAACAGAATGATCTATCATTAACTGATAACATCCATAGATTTTAAAGTGCTTAGTTGATTCTATTTCAAGATATTAGAATGACGGTTTTCTAAGTGATCAGATGGTGATCCTTTAAGAACTAAGTATAGTAACATATTTTCATTCCTCCAGAAATATTCGTTTAAATCCAAACCATATAGCTGTGTGGCACCTAAACTAGCCTATGTGTGTATTTAAACTGTATAGGTGTGTGACATGTAAACCAGCCAGTTTGTGTATTTCTAAGGTTCGATGATACATAGGTACAAGATCAAACATCTTGTGTGCATGGATGCATTTATTGAATATTATGTAGTATTTGTTACTATACTGACAAAGAAATGTTACAAACATTTTTATTAAATTCAAATTATATTAGTATATCTAACAGTAGTCAGTACATGTTGAACATTTGTCATTAACGGTCTCCATATCTGATACTACAGTACGCATTGGATTTTACCACTTATAAATAAGTTCTATACTAGATCCGTACGCTTGTAAGTTCTACTCCGCAACGTAAGAGTATTATATAATCTACAAAACTCTCGAATATGTTTCAAAACATAGAAACAACCTTGGACATCGCCGGGGGGAGGGCGAGATAACTTTTGAAGTCATTACACATTTAGGTCTAAATAAGCCGTCAGTCCGTAGCGGTCCAGATTTAAGAAACACATTAGTAGACGACAAAGTTTGTGAATGTCAAAGTATGCTGCGTTGAGTAGTTTTTGTAGTGCTACATTTCATTTCTCCATAGCTGTTAAAATATGAGAGTTTTATATATGTTTATATAGTTTTCTCTGAATTACACTGGCCAATAGACTTTCGTAAACAACGCTCGATTTTTAGAGCAGTGTTTCCGGAAGTAATTCGTCCCCAAAAAATGTATTTCTGACCAAACAACATTTTGTGTAAAAGACTTGTTTAAGTCTCCATACTAAATTTATTCAAACTGAGAAAATATTTCCTAATACTCTTTGATCATTTCTTCTTTGTTTGTTTGAAGTTATACAATGGGGTAGATTATTTCTTTATTATTTAATTAACTTATTATTTTCCTTTTCAGATATTAGTTTCTATCCTACTTCTATTGCCACCAAGGCTCATTCAGTGTTTTATTCTCCCACCATCTGCGCCGGGTTTTAGTCCAGGGTTTATCGCAACCGGACTGCGAAACCAAGAGTTCGTAGTTTGCATCTGGACCTGCAGGAACGCGCTGCTATTTGGGTCTGTAATTGCAAAATAAGCATGACAGTCAAATATCACTATTTCAGACAAAAGTACCTCAAAGGCGCTGTTGACAAGCCGCCTTCTCTGTAGCCTACCAAAGTTGTCAGTACCTGCACGTAGTGCTTGCGTGGCTTAACGGGAATGTTATAAAAGAAACAAGAAAACAGCCTCTTTCTAGCTTCACGTGACTTCAGCGCACGTACACACGTAGGAAAGTTTATGAAGCCTCTCGACATAGCAACATTTTAAAATTTAAATATGTCTTTCTGATATAATGTCTGACGAAATATATCTCGATACTCGACTCTTGTTCAATTTCGTTGTACGATCTAAACACCACGACACCATTCTATCTTCCAATGTCGTG
Organism: Tachypleus tridentatus; assembly: GCF_004210375.1. NCBI lineage: Eukaryota > Metazoa > Arthropoda > Merostomata > Xiphosura > Limulidae > Tachypleus > Tachypleus tridentatus. The sequence continues at coordinate 217,348,525 of NC_134837.1, forward strand.
GTTATCTAACACGTTTCACACTCCTGGCAGACCTTTCGTAAGTGAGCTCAGTTATAGGTAGGACTAAAAGAAACAAGTTACCTAAATAAATGTTGTTTTCAAAATGAATAAAAAATATCTTCATTAAACTCATACAGATTTTTTATGTAAAATAAGCAGGAATTAACAGTTGATAGAAAACTTTGTTATTACGTTTAAAATGATGAAAACAGAAACATTGAAACAGAAAGCAACGTCACATCACGTGATCAGATGTTCACTACGTACTTCTGTCCCTGATAAGTTTCTTTCTCGTGCATATGACGTAAATAACTGACGATAATCCATGTTTTGTTCGATTCAAAACGAAATTTGTTTTAATACCTTGAATGGTTTATTTTAATCGATTTCAAATCGATTAAATGTTCTGACTCTTCCTTTTAAAAAGAGATATACAAGTGTAATAAAACACTACGAAATCTCTGTTTTTAAGCTTGTACTTAATGTAAAAATATATGTATAACAAATCTTAACATTTATTCATTATTAGATTGTAAGATTTGTAAGGTATTAAGTTCAACAACAGAATTTGTTTGAGATCCCTTTAAAATTTAGTAACGTGACAAAAATTCTTACTTAGAAACTAAACAATTAATTCATTTTTTGCCCCTTCAGTTCCTGGTGCCCAGTCAGACTTCGCCGGGGTCTTGCTGCGATTCTGTTCAGTCAGGTGCGGCTGATCCTCACAATGCAGTCTCTGCCGCTGTATATTCCCTTCCTCCGGCATGCGACTCTAGGATTCTCCCTTCCTATCCACGTCTGGCTAGCAGCATAACGATGAACGGTCTCTTTGGAACGGCATACCCGGACCCCACGAGTTGTGTTACGGCTCTGGGACCCAACGCTCCGGCCTTCTACACGCCTCTGGTATGAGAGAAAAATTAAAAAGTTTAATTTTGATATTTTTACAGCATATTGGAAAACTGTTACCAGTTCATCTAACGTTATAGATATAGTAGTCGTATTAAAGGAATACGGTAAAATACTCCTTTTCAACTGGGATACACAAAGCTTTTCTATATTCTAGAATCGCAAAGCGGTGGGATATTCTGTAAAATGTTTAGTTTATCTCCTTAACTTATAATAATAACATGACCTAGCAACTACTTAAAGCTATAATTAGTACAAAAAAGTGAGGTTTTCCAGTTAAGTTAAAACTGCCGTCAAATGAGTTGTGTCCACTACATGTCTGTCAGTGTAACTCACAACGTATGGGTCTTTAAATCCCCAGTACGTTTGTCACTGAAATTCAATGTTTGACCTTTAACATTTCTAGTACAAGTTTGTCCCTATAATTCACGACGTATGGGTCTTTAATGTTTCTAGTACATATTTGTCAGCGTAACACAAAGCATAGGTCATTAACGTTCCTCAATACAGGTCTGTCAGAGTTACTCACGATATATGTACTGAGTTTTTAACGTTTTTACCACAAGTCTGTCATAGTTGCACCTGAACCGTATGTCAAGAACTGCGCGCATAAAAATATGTAGTTTGCTTAAGAAGTTCTAGCTGCAGTTTATATCTGTATCAAAGTAACATATGTTAATAACTTCTTCATTTACTTTAAAACTTTGATTCTGTCAGATCGGTATTGAATAACTCGTGTTCTTATGTGTGAAATAGTTTGTAGAAACTGTGAGTAATCAAACCCTATTTCAATAAAAAAATAATAGGAATAAGATACAGCTAATCCACTGATACAGCTAATCCACTAAAGGATGGTTATTTGTTGAATTTTCTTGTAGGTTTACTCGAGAGCTATCTGCGCTATTCGTTCCTAATATTGAAATCATAGACTAGAGGGAAGGCATCTATAGTCAACACTTCCTTCTTCCTATTCTTAGACTGCACTTTTACCATCAAAAATGGGATTGATCGCCATATAACAGTGCCCCTTCAGTTTGCTAGTTGAATATTCTAACCATTGAACCATACCAGGCTCTGAGAAGACAAGAAACTGTGACTCTCTCCTGATGAGTAAATTTCGGAGAAAAAGGGTTAAACAATGGGAAAGGAGTCGCGATTCGTCAGAATCAATATCCAGTGTTCCTTGTAGAAATCAAATTATATAGTTAATTATTTATTAAAAGGGCTCTTCAGTTTATTAGTGCTGTCAATAAGCATTTGAAGGACGTTTGATAAACTCCATTTAGTCTAGCACGAGAAACTAATTTACTCCGAACGCTGTAAAAGGTTCATCTTGTTATTACGATATTGTTATAAGAGCGTTATCTAATCTAACACTGCCAATATTACAGTTTTCATCAATACTGTTAACGTTTAATAGGCAGCCACCTACAGAAGCCTACTAATATTAACTGGTGCGGTTTATCAGTAATACACAAAAATGCGGTTTGAGAATAACGTCAACCAGGACCATAACAATTAGCAGACTGATCAGTGGCGTCGCTAGGTACTTATAAGATCCGAGGATCTTACCCTTAGACTCGGGTATTTTCGTTGTTTCAGTATTTCAGTTTTTTTATTTTGATTTTTAAGGCACCAAATATGGATTAGAAACACTGTCAAACAGAACCATGTGCCAGCGACGCCTCTGGTACAAATATAGATTTAAATATTCTCGCTATCCACGTGATGCTACTACAACTATAATAATGTTTTTGATATTAAGTACAAAGGTACACAAAGGGCTTTCTGTGCTCTACCCACCACAAGTAGCGAAACCCATTTTCGAGCAGTACGAGTCAGTAGACATACCACTGTGCCACTAGGGGTCCAAGTATAATAAAATCTATCAATCTTATATACCCAGAACTTTTTTTACCTGACAGCTAACTTTTACCACCACTAGACGTCGCTTGCCAAAAGTTGTATAAGATTAAAAAAAGAAAGACGATGAACAGGTTGTTGTTGTTTTGGAATTAAGCACAAAGCTACACAACGGGCTATGTGTGCTCTGTCCACCACGGGTATCGAAACCCAGATTTTAGCGTTGTAAGTCCGCAGACATGCAGCTGAGCCACTGGGGGCAGGGTGAACAGGTACGCCTTGAACTATATTTTTCACACGTTCAGAATTTCTTTTGTACTTTAGAAAAAAAACACATTCAGGAACAAATTAATAATTAAAGGCCTGAATATCTAGCACAAAGTACTAATCCTAATTTCTGCAAAAAATATTCTTAAATTCAGCAGTCGTGACCACTTGTTTTAATTGTGAGCTCGACCTGAGACCTCTTGCACGACATCCATTTCACAAATAAAACCTGACTTCCGCTCTCATATTAGGAACATAGGATAAAAATTAAACAGATATCAGGTTTTAGTGTGTGGTTCTCCAGACATGACTTTTTTTTTTCTATTCCATGAGTCCCCATTGCCTTATTTGAGCATATTTTTTGTTTTATTACTCAAGAAAATTAAAGTTATTTAAATATTTAGGATATTTTTATTAAGAACTTTATGCTTCACGTGTTATATGTGTTTAAATAGTTAATACAGATAGTTTTGAACAAACAAATATAAATATATTTGATGATTTGTAATGAAAAGTACAGCTCAGAATGTTTAGTACTCTACTTTTGGTCTAGGCAACAGCGGAAGATCTTAAAGATAGATGTCCACCTTGGGGTGCCCTTACTCAAGGTCCACCTTGTTATACTTACGATGCTACCTTTGCTGCATATAATCCGTATAATGACAGGTAAGATTTTAATCTTTATTATTCAAGTCTATATTTACAAAAACACACATTTACTAGGGTTCTAGACAAACACTTTATACTCATCAATTTAGTATGTCTTGAAACGTTTCCATCTTCTCCTGATTTTATCGGTTTCGATTCCTGGCAGTCTTAATTGGCAGATGGATGGCGTAAAAAACTCGATAACGATTACGAGATTTCCCACTTTAAGTTTTTACGGCCTGTAATCACTTGGTTATCCATTTTAGTCATCAATAATACAGTCCATGACGTCGCGGTCAAAGATAGTTTTAGGGAAGAGAAGTTACTTTACATACGGGAAGCCGCTAACTGCTGATGTGTACCGACTTGTGGGAAGATGTAACATCACGGCCACCGAACATTCGTATAATCCGTTCGCACTAAAAAACTGACAGTAATTTTTTATCCATCACACAGAATGTTGCAAACTGCGTTTTGAAATCTTAAAAAAAAGACAAATCTGTTGTAGGGTTTTTCAATTATATTATCAGTTATATTACCGTCGGTTTACTAAACACAAATTTTCTAATATTTCGCTACTTCCTTTTTTTCTTTTTCCTTCTTGCAAATTTCAATCATAATTTAATGTTCTATAAAGTAAGTTACTATATAAAAGACAATAATTTTACTTTAATAAATGGATTTAGATTTTGATTATTTACTGTAACAAGTATGACACTTGACTCGCTTTCGTCACTACACCAAGTATATAGTACTTGACTGACTTTCTATAACATAAGAAGAGAGTATGGTACTTGGCCTACTTTCTTTACTATGGCAAGTAAATATGATACCTGACTCACTTATTTTACTACACAAGTATGGTGTCTGATTCTCTTTATTTTCCATAACAGGTACATATAGAGCCAGTCTCCCTTTCTTTTCTTTTTTGTAACATCTACGTGTGTAACCTGACTTACATTAATTTTCTCTAGCAAGAGTAAATGGAGTCTGGTTTTCGTTCTCTTGTTTTTCTCTAAAAGTAGATATGAATCCTGAATTCCACTGTTTTCAACCAATAGCAAGTTCGTATTGAGGCTGACTAACGTTTCTTTCTACAAAGTGTGGATACTGAATCTGACTTCCAATATTTTTTGTCTGTGATAGGTAGATAGTTTACCTGCCCCTCTCCTATTCTTTCGTGGTACAAGTAAATATTAAATCATTCGTTTCTATAACAGATAAATATGAAACCTGACCTCGGTCATTTTTCTTTGGTAAGTAGGTACGGGTCACCAATGGATAATGTAGCCAGAAGAAAAAATGCTACAAGAGAGACAACCAACACACTAAAAGCATGGCTCTACGAACACAGAAAGAATCCATATCCAACCAAAGGAGAAAAGATTATGCTGGCTATTATCACAAAGATGACATTGACACAAGTTTCTACGTGGTTTGCTAATGCCCGTAGACGACTGAAAAAAGAAAATAAAATGACTTGGGAACCTAAAAATAAACAGAATGATGCAGAAGAAATTGAAGAAGTGAATAATGATTCTGTTTCAGCAGATGAAATTGTTTGTAAAGACGTCAAAACTAAAGAAAACAGAAACAAATCAGAGAATAAAAGCAACGGTAACGTGTTTCTCATTCTATTATGTTCAGATCATTTTTTAAATATAAGCGTGCATTATAGTGTTATATCTTTAAACGTAAGCGTGTATTAAAGTGTTATTTCTTTAAATATAAGCGTGTATTATAGTGTTATTTCTTTAAACGTAAGCGTGTATTATAGTGTTATTTCTTTAAACGTAAACGTGTATTATAGTGTTATTTCTTTAAATATAAGCGTGTATTATAGTGTTATATCTTTAAACGTAAGCGTGTATTATAGTGTTATTTCTTTAAAAGTAAGTGTGTATTACAGTGTTATTTCTTTAAAAGTAAGTGTATATTATAGTGTTATTTCTTTAAAAGTAAGTGTGTATTACAGTGTTATTTCTTTGAAAGTAAGCGTGTATTATAGTATATAGTGTTATATCTTCTTTGAACTTAAGCGTGTATTATAGTGTATAGTGTTATATCTTCTTTGAACTTAAGCGTGTATTATAGTGCTATTTCTTTAAGACTTATGCATGCAAGCATAATTTTTTTATGTTTCTTGTATCTGTTAGTAGTAGACCCTGAATACCCGTATGAATATTAATTAGTATTGTTTCTTTATGCGTCAAAGAGATACTAGTACGATCCACACTTTACTCAGAACTACCAATATTATTTACAGTGACGTTTACTACAACAAACCTTAGTCTGAATCTTATATTTGGAATAAATGTACTACTAATATTTTAACTGTAAAAGTCCTTTGTAGTTGATTATTTCAAATATCTTGAGGAAAAAGGGGTACTGAAACCCAAACCTTATATCGTTTGAATAAGAAACAAAAACCTACCTGTTGTTTCATTTTTATTATTTCATTCAGACGTCTCAAAATGTTCGTGGTCATACGTACAAGAAAATAGCATTTAAAGTCATTTGTGATTCACCAAGTAATGGATATTATTTATTAAAACTATTAACACTGATCAAAGTAACGTTTAGAATACGTACACTCATATGAGAAACGTTTGGACTATATACAATGACTTAAATAATGTTTGGAATGTGTAATCTGATCTAAGTAATGTTTGGAATACATACACTGATATGAGAAACGTTTGAACTATGCACGGGGTCCGGCATGGCCAAGCGTGTTAAGGCGTTCGACTCATAATCTGAGGGTCGCGGGTTCGAATCCCGGTTGCACCAAACATGCTCGTCCTTTCATCCGTGGGGGCGTCAAATAGTAACGGTCAATCCCACTATTCGTTGGGGAAAAGTAGCCCAAGAGTTGGCGGTGGGTGGTGATGACTAGCTGCTTTCCCTCTAGTCTTACACTTCTAAATTAGGGACGGCTAGCGCAGATAGCCCTCAAGTAGCTTTGCGCGAAATTCAACAAACAAACAAATAAACTATGCACGTGTACGATGTTTAGTATTAGATTCAATATTATCAAACATGAGAGAAGTGTCGCTTGGATTTTAACAACTGTAATAATGGATAAAAAACTGTCATATTCTGAAATTATTAACAAATATACTTGCGATGGTAACAGCTTAATGCTTTACATGTATTCCACTGAACTGCATGACGTTTCACAAAAACTAAGTTCATCACTTGATATTCTGGGTTTTCTAAAGTAGTAAAAAAACCATTAGTTACCTTTTGATTTTGTCACTATTGAAATTTTCATATTTGAGCCTGGACTAGTGGTTAGGGTGCCGAGCTACAACTAAAAATTTCCGACGATCGAGCCCGCAATATATATCTGAACACGTTCTGCGTTTTCAAATGTAGACATATTATACAAGTAACAGTAATTCCCATATTCAATTAGTAGTAGTATTGTATGGGTAGAGTGCTGCTGACCAGTTGACCTCCATCTGGTTAGCACTTCTAATAAGAATAACTGCGCCTAAGTTTACCGGAACCTAATCCAATATTTATCTCAGGTGTAGCATGAGGTGCCTTTCATGTTGACATCGATAAATACCAGCGTTTCTAGATTGTTTAAAAGTGTTGTATAGTAAGTTAGAATCACTGAGGCTTATTTAATTTCGAACCGATAGACTAGGAGAAAAGGCAATTAGTCAACAGCATACACACCAACTATTGAGTGCTTTTGTAACACCAGGAAGTAATTTAGTTTTGTTCTTCTTTCGATTAACTTCTATAAAAACTTGCAAGTCCAACTTTCACAGTAGAATGGTGTGAGAGGTGTAACTTCAACATAATTTTTAAACAAACTCAAACTCGTTAACGAAGGATACCAACAGTTAACATTACACTAAGCAATGGAATAAACTGTTTAATTCAGTGTAACATATAACTGTTTTTATGTGTGCTCCGTTTACCAGGGAAGTACAACTTTACCGCATAGCCTAACCTTTTATATTACGTATAATTATGTGGCAATAATAGAACCTGTAATGTAGCTAGGCAGGCAGACTAACATGTAACTCTACATGAAATATACGACTACTACATTTCCTGAAAAACAAAAACCTAAACCTGAGACATACTCAACAGAAAACCATTATCAGACCATTAAACATACAATATTGTTGCATTCTGTCTCATTCAGTGCGATTTTTATATTGAAAATTGCGTATCTATAAAAAATAAACCAAACGTTTAGATGTGACAAACTAGAAATTATCGCGATTGTAAGTGTTTCATAAGTTCCCATGGTGTAATCGTTATTTTCTATTTTCCTTCTTCAACTTGAGAAAATAACAAACTTGAATGAGACAAGCGTGAAGAAGGTAGATCAGTCACTTGAGATAAGTTATATCTAGTTATAATAATATAGTCGTGTTTTTTGAAGTTGGTATTTTTTGTGAGACACCAGGGATGGTTCACTCTGAACAATAGATTAACAGGAAGAGGAGTCATAACTATATATCAGTGTAATCACATGCACACTAATTTTACACAGTTATAGAAGAGTAAAGTTAAAGCAAGTCTACTAAGTTGTTTGAACAATTAAAAATGTTTTCAGTGCCCTTTGCTCCAACCACTTAACATTTACCTATAAAGTTGTCAGTGATTTCACAAAAAAATCAAGATATTTCCTCTAACTCTTCATATAAACAATATTTCCTTCAACCTCGTGTGAAGTAAGAACTAAAGAGATTTACAGTCACGTGTGAAACAATTTCTTCTTCCACCACCTTATTAGTACACCTTCAGTGACTAGTAGTACATCTGCTGATATTATGTGCGGTCATCTTACAAGCGCTAAGTGAAGCTTAATTAACACTGTCTAAATTCGCAGTCCTTTAAGAGTCATGATGTAGGTTTAAATAACTACGACAAACTCGTTTCACTTAAACTGAATTCACTCTGAACTTTAACAACTAATTTATTTAAGCATATTCTAATACTATATGTCGTATTAAATGTAAGATGATAGCTGATGAGTATTGAGATATAATTATAATGCATGTATACAGGCTATTTTGATTATATCAGTGGTTTTCTACCTAATATAGTTGATCGAGTGTCTACACCACCACTTTCATTGAACAAAGATCCTGAAGACAGACCAACAAAGGATAAGACCGAAGAAGAAAATTACAACTCTACTTTCCGAGAAATTTTGGATCACTCTTCGCCCCAGAATCTGTCCTTAGAGAACAAGCAGTTTGCGCTGCCATCAGCCAGTAGAACGTATCACCAGCACATACCTTCCCCTGGGTCAACGGCCTGTCAAAATATGGCTAGTCCTGGTTCTCCAAACTCACGGCCAAAGATCTGGTCGCTAGCTCATACTGCCACCTCAGATAGTCCCCCTGCTCTAAAACGTCCTCCCCAGTACATGCCAGACAATCCTCAGACCCTGAAATATCCTCACCGCGCAATGTTAGAGAGTCCCCTGACTATGAAATGTTCTTCTCAATTAAATTCGGACAGTTCTACCTCCTTGAAAAGTTCAAATCAAACAATGCCTACTGGAGTATCTTTGATAGAAAAATCTACATCTTTGGAATCATGTAACCCTTTAACCTCAAATATGAAAGAACGCTGCTACAAATTTGATATGGCAGAAGGATTCGTTACTAACAATGGATTAGTTTCCAATTACGCTGACCACTGGCATCCTAGTCCTGATTCAAAGACATCAAGCCCCACCAAGGCCGATTCAACTCTAAATTTTGAAGGTACTCGTGTGTTACGTGCACCAGGAGATGTGGTTCTCCCATGTACCTCGACAAGACAACCGAGCTTCTCTCTATCCTCAACTTTCAGAGAAAACGGAGTGATTAGAAGCAAGTTTCCTGAGAATACCGTATCCTTAACTTCTAACGATTCCTATGAATACAGACTACCACGAGAAAACACGCTTAACACGAAAGACTCAAAGCTGTACTTAAGTCATTTTAAAGAAGTAATGTGCCCAGCAATGGCTGATGTTAGACACCAAGATATGGAATCTCAAATATTTGAAGGAGAAAACTTCGAAAAATCTTCCAATGATAACATTGAAGGTAAGTTATCATTACTCCAGATGAAGAAACGAAATTTGGGTTCAGTGCAGTGAGAAAAAATATGATCAATAGTTTGTCAAGATAACTTTTTAAATTGGATTTTTTAGCTTAATCTTTGGTCATATTTCTTCTTTTTTCTTGTTCCTTGTTTTTAAACCTTTGTTATAAACTTATTTTTAAAAAAATAATCGAAGTTTTAAAAAAATAGTGGTATTATTAGCTTCAAAAGCGTACAAATTAAAAATTAGTGGCTTAAATTAAGACGAATAACAACTAGCACTTTCTGGTTTGTTTGTTTGTTTGTAATTTTGCGCTATCCTAACCATCCCTAATTTAGCAGCTTAAGATTGTAGGGAAGGCAGCTAGTCATCACTGCCAACCGCCAACTCTTTGGCTACTCTTTTACCAACGAATAGTAGGATTGACCGTCACATTATAACGCCCCCACAGGTGAAGGGACGAGCTTGTTTGGTGTGACCGGGATTCGAACCAGTGACTCTCATATTACGAGTTGAGTGCTCTAACCACCTGGACATGTCTGGCCGGTTATTAAGGAACAGATATGTATTTCAGCTAGTACAGATAGCAGTCTCTGTGTTTTACTTTGTTGGTGTTTTTATTCTGTTTCCAGTGCAAAATATTTTGTTAAACAATTACTGTTAAATAATAATTTATAAGCGATAAGATATATTTATGTATTTCAGTAGTTTGGGATTAGACGTAATATAGACGCACTGCTAAGAATCGATATTTTCAGCACATCACAAGCAAACCTTAATTTTTGATTTTAATCTAACTTCAAGCGATTAAGTTTTTATTTTGATTCACATATTAAGTGCAGGTCTTAACTAAACAAAATGCGTTGGAAAAAGGCAAAAACTAATAGTTGCAACATTGATTTTGTTATTTGGTATTTTTAAACCAGTCAGCAGCCCTCGATGCATAATTTTCGACCTTTCTTAACTGAAAAGTTAGATTGAAGTTTATCGTTATACTATCTCCACAGACGACAGTTCTTTGCTCGTTCAGTGAGATATTTTTTACTGTCTAATCCGCAGTCAAGCAGGTTACACACTACCAAACAACACTTTAAATCAGTCATGCGTCAGAACATTACTAAAAATAAATTGCTCCATCTTATAATAATTTCAACATAATACTTTAGATTTGACTTTATGACTTAAAAAAAAGACCTAGGACCTATTGGGAACAATTTTGTCTTTCTGACTTTAGAAAGACCAAGAAATGTTCAGATTAGTAAAGCGTCGCTTTGTTTTCGTAGATGTTTCTTAAAAGCTTTTATGTTAAAAGCAAACAACGTTCTGTGCCATTTGAACTGTCTTGTTCAGTTCATCATGTGTTACCAATCATAGAGATTATGTATTTGTTTTGTATCCATAGTAAAGCTGTTGAGGCAATCTGCCGCCACCCCTAACACTGAACTACTACCATCCATCATTCACGCTATTAAATTGACATTTACTCTTATAATCCACTGACAGCCTCAAATGCAAGAATTATTTTGTGGTTATATATAGATTCGAACCTGGCTCATACCTCCTTAACCCCAAGTTCCACATAAAATAGTATCAAACAGTGAATCCAATAGATAAATCGGCGAATAAATTTTTCGTTTTTTCTCAGACGTAATAAAGAACCAGTTCGGACATTTTATAGTAAACGTTGCCATGATATAATAATTTACTACAATTATAAACATAAAAACAAATAATTTTGTGAATATTTGCATAATATACTAAAACAAAAATATTCATATCTATTGATAACAAAGTTTCTGATAACTAACAATTGGTAAAAGAGTGAAAGGGTAACCGAGTTAGGTGAAGGAAAATTAAAACCACGACTCTCAGATTGCGAGTCGAGCACCTTAACCACCATGTCGTGCAAAGGCACTTCATGTTTGGCCTTTAATACTTTAACCAAAATTATTTGTTTATATTTAAAATAAAGCTTTGTAGGAATTGATTAAGTTCTTCGTTTCCCAGTGGTTCAGTGATGAGGTTTATAACGCTAAAAATCAGGTTTTAATACTGGTGATGAACACTGCACAGATAGCTCATTGTGCAGCTTTGTGCTTAAGTACACACAAACTGTTGTGTTGTTGAATGTGTCCCAATATTAACTTTGAAGGTGCTTTAACTTTACAAAACAGTTCCTTCCACCATTACAAGCTTATTATGAATTTTTTTTTAAATTTTCACATAATGTGTAAAAAACAATAACAAACTTTTCAAACATTACTTTGTAGTGAGTGAAACCAACATTAAATATTTTTTTCATCCTCTTCTTCAGTTTAGTAGAGGCTTTAAGTAAAGCACCATGGGAAAGAACAGCTTGAAAGCTGGAACCATTAAAGCAAAACCGTTATTTTGAGCGTTAAACACGTTTTCATTTATTGGGTGATTTTAAAGAAAAGCGATTATCTATAGAGATTTTATCTTGAAAACTACTTGGTCTAGGACAACAAAAGTTTCATCTTAGTTAGATTGAGGATCCTATGGTCATCTGAAAAGATTAGTTGTAGTAAAGAGTGTCTAAATATATATTATTAGAATATATTATTAAAATATATTATTTCGCTTTTGCTTTAGCAAAAATTAGCGTTGCTCGCATTTCTCTTTTTTCCTTCATAAATACTAAAATAGCAATTTACATAAAAATTGAGATAAAGAACCTTAAACACTGTCTTAAACAGGCTGTAGTCCTCCAGTAGCTATGTTTTAGAATGAATTTTTTATTCTGATGGAAAATTACGGAAAACACATTCAGTATATCCTATGATAGTTTGGTTTGTTGCTATTCATGTGTACTACATCTAAAGGCCCGGCATGACCAGGTGGTTAAGGCATTCGACTCGTGATGTGAGGGTCGCGGGTTCGAATCCCCGTCGTACCAAACATCCTCGCCCATTCAGCCGTGAGGGCGTTATAATGTGACGGTCAATCCCACTATTCGTTGGTAAAAGAGTAGCCAAAGAGTTGGCGATGGTTGGTGATCACTAGCTGATGAAGGCCCTCTAGTCTCACACTGCTAAATTTGGGACGGCCAGCGCAGATAGCCCTTGTGTAGGTTTGCGCGAAATTCAAAAACAAACAAACTACATCTAAACGTTCTTTATAACAGTTAGAGCTATAAATTTGTCCTTAATGAATTACCGTCTTATTGGAACACATTATAAACTTAATAAGACGTTGTTCTACATTCTAGAAACAATAGTTGAATCTGTGGGCCACCATACCTCGTTTGGATCCTTTAAGAGCTTCAATACAGGAAATCCTACAGCTTTTAGGCCCGTGGGGAGAAGGTAAGAGAGAAACTGGTTGATACTTTGAATGACAAGTACCATATTTCTATAGCTTTTCTATGATGCTATTAACCCTCTCTTCAGAGTCTATATAAGATGTAAGTAAACATAGTCCTCTGTAGGCTGTTTGAATGAGACAAGTACCATATTAATTTTTTACAGAAATTATTTATGTCGCTATAACTACAATACTTCAGATTCTTAGTCTCGTAACTTTCATGTCAGTAATTATATTTTTCGCAGTTTTAAGTAAATACCAGGACAGGGGCCACACCCTGAATTTGTGATTTTGCAAAGCAGGCTCTGAGTTTTTTTTTTCTGTTTTTTTTTAATTTGCTGGACAACTAAATTAATTGTACTATACAGCTCAACTGCTAATGCTATTATTGCATCGTGCATATTGCATCTGTTATCGTAACGACGATATAGCCCAAGTTCAATGTTGTTTCATCCATCTTAATTAGGCCTGGCATGGCCTAGCGAGTTAAGGCGTGCGCTTCGTAATCTGAGGGTCGCGGGTTCGCGCCCGAGTCGCGCCAAACATGCTCGCCCTCCCAGCCGTGGGGGCGTTATAATGTGACGGTCAATCCCACTTTTCGTTGGTAAAAGAGTAGCCCAAGAGTTGGCGGTGGGTGGTGATGACTAGCTGCCTTCCCTCTAGTCTTACACTGCTAAATTAGGGACGGCTAGCACAGATAGCCCTCGAGTAGCTTTGTGCGAAATTCCAAAACAATCCAAACAATTCATCTTAATTAATTATATTTGGTCACTACTTGCCTTCCCTCAAAGTCTATCACTTCAAAACTAAAAACGACTACTACAGATATCTCTCATATAGCTTTGTACACAATTTAACAGATAATTTCTTTATTTGCTTGGAATTAAGCACAGAGCCATACAAAGAGCCATCAATTTATGCTCTGCCCACCACGGGTATCGAAAGTCGGTTTCTTGTGGTGTAAGTCAGAAGAGATACCGCTGTGCCACTGGGGAGCACCAACAACAAGATATGTGATCCCTTTATTTTTCAAGGTGAAAAGAAAACAACATAACGCTTATCATTAAACCGTTGGGCGGGGATACTGTGAATCCAAAGCTGTGTAATTATAGTGGTTCCCCCTTTTGCTATCAGTACAAATGTTAAATAATCTCAAACTTTTATGGATGATTTAGTTAATTTATACATGTAATTACACCATATCATATACCGTTAAGTTAAAGTTTAAACAGTGCAGTGATCCACAAGAATTAGTAAACAGCTAACCTTTTATTTGAAAATCCGACGTTTGTTTGATATTGTAAACGTATATTTTCGTATCATTAAGTATCTAAAAATAAACACTGAAATGAATATAGAAGAAAAAAAATTTGGATACTATATACCTGTTGTTATTTGCAAGCTCACTTTCATATGCTGAAAGAAACCATAGATATACAAACCTCTTTTTTTCAGTGATATTCTCACTATCTAAAACCGTGGAAATGTGGATGTCCAATACAGCTGTTGTGATACCTGCAAAACAAATGTTTGTGAACCAGTCATTAAGCAGCCACTTTCCTTGTTGGCAACGAAAGACGTTATTCTCATCATCGGTGTAATATTAAGCAGCCACTTTCTTTGTTGGCAACCAAAAGACGTTATTTTCTCATCATCTGTCCAACATTAAGCAGCCACTTTCCTTGCTGCCAACCAAAGATGTTATTTTCATCATCAAAGAAGACACACAAGAACTAGAAAGTGGATTCTAATTTTTATGAAAGATTACACTGTTTTGGCGTCTCTACGAAATAATTTTTGCAATGGACAACTACAGCATTCATAAAGTAAACAAAACATTTCAAATGATAGAAGAATTCCTGAGATCCTTAAAATCCCCTATAAAAGTTGGAATGTTTATTGGAGTTTTCTGCTGTTAGATGGAGGATAATTCATTCATTGCCGGCCAGAGGTCGCCTCAATACTTCCTTTATAAATATATATATTCGTATGTGTGTCCGTCTTTTAATTTAGTATTTGTTATGTATTAACTAAAGAATGGTTTCAGTTCTAAAATAATATTTGGGGTTTTATAAACAGATTTACTTGAGAACGTTACTCAATAATATAACTGTAATATAAATTATGAAAACAGTAGAACACATAAGTTAAATAAAACGGTTGAATAATTTGTTTGAAATGCTAAGTTTAAGGTAAGTATTTACTTCATAATATAAACCTCTCAGTGGCACAATGGTAAGTCTGAGGCCTTATAACTCTTTAAGCCGAGTTGAGTTTCGATACCAGTTGTAGGAACAGTAAAGATATCCCACTGTGCAGCTTTGTGCTTAACTACAAACAAAGAACTTGTCTCTAAACCGAAAAGTAGGTTGTTGTTGTTATTTTTAATTATAATGTTTTATACTAGTTTTAAACTCTAGTTTATATCTTTATGTTCTTTTTACTAAACTAGTCACTCGTATCCGCTCCAGGCGTAAAGAGATAGTTTAAATGGTAAAACTATGGTTGTTCTTTTACTGATACGTGAGATTTTTTGGACCTTATGCTCGCACTCTGTCTTAACGACCTTTCTCTCGGAGAAAATTATTATTAGTATTATTTAGCATAAGTCATTTACATAACGACAGGTGTTCTATTAAATGGAACAAAAGTACTAAGCTGTTGTTTCATTTAGAACATAGCTTCGATGCTAACTGTTACTATGTAATAAGCAATAACTGAGTTGGTGTCAAATGATCACGAAATATTTTCGTTAATACAAAGCAAGTAATATCACCGTAAAGAACTTTTTGTCCCACTCTGTATTTGAACTACTAGACAAGATTTTATGTAATAATCGGCTTCATAAAAAGCATAAATGAAAACTGAAGAACATACACATGATGAAATGTTTGAATATATTTGAGAAAGTTTGTCAAATAACGAACGATATCTAGTCTTTTTTTTTTAAATTAATGTGTTTTAGGTTAACGTAATTTATATTTGTTATCGCTGTTGTCGTGTCTCCTGTTATATAATTTTACCAAACTTTTGTTCACTTTTGGGCAACATGAATCCATATTTATGTTGCTTTTGAGCATTGTACACTTTTATTTGAACAATGCTAAGAAAGTAAAGGTTTTACTAAAGACAAGACTTAATTGGAATATTAAATACTTACTGTAGAATATCAACCATTGTCACTGTTACCTATACAACCATCTAAGGTTCATTATCAGTTATATACTTTTTCATAACTAGATGCTAATTACTAAATGGTTTTATTTACGTTTTGGCTGCTAATATGCTGCCACAGTTTGCTGTGTACAAAATAAATATATTATATAATGGCCTCTTCTAAATTCTAAAACAACAAGTAATCCCACACTTAAGGCATATGTGGTCTCAGTCACTGTCAAGTCTACACCAAGTTTCTACACCTAAAAAATCAAAACCTACATAATACGAGTTGTATTCTCTCCAACTCATAAAAGGTAACATTTTAAAATATTTATTGGAAACAAAATACAATGGAAAAGTCAAGGAATCATATCTTTTATATTTTATTGACTAAAATTATTTGTACCAAAGAGATAGATTTACATGATGTAACGTGGAGGAACAATGGACCTATGGGCATAAATATATAATTTTAAACAACAGTACACTGCTTGAATGGCTTAAGCGACTGGTTAACCATCACAACAAGAACCCTTTTTTCATGATACTGTTAACGTTACTTACATCCAAATTTTACTTTTAATTCAAACTATGATAACTCACAAAAATTATGAAAACAGTAGCGCACATAAGTTAAAGAAAACGGTTAAATAATTTGTTTGAAATGCTAAGTTTATTGTAGGTATTTACCTCATAATATAAACCTCTCTTTCAATTCAACCCACATATGATAACCCACATGCATTATCTTTCACTTATTATGATTTAAATCCAACTGCCATTTATTTGCCAAACTTACTAAGTGATCTAAATCTTTTTGTAAATCAGCAGTGTTCATTTTTTAGTTAAAAAAAACTGAAGCCTTAGTATCATCAGGAAATATAAGTAACATATTAATCATTCCTTCATCTCCAAAAAGAGCAAATATCCTAAGGCTGATCCTCATATGCAACATTAATCCAGTTTGACTTAACTTCATTTATAAGCCCTGCTTTCTTCCATCCAGCCACTGTTCTATCCACTTACCTAACTTATCTCCCACACCTAGAAAGATAATTTTTACAAGCCTTTTATGTAGTACCCTGTTAAAGGCTATATGAAAATCCACATACACCAAATATACATCTTACTCTCATCTAATAAGCAGCAACTTTTCCAAAGAATGCCAAAAGATTTGAAAGGCAAGATTTAGTGGAACCACGTTGACTATCTAATAAAATTCTAAACTGTATTAGATGACTTTGCAAAGTGTCTTTTATCTGACTTTCTAAACCTTTCCCACAACTGATGTAAGACTAATAGCCCCATAATTACTGGAAGATTTTCTATTACCTTTTATTAGGAGTAGCATTAGTTAATTTCCAGTCTTCTGGTATCTTATTATTCAAGGACTTACAAAAATAGCAGCTCACATATCCAGTCTTTAATCTCCTTCAAGACCTCTGTAGATATAGCAACAGGACCTTTATTCTTTTTCAAACTTTCCAAATATTTCTTAACCAACTCAGAACTTTCGCAGCCATCTTGTTTCATCAAGACGATCAATACTGCCTAATTCTTCATTGGTAAAAACTGAAAAAGAAACATAATTTAATAACCAGCTATCTCATAATAATAAGATAGAAGCCTTCCCTTATCATCCCTCAAGGGTCCTATCTCCATCTTAACAATTTGTTTACCATAAATGTACATAAGTAAATCCTAACTGTTAATTTTTACAATTTCAGCCGCTCTTTTTTCATACATCTTTTTTGATGTCCTAATTTCATGTTTGATCAACTTTCTTGATGACCTGTAATTCACTATATCATACCTGTAATTCACTATATCATACCTGTAATTCACTATATCATACCTGTAATTCAATATATCATACCTGTAATTCACTATCATACCTGTAATTCACTATATCATACCTGTAATTCAATATATCATACCTGTAATTCACTATATCATACCTGTAATTCACTATCATACCTGTAATTCACTATATCATACCTGTAATTCACTATATCATACCTGTAATTCAATATATCATACCTGTAATTCACTATATCATACCTGTAATTCAATATATCATACCTGTAATTCACTATATCATACCTGTAATTCAGTATATCATACCTGTAATTCACTATATCATACCTGTAATTCACTATATCATACCTGTAATTCAATATATCATACCTGTAATTCACTATATCATACCTGTAATTCACTATATCATACCTGTAATTCACTATATCATACCTGTAATTCACTATATCATACCTGTAATTCACTATATCATACCTGTAATTCAATATATCATACCTGTAATTCACTATATCATACCTGTAATTCACTATCATACCAGTCAATTTAAATTTCTTATCTTTTTTATGCTTTTCTTCAATTTTAATTCTTCATAGTCTCTGTGAGCCAACCAGTTTTGTTTGGTTTTACTTGCTGTTAACCTCTTCTTTCTGTAAGGAATATATTTCTTTTGAATACTGAAATATCTTCCACATATGATCAGTGTCGTCATGTAACTCAGCCACCCAGTTTACAACAAATAATTCTTATTGTATCCTTTCAAAATTTGCTTTTTTGGAAACTTGTAATTAGAATATCACTGTTTTGATGCATTTCCACGCTCTCAGCAACTTCTACATTAGAACTTAAAAATAAATCTAAAAGAGAATTTCGAGAGGTTCTTGTCCAATTGGCGAAGAAAGCCATCTTGGAAAGTTTCCAAAACACTTTTCACTCACATGATCAGACTCTGTCTAGCATTTCTCAATCTATATGTCTGAAATTAAAATCACCCATAATTAATGATTTATAAAAAACTGAAAGTTTAATCTTTCTGCAGACAAATACTTCGTGTTTTTTTTTTTTTCACAAAATATAGCACTCGAATCACACAGTACCAAGTACTTTATCTTTTACGAAATATAGATTGGAATCACAGAACAGCTGAAATTATATTGAAGAAAATTACCACTGAGAGGACTATGTATTAGTTAAGAACATACCCGTTAAAGATATAAAACGACGAAGTCAATTTTTCTTAAATTACTTCATAATAAATTAGTCAGGGAACTGTGAATACACTTATTACGTTGTTAAGCTGTACACTAGGCCATTATCACTAATTCTTTTAACATTTCTTTACAAGTTAGAAACACTTGTTTTGATAGATTTCTTCTTAAAACACATGATTAAAATAGGATGTTATGTATAAATATGTAAATTCCGGCTTACTGAGAAAAAAACTTTTAACCTTTAAACAGCGGGAATGATGATGGCCGCCATTTAAGAGTTAAACATTAAGTCAATTAACTTAGTACGAATCGATACTTAAATATAATTGAAGCCAAATAAGGCGGCAAAGATTTTATAATGTCTTTTAGGAGTTTTAAAGCGCCAAAATGATGTCGTTATATCGTTACATAATTTCAATTCCGGTAACAAGACAGAGAAGAAACAGAAGAACAAACCACGTTTTAACTTTTTTTCACTTCTTTGTTGTTGTTTTTTTCACCATTTATCGGGGGCACAAGTCTTAAGCGTTCTGGGTGTGATTTTGGTTATTGTGTGTATGGTTTTTATTTGTTTGAAGTATTGATTTATTTCTAGTTTTTAATTCTGCATTATTACAGTCTTGTGTTCTACTTTCTTTTTTATTACAACTGCCATATGTGAGCGTTTATCTACTTGGTTTGAATAAAATTTCTTTAGTCTACTGAATTCGCCAAGAGATGTGTCAGTTTTAATTTGTCTCTAACTTGCTGTAGTAATCAGTTCTAAAAGAGCGAAGTCTGTGTTTCGTATTTTCAGTGATGCTCACCAGGAGTCTGTGAAACGTAAATGATATAAATTTGAAGAATTGCACACATTTATACTAACATTTTAGCACAAAGACTTTATCTCCTAAGATGTCAGCAGTATGAAACCATGACATCATCAAATACATTAAATACAACCAGAAACCAATGGATATATCCAGTGAACCCTAAATGCATCGTTTAAATACTACCAAGGATTTTAGACACCACAATGGAATTTCTAGTCTGAAAATTGTGAATCTACCGTCGGATTTCTTCTCACAGACTTCACACTTCACACTTTTTCTTGAAATCGTAAAACTTATTCTATAGCAGCTCGAACGTCCCCCGCTGGAACAGCTGTAAATCTACGGATTTATAACGCTAAAATCAAGGGCTCGATTTCCCTCGGTAGATACAACAGATAGCTCAATGTGGCTTTTCTGTGAGAAAAATACACACAAAACAACTCGAAAACTTAAATATCCTGTTTCTAACCTGTTGTTGATCACTTAATACTTATTCTTAAGTACATTAGTCCTTGAACCACTTGAGTGTATTGATATCACTAGTAGTGTTATGGTAATGTCCAGAAATTACTCGATCATGCAAAGGTAACTGTGGTGTCTTTCGAAAATCTTTAACTGAAATAGAAAAGAATATAGTATGAGTACATGACAAAAAAAAACATTTTACACTCGTGTTTCTTTACACCGGACAACAAATTTATTGCTGGAGAGATTTAGAGTAATTTGTTGATGATTTCAAATATGTAATCAGAATTCATTAATTACTTTTATATGCGATTGGAATATCTTTATGTCTTATTAGTACCATGTGAAATACCTTGCACTGAACTCAGTTCACTAAATTTATGCTGTGAAATTAAGTTCATTTGTACACTTTAATGAGTAAAAGGCATACATTTTGAATAACTTTAAAACACTGACTGTATCTTATCCGGAGTAATATTCAAAACACGTTGTTTATGTACGGCATTTGTTCTAAATGTAATTGTAGTAAATTGCACCAATTTTGCTTCTCTTCACCTGGTCTGCTTGGAAATCACCAAACCCTGACGTACTCAGTTTGCTAGAATATTTGATAAAAGGTGCAGAGTCACACCCCTCTCTCTCTGATACCACATTAATTACGCTACAGTCTTGTCTCCCCATCATCATACTAAAAGTAGCATTGTAATATCTGCATGACAATCAGTCTCTGATAAAAATTGACGCCTTACCAGTGAATGTGGGGGTACTCCCCCAGTAAAATTATACTGCAGAGGATTTTTAGATCCTCGTTGCCCTGAATGACCATAAGTCTGAGATCAGCCGTTTATTTGATTTGAGTTTATAGTCATCAGTTCTGTAAAATCAACCAAACCAAGTAAAATATAAATTCACCACCATGATTCTGCCCCAAGCTTAGCCTCTAGAGAGCGCAGCTGTTTCAAAGCGCCCCAGTTGTTTTCCTCGGAAGACTCCAACTTCGTTCGTTCTTTCACTTACCTCTCACTCATTCAGTTGGTGGCTTCTCTTTCTCCGCTCACAGTCAAAACAAAACTGATTTTTTCATTGCATCATACTGGCGATGTAATCCAAAGTCTACAAAATTTTGTTTTTAAGATCTTAGAAACTTTAGTTCTGTACAAATATATTATTTTATGTTGTTTAGAAAATCATTTGAAATGATGCTCAAACAAAGTGCAAAAACAACTGAAACAGATTTTGCTGTATTTGTAGAATTATATTACAGTTTCACGAAGGTAAAATATCACACACAGGTAAAGGTAGCTTAATATATTGGGTGTTTGTTTTGTAGTTTACATATCAGGCCTGACACAGTGTCTAGATAGTAAGAGAGCAAGTATGCCATTCGCAGTTCCCATGATATGGCGTAAACCCAAATATCATATAACTGACTGTAATTTTTGTTTGACTAATATTTCCGGATATTTAGATATAACTAATCAATACATTAAATATCCATATATTGCACAGATAATGAACCAGTATCTCATAAAGATGGTTTCCCAGTGCCACATCTACCAGCAAATTGGGAAACAGAAGAGTTATTGTGCAAAGAAGACATTGAATAATATTCGTCCAGTAATTCCATTCCTGTGACAACTGAACGTACGCTGCCTCGTTTGATAACAAAAAATGATCAAATTCATGACTTGTCTTTATGAAAGAAGCATAGGGAACATGTTGGTTCTAGTTTACAGCAATAGGTTTACTAGCTCCAGGAACAGAAGTTCCAATTTACTGAAGTCTTCTTAAAAATCTCGCTTACTACAACAGCATACAAGACACTTTGTGTTTCTGTGTATATGTTCATGCATTAACTGAAGCATTAGGTACTGAACATTATCCTGAAGAATGGATACTTTTTATCGACTCACATTGGGGACACTAAACCATCAATTACTGTTGATCACGCTGTGAACATGAAATAAGCTTATCAACTCGTGCAGATCATATATTCCTAAATGCAATTTTCAATTAATAAATAAAGTTATTTATTTGTTTAGCTTGGTTTGAATTTCGCGCAAAGCTACATGAGGGCTATCTGTCCCTAATTTAGTAGTGTAAGACTAGAGGGAAGGTAGCTAGTCATCACCACCCGCAGCTAACTCTTTTACCAACGAATACCGGGATTGACTGTACATTATAATGTTCTCACGGCTGAAAGGGCAAGCATGTTTGGTATGACGAGGATTCGAACTCGCGACCCTCAGATTACGAGTCGAGTGCCTTAACCACCTGACCATGTCGGGCCCAAAGCTATTGTGAAGAACATTGAGGTCACCTTTGGACAACACACTTTGACAGACTTTTTAAATGGCCCTTCGATATTCGTGGCCATAAGCTTCTTTCAAGATCAATATTTAATAAATTAAAGGCACGTGGTTTGTAGTTGTATGGAATTACTCTAACTTAAGTTCATTAGCATATATATTCATGCGATGCATGGTCGCTGGTTTATGAAACTTTGTTTTGTTTTTTAAAAATATACTATTAGCAATATAAAGATTAAAGGTAAATAACATACCAAATTTACTGACATCCACCTGTTTGTTCATCCACATAGTTCTTTCTCTATACCAGCCGTATTTCACATATATAAACAACAATTTATATTTTATTTAGTTGTTTTTTATTATTATAAGATAGCAATAAGCAATTTGTGACTTCAAAACATCCTACTATAAGTGTCAGCTATTATGTATTATGATTTAAAATAGCCTAAAACTGAATTAATTTGCAATTTAAATGCAAAAGTTAATGAAATGTCGATGTGTGCCATATTTATGAAAAAGTTGGCATGAAACAACTTTTTCTTAAAATAAATATCTCTTAATATGCAAATAATAGTACAACTTATAAAAATGGTTATTTCAAATAATGATTTCTATGCAAGAGTTTTACAAACTTAGAAACATTACTGAGTCTTCTATCTCATCCGGAACTTCCTTGATATCTCATCAAGGGTTCATGATAAGTGAATTAATTTCGAGATCATATCGGTACAATTCACTTGAAGGAGAGCTAGGCCCGGCATGGCCAGGTGGTTAAGGCACTTGACTTGTAATCTGAGGGTCGTAGGTTCGAATCCCCGTCACACTAAACATGCTTGTCCTTTTAGCCGTAGGGGCATTATAATGTGACGGTCAATCCAACTATTCGTTGGTAAAAAGTAGCCCAAGTGTTGGTAGGGGGTATTGATGACAAGATGCGTTCCCTCTAGTTTTAAACTGCTAAATTAGGGACGGCTAACACAGATAGCGCTTTTGTAGCTTTGCGCGAAATTCAAAACAAACCAAACTAAAGGGGGGCTAGCTAGCTCTTCGCTGATCTCACGTGAGGTTTTCCACGGATGAATTCATATAATAGTTTCGTAGAAATACTAACGTCTGATATTAATCCACTGAAGTTAAGCAGTTTGTAATGTCCGAAATCTATAATGGTTCCTGGGCAAATATTTGAAGTTCACAATTAATAAACGTTAATCATAGTTATAGCTTCGAAGGCTTATAATATACCAACCGTAGTAAACCAATAATACATACTTTATTTTTGTGTCTTGCGCTGTTACCTTTTATGAGCATCAGGCGTTATTCCATAAACATCAGCTTGCACAATAATACTGATAATCACTAGCATTTACATACACAAATTGCTGATTCTTACACTCGAGAATCTCCTACAACTTCAGTGAATAGGCGGGAATTTCGCAACACAGATTTAACACTATAAGTTCAGTATATTTCTAAATATACATTTAATTTACCAAATATCGACATTAAATATATATATATAATAGTAACCCCTCACACTATTTTAAAAGTATCTGTAAGCAATGTATCAAGTCATCCCTTAAGTAATGTCCAATTTTAGTTTCAGAA
This sequence comes from Tachypleus tridentatus, assembly GCF_004210375.1. Lineage (NCBI taxonomy): Eukaryota > Metazoa > Arthropoda > Merostomata > Xiphosura > Limulidae > Tachypleus > Tachypleus tridentatus. The sequence continues at coordinate 217,372,985 of NC_134837.1, forward strand.
AAAGAGAAAGGATTTCAAATACTTTTAATGTCATTTAATCAATAATGTATGTTCCATTATTATTAATTACTTCCTGCCAACAATTCACAAACTTCTCAATGCCACTTCTATAAGATTCTTGAGGTTTGGAGGAAAAGAATGTAGAGAGGGTAGTTTTGACATCTTCATGTGTTCCAAGCTCTTTTCTACCAAGATAGTTTTGCAAACTTCGGAATAGATGATAATCAGATGGGACAAGGTCTATACAATAAGGAGGATGTGGAAATTTTTCCAGTCTAGCTCTTCAATCTTTGCAGATGTGATCCTTGCAGCAACTCAAAGTAGATCACACCAACAATGTCCCATAAGACTTTCCTTGGGTGGAGGTCCATTTTGGGCCGTGCTTTAGTAAGTGTACCTGCACTGAGCCATTGTTTGGGGCACTTAACATTTTTATAAAATATTCACTTTTCATCTCCAGTCATTAACCTGTCCAAAAAGGTGAGTTACGTTTACGAGAGAGCAGAGAAGTGCAAATGTCCACTCTTATTCTAAGGTTGGTTTCTGTTAAATCATGGAAGACCCATTTTCCAAGTTTTGACACCTTTCCAAGCTGTTACAAATGACGGTGATATGTTGAATGGGTTGAATTAAGCTTCTGCTCTAGTTCTTCAACTGTTACAGCGCAGTCTTCATCACATGCAGACAGCAGCAAGTCATCATTAGACTCAATGACGACCTGAACATGGCACATCACTTAAGCTGTAGTCACTTGATCCGAACTTATGAAACCACCTTCGACATTTTCTATCATTGAGAGACTCCGCACCATAAACACCTTGAATGTTTCGTGTAGTTTCTGCTGCACTGTTGATCTTTTTAAACTCATAAAGCATCATATGCCTAATGTACTCCTCAGACACATCCATCTTCATAAGGGTGTATTTAATTAATAATTTGAAAAAGTGGAGTTGGGTTAGATTCTTTTATTTGTCTGAACATTTTTATACATGTCTTACTACATATTTTAGTTATTAAAGTCTTCTATAAAGACAGAAATAATGATGCACTTTCTGTATTAAATTTTCGGACATTACTTATGGGATGACCTAATATGGAAAAGAAATTCCTCAAACGATTAATGAAATTTGAAAACAAAATATAATTGAAAAATTAATATTTTATCAACTATAATTATAAAAAGTTTTTCTGTTTTGGTTCTAAAAACGCCAGTAATAATGAAAGTACATAGACTGTATGTATGCCTCATTTAATGAAAGAAGAAAACTAGATATCCCATCAGTACCTCTAGTGGCCACCCCCATTGAGTGATCTATATCGAATAAGAACTTAAGCTATAAAAACTGTATACATTTTGTAAAAAAAACTTATTGACACCTTATGAAACATCCTAGTTGATTAAACAATATTTGACAGGTACAAATACGATTGTTTAGGAAGGCTTAGAGGTAAAGCAAACAAAGTTCTATCAAATCATAGTAAGATATCCCCGCTAATATAGCGGTAAGTCTACGAATTTACAACGCTAAAATCAAGGTTCAATTCCACTTGGTGGGCTCAGCAGATAGCCTCATGTGGCTTTGCTATAAGAACAACACTTATAGTAAAATTATGTTATATGCTCGTGTAAATCGTTACTGATTTTTATATATGGCTAAAAAGTTATGAGCCTTTGTCAATGTAAAATTATTGTTTGTTATCTAGTTAATGTTACATAAAGATATGCTCCGCTTTACTACATTGACTTTTGGGGTTGGATAGTTCTCTTCCGAGAGCATCACCTTTTACTTTACAGATGAGAGATCTATATATTGGGTCCCCCGCTAGTACAACGGTAAGTCTACGGATTTACAATGCTAAAATCAGGATTTCGATTCCCCTCGGTAGACTCAGCAGATAGTCCGAGATAGCTTTGCTAAATCAAAACACACACTCTCTATATTGGTTTGGAGCATGAATTCGAACCCCCTTATTGTTTTAAACACTTAAGGAGTTTCTACTTTTTATAGATAACTTTAACGTTTCATACTTTTAAAATGTCGTGCATTTTGAATCTTTATAGTTTGAAAATTTCAGTACTCGAATTTCCTCCGTCAGAAAGAGTTTTAACACACCTGCAAATGGAATTACATGTTGAATGATTGAGAATGAACCAGGACCTAAATCCATGTTATCTGTGCCCAAAATTCCAACAGGCCATAAAGAAACAAAACTGATAACAAAAAAAAAAACACTAGAAAGAAGATTAAACATAATTGCCTGTTTCTTTTACGATATGTTTATATAACATAATCTCATCCAGAGCAAGAATAATGCTATGCACAGTACAACAAAGAAAATAAAAGTTCTGATGTAGGGGTAATAATACCTACTACCACCTGTGTTTTTGCTTACACCTGTTTTTCTTTATGTGTTTTGTTCTCGTACAAATAATATTTTACAAGGCATTATTGTGGTTAGCGTAAAACTGACAGACCATGATTCTATAAATTATAAATTAAAGTTATCTTCGACTTTTCTCAAATTCAAAAATTTAATTTTTCAAGCTTTTAACTCTTTTCCTGAAGCTATCGTCGAGTCATGTGATCTTCAGAACCAACCACACTACAACAAAATGATGTAATTATCGGAATAGAACAGACGATTTTCTCTAAATTGTTAGTGCTATATACACTACTAACCAAAATCTTAAAGCCAATGAATATAAAGAAAAAAATATACATTTTCGGTTGCTAGACTCAACCACTATAAAAGAAGAGCTTTGAAGGATGAAAATAAGAAAAGGGAAAATAAAATAAAAACTTTTTTAGCATTTAATATGGAAAATGTGAACACTATGAAATTAACCTAAATACTAGCTGGTCAACAGTTTAAGACCATACCATAAAGAAGTCCTAAATGGGGTAGGAAATGCCCAACAAGAGGTCTCAGTAGAGAGTTGACGGCCGTCATTGCGAAAGATTACAAACATTCGCTTTGGCATGATCGATATAAGCGTTTGCAGGAGGCTGGCTGGAATGTTATTCCAAGTGGTGAAGATGGCTTCACGAAGATCATGCACTGTTTGGAATTGACGTCCATTTCTATAGACGTCCCTTACCATCCACCCCCAAACATTTTCAATGGGGTTCAGTTCGGGCGAACACGTTGGATGGTCCAAAAGAATCACGTTATTCGCCATGAAAAAGTCTTTTGTCCTGCGGGCATTGTGAATTGCAGCATTGTCCTGCTGAAAGATCCAGTGATTTCCACACAAGCGAGGGCCTTCAGTCAATAAGGTTGCTCTCTTCAACATGCCAATGTGGCCAGCTGCTGTTTGACGCCCATGTATAACCTGAAGCTCCATTGTTCCATGGAAAGAGAAAGCACTCCAGATCAATATGGAACCTCCTCCACTGTGTCGTGTAGGAAATGTCTCCAGTGGGATATCCTTATCATACCAGTAACGTTGGAAGCTATCTGGACCATCCAGGTTAAATTTTTTCTCATCAGATAACAAAACCTTCTTCCACGTTTCTACGTCATATGTTTGGTGTTTCTCAGTAAAGTATAACCGAGCTGTTTCGTGGTGTGGAAGGAGGCGTGGCCTTTGAAGACGTTTACAGTTTTTACAGCCTTTCTCTCGTAGATGCCATCTTATTGTTCTCGAGCTGCATTCTGCGTCCGTAAGGGCCATTAATCTGGTTAAACGATCGGCTGGTGTCTTGCCGGACAACCCGTCGAATCTTCCTGGTCAACTTCGACAAAATTTTCATGGGCCGACCACTTGAAATTCTCGTTCCGTATCCCTCAGGGTCTTTTGAGAAATTTGCAACAGCAGTTTTTCTACGCCCAATCTCACCAGCGATGGCACGTTGAGACAGATCTTGCTTTTGCAGCCCGACAAATCTGCCACGTTTAAAATCTGTCAACTTTTTAGCCTTTGCCATGTTTTTACCCAATATAACACACGAGATGTCAGTGGGAGACGTTGACAACGATAATGCTTGAACACAAATGACTAAATTTCGTTACGTGTTTAGCGATTAACGCTTCGTTTCAGTGTGGTCTTAAACTTTTGACCAGCTAGTATTTAGGCTAATTTCATAGTGTTCACATTTTCCCTATTAAATGCTAAAAAAGGTTTTATTTTTATTTTCCCTTTACTTATTTTCATCTTTCGAAGCTCTACTCACTCAAGTTGTTGAGTCTAACAAAGGAAAATGCATATTTTTTCTTTATGTTCATTAGCCTTAAGATTTTGGCCAGCAATGTACCTGAAAACTTGACAAATGTTCATCACACTATTTAATTCATTTTGACTCATGGTAAACCAAAGCTTAACTGTCTGTTTATTTCACTTTAAGCGCAAAGCTAAACAATGCACTATTCCTCCCATGGGTATCCAAGACTAGTTTTAATAATATTATGATATCAACAGCTCATTATTGAGAAACTTACATTATTATATATTTATTCTTCATTGAAGGTTTGTTCGTTTGGAATTTCGCGCAAACCTACTTGAGAGGCCTGGCATGGCAGAGCGCGTAAGGCGTGCGACTCGTAATCCGAGGGTCGCGAGCTAAACATGCTCGCCCTCCCAGCCGTGGGGGTGTGTAATGTGACGGTCAATCCCACTATTCGTTGGTAAAAGAGTAGCCCAAGAGTTGGCGGTGGGTGGTGATGACTAGCTGCCTTCCCTTTAGTCTTACACTGCTAAATTAGGGACGGCTAGCACAGATAGCCCTCGAGTAGCTTTGTGCGAAATTCCAAAAACAAACAATCCAAAAACAAGCTACTTGAGAGCTGTTTACGCTAGCCGTCCCTAATTTAGCAGCGCAACGCTAGAGGGAAGGTAGCTAGTAATTACCACTCACCACCAACTCTTTGGCTTCTCTTTTACCAGCGAAAAGTGGGATTGACCGTAACATTACAACTCTCCACCGCCGAAAGGACGAGTATGTGTGGTGTGACGGAGATTCGAATCCGCGACCCGTAGATTATGAGTCGAGCGCCTTAACTATCTGGCCAAGCTGGACGCCCAGTTTTTATCCTTTTACAGATACCAGTTGTTTTAAATTATTTTGACTGGCTAGCTTTTTTCTGTCATCGTAAATGTTAAAAAAGTGCTTTCTGTTGATCAACTGGAACCAAAATTTGCAGTTCAAGTAAAAGTATAACCCTGACAATAGGCACAAAAAGTGGTCAAATAGTGAAAAATAAGCGCAAAGAATGATCAAACAGTAAGAGGAGAGATTTAAACACAGAATGAAGGTGCGGCTTTTGTCAAGGTACAAATAGTCCAAGTCCGAGCTAAATTATGATCTTTGCCAAACGTCTGGTAAAACATCTACAAACAACGATATAAGTTCCATAATAGTTCTTACGCTATTTGGGATAAATAAGTGTGAGTCATACTAGGTCCTATACCGCTGTCCCTTACAGTCAGGTGCAAGTCACACTATCTTTTGTCTCTCAGGCTTAATAGTTAGGTTTAAATCGCCCTAAGTGCTACCTCACATGACGGACAAGCCATATTATATTATGCCACGTGTCGATGTAATAAGGTATGGGTCAACTAAATATGTCATAATGTCTGATAGTGAAGTAAGACTCACACTAAATGTGTCACATATCTTATAGCGAAATATGAGTCTTTCTGTTTTTGATACCAAATGTACTTAAATATAAATCAAAGTAAATTCTGTTTCACATCCTAAGTACTTAGATGTGAATTACACTAATTTTATATTAGATCTTCGATTGTTACGTTTGTGTGTCACATGTATGACTGCCACATGTTTGGCTTAAAATATTCTGTGTCACGTGTCTGCCAGTCAAGTGAGAGTCACACTGATTATATTTACATGTATGATTGTTATAAGTGTGTCATAAAACATTCTGTGTGACATGGCTGACAGTCAAGTAAGTGTCACATTGATTCTGTACTACATGAATTTTGTCAAGTTTTGTTACTTGTGTCACACGAAGCACCCTGTGCGCAAGTCTGATCGTCAGGTACTAAGCTCGTAAAGTGTCCCCACCATGTCCCTTAAGAAGTTGTTGTCTGCGACTTTAATGCTGAAAAATAATAAAGTATGTAACAATCTAGGCTGTCTGTTTGTAAAAAGCCACTGAAAATATTGTGTCACGTGACAACTATGACAAATAAAAACGAATTAGTCATGATACGTTCCGTGCAATACGTACGTTGATGTCACTACTTCACTACATATGTTCTGTGTCGTAATGTAATTGTGGTGGTAATAACTATGGCAGTCTCTGTCATATACGGCCATCATGTCTGTTTAGATTATAACTCTTCATTTTATATTCGTTTTTATGTTGATAAAACTGTAACTACCACAGGCTCTTTATTTCTCTTCGGTAACTCATAAATAAATATTAGCCACTATAAGTTTTGTTTGACATCTACCTTGTATGATGGAGAAATACTAGCCGCTACAGGTTATATGTCTCATGTTAACCGTGTCTGTTGATGATGTACTAGCTACTACAAGTTATATGTTTTATGTCCACTATGTCTATTGTGGATGTACTAGCCACTGTAACTAACGAGTTTTATGTCCACCCATCTGTTCATGAGGTACTAGCCACTACAAATTAGGTGTCTATCGTGTCTTTTGAAGGTACTACTTTTATGACACACAGATTAACTTATTTTCCAATCTCGATTTAAAAACTGAATCTGGAAAATGTTGCGTAGTATGTTTTGAAAATGGTCCACTAAGGAAAATAAAGATATTTCTTCTGTCTGAGACTACGTGAGAACTTAATAAAAACGAAATAACACGAGACATTTTACATGTAGGATCACATTTCGATTACGAACGTTTCAATAACCGATTTAAATTTGCTAGACATTGAAATTCACTCAGAATAATTTCAGACACATATAATATAAATGTTTACTGTAGACAATCTATGAGTTTCTCTGTGAATAACGTTATCTGTACAGCTCGCCATCTGTGGCTTCGCATATGGCTTGTTTTACCGGATTATCTCCTTAAGGTACACGTTTTTGACACAGCTACAATTCCTTGTATAGATCTGTTGTAGCCAATTAAGCCCAGTGCTGCGTGCAACAGACAAGTGTCCTGCGGAGTGATAAGCACATGAAACACAGACCAATATATTATGTCGACTAAATACACGTTTTTCCTTCGAGGTTGAACTAACTTGTTTTGTTGCATATAACTTACGACAAGGTAACATGGAGTAAATACAAATGTACAGGCTATGTTTTCAAAGATGTTAGGTTTTCTGCAACATGCAAAACTAGCTTAACTTGTATGACTCGTCTTTTTCCCAGGAAATAACCTGTAATGACCGTTGATTCCTAGGTGGAACAGCAATTAGTTTGAGATCTATAGTTGCAAGTAGCGGAGAATTTTCTGCTGCGAATGAATCTAAAATTTAAAAATTCTTTTGCATTTCAACGGTCACATACTTTTGCAGTCTAATTGTTTGTTTTTATGAATTTCGCGCAAAGCTACACAAGGACTATCTGCGTTAGCCGTTCCTGATTTACCACTGTAATGTTAGAGGGAAGGCAATTAGTCATCACCACCCATCTCCAGGTCTTTGGCTACTCTTTTACCAGTGAATAATGGGATTAATCGTAATGTTATAACGCCCTTGCCGCTAAAAGGGCAAGCATGTTTGGTGTGACATGGATTCGAACCCGTGACCCACAGATTACAAGTCGAGCGCCCTAACCACCTGATCATGCCGGAACTTTGCAGTCTTGCATGATACATATGTATGTATAATTGTATATCTTTTAACCAATGCGGTACCCATTTATTCAAATTTTTCATCTTTCCAATCGCACTAAGATGATTCGTAATGCTTCATATGCTTGCGCCTAGCTTTTCTGCAAGCTCAAGTACTGTTGTACGAGAGTCTGTCTCAACTGCTTTCTTTAATGTGTTTTCATCTAAGGATGGCTTTCTTCCACGACCTTCGTGGTCTTCAATACTTTCATCTCCGTGTCAAAACATTTTGAATCAACATGTGGTTTCGGTAGCTTTTTCCAAGTTTAAAGTTGTACAGAAAAAACACACTAAAGTCTTTCTTGTCCATGTTGCCTTTGGTGTTTTGAAACTTACTCTGAGTGGAGTTGAAACAGTAGACAATTAAGACACCTTGTAAGCGACAAACGTTGGATTAAACCAACCAACAAACGATAAGTTACTCAATATTCAGCTTCTAAATGTTATTGTGAGAATTCCAACATTTATTTACGCACAACCTAATATTGTAAATAGTGAAAATAGAACCGTTTACTAACAACTCTTATAAAAACAAATAGCGCAATTTATACTTTACTCCAAAAAATAGCATAATAGTATAACTTACCATTTATTGGTACAAAAATCAAGATATTACGGTTTACAAGCTATTTTTAAGATATTAGCGTTTACAAGCTATTGTTATTAACAACAAATATATTACCGTTTACAAGTTATTCCTATGAATAACAAATATATTTGCCGTTTACAAGCTATTCCTATAAATCAAGTCAAGATATTACCGTTTACAAACTACTCGTATAAACGGAAACAAAATGCTACCGTTTACAAGTTATTCTTATAAATGGAAACAAAATATTACTGTTTACAAGCTATTCTTATAAGTGGAAACAAAATATTACCGTTTATAAACTACTCTTATAAACGGAAACAAAATGCTACCGTTTACAAGTTATTCTTATAAATGGAAACAAAATATTACTGTTTACAAGCTATTCTTATAAGTGGAAACAAAATATTACCGTTTATAAACTACTCTTATAAACGGAAACAAAATGCTACCGTTTACAAGCTATTCTTATAAATGGAAATAAAATATTACTGTTTACAAGATATTCCTATAAATGAAAACAAGATATTACCGTTTAAAAGCTATTATTATAAATAAAAATGGTGTTATCGCTTACAATCTGTTCTTATAAATAAAAAGATATTAACGTTTACAAACTATTCTTATAACTAAACACAATATATTACCATTTACAATCTAGTATTATAAATAAAAAAGATATTACCGTTTACAAGCTATTATTATAAATCAAAAAGATATTAGCGTTTACAAGCTATTATTATAAATATCAAGAATATTACTCTTGGCAAACATTGGGACCTTTGAGACTCTCACTGGGACTCTTGAAGAAAAAAGTTGAGAGTACGAAAGAGTTCACTTGTGAAAACTTTATTAAAGTTATAATACTACCTTTTCGGATGGTTAAACCCTCTGATCACCTTATAATTACTATGTTCACATCTCTCATGAACTTTAGCTTCTTCCTCATTATCAACATAACGCATGTGAATAGGTCAAACGGGCACAAGAGAAATGCTAGTCACACTTTTACATTTACGATAACAACACAACGTCCAACAACTCCAGTTGAATGATAAAAATAACTTTTTATATTTTTATTTGTATTTATGACTAAGCTGCTAGGGTATCAGCCTCTGTCTAAAATTTTGAGCTGCTGACCAGATGGAAGATAGCTAATCAGCAGCACCTTAAGTCCCACTACCCTTGGTAAAGAATTATCTGTCACTCTTATAATACATTCACAGCTTAGAGTGCAGCTGGCCCGGCATGGCCAGGTGGTTAACGTACTCGACTCGTAATATAAGGGACGCGAGTTCGAATCCCAGTCACACCAAATATGTTCCCCCTTACAGCTGTGGGGGCACTATAATGTGATGGTCAATCCGCTATTCGTAGCCCAAGAGTTGGCGGTGGGTGGTGAAGACTAACTGCCTTCCATCTAGTCTTACACTGTAAAATTAGGGACGGCTAGCGAAGATAGTCCTCGTGTAGCTTTGCGCGAAATTCAAAACAAAGTGTAGCTAATATTTTATGGTATTGCACGGATTCGAACCTTATTCACGAATTGCAAAAACACGGATCTCTACCACAGGGCGTAACTAAACGATTATATTATATCGTTGGAAGTTACAAACACCTTTCGCTAAGCAGTTATAATACATTTTATCACAGTTGCATTAGACTAACCATTATAAAAACAATATATTGTAAAACATTTAGAAATAGTTGTACCCATGTAACAATAATATATTGTGATACAATTAAATACAGCTTTACAGCAAAAGCATGCCGTGAGACAACTGAGTACAGCTTCATCTATACAGCAAGAATATTCTGTTATACAACTGGATACAGTTTTATTTATATAATAAAATTTACGTCTTGCAAGTAGATAATGTTTTATCTACAATACGTATACAACATGTGATAAGTATGTACTGTATTATCTATTTCTTTGTTTAATGGGTCATTATATATGTATATATACAAAAGTAACATAAACCAATCATAAAATACATTACAAACACCAAAGTATGACGATAGAAGGAAGGAAGGAAGGAATGATTATTGTTGTGTTACACTCAGATGACGGACGTCGCGATCCGAGAGTGACGGATGGGGAAGACCGAGTAGAGATCTACAAATTACTGTTCTTTCTGCCTAACAAAGAAGTACAATATACATTAGAACGGTTACATTTTCCTTTCAGTAATAGTATAAACTAATACATGGCCTATTTTATCATCTCTTGTCTAACGACGGACGGAACAAGAGCTCGAGAGGTAAATGGATGGGATAAAGGATCGACATGTGGCTAAGATGATTCATAATTAATATATTAAATACACTGAAAGATCTTGATTAATGGCTAGTTTACCGTATACCACAAGCAACGAAAACACCGTCTTGTTGTCAGTCACACTGAATCCATTAGACGTTACATATCAGAAGGGAATTTACTGCTGCCAACACAACAAAGTTTGGTGAGTCTAGTATAAAAATATACAAAATAATAGTAAAGTACAAAACATATATATAATTATATAAACCAAGCCCACGAGTAACAAACTTTCGACTGACAACAAAGCAAACCGAAACTAAGTTAATAATTAATTATAAATAGCAATAAAATTGTTAAAATAATGAAAAATACCTAAAACACATTACAAGTAACAGAAACTTAACAATGCACTAATAAAATAGTAAAGAATATAGAATCATTGTTATAATTAAGGAAATGAAATACAAATTACATGTATAATAATAACTTATAAGCAATATTTAACACAGTTGGTAGTAATAAATAAAGTTATAATAACTTACCAAGAACAAATTACACAATATACTATTAAAAGAAATCCTAATAATATAACAACTTTGAAGTATAAATATTTACCTTACGTTATGTATGGACTACATGGCCAGGTCAGAGTGTGTAAAACTTAACAGTGTGTTATAGGGTTTTGACTCAATACTACGAGTTGCCAGTTTTGTGTTAGTGTTACGCTTCAACATATATTCAGTGTAACACAATGACGTAATACAACAGGAAAATTTTATTAAATACTACTGTTATTATTTGAAATCCACCATAGCCTGCTAATTAAAACGTTTTTATCAGGTTTTGAATGAATAATTAATACAAAGACATTATAGTAAAATTTATTTATTATACTCTAAAGACATTCTAGTAGGTTTGAAATGTAAAACAGTTTGAAAAGACCTCCATGACTAATTAATTTGCCTTATTAGTATTTTAGCAAAACGACTTGATGAGATTCTATGTCTTAAGTATAATCATATCACGCATGCCATGTATAGGCCCACCACGAAAAAATTAGTATCTTTGTCGTTTTCTCAGGACAAAATTACACGATTGACTATCTGTACTCTGTCTACCCTGGAGAACCGATGCCCGGATTTTATCAGTTTAAGTCCGCAGGCTTAGGGCTGAGATGATTGATATCGTTAACTAACCACAACTTGCGAAATATCCGGTTAGATGTTTTGGTTTGTTTTGAATTTCGCGCAAAGCTACACCAGGGCTATCTGCGATAACCGTCTCTAATTTAGAAGTGTAAGACTATAGGGAAGGTAGTTAGTCATCATTACCCACCACCAACTCTTGGACTACTCTTTTACCAACGAATAGTGAGATTGACCGTCGCATTATAACGTACTTACGGCTGAAAGGGCGAGCATGTTTGGTGACTCGGGGATTTGAACCCGCAACCCTCAGATTACGAGTCGAACGCCTTAGCCTACCGGGTCATGCCGGGCCCCCGGTTAGGGGAGATATTTTATATCTTAGCTAATTTAATTTTTTGATTTTATTGGATTTTTTCACATTTTCTCTCACCCAAAAAAGAAAAACTAGTTTCCTCCTGACAGTCTCGAAATCTTGAATCGTACTAACTTTTAATAATGTATTAAATTTATCTCGGAAATGTAAACTCTGATTTTAGAAAATTATTGAAAAAATAACGGTAGCAAAGTTATAAAATAAATTAAAAACAAATATAGAAAAGTAATATAACAAACCAAACAAACGTCTTTCTCGACTTTTTCGCCCTCAAGATATTAAAAAGAATAATGTTTAACGAATTTAAATGGTACAATGGATGGTAACTGGCTTTTAATAATCATTTTTTTGCTTTGGTTGAAAAATTTTTTTTAAAAGGTTAGTTTTGTGTAAACTCGAAGCCTTCTGAAGTTTTATTAAATCGTTTAAGATAACGATCATGACATATCACCTTTTGTTTTTGACACTAAGTAAAACGGCTACAGTTAATTTCAAACATAACATAGCCTGAAGATATTTGTCGTAATGATTTTGTTTGTTTGTTTGGGAATTTCGCACAAAGCTACTCGAGGGCTATCTGTGCTAGCCGTCCCTAATTTAGCAGTGTAAGACTAGAGGGAAGGCAGCTAGTCATCACCACCCACCGCCAACTCTTGGGCTACTCTTTACCAACGAATAGTGGGATTGACCGTAACATTATACACCCACACGGCTGGGAGGGCGAGCATGTTTAGCGCGACGCGGACGCGAACCCACGACCCTCAGATTACGAGTCGCACGCCTTACGCGCTAGGCCATGCCGGGCCTTGTCGTAATGAACTGGACAATAAGAATGACCACTTTAGGCTTAACACTTATGCTTGTTATTATTATTACAAAAAGTATTCGAATAATGAATAAGAATAGACACAAATTATCGTTCTTTCGAACACATAATTTGGTATTTCAAACTGTAGTACAGTACTTCCAATGGAAATCAAACAGCAAACGGAATGTTAACTGAACTCTAAATCCACACAATTCGTGATGATGAAAAACCCATTTGAAGTAAAATGTATCTGAAGACGGGTAGTATGGGTACTGAAATTTATTTAAAATAAAGTAGAGAATAACATTTCGACCTTCTTAGTTTGGTTTGGTTTGGTTTGAATTTTGCCAAAGCTATACGAGGGCTATCTGCGCTCGACCATCTTAGATCATATTACAAACTCTCTCTTTGTTAACCTGAAGATGACCTAAGAAAGTTGAAACGTTGTTCTCTACTTCATTTTAAATGAAGTTTTAATACTCATACCAGCCGTCTTCTAATATAAATCCACACAATGTGCTCCAGTCGTTGTATTGATGACGTCATCAAGAAAGATTGGCCGCTTAGTAATTGGCCAGCGCCAAATGTTCTAATTATTTTATAATAGTCTATAGTTTGGTAATTTGATTATGCAGTCTTTTTCCAAATTCAGGTTTTGGATATGTCACAGAGAACAAAATTCCAATTTCAATGGCGCCGAAAAACAAAACAATAAACAGCTTGCTAACTACGTCAAGGCGTAACTAACTAGGCGTATACTAAACTAATAATTTTATGTGTAATGACAAAATTCCCCTCCATAACTGTTTTTTTTTTAATTACACTATCAATAGAAACCTAAAATTTCAATATTACTTTTTTATTTTATTTGCATGATATCACTGCAATCAGTTTGTTTGTTTGTTTTGGAATTTCCCGTAAATCTACACAAGGGCTATCTGCGCTAGCCGTCACTGATTTAGCAGTGTAAGAGGGAAGGCAGCTACTCACCACCCACCGGCAAGTCTTGGGCTACTATTTTACCAACAAATAGTGGGATTGATCGTAACATTATATCAACCCCAAGGGTGAAAGAGCGAGCATATTTGGTGCGACGAGCATTCGAACCCGCGACCCTCAGATTACGAGTTGAATGTCTTAACCCACCTGGCCATGCTGGGCCTCACTGCAATCAGAATTTGTAGTTGGCTTTGTTTTTGTAAATTAAACATACACGTTCACAATCATAATTTTAGTGAGTCGTCATATCTAATACGCTAAAAATAGTTCCTCAGTGACACAGGAGTATATCGACGAAGTTTTTATATCCGTGATGGGCAGAACAAAGATAGCCCATTGCATAGCTTCGGTTTTGTTTGTTTGGAAATTTCGCACAAAGCTACTCGAGGGCTATCTGTGCTAGCCGTCCCTAATTTAGCAGTGTAAGACTAGAGGGAAGGCAGCTAGTCATCACCACCCACCGCCAACTCTTGGGCTACTCTTTACCAACGAATAGTGGGATTGACCGTCACATTATACACCCCCACGGCTGGGAGGGCGAGCATGTTTAGCGCGACGCGGGCGCGAACCCGCGACCCTCGGATTACGAGTCGCACGCCTTACGCGCTAGGCCATGCCGGGCCGTGCATAGCTTCGGGCTTAACCTCAAATAAATAAACGTTTATAATATAGCAAAGTTTTACTTTGTTGTAGCTAATTCTGTTTATTTTAAAGGGTAAAGAAAAGGAGGCATAAAAATTGCAAATCCACTACACGTCTCTCGGTGGATCAGTGGTGAATTTAAGGACTCATGACATTAAAATCCTGGTTTCGATTTCCTGCTGTGTTCAAATCAGATAGTTCAGTGTGGCTTTGAGTTCAAAGAATTGTTTTGCCATTTTGTGCAGGTTTTCACTGATTGTCTCTAGGGAAATCGTTAGAGTTACAATGAGCTACAGCCATCGCTCAGTTCTATCGAATATCTTGTGATGGCATTTTATTTTGTATTCATTTAGGCTAAAATCATTTGTCAGATCATAGCTATTTCAAATACCTTACTTTTCTCGGCGACGAAACTTTGACTTTAATTTAACTAACTGGTTATTAATTAACACAAACAGTTCAATACCAGTTCATGAATTTTATTGACTCACTGGAGTGAGTAATTCTAATTACTGGAATTACGGATACGGCTCATATCAGGTTTTTTAACTCATTTTTATAAGTTATTTGTGCATTAAATTGCTTTTGAGTTCATGATTTTGATTATTAGAGTATCCCTACTGCCGCTTCTTATTTAAACGTTTGGAATCAGGCATAGTTCTATTACCGTGTTTATTGAAGTCAAGAACAATCTTCATTACAAACAACGCTCACAATAACACAGCGGCAAGTCTGTGGACATATAACTCTAGAAAGTGGGTTTCAATAACCGTGGTTGGAAAACACAGATAGCCCTTTGTGTAGCTTTGTGCTTAATTACAAAAAGGATTGTTTATTTTTAGCCCGATTAAAATCAACTACGTGATCCAATTATCAAAGAACACGTCACCAAGTACCACTTACGTTATGTGGTCATTATTAGCTTTGAATATAGTTCAGCCAACTATCAATACCAACTGTTTTGCGTCTTAGTGTTTGTTACTAATATGGAACTAGCGTCAAAATCTCGCTGGCCACAGATATAAAAATAATGATAATAAAACGGTAGCTCAGGATATATGTGAATTTAGCGCAAGTTTCTAATTGAAATTAATCAACCTTCACTTATCAAATATGTTTAAATTGTCATATCTTCTTCCTCCGTTTGTCATAAATTATTCGGATTGGATATGGGCGAATGGTCAGTAAGCCAAACTAGGAATCTTGAGGCCCAAGGTTTACGTGTTATTTCTTCAAAATCATGATTCGTATCCTAGGGCCAAAAGTGCGTAATAAGGGTGGCAGTATAATCCCACTGTGCTATTAGAGCATCTCGAGAATGTGCGGTGGGCGCTGTTGATAAGATGCGCTCCTTCAAGTCTGTTTTTTTTCAAACACATGATTTCTTCTGTTCAGAATAAATATACGTTGCAATATAGATGGTTATATGATTTCTGTCACCGAATCAAAAACCAAGTGATAAGCAATTACAGATTTTCCCCCAACAGTTGATTTATGCTTTGTCAATAAATAACGTACCCAAAAAATCTGATAAATAATATGATAATAGTATGCTTTTTGAATTTTTGTTTGTTTTGGCGCTGTTTTTTTTTTTTACTGTCACTGGCTGTGAAACGAAATTCTATTTTGAATTACGTTATACTATTAAATACATCGTTGTGGATAGGCACGGCATGATCAGGTGTTTAAGGCACTCGACTCGTAATCAGAGGGTCGCGAGTTCGAATCCCCATCACACCACACATGCTCGCCCTTTCAGCCGTGGAGGCGTTATCATGTACGCTTAATTCCACTATTCGTTGGTAAAAAAGTAGCTCAAGAGTTACCAGTACTAAATTAGGGACGGCTATAACAGATGGCGCTGGTGTGGTTTTGCGCGAAATTCAAAACAAAACATAATTGTGGCAGTTTTATTCTAAGAGGGAGGAAGAGGTCAAATGTACCTGACCCTCCTGGGTATTTAACAACATCAATACCCAAATACCGACACAGTGAAACTTTTATTCTAAGAAAACAAACTTTATCCGTTATTTGATCCCACCCTCACCAAGTAGCTCAGCGCAAGTCTGAGGTATAATAACGTTAAGAATCGGGTTTCAACGCCCGTGGTGGGCAAAACATATTTAGAATCTACTGTGTAGCTTTATTTTTATCTACTAAGAATATAGTAGCAATTTATTGTTAAACCAGGGACTTGAACCTGGGGTTCGAGATTCTGAACACTGGGATGATCAGAAATAAATTTATCTTCACCCCGCACGCTGGGGAGGTTGAGTGGACAGACGGGAGAAGAAGAAATACACATACATATACATTTTTTACACAGTGCATACACAGACACACATATATACGCAATTTTTTAGTTCATGTGTGTATGTCAACGCCATGTTAGATCAAAACCCAAAACCTGGGTCGAGGAAGAACAGAAAGATGGCAAGAAAAAGTCGACGAAAACCCATAGATGACCACGGATAAAATTTCTTCTTTTCTCTACATATAAATGGATATTAATGTAAAAACCAACCCAATCTGTAGATTCGGAACACATAATTTGATATAAGAGGAAAACGATAATATCCAGATAAAAACCCACTTTAACTGCCCGGACAGTGAATATTTCATCTGGGTAGTGCCTGAACTGTGATGCTGTAATAAAAAGAGAGAAATCATGTGATTAGAACATTACTAGTTACGTAGGTTATAAGAAAGCAGATGAGTGCGCCATGATATTAGGGTTGTGACTTAGGATGGAGAATTGCATGGTTCGTGTGTTTCGGTTACTTGCTATTTGGAAGTATTTTTTTCAAAAGATTAACCACCCTTATTTGTATTTTATTAAATAATTCGAGGTACGGTGAATGTGTGTAAAGAGGTAGCCTTATAGCTGTTTGAATAGCTCTATATTAGAGGGTTTGTAAAATAGCGTATAATTTGTTGGACATATTACACGATCTTATGCTTCCGCATTCTAAAATAAGTCTAATGCATACTTCAAGAACAATGGGAATAAAATTAGCTGCAGGTTTGTATTCAGTATGTTAATGTATACCACATCGTTTTGGAAATAGCCAACAGAAATTCGGGTTCTAGTGACCTCTTCCACTCGGATTTTAACGCGCAACTCGAGCGTCGTAGTGAAAAAGATGGTTTCATTTTGGAAAACAGAGTCGACGTATTGTTACTTGAAGAAATTATTTAGAAATAATAGACGAGATTGAAGGCAGCTAGTCAATACTACCCACAGTTAAATCTTAGGCTACAACTATTTCATAAAGAAAAAAATTAACTGACCACCCTCACATAACCTTCCCTTTTCTTCCTTACTCGCAATCACGGATTTAGAGTCGAGTACCTTAACCACCATAGCATGCAAGCCCTTTGTTTTAATTTGTTTTTATCCTTTTTGGTCCAGGCGTGAGGTTATTCCTCCTCCACCTTTTTTCTCCAGTCGTTCCCTGAACCTGCGTTTTGTGGATACTTTTAAAGTTATCTCTCGGACCTCAATATACATTTTATATTTTACTACATCCTCAGTTAAACATCAGTGTTTATCCTAACCAAGTTCGAACATCATCGTCAGATATTACTTATTGATCTTCTCTTATTATCTTCCATTCATACGTATATACTGATCGAGTTTATGAATTTAATACTGTATTATTACACACGCTACCTGCAGACAGTGCGAGAGGTAAGGCCTTGTAAATTGTTTATTAGACCAGATGGACAATAAAATTGTGAAATATACTGACGTCTGATTGGATGGACTGATGCTAAGAAGACGAACGCAGACGAGTATAGTGTAGTAGGAGTTGAATAGTGAGTATGATTCGAACTGAGAACCCAACAGGGACAGGTAGGATTTTCAGTTAAGGGCATTAGTTTGAATAGGTATACATAGATGTCGGTAAAACTGACTCAAAGTGAATTGTAAAATCTGCAGAAAGGCGTGTTGTTTGTTTGTTTTTGGATTTTGAGGGCTACTCGAGGGCTATCTACGCTAGCCGTCCCTAATTTAGCAGTGTAAGACTAGAGGGAAGGCAGCTAGCCATCACCACACACCGCCAACTCTTGGGCTACTATTTTACCAACGAATAGTGGGATTAACCGTCAAATATAACACCCCAAGGGTGGAAGGGCGAGCATATTTGGTGCGACGGGGATTCGAACCCGCGACCCTCAGATTACGAGTTGAACGCCTTAACCCACCTGGCCATGCTGGGCCTCACTGCAATCAGAATTTGTAGTTGGCTTTGTTTTTGTAAATTAAACATACACGTTCACAATCATAATTTTAGTGAGTCGTCACATCTAATACGCTAAAAATAGTCCCTCAGTGACACAGGAGTATATCGACGAAATTAAACGATAGAAACCGAGTTTTGATATCCGTGATGAGCAGAGCAAAGATAGCCCATTGTGTAGCTTCGGGCTTAACCTCAAATAAATAAACGTTTATAATATAGCAAAGTTTTACTTTGTTGTAGCTAATTCTGTTTCTTTTAAAGGGTAAAGAAAAGGAGGCATAAAAATTGCAAATCCACTACACGTCTCTCGGTGGATCAGTGGTGAATTTAAAAACTCATGACATTAAAATCCTGGTTTCGATTTCCTGCTGTCTTCAAATCAGATAGTTCAGTGTGGCTTTGAGTTCAAAGAATGTTTTTGCCATTTTGTGCAGGTTTTCACTGATTGTCTCTAGGGAAATCGTTAGAGTTACAATGAGCTACAGCCATCGCTCAGTTCTATCGAATATTTTGTGATGGCATTTTATTTTGTATTCATTTGGAAAAAATCATTCGTTGGATCATAGCTATTTCAAATACTTTACTTTTCTCGGCGACGAAACTTTAACTTTAATTTAACTAACTAGTTATTAATTAACACAAGCAGTTCAATACCGGTTCATGAATTTTATTGACTCACTGGAGTTAAGCCTAAATCCTGGAATTACGGATACGACTCATATCAGGTTTTTTAACTCATTTTTATAAGTTATTTGTGCATTAACTGTTTTTTTTAAATGACACTATCAATAGTGTCCTAAAATTTCAATATTATTTTTTTATTTTATTTGCATGATATCACTGCAATCACTTTGTTTGTTTGTTTTGGAATTTCTCGTAAAGCTACACAAGGGCTATTTGCGCTAGCCATCTCTAATTTAACAGTGTAAGACTAGAGGGAAGGCAGCTAGTCATCACCACCCACCACCAACTCTTGGGCTACTATTTTACCAACGACCATCACATTATAACGCCCCCAGGGCTTAAAAGGCGAGAATGTTTGGTGCAACGGAGACGCGAACCCGCGACCCTCAGATTACGAGTCGCATGCCTTAACCCACCTGGCCAAGACGTGTTGTATGTACGACACCAATCTTACAAATCGTCCGTGAAAATGCTTACACAATTAGCCCTAACAGTATAGATAATATATACGAAAGTTTGTTTCTGTTTTTTGTTTGGAACTAAGCCCAAGCTGCACAATGGGCTATCTGTGCTCTGCCCACTACGGGTATCGAGAGCCGGATTCTAGCAGTGAGAATTAGAGATATTGTTGTGTTACTGGCGAGCGCATACGTAAGTAAATCTAAATAAGCATTGCTTGTATATAAAAAAACAACATACTTTTGACTTTCAAGCGTGACAAGACATTTGTATAAACATTTATGTGTGGAAAGTATTTAGTAATAATAGAGAATGATGAATATTGCTAGTCATAATAACGATAGCTATGACTATAGCACAAATAACGTAACATTATGTATATTTACTACATAAAAATACAATTGCGATAGACTTGTTTTATCTTGTTTTCCTTTTGGGAAACAGCGGTACCATTTTCTTCCACTTTATGCTTCACAAGCTATTTTTCCATGGGTTCAAAATTCTGGACTAAGCATGCTAAATTAGAATAGGCCTACTCGTGTATATAGCGTTTTCCCACTTTTTATCATGTCCAGTAAGTGCTCAGATTGTCTCCAATAAACGATGTTTGGTATGAGCTTGCTCTTATACAAATAAAAATAGACTTAATGGGTTCGTGTCACCGGCGAACCAGATAACTTTACACTGACAAGAATCATATCAAATTTCCGAAAGTGTTTTTCCTTTGCCTACTAAACAATTATCCTGCTCTGAAACTGTTGCACAGGTATTTTCCACAAAACCCAATTAAATTCATTGATTAACCTTAAGTGTTAATACCCAACTCAAAACCCGAAATAATTAAAAGCTTTACGATCCCAGTAAAATGACCAAAGCATTGTTTGTTTTAAAAAAAGGCTGTTCTGTTGTTGTCATGGTTACCTGTAAATACCTCTCCAATGACATGAGCGTTATTTTAAATTATTCAGCTCATCCTGTGAAGTTAGATACTGATTTAAACTTGGAATAAAATCCTATTCACTGCAGTTGAACAACTTTGATAAACTTTCTAATGGATTTAAAATTTCTTACGATTTCCAGATTCTTGTGGATCACCTACCAAAAATCTATAAATCACACTTACCTCTATAATCTTGATAAAAATCCTGATTTCAGTATTTGTTCCCTTTATTAAAAACTTGTTTTTGTTTAAAAAATCACTCTGAATCTTTCGTCACGAGCCTAAACTATTCTGTCCTGAATTCAACGATATTTAGCTTTGACGTAAAAAACAAACAAACACACTCACACAAGTACCTGCTGAAAAAAAAAATTCACAGTGCTCTGGAACGTTTTTAAATTACACTAACCCTAAATCTTTGTTGGATGTTTTCGTCGTCAAATATTTTTAAACCTTTTATGTTTCTTCTATAAAGTTATTACTCCAGAATGTTCATTATAACTAGATTGGCTGTCAAAACTTATAAAATCAACAATATTTCACCTGTTTTAACTTTAATCTTCAGAAGTAAAGAAAACATCAGTTCAACTCACCCTATCCTCCAATTTTTCTGAATCCATTCTATAAATAATATATTTTGCAGCTTTTAAGCAAGTTTATAACATTTGTAGTGTTTATTTTTTTCCCAAAATTCGTCTTAACTTATCCAATGGGTATTTTAAATCAAAGGAGTGTAAAAATAGCATTTTAGATATATCTTTTTTCTCTCCCACAAGTCACTACCCATGAGTAATTAATTTCGTTCAGTACAAGAACTCTTAACTTTGTCTGGATCATGAAAGGTAAAATATTCTCTAAAAAACCTTGTGTATATATAAAGTATAATGCTTTAGCGTTAAAATGCTGAAAGCAGGCAAAGCATCAGAAAATATTAGGCTTAAAATTAGTAACAGTCTTTTCTGGTTGCAATAAACAGTAGTTTATCTTTGTTTATTCAGAAAACAGAAAGAATGTGAAACAAATAATTTGTTTAATATGATAAAAACAGTAGCAGCAAAAACAATATGCTTACTTTTTAATCCTTACGAAAACAAAAGTTAACCAATGATTCAATGTAATGAACAAACAGTTACTGTAAAACAAAGATTTTACTTCTCAAAAATAAATGCCAGAGAATACTTAATTTGGTTTCGTCTTGAAGTTCGCCCAAAGCTAAGCGAAGGTTAATTGTGCTAGCTATTCCTAATCTAGTGTACTCATACTTTTTATTTTCTGCATGTGCTTAGCAATGACAAACGTTTGTGTAGCATTTCACGTACGTACGTTTTATTATAACTGTGTCACTCTATGTATCCTCAAGTAGAAAGTAAAGAACCAAAACTGGAAGAAAATACCATTATCTGTTTTTCTTCTTACACTGTTAGGTTTAATTCAGAAAAAACAAGCAAAAAATAAACGTGTATAAAATTTATTAACATCCAATAGCAATACATTATTTACCTTTTTGAGATCTCAATACTGAATAAGTTGAAACATAAAAATAACATTGTTATTTCTATGTAGTTTTGTATCAACAGAATAACCAGCCCTTGTAACTTATTCTATGCAACTCTTAATTATTATTGAGTTGTGTTTTCCTAAGTTACTTCATATTTTAAACAGAAACTCTTATACTCAACACGTTTGATCGTTTATCTTTTTAATGTTTAAAGTAAAGCTCAAATTGCAGGAATTCTTTATTTTTAAGTAATCGTGTCTTTATGTGCTTTCCTAAACGTCTAACCTTTTCAAAGTTTTAATATATATATCATCATTTAGTACACCCTATAAGTATAAACGTAACGTGTGTCGCGTGAAAAGAATCCGTGAAACTTTTTTTAAATCTCATTAACAATCTGCCAAATAAATCACTAAATAAACGTTTTAAGCAATCATGTTAACGACACTTAAAAATTGTTTGAATGGTTTTATTTACTGTAACGCCGCTTTTACGTGGCAAGAGTGTGTGTATAAAAGTCTGTTTAGTTTTTGGTTTTTTTCCATTGAAGTTTCCAATACCTCCTCCTTAAATATTGTTAGAGAAGATTGTATTTTGTTCATAATTCCTGGCAAGTTGACATGTTTCACTAAGAGAAAGCGACAACGACAACAACAAAAAAAAACATAGTCTTAACTGTGTAAATCACGTAGGAACATAATGTCCGACGAAGACAGCCTGCAGAGATTACATCCACGTAACGGTAGCTCGTTAACACCAAGGGTCTTTCGTTAGCAAGACGAGACACGTGTCAGCACTTCTCTAAAATTATCTTCAACAAGGTTCGCTACAAGTCCGTAAAAAACTGAAGCTGATCCAGACCCATTAATGCACCCAACTTTCCCGTTCTAGTAGAAATTCGTGTACCGAATCAAACGAGCGGTTGGACATGCGGCGTGCTGTGTATTGGCTTCTGCCTACACGTGTCAAAAGTAGAGGCTGAACACGGAAAATACATTAAGAGCGATGCAGGCACTGCTCCTCTAACCTCTCACGGCGCATCAGAAGCATCAAGGGAGCCGTCAGATTAACAAAGTTCTCGTACACAGTGGAGCTTGTCGATTTTCTCATTTTGTTGACGGAAGAGCTACGGAAGGAAGTACTCGTACACTTCACTAGTCCACAGAGAGGAATCGATACCCCTACCCTCGTCTCTCGAAAGGTTCTAACTAAACCTACAGTCAAACTCTCCTTTTTTCTTGCTTCTGTTGGAATCGCTCCGGGAATGGCAACATTACACACTGTTACATGGGGCGGTCCTCAGTAGGCCCCAAATTAGGGAACTGACATTCTTGATAGTCATATAAATGTGTTATAGGGAAAAAAATCAATAGGCCAATTGAAGGCATCCAAACGTCCATTACTTACATTGTCGCCCTTGAATATAAGGTTTCTAATGGACAGTAGACCACGCGTAAATAGCTCGGAATGGTAGCGTATATCAACTTCATTAACTCTATACGTAGGTGACAATCTCTGTTACTGATACGTACTATGTCTGCGAGTAAGTCCGACCTCAGTTAAGTTACACATCAGCGACATTATATACCTGTATGTACGATGGGTAAATGTTAGATGGAACCACTGGTGAAAATACATCACACGTAACATATTTATAAAATAAATCAAAATATGTAAACGTACTTGAATTCAAAAATTGGTCAGGAGACCCATACGTCAGGGAGTAAAAACTAAAGTCACCAAATAAACAAAAATATGAAATTACCAGTTAAAGATTTAAGAACAAAAACAAAGAGAAAAAATCTTATGTCATCAATTACATATCAGAGAGCAACAATAATGAGAAAGACAGTTAGTCACACATTAAGCCTTACAGAAAGAACAAAGAAAAAAAACCAGCTACGTTAGCCAAATAAATATTATAAACCAACAGGAAGAAAGACTGGAGTTTTCTGTTAAACATAAGAGAACAACAACAAGGGGAAAAGCTAATATTATCAATTAAACATGAGATATACAAAATAAAGTGAAACAAGCATGAAACCTAAGAGAAAAACAACAAGGAGAAAATATGAGATTATGAATTAAAACCTGTGAGGACAACAAGAAGAAGAAACAACTGATATTATCAATTAAACGAAAGATAACAACAACAAGGATCAACAGTTTTTGAGGTAAGAAACTAAAGTTAGCGAACGGCAACAATGAGTAGCAGCTGACGTTAACAATCAAAGTTAAGAAACCAACAAGTAGAAGCAGCTGATGTTATCATTTAAACCTAACAGTAACCACCACAACAAGGAATAGTTAATCTTATGAATTAAATCAAAGGGAACAAAGCCGAAGAGAAAAGCTAAGGTTACGAATTAAATGTGAGAGAGCAACAACAATTACAAACAACGAATGTTATCAAGTAAGCCTACGAGAACAGTCAGTAGAAACAGTTGATATTATAATTAAACCTAACAGAAGAATAACAAGGAGAAACAGCTGATGTTATCAAATAAACTTAAGAAAACAACACAAGGAGAAACAACTGATTATATGAAATATAGTCTAGACGGCATGGCCAAGTGGTTAACGCGACTGACTCGTAATCCTAGGGTCGCGGGTTTGAATCCTCGGGCCACGAAACATGCCTACCCTTTCAGCCGTAGAAGCGTTATAATGTGACGATCAATCCCACTATTCGTTGGTAAAAGAGAAGCTCAAGAGTTGGTGGTTGGTGATGATTACTAGCTGCCTTTCTTCTAGTCTTACACTGTTAAATTAGGGAGGGCAAGCGTAGATAGCACTTGTGTAGCTTTGCGTGAAATTAAAAAATAACCAAAGCTAAGAGAAAAATAAGTTGGAGAAACAGCATACATTATGAACTAAATTTAAAAGAATAAGAATAAGAAGAAACATTTGATATTATAAGTAAACCTAAGAGAACGGCAAGGTTTGGTTTGTTTGGAATTTCGCGCAAAGCTACACGAGAGCTATCTGTGCTAGCCGTCCCTAATTTAGCAGTGTAGGACTACTGGGAAGGCAGCTAGTCATCATCACCCACCGCCAACTCTTGGGCTACTCTCTTATCAACGAATAGTGGTTATAACTTTTACATTATAACGTCCTAACGGTTAAAAGCATGTTCTAGATAATCATTCTATGAATGATGATTTTAAAACTCTCGTACCAGGAGCATATTTTGAACTAAAAGAGACAAAATGATCGGAAGTAGAACAAAACACGAAATCAAAACATTTCCAAGTCTGTTAGCTTCATACACAAACTTGTGCAATGTATACAATAACTTGTGTTTCTGTTACGTGATATCACTTTCATACAACCTTATTTCTTTGTTAGAAGGAGAAAAACAAAATGATCGGAAGTAGAACAAAACACGAAATCAAAACATTTCCAAGTCTGTTAGCTTCATATAAGTATTTGCAAAACAATTCTTGTGAAGTGCACATATTACTGATGTTGGGTGAAAAATAAAAGAAATGACTATCATGCAACATGTCATATAACTATATGACGTTAAAATAAATTATTTTGGTAAAAATCCAAAATCTGTGACACTTAATGAGCTCCGTACCTTCATCAAACATCTCAAACAGCGAACTCACTTAAAGATCTGAGTGGATAATTCGAAGAAAAAGTACTTTTAATATACATCTACTTGAAGAGTTATCACATCTACCCCCCCTCCCAAATTATATCAACTAGATAAACAAATAAACTTGCACTTTATATAGTGAAAACGAGATAATTAAAAACAAATAAGCTGGGAATTCAAAAACTTGAATTAATTTTTTTCTTTTCTTCACGCTACCCACATTAACTGGTTTTGGAAGTCTTGCATTTGCCTCCAATCTGGTAATGCAAACAGTTAAAACACCTAATCAAAATTTTGAAGCTACAGCCATTAACGGATCACAAGATTAACAGTAACTAGCAATGCGCGAATTCTCACGCACCAGGCAAAATACGTATATTGAAGCTATGGGAAAATCATGAAAATCAGCCAGCTTCCACAGGGTACACATAGTCACGTGCTGTGGATATAGCTCATGCACTGGTTCGTCCAAAACTATTATACAGACAAGGCTGGAGGGTCGCCTGGAAACGTACATTCAGCCCATTAATGAAATCGAAGTCCTCCAAGCTGTTTGTGTTGGGTGACTGAGTTTAAGACTGACGTTGATTGCTTAGCTTGTGTACTCTATATATATGTACCATAGAAATGCATGATACCTACCGTCTTTCCATAAGCTTTTATCTGTTAAACAAAGGCTGGATAAAGGAAGCCACTTAAGGCAGGAAAGGCAGAAGGAGCTAAGTGTCCCATTCGGAGCATCACATTAACAGTGTTGTAGTTAGCTTAGTACTTAATATTTGGAAAGAAAGCAAAGATCAAGGAAAACGTGTTATGTTGATTTCTTAATTAATATCAGTCCTTGAGCACTTAAAAGGTAACAATTGCACAAATTTAATAATTGGAACTGAGTCAAAATGGTAAGAGCAGTATTAACTTTCTTCTGTGGCTCTTCTATTATAAATAACATTCTTGTAACTAAGATATACTCGTTTTCGCACTTCATTTTATAACCACGATGAGTAACAGTTATAATTCAGTATGATAGAATTTTGAGTTGATTACTTAAAAATGCTACTATTTAAAAGTGGTTTCATTTCTACATTGAAACAGCCACGTCATCACTGTTTGAATTTATTTTTTATACAGTGGTATATAAATGGTTTCATTGATGCAATGTAACAGCTTCGTCAGACCATAGTTTTAATGGTATCTTTGGTTATATATGCTATTTGTAGAAATTACTTAATTATTGAAATATAACAGTCGGGCCACAGTTTTCAGAAGTCTATAAACACCGTGTTATGTAACTAAATTCTATATCATATAATAACTTAAACAGCAAATTTAATCATACACTCTACATGTAAAACTGACTACACTTCCACACTATAACAGTTTAAACAGTTTAAAGTTGGATAATAAAAACGTATTTACAGTGTTAAAGCACCACTATTACATAAAAGTTATTCCGTACTGCATAGGGTACAACATCATGAATAACTCCATATGCTTAGCTTCCGCATACAAACATGTGCTTTGGAAATCCCCCGTACAGCATGAAGGCTAATATCACACGGTTCCTACCAACCACCTTCACCAGTTTTATTAGCAACTAATGTAAGATGTATAACAGGGGGTCTAATATCTACTTTGTTCTGACGCCAAGCCTCATCTAGACAGTAGATCCAACACAGAGAGCTGAAGACGGGATCCCTGCTGAGCGTAACGCGTTTAGTCCGTTGTTTTACACGCATTCGATAAGCGACAATATCGGAGTGAATGCTGTTTCATTTATGAAGTAACAACAACGACAGGCCACAAAAGTCACGTATGTAACTCAATACATCATGATTAGATGTGGCATGAGAATTATATGAGAAACCCATGGGGGAAGGGGTAAGCATTTCCAAGGTTCATACTAACGACCCTGGAAATGTGCAGCCTAGTTCTGTTAGTGAACCTCATACATGAAAAACAACATAACGTCTACTCAAAGGGAAAATCAAATTTTTGTTGGGCATTAGACTGACTGGATCACAGGCTAACAACTAATTGAGTGGTTGAAGGTTACGATCACACAGTGTGTAGATGCTCCACAGCAGTCACGAATGTTAAAGCGCTGACCACCACAAACAACAGGATAACTTGAATACATCTTCACCGTTCCAGACAGAAAAACAGCCTTCCTGTGAACAAAATGCCTGATGAAAAACACGATCAACATGAACATAATGCTTTTTTTAAAAAAAAACTTTCAGTGTGAATATAATGCCTGTTGTCCCACCTTTAACTTAAACATAATGTCTATTAACAAACACCTCTATCATGAACATAAGCCTTTCTAATATACACTTTCAACGTAAACATAGTCTGTGTTCAACCTTCAACGTATACATAATAAGCAACTTGACGCCAAAACTAGCAAAAAATGACGACAATACTTTAACTTGCACAGCATAAATACATATTTACTTGACATGCTATTAGATATTTAACAATTAATTAATCATTCTTGATAATTAACACTTAACAACAATTAAACCCACTTCAAGAAGAATCATCTCTTTGGTAAATATTTATTCTGTAGTGATCTTCAGTCATTTCGTAGCACATAAATTGGCCAGGCACGACCAAGTGCTTAAGGCACTTCACTCGTAATCCAAATGTGGCGGATTCGAATCCCCGTCACACCAAACATATTCGCCCTTTCTACCATGGGAGCATTATAAGTTAGTCCGACTATTCGCTGGTAAAGGAGTAGCCCAATAGTAAGCGGGGGATGGTGATGACTAGTTGCCTTCCCTCTAGCCTTAAACTGCTAAATTAGGGACAGCTAGCGCAGATAGCCCTCGTGTAGCTTTGCGCGAAATTCAAAACAAACCAAGTGCTGAAATTACGTTCCATTATTTATCCAATTATCCAAATATAAACGCATTAATTGGACATCTATTTAAAAAAAAAGCCATTTAATTTTTGCTAGATATTAGCTGAATGTCAATTAAAAACACAATTGTCGGTTACATTTTGTTACTTCATTATCATTGAAAATGGGTTTGCTTTTCAAAATGTTCATTTAATTTCAGTAATGATATGTAATTTAATGTCATTTCAATATTTATGTCAAACAGTTTAAAGCATTCCCAAAGTAACTGTCTTGATGTGAACTCTTTTAAAAGCTGGCAAGAGCATGATACAGTAAAATAAATTTGTCGTAGGATGTTATCTCAGGTTCACATTATTTTTAACACTATCTTTTATATCCAGGCCCTTACAAACTACTGCCAAAACAATTGTTCTACATATCTCCTAGTGTGATTTTTTTTTATCAAGGCCTTACCAACTACTACGAAAACAATTGGTCTACATATATTTCTGATGTGATTTTTTTTATCTAGGCCCTTACGAATTGCTACCAAAAAATTTATTCAACATATCTTTTTGGTGCGATTTTTTTTTATCCAGGCCAGTGGTTCTTGACCTTGTTGGAGGTACTGAACCCCAAAAGTTTCGTACTTGCATTCACTGAACCCTTTGTAATTAGAAAAATAAAATATGATTTTTTTTCAAATTCAAAACATAAGTAGATATTTTATTAGTGCACAAAATGAACCATGCATCAGTTGCACACAATATCACTGTGTTCAAGTAACAAAACCAACAAAACATAAATTTCACACAAAAACATAACTCAATGAATATTTACTGCAAATCAGTGTGACTTTTGCTGTTGCCTTTCAGAGACAAGTTCAGAAATGCACGGCTTCACCTTGGCAAGTGCCACTTTCAATTCATTTTCGCAACAAAGTCTGTTCCTTTTCTTCGTTTTTATGTCTACCATCCTCGAAAAGGATTGCTCGCGAAGTAACGTTGTAACAAACGGTATGAGTATCTCAAGGGCTTTCTTAGCAATACGAGGGTACTCTGCGATTTGATGACACCAAAACGTTGAGAGCGTTGTTTTTCTGAAAAGTTGCTGTTGAACCTAGATCTGCTGAAGTTCAATGATTTCGTCGAGGTATTCATCAATGACACCTGCTGTCGCAACACTAAACGTGAACGGCTGTCTCACCCATGCTGGATATGACTCTCTGGTGGGGTAGTATCCGTCGAGAGACTTTGTGAGCTTATCTAAGTGGATGGCAATTGCTTGCTTCAGTTCCCCAAGTACAGAAAAGTCTCCGATTTCAGACACAAAGTAGCCTTTTAATAGAACCTGGCTCTCTTTACCTTGAATTCAGCAAGCGTTATGTTCTTGTATTTACCATCTCCAAGCAGCTTTAGGGAGTGTTATCTTAGTTTTGCCGGTGCTAGACTAGAATTGCTCAACTTGGCATTGCAAATCATGCATTGAGGACGCTGTTCCGTTATACACGTGAATCCATATTGTATGTATTCGTCCGACCACTTTCTGTTTTTGCTTGACATAGTTAGTATGAAGGGATTGAAAGATTAG
The DNA here is from genome assembly GCF_004210375.1 of Tachypleus tridentatus. Lineage (NCBI taxonomy): Eukaryota > Metazoa > Arthropoda > Merostomata > Xiphosura > Limulidae > Tachypleus > Tachypleus tridentatus. The sequence goes on from NC_134837.1 coordinate 217,403,449, forward strand.
GAAAAAATCACAAATGACGCACGATTACTACAGTCACAAGTCGACTGCTAAGCGCACGAAGTTCCCTGTAGCACAGATATTAAGGCCGAGTAATGTGACGTGATCAGCCGCAGCCAATGATGGCCAAGTGGAGCATGATGTCACGAATCATACGAGTGGGGTGAACGGAACGGACATACACACAGTGTGTGTGCCTTGACCTCCGCCGAACCCCTGAGACTGACTCACCGAACCCCTGGGGTTCGATTGAACCAAGGTTAAGAACCACTGATCTAGGCCCTTACGAACTACTAAAAAACAATTGTTCTACATATCTCCTGGTGTGATTTTTTTATCTAGACCTTTACGAACTACTACCAAAATAATTATTCTACATATCTTTCTGGTGTTATTTTTTATATAAGCCCTTACGAACTACTACCAAAACAACTGTTCTACATATCTTCTGGTGTGATTTTTTATCTAGGCTCTTACGAAGTACTACCAAAACAATTGTTTCATATATCTTCTGGTGTGATTTCCTAAGTGGAATAAAAGTTTTATAACTCTTGAAGTTATGCTTTTGCATGTTTATATTGAAGTAAATAGCTTAGGAATTTTATTGGACAGCGCATAGCTACCAACTGGTGGATACAATTGTCACAATAAACAGCAATATTTGAACATTAGCATAAAGTCTTATTTAGTCTAGCAGTAAAATATTAACTATGCAATGCAAGTCGGATAGGATTATGCTTTTGACAAATTGATCTCGGCTTTGGTTTTGGCATTTTAAATCAGGTCTTCACATGCCATGTCTCGGTCTTTATCTCAACATGTTGTTAGATCTCGATATTGGTCTCGACATGTCCTATCTCTGTCTTTATCTCATCATGTTTTTAGGTATCGATATTGGTCTCGACATGTCCTATCTCTGTCTTTATCTCATCATGTTTTTAGGTATCGATATTGGTCTCGACATGTCATGACTCCGTCTTTATTTCAACTTGTTGTTTAGTCTCGATCTTGTTCTTAACATGCCAGGCCTCGGTCTTGGTCTCGACGCCATCTCTGTTTCTAAATACCATCAACGTCAAAACTTTAGCATAACGCCTTTAATATCAACATAACATCTTCAACATAACACAGCGCTCGTTAAAGAAACGTTAACCATCAATCAACATATTACTTGTTAAAAAATCTTCAATATAATACCCATTGCAGTAACTTTTAAACGTCAATCCTTGTTAAGCCGAATGTAAATAAATGTGTCATCAATCTGGACCAGCCAATAATTGTTAATTGCTGTTATTTAAATAACAACTTCTTATAGACTTCACTGTTCCACTTATTGACAGTGTTGCAGACCTTATTTAATAATAATCAATAGCCAGAAATGCTTCTATAAAGTACTTAATACTTATAAAACTAAATACACAACCATCAGCTATTCTTTCATGTTTGTTTGTTTAGAACTTTCGCACAAAGCTACACAAAGACTATCTGCGCTGGCCATCCCTTATTTAGCAGTGTAAGACTAGAGGGAAGACACCTAGTTATCACCACTCACCGCCAGCTAAAAGCTACTCTTTTACCAACTAATAATGGGATTGCTCGTAACTTTATAACGCCCCCTCGGATGAGGGGACAAGGATGTTTGGCGTTACAGGAATTCGCACCCACGAACGTCAGATTACGAGTCGAGCGCCCTAACCATCTGGCCATGCTGAGCCATTATAGCCAGTAACACTTTCAATTACATAAAGTGTTACGAATACAGTGAAGAGTCACGTAACATTTTAGTCTATGAATGTGAGTAGATTTATGTCCTTTCATATTTATTCTCCCATCGAATACATAACCTTAATGTCATGACTAGTAAAGATTTACAATAGCTAGTACATAATACTAAAAAAAACCACTAATTATTACTCAGTAATGTTTTACATAAATGGAGTAAAAATGATAATGCGATATCAAAACTATAGAAAGACTGGAGAAAAAAAGTTAAAAACATAATCTAAAAACATGCAGCATACTTAAGAAATTCAATTTTAACAACGTTGACGTAAGTTAAAAATAAATTATTTATCACCTAGATTGTTTAAATAGAAGAAATGTCATTATTGCCGAAGAAAAATCAGCTGAAAAATTGCTGAGGTCAGAGATTTGTATATTTTGATAAGTCTGAAATAGTTAAAGAAACAATTCAATGTTATTAAAAAGAGAACCCCTATTAATATATGTATTATTACAATAATAGGTTATTCAATTGAACATAAAGTGACAATAAAAAGCTTTGAAGGTATAAAAGTAGAAACATTTTATTTCAGTAATTTTTACGCTAGTCTTCCCATTGTTAAAGGTCTAACATGGCTTGGTGGCTAAGGCGCTCGACTCGCGATTTGAGGGTCGTGGATTCAAATTCCCGTCACCAAATATGCTCGCCCTTTCAGCCGTGGGGGCATTTTAATGTAAAGGTCATTCTCACTACCTGTTGATAAAAAAGTAGACCAAAAATCGGGTGTTGTTGCTGATGGCTAGCTGTCTTCACTTCAATCTATCACTGCTAAATTAGGTATGGCTAGCGCAGAGTCCTCTTGTAGCTTTGCGCGAAATTACAAGAAAACAAACCCTTTTGATACAAGTAGGAATAATTTGCTATCAACAACTTCAAGGTTGTTTAATAATTCAAGTAATTACAAACCAGCATCATAAACACAGAACTTTTCAAAACTGTTTCACACTTAAAAATTACCATTGTTTAAAAGTAAATGAATATTTACAGACCATAATAAATGTGTGGAATTTGACTAACCTGTTTTTAAAGGTGCAATAACTTCAGTCTGCATATTGTAGATCTGTATTTAATCAGACTATAATTTTCATACGTTACAAATCTTATTAGGATAGTATACAGTGAAGCTCTGCGAGTGAGACACGGTTGAAGACACATAGATGATATTATAATACCAAGAAAAAAAACTTTCACTACAAACAAAGCAAAATATCTAGGTTTAGATTACTAATACCACATACATCTTTGCGTTTTCAATAAATTTGATATTTTCAAATTTGAAATATTTATTCTAGAAATACCTTCAATACAAACATTATGTATTTATAGGAAATATACAACATCTATACAAGAAACCTACAGCATAAACATAAATCTGTTCTGGAAATATCTTCAACATCAACATAATGTCTATATAGGAAATCTACAAGATCAACATAAAAGAAATCTATAACATAAAGTCCGGCGATAAACATATCCAACCTCTACATATTCTAGCCCTAGAGCTAGTTTCAACATCAGCATAATATCAATTTAGCTTGAAATAAAACAAACTGCCCTTTAAAATAGGCTTGGTTTACAAATTACATATTTGATTATTCTGCTCTTATCTAAACCCAAGTATAATTAACTCCTTTAAGAAAAGGTATATTTGTAACTCCCAAATTATTCTAATAGGCTGGCTTTTCACGCTCACTCCTTTGGTTGACAGGAATCATAGGGACGTAAAGAAAGATTCTATGATTCTTGTCAAACAGTATACAACGTCATCATTCATTAGTCTGTGATGATTGTTCATTGTTCAGGTGCAGACCAGTATTATAGTATAGAAGTGTGTGTGGTGAAAAAATTCTCTTAGACCTCAATTCTAAGAAGTAATCTTCGAAACAATTTTTTTAGTTTTGCTAAGAACCTCAAGATAATGAGAATAAACATCAATAGAACTAAAAACTCGAGACTCTTTTATTTGCAATTCCATGAAATAAATATTCTTTTTTATCTCGTTTTCAGAACCTACAGCAGAACAAAGTGAACAAATATATGTAGGGTTAAAAATCTCATCTAGCCTGTGACGAAGCAAAAAATAGTTATTCAGGTTTTATAAAGCTTATCCTCAGTAACTCATAGCGCAGAAAGAAGAGGTCTGATCCATAAGGTAAGCACAGCTCAAATACTTCATTGTGCAACTTTGCAATGAAACAAATTAACATGGGATGTAAAATAGAACAAAGGTCAACTGTTTCAAAGCTTCCAAAACTTTAAATGCTGCTATATGTTGTCCAAATCAGTAAACATTAATCATTCTTACTCATTTGTTTCTGTAACACAACGGATGTAAACTTCTCTTCGTTTTTATATTCATAGTTGACTAAATAATTGATCAAAATATAACATCTCAGTCACCATTTAACTTCCGTGTTCTGTATTTACTGAGCAATTTTTAGCTTCACCCATGAAATGGATTGTTTTGTCTTTGATGAGAAATCCATAGATAATTTCATTATCCAGGTCACAAAAGCAAAGTTTGAAGGGAATAATCACCATTTTCTGTACTTTTACAACATAAGAAATTAAGAAATAACGCATACTATCCAGGAACAAAGTTTTTGTTACATAGTGTCATTAATCCTCTGCGCGAATACATGCAGAATAAACATTTCCCTACTAATTCTCCACAATATTAAGTGCAAATTAATCATCTGCTTACCAATTCTTGGAATGAATTTCTGCTGAATGAAGATGTACTTATCAATTCTCTGCGCGAATATTTGCAGAAGAAATATCTGCTTATTAATTCTCTGCAAGAATATCTGCAGAATAAACATTTCTTTATTAAGTCTCTACCATAATACCTTCAAAATAAACATCTACTTATTAGTTATCTGTATGCATATCTGCAGAATAAAGATCTACTTATTAATTTTCTGCACGAGTATTTGCAAAGTAAACATCTGCTTATTAATTCTTGGAATTAACACCAGCAGAATCAATCCCATAATGTGACGTTCAATCCCACTATTCGTTGGTAAAAGAGTAGCCCAAGAGTTGGCGGTGGGTGGTGATGATTAGCTGCCTTTCTTCTCGTTTTACACTGCTAAATTAGGAACGGCTAGCGCAGATAGCCCTCGAGTAGCTTTGGACGAAATTCAAAAAGCAAACAAAAACAAACTTTAAGTCTTTCCACGAATATCTACATAATAAACATCTGCTTCTTAATTCTCTACATGAATAAAGATAAGCATAATAATTCTCTGCAAGAATGTCAGCAAAATAAACATCTGTTTATTGATTCTCTGCACGAGTACCTGAAAAATCAACACCTTTTTGTTAATTACCTGCACAAATACCTGGAGAATCAATATCTGCTTATAAGCACTCTCCACGAATATCCGCAGAATCAACATCTACTTATTAATTCTCTGCACGAATATGTGAAGAATAAACATCTGCTTATTAATTCTTTAAATTAATGTCTGCTGAACAAACATCTGATTATTATTTCTCTGTACGTGTATCTGCAGAATAAATATTTGCTTATTAATTTTCTACACTTATAAGCGGAGAATATGCCCTCTGCTCATTAATTCTCTGCACAAATACCTGCAGAATAGACATGTGCTTATTAATTCTCTGCATTAATATCTTCAAAATAAACATCTCTTTTTAATTCTCTCCACGAATATTTCCAACATAACTTCTCCTTATTAATTATCTACACGAATATCTGAAAAATAAACATCTGCTTATTAATTCTTGGAATGAATAATTGCAAAATACAGAACTGCTTAATAACACTCTCCATAAATATCTGCAGAATAAACATTTGCTTATTAATTCTCTGCACGAATATGTGGAGAATAAACATCTGCGTATTAATAAGCTGCACGAATACCTACATTATAAAAAAATCTGATTACTGATCTTCTGCACGAATACCTGCAAAATAAACATTTGCTTATAAATTCTTGGAGTGAAATGCTGCAGAATAAAGACCTATTTATTAATTCTCTGCACGGACATCTGCAAAATAAACATCTGCTTATTGACTATCTATACAAATATCTGCAGAATAAGCATTTGATTATTAATTCTCTGCACTAATGTTTGAAGAATAAACATTTGCCTTTTAATTCTCTTCACAAACATTTGCAGAATAAACTTCTAGTTATTAATTTTCTGAACAAGTATCTGGAGAACAAACATCTGCTTATTAATTCTCTGTACGAATATCTGCAGAATCAATATATTCTTATTAATTCTTGGAAAGAATACCTGCAGAATAAACATCTGCATATTAATTCTCTGCTCAAATATCTTCAGAATAAACATCTGCTTATTAATACTTTGCATGAACATCTGCAGAATAAACATATGCATCTAAATTATCTATACGAATATCTGCAGATTAAAGATCTGCTTATTAATTCTCTACACGAATATGTGCAGTATAAATATCTGCATATTAATTTTCTGGACGAATATCTGCAGAATAAACATCTACTTATTAGTTCTCTGAACAAATATCTGGAAAATAAATATCTCATTACTAATTCTCTATACGAATATCTGCAGAATAAAGATCTACTTGTTAACTCTCTGCACGAATATCTGCAGAATAAACATTTGCTTAATAATTTCCTGCACGAAAACGTAGAGAGTAAATATCTGCTCACTAATTCTCTGCAAGAGTAACTGCAGAATAAACATCTGCTTGTTAATACTCTGGACGAATATCTCCAAAATAAAAGTATGCTTAAAAATTCTCTGCACGAGTACCTGCAGAGTAAATATGTGAGTATTCATCCTCTGTGCGAATACCTGCAGAATAAACATTTCCTTATTAATTGTATGCAATATTACCTGTAAAATAAACTTCTATTTATCAATCCTTGGAATGAATTTTCGAAAAATCAAAATCTGCTTATTATTTCTTTGCACTAATATCTGCAGATGAAACGTTTACTTATTAATTCTCTGCACGAGTATTTTCAGAATAAACATCTGCTTATTAATTCTTTGCATGAGCATCTGCAGAATAAGCATATGCTTATTAATTCTTGGAATGAATACCCGGAGAATAATCATCAGGTTATTAATTCTCTGCACGAATGTATGCGTAATAAAGATCTGCTTTATAATCTTTTGTACGAATATCTTTAAAGTAAATATCTCCTTATTAATTCTTGGAATAATTACCAGTAGAATAAAGATTTACTTACTAATTTTGAGAAGGAATATCTGCAGTACAAACATCTGGTTATTAATTCACTGCACGAATATCTGCAGAATAAATATCTGGTTATTAATTCTTGAAATGAATACCAGCAGAATATAGATCTGCTTATTAATTGTCTTCAGTAATATCTGCAGAATAAACATCTCCTTATTAATTCTCATGACGAATATCTTCAGGGTAAACATCTGCTTATTAATTCTCTGGACGAATACCTGCAGAATAAGCATCTGCTTATTAAATTTTCTGGACAAATACCTGCAGAATAAACATCTGCTTATTAATTCCCTGTACGAATATCTTTAGGGTAAATATCTGCTTATTAATTCTCTGGACGAATACCTGCAGAATAAGCATCTGCTTATTAAATTTTCTGGACGAATACCTGCAAAATAAACATCTGCTTATTAATTCTCTGATTGAATATCTGCAGTATAAGCATTTGCCTATTAATTCTCTGGGTGAATATTTTCAGAATTCATATCTGCGATTTATTTTCTGCAGAAATATGTGCAGAATAAACATCTCCGTATTAATTCTCTTCAATAATGTCTGCAGAATAAACATATGCCTACAAATTTTCTGGACGAATATCTGCAGAATAAACATTTGCTTATTAATTCTCTGCACAAATTTGTACAGGATAATCATCTGCTTATCAATTCTCTGGACGAATACTTACAGAATAAACATCTGCTTATTAATTCTGTGTACGGATGTCTGCAAAACAAGCTTCTGCTTATTGATTCTCTGCACGACTACTTTGAAAATAAACATCTGCTTATTCATTATCTAGATGAATATCTTCATAATTCACATCTTCTTATTTATTTTCTGCAGAAATATGTGCAGAATAAACATCTGCTTATTATACTTATTGCTCTGGACGAATATCTTCAGTATTAGCATCTGGTTATTAATTCTCTGTACGAATATCAGCAAAATCAACATTTATTTATTGATTCTCTGCATAAATACGTGGAGAATCAACATCTGCTTATTAATTCTCTGCTCGAATACTCGTAGAATAAACATTTTATTGTTAATTCTGTGCACGAATACCTGTAGAATAGACATCTGTTTATTAATTCTCTGCAGGAGTGTCTGTTGAACAAACATTTGCTTATTAATTCTATGCACGAATATCTGCGTATTATACAACTGTTTGCTAGGTTTCTGCATCTGTTTAGTAAGGTACTGTAGGAATATCTGAGAGATAAATTATCTGTTTACTGAGTTTTTGTATGAATGTCTGTCAGAAAGAAAATCGATTATACGCTGTGTATAAACGCATTAACGGAGAAAGTAAATTCTGAGAAGACCAGAGTTAGATATCAGTGAATCCGTTAATATACTTAACAGAAATTTCTGAATTGGAGTTTTGCTTCAAGCAACGGTGTTATATCTCTGAATTGGAGTTTTTCTTCAAGCTACGGTGTTATATAATAAAGAAGAATTAATGTGTTTTCACTTCTTTGTAATTTTTATAGAATCGCAAAATATGTAAAAATAATTTCAAAAGCAAAACCAAAAAGATTAGGAAATGCATGTCTTGTTTTTATCAGGTCGAGCTATATAAGAAATATTATTCTTTACATTCGTAAAAGCAATCAGTATTTTGTATTTTGCATGAGAATAATTGAAAATTATCAAGTTTCTCTTTAATTTTGTGAGTACTTTCACACATTTCCTCGATAGGCCCCGCTCTTCTATTACATTTTCCGAGAGAAATGCTTGTAAGTGATTCCCCATTATGTGATCAAATGAAGTAGTTTATATGTAAAAATGTCTCTGTGAATTACATGAGGTAAATCATGTTTCATGAGTTTGGTGTCTCCACTGTTCCATAGCACGTTTCGACAGTTCTAGTTCACACCGTTATGTCCAGTAAGTCCTAAACATTCAACAAGAAACGATTCGTTTTTCCATACAGTTCCTCTCGGGGTGTCCCAGGAGTGCTGTGGATCACTTTACCATAAGATAGAAGAAACCCTAATTAAATTAACCTGGGCTTGAAAACAAGTTCACCTCGAGGCTCTATTCTGATAAAAGCCGGACTAGTTTCCTACTGTTCATGTTTTTTGTAACTACGTTCATCCTAAACGGTACATTTTTCTCGAAACAGTCTCGCCTCCTAACGATAGAACTGCCCATCAAAAATTCCAAACTAAATATGACTCGCTGACTTACAAGACACAAGCTTGCCATTGTTGAAATAAATTGAATTCCTTACGATATGTGAAAAGTTGTTGAAAAGGAATATAGAAACGGCTTTAAATATTAGCGAAGGTATACTGAATTTCCTTTAGTCAGTTCAATAGCATAATGTTTGTTTTATACCTGTAACCCCATTTTATGAGTACAGAATGGAATCTTTGCAACCCTCAGCCCTTTATATGAGTTTGTTGTTAAGCACGAACATACATAATGGACTACCTGGGCTGTGCCCACTAAGAGTATCAATCCCCGATTTCTAGCGTTGTAGGATATTGAGACTTGCCCCTGGGCCACTCCGAGGGCTTTTGTAAAGGGACCATATCTGAGGCTCAAACTAATCAATCAGGCTGTTTATCTGAAAGAGATTTCATCCCCAATGATGTCAGAATTGTTTTTGTTTGCTAAACAGGACATCTGTTGTTTTGTTTAGTTATATTCACCTATTAAATATCATGTCTTTGTGTCTTAGTACCTGCTTTTCTCTTACATGTTCTGCCTATCTCTTATTGTATGTATATTTAGCTAGTTATCCACATGACTGTGTATTTACTCTAGTTATTTATCTATGAAAATGAAATATCTATCAACCTTTCACAAACACATCTGTCTTTATATTTTTGGCCTGCTTTGGTCTGATTATTAGGTACACTCGACTCGCATTCTGCGGGGCGCGGAATCTAAACCTGTCGTCATGCAGGGTAACCCTTTCAGCCTTGGGAAATTTATAACGCGTTTTTCAAAGTCACTATTTGTTAGTAAAAAGCTAATCCAAGAAATGTTGCTTTCCTTTTAATAAATCACTTCCAAATTATGAAGAACTAAAGCACATAACCCTACATCAGTTCTGCGTAAAATTCAACAATAAGAATTTACTTACGTAAACATTTGCTTATTCGTTTATAGTTCATTGCATCCGTTGTAATAGTCCAATACATCACTGCGTGTTTGAGTTCTATTATATTTACAGCTGTATGAATGTGTACTGTTCTTGTTTTTAAACTTAAAACTTGTTTTACTCAGTATTATATTTCGTACCATTAATGCACGACTGTTAGTACTTACAACACTTCCATCCCCATGAAGACGTTGGAAAGTCAGTGTGGTCCAGGTTTTACCCTATGGATGCCACTTTGACGAAAATGTTTGGTTTATCTTTATGCTTATGTTTTGGGAATACTCTGCTCTACTTTTTCCCGTTTAATTTGTTTACGTACCTATAATACGTAGTCTAGGATCTCAAAAATAAATGTGCAGCTGGACTTGTTTTTCTAAAACTTTCGATGTCAAGTCCATTTCAAATAATTTTTAACATCGAACTGTAAAGCTTTGTAGCGAACTACACTTGAAATGAGTGGAAGGGATATATGTTTACGAACGACAGATATATTTATATATACTTATCAAAACTATACTGGTGTTTACATAATCACCTACATATTTTAAGAGTTTCAGTATATACATTCATTTAGACAGAAAGATGTTTCAGAGGGTGTCTCATTTCGAGTTAACTACTCATTACATAAATCAGATGATTTGATGTCGATTTTGAAAAAAAAAAATCAACTTTGAATTAACATCAATATATCACACTGATTAATTTAAAGTGTAATAAACAAAGTGATTGCACGAATAATAAAAAAACAAACCTCAAAAATACCCTGATGTAGAGTAGACTATAGATGATACGATCTTGTAAGTCGTTTAGAAAAGACGATTAAAAAATCTGTTGAATGTGTCATTACAAATTCATTTAAAAGAATATTTGACAATATTATATGGGCTAGCGGTAAATTTATGGTTTTACAACGTTACAGTTCGAAGTTCGACACCTCGTGGTGTACAAAGTGAAGATAGCCAAGTGTATAACTGTATAAGGAAAGGGTGCTGTATCTGTTAGCTTTCTAGTTGGTCTCTTAATTTTATGCTACGATAGTGTTTATGTTACGACTGATATCGTTGCCCGAATGCAACCACACTTGTAAATGCGCATTTATTTATATCAGATAAACACTTTACTTGTCAATAATCTCCCACAGAAGTGGAAAGTAATCACTATTGAAATGACAGGAAAGTTTTTAGAAAACTGGATAGCGAGTTTCTAAAGAAGCGATGTTCTGTCTGGGAAGTGGACAAGCTGATATATGCCAACACAATTTGTTTTACATTAAAATATCACTATTATTAACTACCTTGAGACTGACCTTTAACTTACTGATTATTAACACACGTCTATATGCTATGACCTTAGTAATTCAATAGGGAGGGACCTGTGAGCACCTTTGAACTTTAATCAAAGATCACAAAAATTACCCTGCACGATAGGATCATATCTCACAAACGGATTAGGCCTAGCGATATATTTTATGCAGCGTTGGTGGTGAAAAGAAATGTCATTACAGTGAGGATAAAAGATTAGCTGACGTTTTACACGAAAGCCTTACAGTGCGCATCATGCAACTAAAAGCTGGAAACAATGTTTATATCGTGTTATATGCGTACAAGGGACATGCTGTTCTTTCGAACATAAAAACCTCTCTATAGAAAAGTTCCCGCTCATGCTTTTAGGCCGAAAAGCGTTAGTTCCACAATACCTTTTCTCCACATGTTCAATCCCGCTGTGACACGGCAGAATACAGTTAATGACCATAACTTCTCATCATTAGTAGAACGACGTCAACCGATAGATAACTTTACATTCGAACAAAGTAGTTTTTATAGGAAGTAATATTACGGAGGGGAAAAAAACAACAAAACTTTTACTTAAAGTCAGGTTCTTGTACATCCTTTTAAAAATTCTATTGCGTGTGTAGTGCTAGACAAGAAGCTGTTAGGGACGTGAGTGAACCATTCTGGGAGCGTTTGTTCTCCAAATGTTGTTGTATGAGACGTAAAACAGATGGCTCTATGTTATATGATGCAAGACGAAAAACAAAAATTAACGAAGTAAAAATATGATAGAAATGACTTATAGAACAAATGAAATTGTATGACAACATGCAGAGCAGGAGAGAAAAAGAAACAACATTACTGAAGATGTAATTAGAATAAAAAGCTCTTCCCCTCCCCCGTATAACTAGAGGGAAACTGTTGACTAACTTTAGGTATACTACATAGATATCGTAAGAATGTGAGAAAATCACACAAGTGTGCAATTAAAAATATATAATTTTGATATATTTTTCTAGAGAATGTTTAGATAGGAAAGAAAATATTACAAGCGTCTTTTAGATATACAGTGGTACCTCGGTTCTCGAACGACTCCCTTCTCGAACAATTCGGTTTTCAAACATATTGTTTGAGAAAAAAATGTCTCGGTTGTCGAACATAAACTCGGTTCCCGAACCAAGCTGTCGTGGCCCGAACCCCCGAAGTAACCCGACTGATGACCCGAACGATTCTTCGACCATTTTCGGCCCACGCCAAGCTTTCCCAAAACATTTTACCCGCACCTGTCGCTCAGTCCACATCCCCGCTAAAATCTGGTGTGAACGTTCTCGTTTTTCTTTTTGTTTTTTGTTGTTTTTCTAAATATTCTGATTAAATAAGCCACCATGGGGTCAAAGAAAGATAATAAAAGCAGCAAACCAAAAAGAAAAGTTGTTAGAGCCACAATAGAGGTGAAAAAAAGATCTCATAGCGAAGTATGAGAGTGGTGTTCGCGTGTCTGACCTTGCTACATAGTTTGGTATGGCGAAGTCTACAGCCTGTACCATACTGAAAAATAAAGAGGTCATCAAAGGAGCTGATGTTGCAAAAGGAGTAACAGTGCTTACAAAACAAAGATCACAAACAATGGAAGAGGTAGAAGAACTGTTGTTGATTTGGGTAAACGAAAAACAATTAGCTGGTGATAGCATTTCTGAGACCATCATTTGTGAGAAAGCAAAGCAGTTGCATGCTGACCTCCTGAAAAACAGCACTGGAACGAGTGCTAATACAAGTGATGCCTTTAAGGCTTGTAGGGGTGATTTGAAAAATTTAGGAAGAGATGTGGCATACACAATGTGACGAGACATGGGGAGGGTGCCAATTCTAACAAACACACTGCTGATAAATTTGTTAGAGAATTTAAGGACTATGTAGAAGCTTAGGGTTTTATTCCCCAACAAGTGTTCAACTGTGATGAGACAGGCCTCTTTTGGAAGAAAATGCCAAAGAGGACCTACATCACCAAGGAGGAGAAGTCACTGCTAGGACACAAACCAATGAAGGACAGGCTAACTCTATTGTTACGCAGTAATGCAAGTGGGGACTTTAACCTTAAGCCTTTGCTTGTGTACCACTCTGAGAACCCGAGGGTTTTTAAGAAAAATAAACTAAGTAAACTAAATGTCATGTGGAGGGCTAATAGTAACCAGGCAATTTTTTATAGAGTGGGTCCATGAAGTGTTTGTCTCAAAGGTAAAGAATTACCTCACGGAAAAACAGTTGCCACTCAAGGTCCTTCTTGTGATGGACAATGCACCTGCTCACCCACCAGGCTTGGAGGACGGGTTGGTGGAGGAGTACAGTTTCATTGCGTTGAAGCTCTTGCCCCCTAACACGACTCCTCTCATTCAGTCCATAGACCAGCAGGAAATATCAAACTTTAAGAAACTCTACACCAAAGCACTGTTTCAAAGGTGCTTTCAAGTGACCTCTGACACAGAGTTAACTCTCAGAGAGTTGTGGAAAAATCACTTTAATATCCAACAATGCTTGAGGATCATAGACAAAGCCTGGAGGGAAGTGTCTTTGAGGACCATGAACTCAGCCTGGAAGAAATTGTGGCCAGACTCAGTAGCAAATAAAGACTTTGAAAGCTTTGAGGCTGAGCCTGTTGTCGAGGGTATTGTTTCACTAGGCAAGTGTATGGGCTTGAATGTTAGTAGTGATGATGTGGAGGAGTTGGTGGAAGACCACAACACTGAGCTCACCAGAGAAGAACTCCAAGACTTTCAGAAGGAGCAGCAACAGATGGCAACTGAAGAAGTGTCTTCAGATGAGGAGGAAGGAAGGGAGGATGTTTCTAGTTCACTAATCAAGGAAATGTGTGGAAAATGGGGAGAGTTACAAAGTTTTGTGGAAAATTTTCACCCTGACAAAGCTGTAGCAAACCGCAGCATAAACCTGTTCAATGACAATGTCATGTCTTACTTCAGAAACATTTTAAAATGCAGGCAGAAACAAACCTCACTAGACAAGTTTTTAGTGAGAAATAGGTCCAGTGAGACTCAAGCAGGTTGTAGCAGTGCAAAGAGATAGAAAAGAGAAAGAACCCCAGAAGGAGAGTTACCTGACGTTTTTATGGAAGGTGACTCCCCTTCCAAACAGTAATAACCCTCCTACTCTCAACGTTCCTCACCACCTTTCACTTACGCCATCAGCTCTCCTCAACACAAGTAAAGTGCAGTTAAATTTTCATTTATTGTTTTTTTATTGTGTTTATAGTTTTTGTAGTTGACTTTATGCATGTAAGTATTATTATACAGGTATAAATAAGCAATATTTTTACTTAAAATGCTTCATAATGCGTAATTTTTGGAGGCCCGTAACGGATTAACTTAATTTACAGTATTTATTATGGGAAAAATAGATTCGGTTTTCGAACAGCCTTCTGGAACGGATTAAGTTCGAGAACCGAGGTGCCACTGTATTTGTTTCTTAATGAAGTGAGAAAACCGACATAATGGTTATTAAAGCAGTAAAAATGAACAACATAGAAAACGCTATCCCTCAATCATTTTCACGTTTAAAATACTAATGTCACACTCGGTATTTCAATACTGCTATTCTCAACGCATTTTATATAGAAGTCATCCTGGGTGGAAGGTTCTGGTATTGAGTGAGAGATCTTTTGAGTTGCGATCTGTGACGAAAAACAAAGTAAATCCGAAATGTCATTTTTTACACCGTAATCTCTGTCTTCAAGGATGTAATAGACCGTAGAAGGGGATAATGAAGAGAAAAAAAAATTTCTGTTGTTGAAATCATTGTTTTATCATATTTTTTAGACCTAAAACACCTCTACTGTTTAAACATTTAACAATATTAATGATATGTTGGAAACAAAGAAAATATTGAACTACACCAACAGGAAATGACAAACAGGATTCTGTGATAATTTTTCAAACGCTAAAGTTCACTTAATTTCAAAAACATTCATTCAATAAAAGTACAACTCCCAATTTTTATTTACAACAGAAGCGTTATAGTTGATCCTTTAATGTTCCGCATAATTTTCGTGGACTATCTGAGCTCATCGTTTCGTTATTTCTGAAACGTTGGAGCTGAACATTTATTAATCCGATTCATAGAATGTTTTTAAAATATTTGAGCTTTTCTTTTATTATTTTTAAGAACATTCTTGGAGCTTCGGAGCTGACTGTATAGTGTCTTAAAGACTGATAATTTAATGGTTTCTATAATTTTCTGTGTATACTTGTATTCATGGCATATTGAACTGGTGCTATACTTCTTTACGGAATATTTTTGGACACTCGAGTTAATCTTCTACTGTTTTCTAGAATGTTCTTGAAGCATTGGAACAGCTCATTCTCTGAATTTTAAATATTTTTAAGGCGTTGGGCAGACATGGCCAGATGGGTTAACGCGTTCGATTCGTAATCCGAGGGTCGCGGGTTCGAATTCCCGTCGAACCAAACATGCTCGCCCTCCCAGCCGTGGGAGCGTTATAAAGTGACGGTAAATCCCACTATTCGTTAGTAAAAGAGTAGCCCAAGAGTTGGCGGTGGATGGTGATGACTAGCTGCCTTCCCTCTAGTCTTACACTGCTAAATTAGGGACGGCTTGCACAGATAGCCCTCGTGTAGCTTTGCGCGAAATTCAAAAACAATATATATAATTTTTTAAGGCATTAAAGCTAATCCTTTCTGTTTTTAGAATGTTTTGGAACTATATGCTTCAGTTGGTTTACAGAAAAAGTTATGTTTTTTTTCTGATAAAGATGACCTCACTTTTAATCAAGAAAATTTATATTTGGAACCATATTCTGTAATTCTCCTGCTCTTAGTTAATATTATCGTAAAAATACGTAAATCGTCAAAATATTGTGCAATTTTTTTATTGCTTGATAACGAGAAACCCACTTGAAATAAAAATGTATCTCAGAACGGTTGACTTGAAGATGACCTAGAAAGGTCAAATCGTTGTTCACTGCTTATCAATAAAAGTCTTAATATCCATACCAGCCGTTCTGAGATACAGTTTTCTGAGTGATATCGATGTTATGAAAAACGTGAAGTTTAAAGCATGATATTGATAACTACGTTGGAGAAAACCACCAATTAATTATCGTGTAGTCTATGTAAAATGGTAAACGTTAAAACAAATGATACTATATAAAATTCATTAATGTATTAGCATGTTGGTGTTGTGTGTTTGTTTTTAACTGTTACATACCCGCGTTTCATTTGCAACATATAAGTTGTTAAGGGTGAAAGAAAGCTTTGCAACAAGCCAGCGATTTTGTGGGTGCTGACAAACTACTTTCTTACATTTTGACAGTTGTCACATTGTACAAGAATAAGGAAGTATGCGGAAAAGCTGGCAGCTGAGCGAGAAGTAGCAAGCCTTTCTGAATTGTCAGACAATGGTCTACTTAACCACCACTGTCCGCAGTGTTTCCCGCCACAGGAAATAGCGCTCAGTGGGAACTTCCGAAGTTATATAGTGGTTTCAAAGTGGTCATTTATTTCCTCTGGACGGTCTTCCGATGGTCTACTTGAAGTGACCATTTCGTTAATGTGATGCACGAGCCTGGAACAGCTGCTCTACAGTAAATGACAATTTACTCGATGACCACTGGTCACTCGAACTTTTGTTCGTTGTCAACCTCGACATTCTTATTCACTTTGATGGTTTGGCGAAATAAAAATAACATGAACCTATTCATCAAAGTGACAATAATGTTTATCATGTACTATTTATTAAACAGAATAATCGAAGAAATCGTTTCTTAACTCTAAGTTTTTTTTAGAAAAATGGATAACTTTTTGAATACTCGAAATATTTTAAATAATTATTTCAAAATTATATATAAAAATCCCACTAATTAATTAATAACTTAGAAATGTTCATTAGAGACCAAAAAAATAAAACTTGCTAGGATTATTTCTACTGGAAATGTTATTCCAATATCTATTATTTACTTATCTATCTAAGAATAAAACGTTTTCAAAACTTAAACTGAAAGCATCGGGTTTCTCCAAAAGAAACATCTTTCAATGTGATAACTGAATTATTCAGTAATTTGTTGTCATATTTTTATCAACAACTGCTTGTAAGCGATACATAAATACTGTGTTTTGAGGCTCTATGCAGACAAGGATTTGAATTTACAGCCAAATGGCCAAGATGTAAGCTTCTTGCTCAATGCGTGTACTATAAAGAATGATTCATCTGTGAAAAGAAAAACAAAACGTTAACCCTAAGTACCAGTGAAGTTTATATAACATCATCGTTTTTTTATAACGCATTCTTCTAAATAATTGTGTATTCAATTGTTTGTCACTTTTTGGGTTTAAGAGTGACTAATAATACATATAAGTCAGAAGAAAAAATTTAAAAACTTACTCTTAATAATCTAATTAATGCATAAATAATTAATGCAAAAAATAACATGAAATTACACAGTATGTTACAGTAGGTGGCTCCCACCAGTAATAAACGATATATAAACACGTTATAGATGGGTCCTACCACTATGTAGACAAAGAAACAACATGGTCCATCTTATGAACAAGTGATTGGTTTACATACAGAAAAGAAAAAAAGAGTAAGTGATAGTAGATAACTGTCTCACTTGCGTTCACCAAACTGTCTGTCAGTCAATTGAAACTGTGCACATCTAATTCTTTGGTAAGTGTACTTGACTGAGGACAAATTCTCAGTTTCTCAAACACACAAAATCGAGAAAAATTAAAATGGTGTAAAGTCCTTCTCAGTAGCTCAAACATTACGTCAAAAGTCCATATTGTCTTTACTAAATATTGACATTTGTACAAGCAAAAAATAAGATGAAATAAAAGAAAAGAGAAAAGGATGATTAAAACTTAAAACATCGTTTTCTACAAGGAAGAACGGTAGGCTGTATGTTAGTCAGGGGATCATTTATTTTATTTAAGAGATAAATATTTATTTGAAAATAATTATGTAAATTATCACAACCACTCATAAAAAAGAAAATCTTTTCACTTATAGGAAACAGAAAAATCTCATAAACTTTACCCGCCTAACTAACCTTAAGCCTACAAAACATGTACGTCATAAGTAGATGCTCTTATACGGATATATACTTCAAACAATTGCCTATATAGTATTTTGTTAACTTTATAGACGCTCATGACTGACATAATAACCAAACGCATTTTGCAAATAGATCCCAAATACACCCAATCCTGTCCTATAGATTTAAATCATTATACTTTGCAGATTCATCAGAACCTTTTCGATAGACCTACATCATTAGACACATCAAGACACATTCGAACTTTGCCAATAAACTTACATAACTTACAAACATCGCAAATACACCTAGCCCTTACATCATTGTATATATCGAAATTAATCCAAACCTTGTTTGTTCTTTTAATTTCGCGCAAAGCTACTTGAGGGCTATCTGCGCTAGTCGTTCCTAATTTAGCAGTGTAAGACTAGAGGAATGGCAGCTAGTCATCACCACTCACCGCCAACTCTTGGGCTACTTTTTCCCCCAACGAATAGTGGGATTGACCGTCACTATTTGACGCCCCTACGGATGAAAGGACGAGCATGTTTGATGCAACCTGGATTCGAACCCGCGACCCTCAGATTACGAGTCAAACGCCTTAACCCACCTGCCGGGCCTGTAATATGCCTGACTTACCACAATTACAAAGAATTTTGTTTGTTTGAATATCATAGAGTTATAAAACAAGCTCATTGTGAAAAGAGTTTAAGTCGTACTCAACAAAAGCGAGAGAATAAAGAATCAATTGAGATATTATTATTTATCATCTACAGTAACTCCAAGTAATTAATACCAAGATTCTTAATTGTTTTTGTAGCTCCAAAGAAGTCGTTCAACTAAACATTTGTCGTATGTAGGCACATGATGCTAATTAAAGTGTTTCTGTATATTATGGTATTTCTTCACACTCAGTCACTCCATGTTAATTTATCGCCTAATAACACTAAAAACTTAATTTCGATATTCGCTGTGGGGACAGCACAGAATGTGTAGCTTAAGAACAATCAAATCAACCCAATATCTTCTCTAATTTAATAAGAATTTTATTTTATTTTTCAAATATTTTATGGTATTTAAGTATATGAGATTTGATATAGAAAACTGACCAAGGAATGTGGCTAAGTTTCTTTTGCTATAGCTATTTGTTCTTCTGGGTCATTCACTTGTTATATCACTACCTCCTTCTTGTGAAAAATATCTCTGTAAAGTTGAATATAAAAAGAATAGTTACTAGCGACCTTTTCCACTGAAATATCATGATCATACAATTTCACTTATTTCTCGAGAGGAATTACCAGCTATCCTGAGAAGTGAAGCATCATTGTTTCGTATATACGTTATACCGTCTATTATTCTCCGTGTGGGAAAGTACATTTTCCACATATTCTTACTTCTTCCCATAAATTTATAGAAACTCCAGAAAATCCTTTGTATTGCGTACACATGAGTCAACTTTGAACACGTTTTAAGTAAAGATTGTTTCACATTTTTATATACTGTGTCGTGGCCTCACAATCCACAACTAATCAGAATTCGAAATTTCATTTTAACTCTGCAAAACATTTTCTGCAGAATTTCCTTGTGTTTTATGGAAGCTCACAAACACTCTGATTGAAATCAGTGAAGCTGAGAATACCACACATATTACTAAATTAATCGAACAATAAAGTCAGCAAAAGAGAGAGAATCACTTACAAAAACGCACGAAGGAAATAATTCCCAACCCCTACTGGTTGTTCTTTAAATTTGGTTATTTTCTCAACTAAATAAAAAATATGAAACTAATTAGAATAACCAAACAAGAAAAACTAGCAATTATAATCTAAAAGTTGGTTTAAGTATTAATTAAATATAGTTACTGACTATATATACTAGATTTAATGCTGGTTGAACTGCAAGATAACATATATGTAACGCCATCTACCGTACATTATATAGAACGGTTATTCATTTTCTTTATGTTTATTTAGAATTTCGCGCAAAGCTACACGAGGGCTATCTGCGTTACCCATTCTTAATTTCTCACTGTAAGACTCGAAAGGTAGCAGCAAGTCATCACTACCCACCGCTATCTCTTGGGCTATTCTTTAACCAACAAATAGTGGGATTAACTGACATGTTATAACACCCTTACGGGGCCCGGCATGGCCAAGCGTGTTAAGGCGTGCGACTCGTAATCTGAGGGTCGCGGGTTCGCATCCCCGTCGCGCTAAACACGCTCGCCCTTTCACCCGTGGGAGCGTTATAATGTGACGGTCAATCCCACTATTTGTTAGTAAAAAGAGTAGCCCAAGAGTTGGCAGGGGGTGGTGGTGACTAGCTGCCTTCCCTCTAGTCTTACACTGCTAAATTTGGGACGGCTAGCACAGATAGCCCTCGAGTAGCTTTGTGCGAAATTTAAAAAGCAAAACAAACAAACAAACACCCTTACGGTTGAAAAAGCGCGATTGTTTGGTGTGACGGGGATTCGAGCCCGCAACTTTCATGTTACGAATTACCTGACTATGTCGGGCCCATTTTCTTTGTGAAAATTGTTTTTGTATTTTTGCACATTTTTAATTATATTAAATAGAATTGGTTGTTTGTAATTAAGCACGAAGCTACAAAATGAACAAACACTATGCTCTGCCCATCTCGGGTATCGAAACCCTTTTTCTAGAAGTGAGTCCGCAAACATGCCGCTGTGTCACTTGGATCCAATAAAGAGAGGAAGCCGCCCAGTGTCACAATAGTATGCCTGTCAAAGTCAGAAATGGGACAAAAGCGACTGAGCAGTCTGTCACAGCTGAATTCTCATAACAATACGCCTACAAGTTTATGCACGCATGACATCAGAAGATGTTATGAATTATGAAAAGTTAAAAGTGGCCTCGTTGAAATGTTATGAGCTTCCCTATGAAGGTTTTCGTCGGTAGTTCGAAAAAAGTTAAGCCTTATACCAGGAAAACTGTGTTTTAGTTTGTGACACATTTACGGCAACATTTCACAAAATCGACTGGCATGCCCTAATTTAAAGATAGTTTTGAAGAACTATTTTGAAGAACTTTTTCCTCTGTTGGAATATGCATTTTTGTAGAATTACATTTACAGAAGATCTTGAAAAGTATTTTCTTCAGTTTTAATTGTTTAGTTATATTCCTATAATCTCTCAGTATTGTTAAAATTGAGATTAAATATCTATATATCCAAAAAATGTTACAAAAATACACAGGCTTTCATAGGGTGTCCTAACTTTTTTCACATGACTGTATCATTGTTCTTAAAGGAGAGTGCGCTGCAAGACATGGATAAGGTGTTAAAGTTGGCAAAACAGTATGTGGAAACACATGGAAAAAGCATATCAGGCAAATTCAAGAATAATCACAGTCGAAGCCAGGAGTGGCTGACCGCAAGCAAGATACTACCAAAGATGATAAGAACTCACAATACAAAATAGAGAAGAAATACTACTCTTGTTATAAAATGGGGTACTTTGTGACTGAGTGCAAATCTGTCACCAACAAGTAACAACAATATTATAATTATAATGCAAATGATGCTGGAGTGTTTATTACTATAGATGCTGTTGCAAGAAAAATCGAATAGTCACAACTCCTCAGATTCACCCGAAGAAAGAAGTGCTATCACCATGATGAAAAATAAAGACTTAAGTTCAGTTTAAGCTAGCAACAATGCCAGTAGTGATTGAAGCATGTGACAAACATTGAGCGGTGCTAACAAATCAGCAACTGAAGACTATACTGGGGACAAGAAATGAGAGTCCTATGAGATAAAGTGTGCAACTGAATCGGCGTAGTATCTGATACGCATTGTACCAGACAGTAGAAGTTTTAAAAAACCAGAGAGAAAGGACGGAAGAGCTCAGGAAAAGTAAAGCAAGACATAAAGCCACTGTAAGTCTCAAAATGTGACATCTCAAATGTAGATGTATGAGAATTGAAGAAAGACCTATCATTGTAAATACTTTAGGACAACTCCAGGAGAAAGAAAAGTATAATACAAAGTAGAGAGGGACTTACGAAATAGAGGAGGGGATGCTGTACCAGACCTATCAAGGTAGTTCTAATAGAGAAGTTAAACAGATCACAGTAGCAACGAATGTTGTACTTACGTGCTGAAAATGCCTCAAGAACCGATTGTTAGAGAACACCTTGAAATAAATAATATAGCAGACAGAATCACCAACAACTTCTACTGGTCACGGATGATTGGATATGTGAAACACAATGGGCATTAAAGTTATGAGGATGGATAGAATAATATATACCACGTCAAACTGTTGAAGAAGTGTTTTGAGAAGTAAAGAGTCCTAATGTCTACAGCTATCGACGCACAAAAGGACATTGTAGGTGTGGCTATCATAGATGCAAAAACAGAAGATAGTGACTATGTCATAGAACATCAAAACCTATTAGATTTAAGTTCACTATGTGGAGATGAGATGTACAAAGATGTTAACACCAGTGAAGAACTCATTAGCAATAATAAGAAAGAACTACAAGATTTACTGTGCAATTACACATGCAACTTCACAGACACGACAAATGTTGTACAACATAATATCAAGACAATGACCAAGGGTCCATTTAAGGTGAATATCTATCTAATACCATATGCAATGACAGACTTGATCGAGCGGGAAGTTGTGGTAATTTTAAAAGTTGGAATCATAAAGCTTTCGAAATCAACATACTGTTCACAAATCATAACCATAAAGAAGAGAGATGAATAAAACTATTTCTGCATAGCAAATATTTTTCTGGAAAAGAGGTTCATTGTTTGATAAACGCAAATGTTTGAATTTAAATATAGATTGAGTGTTAAATTTAGTTACTTTTAGAAGTGACATTTTATCCAGGTTTGTTTATGTAACTATGCAAATCACACTGTTATCGTAAGTTGGTAATTATTGCATTATTGCATCATGTTACTACAACCTTCTAAGTTTTTCGTAAGTATTATTATATCATAATATCACATAATATCTGAAAAAGTATTTAGCCTCAGTTGAGGTATTTATAATCATGTGTCCAAAATGTTGTTCAAGTTAGGCTAAGATAGTGAAAAATATAGTCAAATAGATCTAGACTGTCTGTTTGTAAGTTTAGCCATAAAGAGCGTGTAGAGGCACTTTTTGTTAATTGAAATTATTGAAGATTACATTGTAACAACAGAGTAAAGAAGCATAGTTTGTCTTGTCAGTTGTGTACTACAATAACTGAACCAGCGTATGTGGACTTTGTCAAGAGAGATGATTATTTAAAATTCTAGATATAACTGTAATAAATAAGTGTGTAACAAACATAGATATATACATTTGGCATGTCTTAATATATATTTTAAACAAGTGAACTGTGTGCTCTTTGTTTAATTTTGGAATTTAAGAAGTCACACACACATACTGTAAAGAATATGTCACACATACACTGCTGGCCAAAATCTTAAGGCCAATCAACATAAAGAAAATATATCCATTTTGCGTTGCTAGACTCAATTACTTATTTTAGTAGAGCTTCGAAAGATGAAAATAAGAAAAGGGAAAATAAAAACAAAAACTTTTCAAACATTTAATAGGGAAAATGTGAGCACTATGAAATTAACTTAAATACTAGCTGGTCAAAAGTTTAAGACCATATTGAAACGAAACGTTAATCGGTAAACGCGTAACGAAATTTGGTCATTTGTGTTCAAGCATTATCGTTGTCAACATCTCCCACTGACATCTCGTGTGTTATATTGAGTAAAAACATGGCAAAGGCTAAAAAGGTGACAGATTTTGAACGTTGCAGAATTGTCGAACTGTAAAAGCAAGATCTGTCTCAACGTGCCATCGCTGGTGAGATTTGGCGTAGTAAAACTACTGTTGCAAATTTCTCAAAAGACCTTGAGGGATACGGAACGAGAATTTCAAGTGGTCGGCCCAAGAAAATTTCGCCGGTGTTAAAGAGGAGGATTCGACGGGTTGTCCGGCAAGACACCAGCCGATCGTCGAATCCGATTAAGGCCTTTATGGACGCAGAATGCAGCTCAAGAACAACAAGACGGCATCTACTAGAGAAAGACTGTAAAAATCGTAAACGTCTTCAAAGATCACGCAACCTTCCACGCCACGAAACAGCTCAGTTAAACTTTGCTGAGAAGCACCAAACACGGGAAGTAGAAAAGTGGACGATGAGAAAAATTTAACCTGGATGGTCCGAATAACTTCCAACGTTACTAGCATGATAAGGATTTCCGACCGGAGACATTTTTCTACACGACACAGTGGAGGAGGTTCCATCATGATCTGGGGTGCTTTCTCCTTCCATGGAACAATGGTGCTTCAGGTTATACATGGGCGTCAAACAGCAGCTGGCTACATTAGCATGTTGGAGAAAGCATCCTTATTGACTGAAGGCTCTCGCTTGTGTGGAAATGACTGGATCTTTCAGCTGGACAACACTGCAATCCACAATACCCGCAGGAAAAAGGACTTTTTCATGGCGAATAACGTGATTCTTTTGGACCATCCAGCGTGTTCACCCGAACTGAATCCCATTGAAAATGTTTGGGAATGGATGGCAAGGGAAGTCTATAGAAATGGACGTCAATTCCAAACAGTGTATGATCTTCGTGAAGCCATTTTCACCACTTGGAATAATATTCCAGCCAGCTTTCTGTAAACGCCTATATCGACAACGCCAAAGCGAATGTTTGCAGTTATTCGCAATGATGGCCGTGCAACTCACTACTGAAATCTCTTGTTGGGCATTTCCTACCCTGTTTAGGACTTCTTTTTGGTATGATCTTAAACTTTTGACCAGCTAGTATCTAGGGTAATTTCATAGTGTTCACAATTTACCTATTAAATGCTAAAAAGTTTTTTATATTTATTTTCCCTTTTCTTATTTTCATCTTTCGAAGCTCTACTCAAATAAGTGCTTGAGTCTAACAACGCAAAATGCATATTTTTTTTCATGTTCATTGGCCTTAAGATTTTGTCCAGCATTGTACCTAAAAACGTGACAAATGTTCATCATACAAGTTAATTCATTTTGACTCGGCCCGTCATGGCCAAGCGTGTTAAGGTGTGCGACTCGTAATCTGAGGGTCGCGGGTTCGAATCCCCGTCTCGCCAAACACGCTCGCCCTTTCCGCCGTGGGGGCATTATAATGTGACGGTCAATTCCACAATTCATTGGTAAAAGAGTAGCCCAGGAGTTGGCGGTGGGTGATGATGACTAGCTGCCTTCCCTCTAATGTTACGCTGCTAAATTAGGGACAGATAGCCCTTGTGTAGTTTTGTGCGAAATTCAAAAAACAAACAAACATTTTGACTCATGGTAAACCAAGGCTTAATTGTCTGTTTATTTGTTTTACTTTGAGCGCAAAGCAAAACAATGCATCATCTGTGCTATTCTTCCCATTTTTACCCAAAACTAGTTTTAATAATATTATGATATCGAAAGATTATTATTGAGACACTTACATTATTATATATTTGTTCTTCATTGATGGCGTGTTTGTTTGGAATTTCGTGCAAAGCTACACGAATGGTATCTGCGCTAACCGTCCATAATTTTGCAGTGTAAGACTAGAGGAAAGGCAGCTAGTCATCTCCACCCACCGCTAAATTCAATAATAGTGGGATTGACCGTCACTTATAACGCCCCCACGGTTGAAAGAGCGAGCATGTTTGGTTTGACGGGGATTCGAACCCAGGACCCTCAGATTACGAGTCAAGCACCTTAACCACCTGGCCATGCCAGGCCCTTCTTCATTAAATTATCCTACATCAAATCTTCCAAACAGTACGTTATTTAATAAGCCATTAATAATTTTTTTAGCTATACATGTAATGATATTGGTCACAATATTTAATATACATTGTTTATAAACTTAATAATAGTCAAATACACGGTTTCACACAGTAGAATGATAGAAGTATTATTATATATTAAAAAATCACTGTCTAATGTGTTTTCTTATAGCACAGCCACATCGGGCTATCTCCAGGGGAATCAAATCCAGTTTATGGTTTTACACAGCAGAATTATAGTATTATAATATATTTAAAAACTAGTGTCTCATATGTGTTTAATCTTATCGTAAAGCCACATCGGCTTATCATCTGTTGTGTCCACTGAGAGGTATCAAACTCCTGATTTTATCGTTGTAAGTCTGTAGATCTACCGCTGTCCCAGCGAGAGACCAGTGTATTGTGACATAAAATCTATTTTTCTAAAATTGTAGCTTTATTATTACTTACAAAATTTCGTTGAACTGTCAGTTAACCATTTCCTACACTAAATCATGTATTCCTACGTTTCACTCCTTGTTATGTCAACTCACCCTCCCATAAAATAAATTTATACATATAACTTACCCTAAAACACCTATCAGTTCCGTTGTAAAATTGTTGAGATGTTTCCTTCAGGATTGTAGAAAGCGCCTCCTGGATTAAAGTACACAGTCTCATGATCTTCTGACTTAGTGACTGTAAACCTTTTCCTATCTGTAATAGCAAAGTCTTGCTAACAGACTAATTGTTGTTTATATAAATGTTTTAAGAATGGAAGATGTAAAACAACAATGTACATATGTTATATTTAAAAATAACAACAACAATGAATAATAAATTCGAAAAATAACGGAATTTCAAATAAATGGATGTAGAGAGATTCTTGGTTGACATGTTTCTCTGATACAACACTCTGCATGTGACTAGGATACGTTATAAGCACACATATTGTACAGATGTGACTCTTGCTTTTCTTGGCAGAAAGTTAAATTATTGATTATCTGTGCTTTGTATCTCACATTGTACCACAACAGAATTTTAGTGCTACAGGTCCATAAACTTAAAAAATAATTAATTTTTAGTTCATATCTCTACTATGTAATGTCAAAAAGACATTTCGATGCCTAAATGCTTTAGAGTTTTGTGAGTATGTCACCATGGGGCAACTTAAATGTAACATCTTTGTGTTTGTACTTCAGCACAAAGCAACACAATGGGGTATCTATGCTGTACCTACAACGAGAATCAAAACCCGATATATGTATATATATATATATATATATAGCATTATAAGTTCAGTTGTTTACAGGTTCATAATTACAGTAATTATCCCTGTTTTGTTCTTAGCTTTTATCTGAATTAGTATACGATGTGTGCAATTATCTAATTATCACATTATGTCATTTATTCGGTGATACAACAAATTTATTTTAGTTTTGCACTTTTGTTCCTATATGAATAAATGGTTTTACTACAAATAAACAATAGAGTTTAAGTCAATGTAATTTACATGATAGATTTAAGTATATAAATATGAAAAAGTTGTACACATCACGTGAGCAAGAAATGTTTGTAGAAGAGGTCATGAAGGGAGACCAATTCCGATTGAAGAAGGGTGTGTTAGACAACAATAGTATCGAAAGCGCTTATTTACAAAGTGACAAAGTACTGTATAGCATATATAGGAAAATAAAATAAATGTTTAATAGAAAGAAGGAGGATTGGATACTTGTGAAATTGCTATAAGAAGTATCCAAAGCAAAATCAGTGTACACAAACAAGTTTGGTTGGAATTATGATCTGTATAACTAAATGAAGCAGTCAAAATGTATCACCACAGAAGAGATTGAAAATGGTTTTACAGTCTATCCACTTAGAACAACATTACTTGTTGGTGTACTTTTTAATGCAACATTTAATTTGGTTTGAATGCTTCTTATAACAATTCTACAAATAACCAATCAAACTATTTTTTTCCTATTTATTTATTCAGTTTGTAGTCGTGCACAAATTTACACAATGGGTTATCTGTGTTTTGCCCACCACGTGTTTTGAAACTCATTTTTTAGCATTGTAAATCTAGAGACATATTATATATGTAAAAACGGCTGGTTCGAGTTGAGAAACTTTTTTATGTAGAGGAGCGAACAACGTTTCAACCTTCTTCGGTCATAGTAAGATTCACAAAGAGAGAAAGAGGTAACTGACCAATAGCTGACCACATGTTTGAAGGGGGTTGTGTAACTGAGTGTAAGAATGTAGAGGGCGTGCTTAGATGTTTGATTATATTTATTAATATAGGTTTAAAGGTGTTCCTTTGTATTGGTTTATTTTGGGCTTGAGTTGTTGTATAAGTAAGGCTTCATTAATTTTGCGTTTGTTTATGTTTGTTTCTTTATTTAGAATTTGAGTGTTTTCTATGGTTATGTTGTGTTTATTTGATTTGCAGTGTTCGAATACGCGTGAAGGTGACTTTTTCTGTTCTTTGAATCTGGTTTCCATTATTCTACTTGTTTCTCCAATATAGAAGTCGTGGCAGTTATCGCATTGTATTTTATAAATAATGTTGGTGTGGTGTTTGTCAGTGTAGTTTTTACATAGTATAGACCTTAGTTTTGTGCCTGGTTTTTGAATAAATTTGGTATTAACTGGAATGTCATATTTTGTTAATAGTTTTTGCCAAATGTTGGTGATTTGTCTGCTGATATCAGGAATATATGGTATGCAGTAGTATATGGTTTTGTTATTTTTTTATTCGTGAGATATATTTACTTTTGTTAGTTGATTTTGCTTTTTGTCTAGGTGTGTGCGTATAATGTTTTCTACGGTTTGTGGAGGAAACTTATTGATGTTGACGAAGTATTGTTTTATTTTGTCTAATTCATCGTTAATTTTATCTGGCGAGCATAGTTTTATGGCTGTGTTTATTTGGTTTCTTAGTATGTTGAGTTTTTGTTTAGTTTCATGTGCTGAGTCCTAAGGGATGTATAGTTCAGTAAGGGTGATTTTTCGGTGGATTTCTGTTTTGAATTGTGTGTCGGTTCTTGTAATTTTGAGGTTAAGAAATGATACTTAATTGCTTTCTTCCTGTTCACATGTGAAGTTAATGTTGGGATGTATAGTGTTAATGTGATTGAAAAAATTAAGTATATGTTCTGTAGATTTGAATCCCGCAACCGTGTCGTCTACATATCTGTACCAGTATAGTGGTGGATGTAATGCTGTGTTTATTCCTTGTGTTCCAATTTTTGTCATAAAAATATTGGCTAGAACTGGTGATACTGGGTTGCCCATGCTTAGGCCATTTGTTTGCATATAGTTGTGGTTGTTGAACATGAAGTTTGTCTTTATCGTGGTGAATTCTATGAGGGTTGCTAAGTGGTTGCTGGGAATGTCTATAGTTGGGTTAGGGTCTCGGATATAGAGTTCTAAGGCTTTCTTGCAGACTTCAGTGGATGGGACTTCTGTAAAGAGGGATATAACATCGAAACCGGCCATTAACGTTTTATGATTAAGTTGATTAAGATTATACTTGAAATTAAAAGTGTCTTTGATGAATGAGCTGGCTGATGTTACATATTTGGAGAATGCCCATGCTATGTATTTACCAAGATTGTAATTAAACGATTTATATCTGGACATTATTGGTCGTAATGGACAATCTGGTTTATGAGGTTTTGGGATGTCGTATATTTGTGTGTGGTATGCGTGAATCGGTCTTGCGTAGGTAAGAATAAAGTGTTTTTGAAATTGTGTTGGCTTTTTCATTTTTAGTAGCATTTTGTTTAGTTGCGTTTCGTGTGTCTTTGGTGGATTTATGTGTATTGGCTTAAATTTGTTTGTGTCTGATAGGATGTTTTTCATTTTTTGGATGTATTCATTCATGTTCATTATTGTGCCAGCTAACGGTCATT
The DNA here is from genome assembly GCF_004210375.1 of Tachypleus tridentatus. NCBI lineage: Eukaryota > Metazoa > Arthropoda > Merostomata > Xiphosura > Limulidae > Tachypleus > Tachypleus tridentatus. Next base: position 217,433,599 of record NC_134837.1, read on the forward strand.
TATCTCTTTCTTTCTTTGTGAACCTGATGATGACCGAAGAAGGTCGAAACGTTGTTTCTCTTCTACATAAAATTTTCTCAACCCAAACCAGCCATTTCCACATGTATATTTTTCTCTGCAAGTGGGTTTTTCGTCATCACTTATTAGAGACATACTATTGTGACACTGGGAAGATATATCCATGCAACTTACATAACATGTATATATTCTCAGTATAGACATATGCGTGATATCTATAACTTTTACAAGAACTGAAACTTCAATCACAGATATATAAAGTGAAATTATTACTTTTACATACATATAAGTGTATAAAGCTGCTGAGTTTGAGATTAAATTCGATAAATTTGTAATTGTAGAACTAGTTCTTGTTTAATTATTTTTTTGTAAGAGGATACTTACTTCACTTTAAAATACGTAATTTTAATACTTTTATTAATTTATTTTTTATATTATACCTATATTATGTATATACTCTACCTTTAAAAACTGTTGCTTATCTAATAATCAATACGTAGCGCTATCTATTAAGTTTCATTTTGATTACCAGATATTTACGTAGGTTCATGAAATGTTTGCTGTTTATGGAAACACATTTTCATATGTGTATCAAAATATCAAAAGCGGATACCAACAGATCAGTCATATATACTGAAAAAATATTGTAGTAATAGTCTGAGACATCTAGAGGCTAGCCCCGCTGACATGATTAGGTAGGTTAGTAGATAGTAGACAAAATAGTTGTTGTCTTAGAAAATTTTCAATTACCATACCAGAAATGTTAGCCACCTTTTTAACATATTACTAGTGTTTAAATGCACAGAGTATATCGTAACCAGTAGTTTAAATGGTCGGTTTTCGATAAAGAATTCCATATGGTGATTTTTCAGAGTGCGAGTTATTTGGAATACGTATCGATCCCTACTATTAAATACTACCATACTTAATAGTGAAGAAATAGGAAAAAAAAATAAAATAGTGTAATGTCAAAAAGTTTGTAATGTATCAAATTACTAATAGTTTAATCAAAAACTTCTTAGAATCATGTAGGATTTGATGAGAATTAAAATGGAATTGATTAATGAGGCAAAAGAGTTTTGTTTATGTGTGACTTGTAAGTTAAAATATCTATTTTTATATTTAATTTTTTTTCAGAACCTCAATCTCAGAGTTTCATTCTTTGTTGTAACCGTAAATTTCCTCGAGTACCCCAACCGTGACTGTATTTCTGGATTTAATGTAAATCTGTAGTGATTGGTGATAAAGTCGAGTTCCAATGACCACCATGTCCGCCCATTACGATTAATACTTTTGTGTTGTCTTATTTATTTATTTAATTATTAAGGCGTGAAATGCAATAGTATAGAACAAAACATAGAAAAGCACTTGCAATTATACAAAGTGCCCATGATAATTAGGAAATGAACCAAATTATTATTATTATTCTTGAAAATGATCCACTGTCAATAATCTTAGGATAGATAAGAATGCACTTAGGTATTAGAGTGTTCTGTATACTTTTATGTTTTCATTTTTGTGAAAAAAAAACAATGTTTATTCATATGTATTAAGAAAATTAATTTGTTTATGAACGTCTCTAACTCGTAGACAAGTGTAGAAATTTGGGTTAGTTGGACGTTTTTCACTTTCACGCTCAATGGAAAACTGATGACGTGATAGACTGTGTTTCATTGGTTTTCATGAGCAGTTTTAGTTTCATTGATGAAAGCATTAAGTTCTTGTTGCTCATTACGAGACATCCAATGTTCAGAATGAATAACGGGAATGTTTTTTAAGATTAATTAGAATATTCACTGTAATTACTCGAAATTAAATAGCAGCACAAAACTCATTCTAGTTTTAGCTTAAAAATATAATATCAACCTAATAAACAGCCCGATTAGTAAAATCATAAAACATTAAATCACATGCAAATCTATAAAAATAAATAAAAATATATTTATTTTTAATAATAGAAAAGCTTTAGAGGTATTATTCAAATATTAAATTTAAAAATATTTGTGGAAATATTAAGGATAAAAACAAGTTATTAAACCACGAGAACTACAGAAATGCCACACTAATAGGTAATAGTGGAATTCGAAACACGTTCTATATATTTTGGTTAAACTTTCAAGTTATAAAATGTATAAAGTACTAGTTGATCTTTTGTTTAAAGTGCTCCTCTTTTTGCTATTTGTTTTTAATTAGTGATTAAGTCAAAACTCAAATATTAAATTGAATGTCAAAAAAGATGGCTTTTAAAATTATAAATATGCTTCTATGATAAATAAGAGACTATGTATAATTCATCTTTGAAATGGTAAAATTTTTTAAAGTAAAAAAAGATATCTTAAAAGGAATTAAACCTCCCCGAATATATAGTTTATATATTTTTTGGAATGTAAATATTTGTAGTTTTGTAATTTTTTATTAGTAAATTTATTACAAATGTCATATTTATAAAACCACTGCCAATAGCAAAGACGAATAATTTTACGTTTGTAAAATTAATATGGATGCCATGGGAAGTAAACCTTATTGTGTGTGTATGCTTTTTTATACCAAATACACATCGGGCCATCTGCTGAGTCCACCGAGGGGAATCGAACCGCTGATTTTAGCGTTGTAAATCCAGCAGGGTACAAACCTTGTTGATCACTCTAACATTAAAATTAAATCGTTTCACTGCAGACTTATAGAAGTAGCAATATATTTTAGAATTATCAAGCTCCATTTTTGTCTTGTAAACCTTGCTAATTTCTGATTTTTGTGTTTTCTGTCCTGTTACCACAAAACATACTTCGCACTTTGGTGCTGTGGATGATCTATAAACGTGATAATCGAATTGTACCATGCGGTTGAAAAAGCAGCCAACAAACTGGTAGTGTGGTGCTATTAACCTCCCTCTCATTTATTAATGGAAAATTGGGTAGCTTTGAACGAAATTCAAAAAGCTACAGCTTTAGTTAAACAGACAACATACAGTCTACTTATTTTATAATTATGTATTAAAATAAGTCAAATGCATACAAATATGTTCGTTTCACAGTTAATCACGATAGTCGTATCCAGAGTTTTAAATAATTTTCTTTCTTGTCAACATTTCACAGAGACTGGCTCAATTACTTTAACATCCAAATTAGAGGACGAATAATTCTTCTCTACTCTGTTATTACGATACAATCCGTGAGTTTTAAAATTCAAAAGTGACCACTACATACTCATTATGCCAAAACTCAGAATTACCCAGACTATGTACTTTTTCATCTTTTCAGAAAAAAAAAGGTTCGAGATTATATATGTAACAATTATACGCACATACCTAGACAAAAAGCAAATTCAACTAACAAAAGTAAATATACCCCACGATTTAAAAAAATCACGAAACCGTATACTGCTAAATACCATATATTCCCGACGTCAGAAGAAAAATAACCAACATTTGGCAAAAACTGGTAACAAAATATGACATTCCAGTTAATACCAAATTTATTCAGAAACCAGGCACAAAACTAAGGTCTATACTACGTAAAAACTACAGTGACAAACACAACACCAACATTATTTATAAAATACAATGTGATAACTGCCCAAAATAAACGAATACAAAGGAACACCTTTATACCTATATTAATAAAAATAATCCAACATCTAAGCACTTCCTCTACATTCCTACACTCAATTACACAACTGCCTTCAAACCTTTGACGATGACCGAAGAAAGTCAAAACGTTGTTTACTCCTCTATATACAGCTTTCTCTATCCATACCAGCCGATTTTACACATATATATTTCTCTACTACCTGGTCCTCTCGTCATCACGAATGTTTCGACATCTATAACTATATGCTCTCAGTAGAAATCTGTAACTTTCTACACACTACAAGATAGTATGTGACACAACAATACTTAGCTTAAGCAACGAGAAAAATTCAGAAGTTTTGAGCAACATGACACCAATTTACAACAATTGATGTACACAACAGTTAGGTAATCAAACATGCCATAACTATTGCTTCTAAAAATAATTTACTTAAATATTTGTACGACCCAAACTAAACAAAACTCTCTTATTAAACTAAAATGAATAGTCATGTATTCCCAACAGTGAGCTCTTCTTCAAAAATATTTAAATTATTTTTAATAGTATATACAAACACCATTTTCAGTTCATGCACTTAGTTTACTCACACAGTCTGAACCAACATATGCAATTCCATTGATGGTTTCATTGTGGAACTAGTGAGTAAAGTACTCACCTCATGCTCCTTGCACTGTCTTTTTTCGCATCTCTGAATGAGTGAAAATGGCTGATTGTCTATGCGAATGATAAATTATTTTCTCTAGAGGCACTTCTAGAATTTTTGAATGACAAATATGATGGCCAATACTCTACAACGACCACAGAGTAGTTCTTCACAGCACTGAACAGTTTTTGTTTATTTATATATATTACTGAAAACATCTGGTGCATCTTGTATGTGGGTTAGCTTTACCTGTTTTATGACTGTCTGTCAGTCAACTACCTTGTGTCAAACAAACCTTGTGTGTAGCACAGAATAACCAATGTAGTACTCGGATTGGATGATGGTCAGACCCTTTATGTCTATAAGAACTACACCTGCTATGTCCATCTGTGTCTATTAGTAGCGCTTATTAAGTCTTTTTGTTACTTTTAAAATACCTTTTCAATATACTGATGTAACAGATTATTGTCTACCCTTCCACTGTCATCTTATAGTCCATTCTGTTGAATACTTCTTTCACACCACAAAAAGGTCTTTCCTTGACAGGGTGTGATTTTTCTATTCGACTCATCTTGAAACGTCGATCCTTGGCCTTACTGTCATAAAAGTGCTTCTTACTGCCTTAAGCTACATACAAGCTCTCTAAATCGAGTTGATTAGTCTCTTCTAACTGATTCCTGAAATCTTACACGTACTTCTATGTGTTCCGCATATCTGACTCTCCTCTTTGTAATGTTCTTTGGTAGAGCAACTCTAAGGATGAAAATCCTGTGCTCTCTGGTGGGCTTTTCAGAAAGACAATAATACTGCCTGCAGTTATCTGTTGCAGTTACGTGGTCTTTATTGGCAACTCTTCTTGAGCATATTCTTTAAGACTCCATTGACTCTCTTCTCTACAAAGCCCTTTACAACTGGGGTGGCATGAGATGGTATCAGTCCAGGACTGATAAGTCTGGACACCTCTTGTGAGTTAAATTGAAATCATCTGTCACTCAATACTTCTTTGGAAATCTTACTCTGAAGAACATTTCTAGGAGAACTTCTGATACTCTCTATTTTCGGCAATGCTATGGCTTTTGGGTAATGTGCCGCATGGTTAATTGGTGTCAGAATGAATTCGGTCCATTGTCAGATCTACTAAATGGATCTTCTATGAGAAACATCTCAACCAGTGGTACCTTGGGTATCTTCCCTCTAGATATACTTCTTTCACAAATGTCACATGATACACAAAATATCTTGAATAACTCCTGGCCAATGGAATTTGCTGGCGATTCTTTCTACTGTCTTCTTTGTTCCTAGATGTCCTACTACAGTCAATTCGTGAGTCAGTTTCATCACTTGTCATGTATTCTGTTGGTACTATGATTCTTTAATTTATCCACTGAAATTGCTTCAGTAGGTCCAGTGGTGCAGTCATTTTGATCATCTATCTTTAGTCTTCTGCACCACTTTCTTCCTGACAATGTTAGAAATTCTTTCGTTCCCTTCAGTTTGGGATCGCACTTTTTGATATTTAAAAAGCTTGATGTCTTGATTGCTCTTCTTGAGTTCTTCTAAGACTTCAGATGTCTTATCAGTCTTATTTCTATCTGATTCCTCTAAATTTGTGTTGTCTAATATATTGACAATTACCAATATATAGATGGGTGCTTTCATATAAATAGCTTCAATGTCTCCTACGTACTTTGATCTTGCTGTGGAAAATTTTCTTAGTATTTCACGAATCAGCAAACAAAAATGTATCTTACCACCTCATGTGCTTATTAGATACTAAATTGGTTCTCAGTGCTGAGCCCAGTGTCTCGAAGGATGTTAACTCTCTTGTCTCCAACATAGTCTTCACGTATTGGTATGTTGATGGTTTCTTGTCACTTCTCATTGTTTGTCATATTCTCTGATCCTTATTTACACTGTTGATCTATTTACTAAAGCAACAATGTACTGTTTATCATGGTGAAAGCATGGTGATTCTGACAATTTTTCTCAATTTCATTAGAAGAAGTATTCATGGTGATAATCAATTATTTCTTGTTTCTTGTCAGGAATGTCTACGTAGATACCTCCAACTGCTTTATGTTGACTTCTGTGGCTGCTTATTAGTGATAAACGTTCACTCATTTGCAATATGTCCCTTTCATAAGAAACATAACATTTCTTCTCTATTTTGTATACTAATATCTTGACATCTTTGGTGACATTCTTCGTCTTCACAGCCTGGGTATTCTTGGGCTTGCTAGTTGTACTCCCTCCATGGTCTGTTTGCAAACTTTCTTCGTAAACCTGAAGATGTTCTAAGAAAGACGAAACGTTGCTCTTTGCTTTATGTTAATGGAAGTTTTAATACCCATACCAGTTGTCTTGAGAATATATTATTGTTTATATTATATTCCACTGCAGATCTCATCTACTTTGAAAAGATTGTGTTTTAATCCAAATTTGATTAACCACATACAGATGTTTATTTTTGGATTTTACATACCAAATCATACACACACACACCCATATATATATATATATATATATATATACATATTGGTAAATACAGAAATCAATAAAAAATAAAGTTAACAAATGCTGCTTAATTACTTTACAGTCTTCACTTAAATGAAAATCGCCTATTTATTTATGAAGCATCTTTCTTTATTTTGTATTTTATGAGTTCCTTTTTTGGGAACTACACATAATAAAATACTTAATCTATATATATTTTATTCTCTGTACATTTCATTCATGAGATATATTAACTACGGTATAAACACTAGAACATATTCTCCTCTCGTAGTAGAAAATAGTAAGTGCATTTCGTGATACTAGATGGCAACCCTAACGTATAAATCTCGTAGCATGGAGTTGTTTCTAGCGAATACTCTCTCGAATGCAGGGGGGAGGGGGGGCGAAGAGCCTGAATAACTTAAAAATTGATGGCAACAGAAATAAATACAGGTAGTCCAATTACGAGTATTCTGAAGCCAGGACACTCATTTTCGGTGGGTTCTACATTTCAAATTTAACATAATGTTGTGAAATATACTAATGTTTGGTTTTCAATTGAGGTTAACACGTTGGGTTCCAAATCAATTTTTTCAATACCTTCCAGGGTCCCACTAGTCATTTTACAATCACTTTTTTTAGAAAGAGTGTAAAATTTTTATATCATGTTAGGTATGCGTCAAAGACTTTGTAAAGGTCGTTTTTGACTCACGAACCACAGGTGAGTCGCTTGGAATCCAAGAATGCATGACAAATCTTGGATCGTGCTAGAAGTTCAGAAGCATAAAATGTTTGGCATATGAACTTATGTACAATAATTATTGTTTTTTGTGTATATTTTCTTATAGCTAAGCCACATCGGGCTATTTGCTGAGCCCACCGAGGGGAATCAAACTCCTGGTTTTAGTGTTGTAAATCCCTAAACTAATCAGGGGACGCATTGCAGTAGATGAAACAATGGTGCCATGCCGAGGACGCCTAGTGTTTCTTTAATATAATCTTGGGAAGGCACATCAGTATGGTTTGAAAGCGTATAAACTATATGAACCCTAAGGTTACACATATACTAATACTGTTTTTGCTGGAAAAGATGATACAGAGCAACAACGAGGGCATCCCTTAGATGGATTCGCCCATGCAACTCAAATAGTCCTTGATTTTGCTAAAGACTATCTAAATGCAGGGAGAACAATCGCTACTAATAATTTCCGTACATCACGCCCCAAGTGATCAAATCTAAAACTACGTCTACCATGTCCCATCTGTAATGTCCCTCAACATGTGTACTATGTTTGAAAATTACAAATAACGGAAGATATGAAGTCTATCTACCTAAATAATTGTATCAGAATAACGTGACAAACACAAAAACTAGGCGAATAGGTATTTCAACTAAAAACCGCTTACGATTGGTAGTCTCAGTAACTTTAAGATAACCATGCAGTGTCGTTATTACCTTTTAAAGTAGGCCAGGCATGACCCAGCGCGTAAGGCGTGCGACTCGTAATTCGCGGGTTCGCGCCCGCACTAAACATACTCGCCCTCCCAGCCGTGGGGGCGTATAATGTGTTGGTCAATCCCACTATTCGTTGGTAAAAGAGTAGCCCAAGAGTTGGCGGTGGGTGGTGATGACTACCTGCCTTCCCTCTAGTCTTACACTGCTAAATTAGGGACGGCTAGCACAGATAGCCCTCGAGTAGCTTTGTGCGAAATTCCACAAAACAAACATTTTAAAGTAGTCAACCACAAGTGAAAATTAAACTAAAATTATTATTTAAATATAATTAATCTCTAGCATCAGCTGGTAGAATAAAGGCCCAAGGTTGTACTTAAACACATTATTCAAATAATGCTAACTTGCAATTTTCTGCGATGTCCACTTTTCTATTTCAAAGTAACATCCCAGTGTATCAAACCAGTATAATAATTTATGCGATTTAAAGCTCGTTTAGCAAACTATTGATGACAGAAGACAGTATTGTAACGTATTACAAGAACATCTACTGTAAAGAACAGAAACTGGCCAGTCACTGCTGTACAGCTTTTGATCACTTCTTATAGTTTTCTTGCCATTATCCATTATCAAATAATTCAAATATCAAGTAATTGTATTGCTTAATAAGTAGAAGAATTACGTTTTTTTGTGTTAGTTTCTTTCACAAAAGTGCCTTTTGAACTTCTCAATATCTCTTCTCAGATTCATGATTTTGATTACGAGTTTCCAAATATTCTGAGTAAAACGATCCTGGAATGTAATGCCTTCGCAGTCAGCCGTCAACACCGTGAATCCAATTAGTAAAATTGTGGAGGATATTAATATCACGCCAAATCCAAATAAATACATGATCGCTTTATCAATTGGCGAGTTTTCGGAAATCATTCTTCCACTTTGTTTTTTAGGTGCTTGTGTACCTTTTAAGGACACGCAAACGTTTAAACCTGTTTATATTTAGGAATTAATCTTTGATAAAGATAAATATTAGGTTGAGGAATAATTCGTGAGCGTTTTTAATTAATTTCATTCAAGCATTACATGCAAGACTATACAATACTTCAATGCATGAACACATTACATCCAAAACATTTATTATGATACTTTATTTCATGTAATACCTAGGTATATAGTATGCATTGTTTTAAACGAAATTGCAAGAAATTAAATGCGAAAAGCAGATGGTGTCGAAAATGCTCGATTTTGTCCACTTGACATTCCATTTAATGAGCTGAAAATGAAAGCAAAAATTAAAGACATATGAAAATCAAACACACCATCTATTAGAGCAAAAAATTATCTACCAAATGACATGAAATATTTTGCGAAAGCGTTTCATTTATGAATATATTTATTTAACTTGAATAAAGGCTCACGAATTATTCCTCAACCCAATATCTTAGCATAGAGTTTATAGCCCAAATGATGAATGCTGTAAAATGATTTTTGCTAGATAATTAAGTCAAAGCTAACAAATTTACTTTCTTTAAAAATGGTCTAATTTAAGTCTTTTATTTTTACCTGTGTGGTTTTCTCTATCACCAGGAAAATCATCTAATATTGATTGGTTCAGTTGGTTATTAGAACTTAATTTATTATTAAATAGAACACAGTATGAAATATACATAAGATAATACACCTTTTTTATTATTACTTAACTAATACATGTTGCGTCACCAGGATGGGCAGATTAAAATAATAGGACATTAAAATAGATAATCTTTATTGAAAAGATAAAAAATGTGTAAAACTTAGTCTATAAACTAGTGTTTATATTTTAAAAGAACACACCGAAATAATACAAAATATAGTTGCCCTTATTCATCAAAGCATACTGTATGGAAGAAATTACTAAAACATGAAACCAAAATATATTTTTATCAAAATTAAACAGAAACGAAACTCTTGAAATCATGTTTGATTTCTTTCTTCTTGAATATGACCACTGAAAATAATTCAGAACTGTTGAACAGCCATATTTATAGAGAGACACGATTACTGAATATATCACAATAGCTTCCTGATGGAACAGCGGTATGTGTACGGTTTGACAACGCTTAAGTCAGGGGTTTAATTCCCCTCCGTGGATACAGCAGATAGTCCGACGTGACTCTGTTCTGGAACACACACATATTACAGTAAACCCGTTGGATTATTCGAGCTATCATTGAAACGAATTGAAGTGAACTGGAAAGAGAGAGAGAACGTGACAGTTACTTTGGTTTAAGATCTAACTGCCCCCTAGGGGCTATGGGTCAGAATCAACCGGGGCGCTCAGAAATTTACTTTCTTTTCACCCCACTCATGGTTGGATATCAGGTTAAGATAGATAAAAAAGTGCATATTCACGTATGTAAATACCCACGCACATTAGTGACACGCGCATTAACAAACAAACTGTGTTATAGACAACAGGTAAGCAAGCAAGCGGGGGAAAAAGGCCGACAACATGCACCTTCAGGTAACTAGCACAAAATTTACGGCAATTATGGGACTTAGAGTCCCACAGGGCGGCGTGGGATCTATAGATACTATGCTAAGAATTTGGTGTGGAGAAAACGGGAGAACCCCGAGAAAACCAACTTTCAGTTCTCGGATTCGATTAATCTGGGGATTGCCCGAGCTATGTACCTGAAATGAAAATCAAGAGTATAGACGGTTAGTACTCTATACATTATAAATGTAGTAAAGAGACTGGTGGGTGTGCCATGTGTTGGGTGTTTTGGCTAAGGTTGAGAATTGTTTTGTTAGTGTGTTTCTTGTGCTGGCTGTTTCATAATATCTTTCGGCTAAATTCTGGATTCTTTCACTAAGCTTAGATAATGCCCGTAGTGAATCTGAGTAGTTGGTGAGTTTACCTTGGTAAACAATATGCTACACAAAATACTCGATATTTTAGTGTTTCTAATTTTTCATGAGGCCATTGGACATGTTGCATGGCGACCATGCATTCGTATTCAACGAGTGGTATAATATAAGCTTTTAAAGTCGTTGTAACAGTACTGACCGAGCATTCTTTGTGGATGCCTCAGTGTCTGAGGAAGGTAATGCGTTGGTTGACAGATTTGCAAATTTGGCTAAGGTGTTGAAGATAACTCCGAGGAAATTTACAGATTTAGTGGATTTTATATCGGTGTTTAGGTGGGTAAGTTTTGATTGGGTTAATATTTTTTTACAACATCGGTATTGTGTTTTGTTAGGATTTAATGCTACACGCCACCAATCATACAAGTTGGTTATGTGACTGAGCGAAATTTGAGCTCTGCTAACTACAACCAATGGTCTCTTGATGTGCTCCAAACACAACGTTATCAGCACATTTTGACGCATGAGTTTGAGAAACGGAACTTTGTTAAAGTATATTATGTATAAAAGTGGGCTGGTAGCAGACCCTTGCGGTACGCCTGCCACCAGCCCGAATAAGCGTGAATGTGTTTGATTGAATCCTGCTATGGCCTGTCTGTTGGTGAGAAAGCTTGATAGCCACCGAATAACTGTGTGTAGATTTTTAGTTGTTAGAGCCTGAACACTTGTACGTTATGCCAAACACTGTCGAATGCTTTTTTTTAACAACCAGGAATGCTGCAACTGTTATATGTTTGCGGTTAAATGTTTGAAATATAGTTCTCGTTAGTCTAACTTGGTGATCGCTGATCTGTCTTTGATGCCTGGATGCATTTTGAATGTAATTAATAACATTATTGGTTTCTAGATAAAATGAAATTCTGTTTGCGATTGTCTTTTCTATAAGTTTCTCCTGTGGTGTTGAAGAGATTTATTGGTCTGTAATTTGATTGGTTTTATATGTCTGTGGTAGTTTTCGGAATCACTATTATAACTGCCGTTTTCCATTGGGTGGGAAAGTAACCTGTGTTAAGTGATAAATTGTAGAGTTGTTACATACGTTATATATCTCTCCGGAAGATATTTTATTATTATATTTTTAATTTACCTTCTCCTGTTTTTTAGTTTTTGATATGTGGTTTAACTTCAACACAAGTAACACATGTAACATGTCGTCAGAGGTGTGATTTAAGGTTTAAAAAGATTGTCGTTGCTTAAGATTAAATTATTGAACACATTGTAGTGATTTAGATCGAATGATGAAAGGTATGGGGTTTGGGCGACTAACGTAAGACATTGGGCAAATAGTTCGTCTTTACTAGAATCGGTTCAACCTGTAGTGTATTTATATTTGATTTAAGTATTATTCGCTGAAGACAGGGTGTTGCATATTGGCTTGAATTTTCTCCCAAAGGTGGTGGGATCTGTCTTGCTGCCGTTTTATTAATGGTATTATTTTGTTATTTTCCTTATTGATGAGTGTTTTCGTGTGGCGGTTGCGCGTAATGATATATTGGCGTCTTAAACGTCTTCCTTCTGTAATGTGCGAATGGATCTCGAGAGTTAGTGTCCAAGATTTAAAGTTCAATGATATTTTCTTGCATGCGACAGTAGCCGAGATTGCGTTTTTAATCCAGAAGTTTATGGCTAAAGTTAAACTATTGATTGTTTGCTTTAGATATGATAAGACCGCTATTTCGACAAGAGACAAGTTGAGATATGTTGCAAACATTTCCCAATCCGTCCGGGAAAAGTCATAGACAAGAGGAGGAGTTTCGCGTGAAGTGGTTGCTGGGTGGAACAGTGTGAAATGCTCGGGATCGTGTTCCCTATCTATGTTATATAATATGCAGGAAATCGAAATATGTGGCAAAATATTTGAGGTAGTTATTATCAAATCAAGGTTGTCTTGAGGACTATCTCTATAGACGTGTGTGGACGTGTTGTCATTTACAACCACGAGGTCGGTTTCTTCTATAAATTTAAATATCCAGTTCCTCTTTGCTTTCCTGCATGGGAAGTTGGTATGCTTTGAGTTTAAATCACTTAAGAAGATAACTGTTGTGTTCCTAGACAGTAATTGTTGAAATAGACTTGTATCTATCGTCACCCGAGGGGACATATAAATGGAAACTAGGTTTAATATGGCAAACTTGGATTTCTATATTACTTTCTCTAACAGTTTTATCGTGTGTGACGATCATGTCACTTTTATATCATACCGTGATTTCTCTCCCGTTTGTTGATTTTTAGCTGGAGATGGTAGTGTACCCGAGTAGTCTGATATTATGGTTTTTATTTAGAAACGTTTTGTTGAGAGCAATAATATTAATGTCATGTTTGCTGCAAGCTTCGTAGAATTCGAACTTTTTATGGTGTAAGTCTCCTTGTATATTAACGTGTAAAATCGAAACTATTACTTACCATAAACTATCTCACAAGTTACCATGTGACGGTTCAAAATTTACGTCTGTATAAAGATATCACATGATAAAAAAGAAGTTTATTAAATAGAACAGGTTCCTCGCTTTTAAATAATTGTTAATTATATCACGTTTTCCTTCTGTGGGTCCTCCAAACAAATATGATGTTCAGTTTGGCTTGTTTCTTTGTTGTTCAGGATAAAGCTACACAAAGATCTATCTGTGCTGTCCCAACCAGAAGTATCGAAACTGGGCTTTTAGTATTACAGAGTCCTGATTTACTGCTAAAGATATTCTATTTGATTAAGAAAACTTCCAAAAGTTGAATTAATTCGTGTCATATAATTATTTAACGTGTTAATGGCATTCCAAAAGTTGAATTAATTCGTGTCATATAATTATTTAACGTGTTAATGGCATCGTCATACTTTTTATATTCAGAATTTGCTTGAAATTTTATTAAATTTCAATTAAAAAATTCATTTTCTTAATTAAGCTTACAGTGAGTTTCAGAATACCTGACCAAACGTTGTTTGTGAGCCCACAAACTATGTCAAAGAGAAAGGGAAAGTGTCAGGTTAAGGTAAGAATGGTAATAACTGAATGTAGTCATTAAACTTGTATTTTATATTTTGTTTTGTTAAACACTCTTTTGTTAAAAGTTTCTTCTTCAATAGTTTGATTCTGTTTATATCAGCAATTGAAATAAACGAATTACTTATTTATGTACCTCTATATTACAGAGAGAAAAGTTAACTGAGATCGTATTTAGTGAATAAACAATATGTTTTTTCTTATTCCATAGGTATGGAATTAGCACGCGAGGCTGTGGCAGTTTACACTTCTTGTCCAGGAGCGTCTATTGAGGCCAAGGTAAGGTAGACGTATCATTTTTGTTTTTTCTTCGGTGTTTATAAATATTTTCTACATTCTGCTGGTAGAAACTTCCCAAGGCTAAACTTATTATTACTCAGATTTGCCGAATAAATTATTTTATAAACGTGGGTTTTTGTTTTACTTAATTGACATCCCATTATAAGCCAAACATATGGGTTACAACATTGACTATTTTTTAGATTGTGTAGCCCATATATTCAAAAATCCTAAAATAAAACACTACACTAAAGTTTGATAGTTATCTTTTACTAGCTATCATAATGGTTTATATGGTGTCTTGGTGTCTAGTCCTCTTGGTGTTTACCAGCTCAGTCCACAGGCATTTCACTTCCTTCTGGTTCTACAAAAGTAACATGATTCTCTTTTACAGCTAGTCGTCCTCATTCTTGTAGAATGCTCAAGCCTCAGCTCTTTCAATGGTCATCTTTTGGCAATGCCATTTATAGATGGGGACCTACAGTAACATTGGTTAGTTCATGAAGACCTTTGGTGTGTTTTTTGGGAATTCTACTCTAGGCTACCATTGGAGTTGTTCTTAGAGCCACTTGAATGGTAGTGCTTGGCTAATCTGGGATTATGGCAGGTCCAGCCTTTGATGTTTTCATTCCTCATTGAGGGTGAATTCTGCTCCCACTGATGTATAGAATGTCTATAAGCTGGATGGGTCATTTAGATCATAACAGCAGTCATCATGAGTACAGAGCTCAACTTCCAAAAAATCTATTCAGTATTTTGGTTTGTAGGAACAATAAATCGTGCACGGATCATTTTAATTAGGAGACTTACCATAATGGATCTGGTCACAATGTTACCAGGAAACACTGCTTTTAATTGTTATGATTACCATGTTAGTAGGCAAAACTGTTATTAATTCTTTTTGTTATTATGTTAAATGGCACCATTGTTCTTTAATTTTCTGAATATTATATAACTAGGGAACACTGTTATCACTGTTTCTGGTGCTGATGAGCCAGTCTTAACTGTAAAGTCTGGAATCCGCTTTTGATAAATATGAGATAAACATTGTTAGCAGTGTCTGTCAGGATGTTTTGAATGTTGTTTCTTGCATGATATATCGTAGTACTGTTACAGTATTGCATACAAAAAGAAATTGTTAAGCAATCTTATCATAGTAACTTCACAGTAATCTACGTACACAGGAGACACATTATCGAGCAAGGTAATCGTAGTAACTTCATAATTAAGTTGATGTACAAAGTGAATAACGTTTGAGCAGAAAATTCCATATCTAGCTTTTCCATCAGTGAAAGTCCAAGAGATGCGGTGAAAGTCCACAAGAGAGCGTTTAGTCCATAATGGACTTGTTAGTGAAGTTCTTGTAAATACATTTTAAATATCTTACTTTAAAAGTTTTGTATTTTACGAAAGCTGTTTCATTTTGAAAATGTGGGAAACACAAAACATCAGCTAAAAACGAGCTAAATATATCAATAGCCGCCACAAACCTACAGCCAGTGCCAAACAAATAGTTGAATATTGCCAGAAACATCGAATTCAAACATGTGATCCAAAATAAACCTGGTTCTTTGCTCGAAGTCAATAAAAATACATAGGTACTTATCGTAATTATACTTTCATGAAATTCTTCTGTGCATCGTCACATTAGCAACAATTCTACTATTAACATATGATTCAAAATTAATATGGAAAAAATCATATCATCAAAATTACAAATAAAATATGCCAAACTACACTTGGAGACTGTCGGGAAAAATAGACGAGCACCACCAAGAAACTACCAACATGTAAACAGTATATAAGTTCAATAATAGAATATATCTCTCCTGCATAGACTAATATCCCAACATCACACGTTAAGTACAAACAATACAGAATTCAGTATTTACCATAACAATTAAAAGTACCCAAAACAATAAACACAAAATTTATAAAGAAATGAGGAAACATACACTTTCTACACTGCTTATTCAACTATTTTGGCAAAAATCTTTGCAAAAATAATTTATTAACTTCTATAGATAAGTTATATCATACACGATGATGAAATCCTAAGAATAATTCTTCGCTCATTACGTTTCATGAGCAATAGTCCATCTACGCTAAATCATAAAATATCACTTACATTAAGATATTAAAAGTATATTTAAAACGTTATTTATGTCAAATTCGTGTCTCATAACGTAATTTAGTGAAAAGTGATATTTTACCAGTGAAATAGTTTGTGAATGTAGGACCATTACACAAGTAAACAGATAGAAGTACTACTTAATTTACCAGTGAAATGGTTTGTGAATGTAGGACCATTACACAAGTAAACAGATAGAAGTACTACTTAATTTACCAGTGAAATGGTTTGTGAATGTAGGACCATTACACAAGTAAACAGATAGAAGTACTACTTAATTTACCAGTGAAATGGTTTGTGAATGTAGGACCATTACACAAGTAAACAGATAGAAGTACTACTTAATTTACCAGTGAAATAGTTTGTGAATGTAGGACCATTACACAAGTAAACAGATAGAAGTACTACTTAATTTACCAGTGAAATAGTTTGTGAATGTAGGACCATTACACAAGCAAACAGATAGAAGTACTACTTAATTTACCAGTGAAACAGTTTGTGAATGTAGGACCATTACACAAGTAAACAGATAGAAGTACTACTTAATTTACCAGTGAAACAGTTTGTGAATGTAGGACCATTACACAAGTAAACAGATAGAAGTACTACTTAATTTACCAGTGAAACAGTTTGTGAATGTAGGACCATTACACAAGTAAACAGATAGAAGTACTACTTAATTTACCAGTGAAACAGTTTGTGAATGTAGGACCATTACACAAGCAAACAGATAGAAGTACTACTTAATTTACCAGTGAAATAGTTTGTGAATGTAGGACCATTACACAAGTAAACAGATAGAAGTACTACTTAATTTACCAGTGAAATAGTTTGTGAATGTAGGACCATTACACAAGTAAACAGATAGAAGTACTACTTAATTTACCAGTGAAATAGTTTGTGAATGTAGGACCATTACACAAGTAAACAGATAGAAGTACTACTTAATTTACCAGTGAAATAGTTTGTGAATGTAGGACCATTACACAAGTAAACAGATAGAAGTACTACTTAATTTACCAGTGAAATAGTTTGTGAATGTAGGACCATTACACAAGCAAACAGATAGAAGTACTACTTAATTTACCAGTGAAATAGTTTGTGAATGTAGGACCATTACACAAGTAAACAGATAGAAGTACTACTTAATTTACCAGTGAGTGAAATAGTTTGTGAATGTAGGACCATTACACAAGTAAACAGATAGAAGTTACTTAATTTACCAGTGAAATAGTTTGTGAATGTAGGACCATTACACAAGTAAACAGATAGAAGTACTACTTAATTTACCAGTGAAATAGTTTGTGAATGTAGGACCATTACACAAGTAAACAGATAGAAGTACTACTTAATTTACCAGTGAAATAGTTTGTGAATGTAGGACCATTACACAAGTAAACAGATAGAAGTACTACTTAATTTACCAATGAAATAGTTTGTGAATGTAGGACCATTACACAAGTAAACAGATAGAAGTACTACTTAATTTACCAGTGAAATAGTTTGTGAATGTAGGACCATTACACAAGTAAACAGATAGAAGTACTACTTAATGATGTGAGATTAACATTCATGGAAATGGCTTTAAAGAGGGAAATAAGATGAGTGTATTTATCTTAGTGTTTTAGACCTAATCCTGTAAACGATTGAAACATCATTTGACACTAAATACCAACCGTCGAAGAACTAGAAAAGATCTACCTAGCACCTGACCCTCCTAGGTTGAGCAAACATGACCAAACACCTATCCCATTAATTCTATTCCGCATTGTAGCTGAATATTTTATTTGCAATTTTTAACTAACAACATTTTCTTATGGTTAAACCTTTATTCAAGTTCAACTATATACAAATAGTAATGATATAGGTGTTGTTGTGTAAAATGTTTTAAGTGTTTAAAATACGTGTGAAAGTTCAATTTAATTTCATTTACCCAAACTTGGTGTTGATTGGCTACCTCAGTTAATAGAAATTCCGATCACACGGAAAAAATTTCCTCGATATTAGATACTTACCACATGTGTAACGTATATTTGAAGAACGCCTGTAACCTAGTTTTTATGGTTATTTTTGCTTCGCTCTGCTTGCTCATGCTGTATAATCTTTACACACAGGGGAGACTATGGGCAAGATATTCATAGTAACTTCATAATAAGATGTGTATACAGGGGATACATTCTTGAACAATGTACTTTTATAATTTGTTCGGACAGTTTAATGTTATTTAGTGAAGGATTTCAAATAATGTGAGTAATGAATTAAAAGTAGAATAGATCTATTTTTAAAAGTATTTATAACAAAGGGGAATAATTACCCATTATAAATGATAAGAAAGAATGGAATTTCTCTCTGTTTTGTAACATACTACATAACAAACTACATAATGCATTATTTGCTTTGTACTCGTTACAGGGATAAAACCTAGGATTTTAGTATTGTAAGCTTTCAATCCTAACACTGAGCAAAGGTTGGAGTTCGATAATAACAAAGTTATACCGACATACCTTCCAGAAAATTATACATTGTTGTCTGTTTAAATTAATTTTAATCTGAATTTATATGAAATTACATGATGAATTCATTAATTAACATCTTAGTCCATTTACTTACATTCTACATTTAGTTTGATGATCCTTTGACTGTCTGAAAGGTTCTCAAAATTTCGTAACTTATGATTTATAAATAAAATCACACAAACATTGGCAAAAGTACTATATAAAAGGTTATCTGTGGATAACTGTCCTTAATCTTGAACTAATGGACTAATTGGGAGATACAACTCAAATCATTTGACCGTCACTGCTTTTGTGCTACCACGGCCCCAAATTACGGAGCGAGTTATTTCGATCACGGGCTGCGAATCAAGGATATTCAGATTTGACGCATGTCATTGGAAAATAATTCCTCATCTCGGCTGATGTTAAGTCCGCCGGCTCAGCGATACGCTTAAGCACTTAAACGCTAAAAATCGAAACTAAATACCTACAGTTGGTGTGTCTCTTCCTGCTTAAACTCAAACAATTTTTTGTCATAGATATGTTTTTATTCGTAGTGTGTACTCTATATTAACTGCAAAAACGCATTAACAATGTAAAATAAAGTTTGTGAAGTCAAGGTAATCTGGATTTAATAAATTGAAAACTCTGTGGACATCGTGATTATCATATCTGGTTGTTTTCGGATTTTGTATCATTCAGGCAGCGCAGGAGGAGGAAGAGTTACGAAACGTTTGATGTCACGATCCCATAAATTTCTATCTAATAAATGATGCACTTTGACAATATCATTGACCAAATGACTTAGCAGATTTTTTTATCTATCTGCTTCTTTATGCAGATTTTTTTACTGAAAACTAAACTTTAAATGATATTTTATAGCTCTTTAAGAACCTGTAACGTCTGTAATTTGTAGAATAACATAACTATTTCAATATCATATCAATTTGTTTCATGTGATGTTTTGTTTTTGGTTTTAGTTTTTTTTTTCATTGTTATTGGGGTTTTTTTTACGGTGGTTTAACATAAAAAGAAAATAAATGAAATGACCAGTGTTTTACCATTCTATTTGAAAGGACGTTATTTTAACCAGTGGCTCTTCTTTAAATGAAATGACCAGTGTTTTACCATTCTATTTGAAAGGACGTTATTTTAACCAGTGGCTCATCTTGTGCTTTGGAAATGTGTATCAATGTGTTGGCCAATCCTGGTCAAAATATCCTCGTCCCCAGGCCTGTGTTTCCTCTTTATCGTACACTGGCACAATCAGCTGGCATAGAGGTTAAATACTACAACCTTTTAGTAAGCTTTGAAATATGAGTTATTACGTCATCAAATTATATGTTCATAAGGTGAGCAACAAGTAGCTTATTATTCATCCACTAATGTTTTTTAGAATCTTGATATCTCAGTTTTTTACCTTCACTACGTCAATACTTGTTAAAATATTATAATACTGGAAGAACTATACAGACATTAAAAATTCACAGATTAAAATAAATGATTATAAAGGTTCACCAGTTTGAGTGAACCTCTGTGAAAAATTTTAAATAACAATACTTTTTCTTGGTTTAGCGTCAGCATAACATTCTGTATTCTAACACCATCTAACAAAAAATTTAAAATTGTTTCATGGAAAATAAGTATTCCACTAACATATAATAATTGTTGTAAATGAAATAAATGGCCTCACTAACTATAAAGTTAGTGAATTATTAATTTTACGTCTTTTAACACTGTCCAAAATTTGTTTGCTTTAGCTCAAAGCTATACAATAAACTATCTGCACTCAGCCCACAGCGGAGAATCGATATTAGCGGATTATCGGTTTGCTAATTTGTAAACTTATTGCTAATCGATAGGTATGCGAATAAACAAACTTCGGAATAAAGTAATTATCTGTTTCGTTTTTACTTGGTTTCAGATATTTGGTGTAATTTTATACACTGATTAATTTGGTTCTACGTGACTGTTTTTTTAAAGGCTAAAACAAAAAAAACTCAGTTATATGGAATAGCTATTATCAAGATTTCTTAATATCCTACATGATATTATACGTGACGTGTAGGTGAATATTAGAATATTTTGTTCTTTTCATTCAGCCTGAGCAGAATTGGGAAGTGGATCTAGCGTATCTTGAAGACCAGGTTGACGATAATACTGCTGCAGTCATCGTGAATAATCCGTCTAACCCTTGTAGATCAGTGTTTTCACAAAACCATATACAAGCAATTCTAGATGTCGCTGCCAGAAACTTCGTTCCCGAAATTGCATAATTTTTCCTCACCTCGTAACATAACATAAAAAAGCTAAATTTCCTCAAAGTCTAACTTATAAGTCTATATGTGTGTAATGAATAGACGCAGACAATGCATCCGAAGCTCGAAGTTAGTGTTGTTTGTAAAATATTTTAATACGTAAGTGTAAGAATTCCTCTAAACATTGTGTATGTTGTTTGTAACCTGCGCCGTTGTCATCACCTAGGATTTTAGGGATCTATGTCCACACTTGACTAACAATCTCTGAATAGATTAAAGTTAAAATGGTTTAAGTTACACTTTAAAGTACCTATGTTTTAGTATCAGAACCGGCGCAAACATGTTATTTTCTTTTCTATCACAACTCAATGTGGGTACAATTAAGAAAATGAATGCGTCCTATAGCTGTGCAATATTATTAAACATCCGTATAATACGAAATGTTATATCATAGCTCTTTCTACAATTTTTTTCCCTTTACATTTTTACAAATGTACTAGCACCTATAACGCCTGAGCTACTAATAGGAATATAATCACGCAACAAGCAGACCCAGTGTAGGGTGGAATAATCAGTATACCGAGGCCTAACAAACTACTGTAAAATAACAGACATGAGAATGATGTTTTCTTTCAACTGATTGGACAAATATTGCACATCCATGTAAATACTCAAATTCCCTTAGTAGCAATGACCTCCCCCCGCTATTGGTCTCAAAATCAACTGTAAATTACCAGTCGCATATATACTTTCATAAATCAATTATGTGTGAGACAAGTTACACTAAATACAAAGGTAATAGTCACCAAAACTAGAATAATTCAGCATGACTGTTTCTCAGCCCTAGAATGTGCGGCTTTGGGATCGAAATACACATATGAGAGAAGATTGCTAACCGTGATTGTTACCGGTATTAGGAAGTGAACATATAAGTCAGCTATTTTACAGATAAAAATGAGTTACTATTGTTATTATTTGACTTAGTTTAATTTATTAAATATTTATCTTTGATTTTTAAAAGAAATTTGCCATTATCATGGCAACAAATATGGGCCACTTCCAAAATAGTTATACCTTAATGGCTGTAATAGTGTAATGTGTGCAATTTGTGAGCCATTAAACTCAACACATTTTCTTGCCGTCATAGAATAAATAATAATTGGCAGAAATGAGCTTATAAATTTTTATTCAGCTAAATATTATTTCATCCAGGTTTAATGTTACTGTTGTCACTACTGTATAAATCAATAAACAATCAAACAAGCCAAAGTCTTTCCTGGTTCGTTAGTAACATTCACAATTGATAAGTCAATCCACTCAACATAGTTAATATGAGAAAAAAGAATAATTACAGACAAATAAAATAAACCATGGACCATTTCTATTTTATTTATAATAACATCATTCAAATTCTGTACTGAGAAAGAAAACAATATCTTTACTGTACATGGATGAGATATATGAACACCCTAAAATGTAGTAACGATATACACATGTACAGTGATATTTTTTCGCAGAAAATCATTCTGTGGTTGAGAAAGTGAGGGCTGCAATGAACTTTTAGTGTTTATCCTGAGTCATAAAAATAATGACATTTTGTACACTGCATCTACTGACATCACCCATTTTAAATGTGTGAGAATTGAGCAACTATTGGCTCATTGAAATTTCTCTATAATCTGGAAAGAGCCAAAATCCACTTTAATTACAGTTAATCTTGTAATGAACAAAACGTCCTAATTTTGTAAAATTCTACTAGCATTCATACAGTGTGATGAAAAAATTACACTTTAAAATACTATTTACAATCAATGCATGTTGTAGTTTCTACTCTGTCATTTAAACCTTTTTTTGAGGATCAGGAGGTTATAATCAGCATACCAACTACCAGAGTTATTTTGAACATTTTCTCCAGGGATTTGCTCATATAACTTATCTTGTAAAGCCAGGTCTGTACATCTGGCATCATCCTCTATCTCATCAGTATTAACCTCATATTCCTGGTCTAGTCGGTAAATTATAGGGTAAATCAGTAATATGCACCATTAGTTTGTCAAATTTATGTCGTACTCGTTTACAACGTGGAGATTGTAATTCGTATCCCAGCGAATCATTTTGTTGGATGAGCTGAGGATGTGTAAAGTTATAGCTGGAGCTACTGATATTTATTGACGTCATATCCATATGGTCACCCTTCACTTCGTCACTCCTTCTCTACACACAATATGATAGGGAAGTTCTATCTATGTAAACGTGAGATTACACTTCCTTTGTTTCTTCTTCTAGGCTGCCTTTCTTATATTGGGGTTTGTTTGTTTATTTTTAAATTTCGCGCAAAGCTACACGAGGGCTATCTACGTCCCTAACTTAGCAGTGTAAGACTAGAGGGAAGGCAGCTAGTCATCACCACCCACTGCCAACTCTTGGGCTACTCTTTTACCAACGAATTGTGGGATTGACCGTCACATTATAATGCCCTTACGGCTGAAAGAGCGAGCATCTTTGGTGTAACGAACCCGCAATCCTAGGACTACGAGTCGAGTGCCTTAACCACCTGGCCATTCCAAGCATTCTTATCATATGGAGTACCATGCTCATAGTTTCAGCAGTAGACTGCAACTAGGCATCATTCCTATTGCAAATTCTTAAATGTAAGTGTGGTTAAAACTCATACAAATTGTCGTCAGTGATGAAAGTAGTCTTATGTTTGATCTCCTTATTTAGCTCCACTTTAAAGTAATCAGTACTGTTTGTACAATATTGAATGGTAAATTCCCATACACCTACACAGTCTTAATTCCATTAGTGTAGAGAAGTATTAACCTGAGTCGAAACAAAACCTTGGCACACCATCTGACTTCCTGATAACCATAACATCAGATGACTACCTACTCTGTGAAGGATATATGATTCTGGTTGTTTAACGTTTGAAATGAGTTTATTTCTTTTGCATAAGTACCGATATTTTAAAGCGTGATACTTTCCACGGAAAACAAAAAAGCAACCAACAGAAAGAAGACAAGTCTATTGACATCCAACAGCCAAACTTCCCAGGAAAAAATTAAAAACTTAAATTTTCCAGAAACATCTAAAACAACATCTTAAACGATTATTTTCAAAGAATTTTCTCACAAAACCATCAACATAATTTTACAAAACGAAAAACTAAAAATCAACATTACAAAAAAAGACATTAATTCCATTTAGAACCTAAAACAAGACAAAGATATTAAAATTCTAAAAGCAGATGAGAAAAACGCTATAGTCATAATGAACACGAATGAATACATCCAAAAATGAAAAACATTCTATCAGACACAAACAAATTTGAACCAATACAGACAAATCCACCATAGACACACAGAACGCAACTAAACAAAATACTACTAAAAATGAAGAAAGCCAACAGAATTTCACAAACACTTTATTCCTACAAGACCGACTTATGTACATCATGGCATCCCCAAACCTCATAAACCAGATTGTTCACTACGACCAATAATGGACACCACATTCAAAAAACACAAAAAGTCACCTTCACACGTTTTCGAACACCTGCAAATCAAATAAACACAACATAACCATAGAAAATACGCTGATATTAAATAAGGAAACAAATATAAACAAACGCAAAATTAAAGAAGCCTTACTAATACACTTATATAATACACTAATAACTCAAGCCCAAAATAAACCAATAAAAAGGAAAACATTTATACCTATATTAATAAATATATCCAACATCTAAGCACGCTCTCTACATTTCCACACTCAATTACACAACCTCCTTTAAGCATATGGTCAGCTACCGGTCAGTAACTCTTTCTTTCTTTGTGAACCTGACGATGGCGAAAGAAGGTTGAAATGTTGTTCGCTCCTCTACATCGTGCTTTCTCTACCCATACAAACTGCTTTTACATATATAAAATATAAAACACCTCTTGCCTTTATAACTTTGTAAAGTTACAATTGATACATTAGAAACATGTTTTTGCTATTGTCTGTAAAATAAAGACAGTTTTCCTTTTATTATGAAAATATTTATTTCCCTCCAAGATGCCCAACAAATTTTGAAAAACAAATATATATTTTATTCATATACTATAAGAAATGTATATTACACTTAATGAAATATTAGTGGTAATTAATATTTAACAATTAAATTAATTTCAGAAAGAATCAAAATCATGTCATTAATAAATATCTGCTATACATTGATCTTCAGTTATCTGTCAGTGGTGGAATTACCATTTGTTATTTAACAATTATCCAAATGGAAATATATAAATTAAACGTCCTTATCAGAAAATCTGTTTATTTATTGTTAGGTATTAACTGGATATCAGTTACGAATATAATTATTCGTTAGTTCAATTGTATTTAAATTATATTTTGTTACTCCAATCTCATTGGAAATGGGTTTAATTGTTGTTAAATGCTTATTGAACGCCAACAGTAATGATTTAAATGTGATACGAGTATGGAATTAAATATTAGTTGCACGTTCACTGATTGGTTGCTAAGTTTTTGTTTGGAATTAAACTCAATGCTACACAATGGTGCTATCTGTACTCTTCCAGCCACGGGTATCGAAATCCAGTTTCAAGCGGTATGAGTTCAAAGACGTACCACTGGGGACAGGTTGCTAAGTTCCGTACAACACAGTGTATATCATTTTGAAAATAATAATGATGCAGAGGTAATAGCGTGTGAGTAAGAATCATGTTTTAATATGTGTATGTCCCCCAGTAATTCTTGGTCATCAACAACATTGAATTCTATGTACTTGTCACACGGTATTTCAGCCTATGGAATCAGAATTGGTATCACAATACAAATACTAAGTGTAACCTAACAATATTGGTAAACTCTTGGAGAAAATAATTAGAAATTGATATTACGGTATTTAGAAAGAGATTTGGTATCGAATAGCTTCAGAATTTTATACAAACTAATCATTTTATGAAACTTGGTTAAAATGTTCATTAATTATATTACCAATAGATAATTATTATGAACATTTTAAAACCAATAATATTCTTTGAAGCAAACTTATTTTCAATGATCATTACGTTCAACAAGAAGTACGTTAGTTAGAAATATACAATAAATGAAAACTTGCTTATTAGAATATTAATGTATAAACAACAACACGGAAGAAAATTGATTAGAAAATACTATAGATCAATAAAAAATATTTGTTTTTCTCAGAAAGATGAAAGTGGTTATGATTCCATCACGTTGCAGGTAACCAATTGATCATATCAATTCCTACATGGTGACAGTTTTATTAAGAAAATAGCATAAATATTTTATACCCTTATAACAACATTAGTTTCGGTCCCACTTTAGTTGGCAGTTAAGTACTATTGTCTTACTATAAATAATAATAATATTAACATCCATCTATGATCTAATAATAATAATGTACAGTGTTTCTCAAACCGAAAGAATTTTATTAAAGAATTGATCTGACAAACAATATTTGAAATAGTCAGCACCGTTATATTAAACTTGCAGGACCTTTTTAAATTATGAAATACCTCTGTTGTTATACGAAACTATAAGAAGCGATTTTTTTCATAAGTATGTTAATGCGTATAGTAAAAATCGGCCAGAAGTGCAATATGCACAACACAAATTAAAATATCAAACAGCATGTAAACAAATTTAAAGAAAAAATTTAAGTACTTCACAAACACTATTGAGCAGTGGACAAACCAACTTTAGGATTAAAAACCCACCAAAACATTTGAGAAAGTCGGAAAATAAAACCCGAAATTTCACAAAACAAAAACTTTGTTAATCTTAACAGTATTAAATCTTGTCTTCATGTTATACAAATCTAATTGCACATGATTGAATTACACTACCTTGGCTAAAAGACTTTTCTTAGTTTTACTTATAACCTCGTTAATAACAAGTAATAAGATATATCATTTTGATATTTTCATAGATTAATACCTTATAGTTCACTCGTGGCCACATTTTATGATTACCAGCAAGCTATGTGAGTCGCAAAGTGAGCTTGTTTCTTTTTTAATTTCACGTAAAGCTACACGAGAGCTATCTGCACTAACCATCTTTAACTTAGTGGTGTAAGACGAGTGGAAAGGGAGCTAGTCATCACTACACACCGCTAACTCTTGGGATACTATTTTACCAACGGATAGTGGAATTGACCGTCACATAATAACGCCCCTATTGCATGTTTGGTGTGATGGGTATTCGAACCCACGACCTTCAATTATGAATCGAGCGTCCTGCCACCTGGCCATGCTAACTCTTTGTAAAATAACAACTCCCCCTTTATCAGGTTCGAGCGCGAGATTACTTATGCGCATGCGCTACGTAACCAGCTTGCAGCTATATTAGCTGGATAAAGAAAGCAAAACTTGGACTACATATATTCTTTATATCTAGCTACGACATAACTTTTGAACTTAGTTTTATACATCTGACTCAAGAATTTTTGTGTTGGATAAAACAGTTCTATCATAGAAGTCTGTGACACTCTCTCTCCCAAAGTGTGACACGGCTATCCTCTAATTCTTCAGACTGTAAATAAAAACGACAATAACACATTTATATGTCAACGAAACTGATATAACTAAACGTGTACTAGAAATTGATGGTGAGTGTTTAAAAATGCGACACGACTCAGTTTGTTCAAGGTAAGAGATAAAGTTGTTTTGACATTTGTTTTAAAAAGTAGCATAAACTTATATCAAACTTTAGAAATTATAACGGGTTTTTAAAATATATAAAAAAACAGATAAAATTCGTAAAATGTTTCCAGATAAATACAAATCACTTTATGTTAACATGTTTCCTTGTTTAGTTACTAAAGGAACTCTCTACATGAGTACTTGATATCACAGCAAGTGTTTATACAGAAAACATATAAACTGTTCAGCATTCACAAATTACCATAAACTTAGTGTAAATGCATCGTGCAAATCTCTATCAATATATGTTTTGGATTTTAACTTGACCTAACACAAGTGTTTGTATTACATAGAACTTTACTTTAAGCAATGTGTGAAGTGAATAAGCGAAACAAAACCTTACAAAAGCAAACTTGAAAATTAAACGCAACATCGTTCCATTTTTCATACAATTCCCAAGTTTCACCACAGATACGATATTAAATACAATTTCAAAGTGAAAGATCTTATTGTAACTTTCCTGTAATGTAGTTCATAAATAAATGAACTACATTAAGGTATGATATATATCTAAAAAAATGCATAAGTGTTCCACTCTCTGAGTCATGCATAGGGAGTGCTGCTTAAGATAACAACAACTTTCTAACTATATGTAACGTTTCATTATCAACAAGAATGTTTGGAACTTTACCCATATCACTTGAATTTTTAGCCTCCTCACAGGTCCCTGTTCACTGAGAACAGGAATAGCCTAGCCATTAGAAATTTACCAACAGAAATATACCACTAATGTTCAACCAATAGAAATTCTTTTAACTCACCTACCAAGAGCCTGAACCTAGATACCGGGGGAGCATTAAGAAGGACACATTATACATATATATATATATATATATATATATACATACAAATCAGGTAGTACAAAAACAGCAAATACATTACAACTTAGATTAGTCAACGAGCGAAAGGTTGAAAAATATCCATGTCTTCTTGAAACTGAAGGGAATAAAAGAATCTCACACATTCACGATCTGAAGATTTGGTAGCAGAAACCTGACAAAAAAGAAGCAGTTCAACCACTGTCTTTTTTTTATTCTGAGTTGATTTGTGTTTTTCAATTCTCTTACAATTTGTGTTTACTGATACAGAATATTTAATAGATAGACTAGGATTCAACGCTTTATACCAATTTATTAATAGTTTCCAGGTATGAATAGGTTATTGGAATTGCTTTAATTTTATGAAAGTATAGAATATGGTGTTAAAAGGAAAATTTCTGCTACTCATTAGCTTAAGTTAACAAGTTATGATTCTGTTAACATCCTTCAGGCTATTCTTCACTTTACTGGAATACAAGCTCTCCATTCCATTTAAAGCTGACGAAGTTTCTTTATTATGGATGACAAATTTGGATAATAAATAAGGTAAAGAGAGCCATAGCAGCGTTGTTTCAATAACTTTCAAATTATTAACAGATTTCCGATACTGATGGTTAAAAACATTTATAATCATATTGGACAGTTCAGTAACTTGCATCAGCTCAGTGCTTCTGTGGGACAACGAAAGTAATTGAATGTTAAAATCAGGGATTCCATTTCACTTCTTGGTTATAACATATAGCTCGATTTGGCTTAGGTATAAAAAATGTTTGTATTAGAAGTGCATATCATACTATGTTGCATTCAGAACATCACTTTTTCTTAAAGTACAAGACAAACTGAGTACTTATTAAGTGTTTTCTGCAAAATATGAATATGTAATAAACTGAACACATATAACAGTGTGTGTGTGTGTGTGTTTTCTTAAAGCAAAACCATATCAGGCTATCTGCTGACATATAACAGAGTTATTGCTTTAAATATGAATATTTTTACAAGAATCGAATATTGTATTAATTATAAAATACTTAGATGAGAGGTGTGATTAGTGTAAACTACAAGTGCAAGACATAATCTGTGAAAATTTATAATAGAGAGTAAAAGCAATTATTATACAATTAAATAATTTCGCCAGATAGATTACTATCATATAAAGGAATAAAGATGCCTTATTTTTCAACGGAATCTCTTCCTTCTTCATCTTGTGAACGAAGCTTGAAATTGTCAAGACCTTATAGAGCTTATACAACTTGAAACTGAAGGTTTTACAGGTAATATAAAAACAAGTTCCTTTTCTCCAATCTTACCTTATGTGAATTTCATTATTGTTTTTGTTTGCTTACCATACTGGGTTTAATATTTGATGCTTATGATACCTAATGTTATATAATAACGTTATTCATTTTTCTTTTCTATTGAATCGTTGACTAACATTGTGTAACGAATTGTTCATTTATTCATTATTCTATAAAACTGATAGTTTGAAGTAGTACATGTTTTGTGTGTGCAGAGTGTTTGCATTTCTATAATTATTCTTCGACGTTCACTTTACAGTTCTAAGTAGAGAGGCTCATCAGTTAAATTAGAAAGGCAAGTAATACACGATATCAAAAAGGTCACACGTGGAATAACAGGGACACTTAGTTTGAAACATTTGTCATACGTGGAATAACAAGGACACTTAGTTTGAAACATTTGTCATACGTTTTTATCCTGTCCACCTGTTACGTATATGTAAAATAATTTATTTATGTTGCATAACTCTGAATTCCGTTGAATATCCATATGTAATATATACACAAAATGTTAAGTAGATAAGCGAACGCAATGTTGCCACAATTGTTCCTCAAAACGAACAGTTATATACATGGATGCAAGTTGTGCTACTATTTTGAAAGTATATACACAAGCACATTATCCGAGATAAAACTTCCAGATCCATTTGCTCACCGGTTTCATTACGACCTAAAGATTTCTGTATGAGATCATGGGCATTCAATAGAACATTGTTTTTATGTTACCAACACTGCGAAGAAACAGCTACACAAGGGTTTAGGTGAACAAATCTTGTTAAGGAGGAATATCTGAAACCGTTTGTGAAATCTGGTCTTTGGCAGACGACTGTTGATTTTCAGAATAGATTTTAACATCACATTTTTGCTACCTACAGTAGCCAGTTGCCCATAGATTTCCGCCCATCTTAATGACGCGCAGAAAATGAAAACTCTTAAACATGTTCAGCAAAATAATGTAATAAAACAGTTTCTTTCATTGAACTGGTTACAAAAAATATCTCGTACCCTGCTAGTATACGGATTTATAACTTTCAGAAGTTCGTTTCCCGTCGGATGACGCAGTAAATAACCGGATCTGGCTTTGCTATAAAAAACATGCAATAATTCTCTGTTTTTCACATTAAGTTACGCATTTACTTTAGAAAACAATTGTATGTTTTCTTTTAAATACTGACAATATTGTTTCGGAGTGGTGTCATATAACGTGAATAACGCCCAATGTGACAAAACGTGTATTATGTTTAAAAATTACAAACATGGGAACATATGAAGTCTTTCTATTGAGTTCTTGCATATCCATACAGCTGCTTTTGTGTAACTCGTCCAACACAGAAACTAGGCGAGTAGGTATTTCAACTAAAAATCAGAAACGATTGGTAGTTTCAGGAACTTCAAGATAATCATGTACCTGTCGATAATACTTTTTAAGGTAGCCAACCACAAGTGAAATTGAAAACAAAATTGAAAAATTATTTAAATATAATTAATCTCTTGCATCATCTGGTACAATAAAGGCCCAAGGTTGTACTTAAACATATTATTCAAACAATGCTAACCTGTAAATTTCTGCACTGTTCACCTTTTTGTTTCAAAGTAACATTGCAGTGTATCTAATCAGTATAATAAGTTAAATGCTTTTAAAGCTTGTTTGACAAACTCTTTCTATAGTTTTCTTGCCATTATCCATTATCAAATAACTGTATTACTTAATAAGTAGAAGAATTACATTTTCTGCGTTACTTGCTTCCACAAAAGTGCCTTTTGAACTTTTTAATATTTCTTCTCAGATTGACGATTTTGATGACGAGATTCCAAATCTTGTGATCAGACGGTTCTGGAATGTAATGCCTTCGCAGTTAGCTATCAACACTGTGAATCCACTTCGTAAAATTGTGAAGAACATTAATATCAAACCAAATGTATTTACCAAGGAGGTGCAAGCGTTTAAACCTGTTTAAATCTATGAATTAATCCTTAATAAAGATAAATAGTATTTAAAGATAATTAAGTAAATCTTACAAAATTTACTTTGTTTAAAAATGAGCTTCTTTAAGTCTTTTATTACCTATCTAGATTTCACTATTATCAGGAAGATCGTTTAATATTAATAAGTACAGCTGGATATTAAAATTTTATTTACTATTAGATGAAAAAAGGATGAAATGAAAATAAGATAACACTCCTCTATCGTTAAATATTTTTGTGCGTACCTGTTACTTATAAATAAAATTTATTACTCAACTGAGCTACACGAAGGTTATCTGCGATATCCGTCCCTAATTTAGCAGTGTAAGATTAAAGGAAAGGCAGCTAGTCGTCATCTCTCACTGCCAACTCTTGGTCTCCCTTTTTACCGGCGAATAGTGGGAATTAGCGTTACGTTAAAACGCTCCTACTTCTAAAAATGTGACCATGTTTGGTGTGATGTGGATTCGAACCCACAACCCTCAGATTACGAGTCTAGCGACCAAACCTGTCTTTGACAGATAGTTCTAGCTTTTGACTGTTTATTAATTATATCACGTTTGTCTTCTGTGAATCACACATTCGCTCTGAAAATTTATACATTGATGCAATTTCTACAAGCGAAATATAAAATTCCATTTTGTTTTTCATAAACTCAAATCTATACAAAGCTACACAAGGGCTTTCTGCAATATCACGTTTTCCTTCAGTAGGTCGCTAAAGATCTTGAAATTTGAAGTTTCACTTGAAAATTTTATATTTTGTTCAGTATGAAGCTACACAAAGATCTATATATGCTGTGCAAACCAGATTAGTCGAAACCCGATTTTAGTATTATAAATGCCCTGATTTACCGCTAAAGGCATTCTATTTGGTTAAGAAAACTTCCCAAAGTTGAATTAATCGCATTATGTAATTATTAAACGAGTTGATGAGATCGTCATACTATTCTGTATTCAGAATTTGTTTTGAATTTCAATACATTTCAAATATTTTGATACATAAAAATCCCTCGAGAGCTGCATGGACATTTCAAATATTGCAGCTGTTTTAAGTTCTATTTTCATTGTTTGCTTGAGAGTGCATGAATTTATGATCAACAAAATTACTTTAGTGAACGTAAAGCGAGTACGACGTTAATATGAATAACGGAAAGCGACGAAACAATTAATTTTTATTAAGTTAGTAAGTAACCAGTGAATGATTCAGGTCATTTTTAATAGCAAAATGTATCGCATCTATTCATTTACATAACGAGGAAATTCTGTAAGAAATTCAGTTTTTAGTTTAAGCATACAATGAGTTTCAGAATATCTGACCGTACGTTGTTTGTGAAGTAATTAAGCCAACAAACTATGTCACAGTGAAAGTATTACATAACAGATGTTATTAAACAAATGAATTAATTCATTACCATTCCACGGAGTTGACATATTTTACTAAATATCCTAAAATAACCCGCCCAACAAGAGAACGCGTCATAACACTTTCCATGGATTGATAATTTCTTCTACCTACAGTTAAAGTTTGTTTTGTTTATTACATAGGTGATCCAACAGTATGTGGCAACTTGAAACCGTGTCACAAGATCACAGAAGCTATTGCAGATAGAGTATGCTGAATGGAGTTCAATGGTTATGGAACAAGCGTAGGTAAGATCCTAGATTACTACTAATTTCTACAACTATCTCAGTTAAAAACAAAGATGTACTTAATTTCTAATTAAAAACACTGAACATATCTGTAAATCGTTTGGCTTTATTTAGACCTACATCAGATATAACAGTTACTGAAATTGAAACTCGATCTTTTCACGAATAAGTTAAGTCTACATGAGACTGAGAATGTATTCTCGCCCTACTTTAATGCTGCATCGGAAATTACATTAGTGTTATTTTGATAATAGGTAATTGACTGTACAGTAGTTTTGTTTTCACAATCAAAATAGTGTTCTCTGATCTAAACATAGTCCTTTGCTAATAAATACTAACTCGTTTATTTGATGGTAACTCTCACAAGATAATGATTACAATCATCTAATATGACGTAAGACACTTTTCATCTTGTTACTGTATCTGTGATGGTTGGTTGAAATACATTTGGATACTATGATTATTATATACGTATATAAGAGATGACATGTGATGTTACTGACATTTTGATTCAGCGATATCCAAAGTTTACCTAGACTGGATTGCTTTAATTTCACCATATAACTTTCTTCTCGAAACTATTACTTTATCTATAGACGTACACCTAATCGTGTCAAGAGAAACTAAAACCGCTTGACAAGTTGATAATTCAGTGTCAGTCCTTCAATAAATTATATGCTTTTTTATTCTTTTTTGACAAGTAATGAGGTCCTATTTAGGAAAATTCATGCAATCATTATAAAATGTTTTCTTACTTGATTCTAGTTTCACTTCTAACATTACAAGTAACACTCACGGATATTAATTTTTTACTTAAAACGAATTTCGGTAATCATGTGCAGACACAAGTTATTTACTTGACATAAAGGGATATATTTTGTACAAATTTTCAAACAGATACTTAACTTCAAACCACTTTTTGAAATAACGACCTTCTATAAGTTAAAACTAATATTGAACTGAAAATAAATACTTCTCTCTTAGTAATTTGATGTTCTATTCACGAATACAATAATTTCTATAATACATATGTATATAAGTAATCAGTAAAGATAGATAACATTAACGTTAATTGTATAGTTGTTTAATATGGAGCCAATTTTGTGCTAATTTTCTTTCATTTTCTGACTCAAATTATTGTGAGCTAATGTGAGAATGGTAATAACTGAATATAAGTATAGAATTTCTATTTTATATTTTGTTTCTTTATATATATATGTGTTAATAAAAGCTATTATCTTAAGTTTTTTTTTCCAACAATTTGTTTATCTTTATAACAGCAATTGAAATAAACGAATTAATTATTTATGTACGTATAAATCATAGAAAGAAAAGTTAACCGAGATCTTATAAAGTGAACAAACTAATTGGTATTTTTTTTTCTTATTCCATAGGTATGGAAGAAGCACGCGAGGCTGTACCAGTTTACACAGTTCAGGAGCGTCAAGTGAGGCCAGGGTAAGGTAGACGTATGTTTTTTTTTTTTTTTCGGTGTTTATAAATATTTTCTACATTCTGGTGGTAGAAACTACCCAAGACTAAACTTATTATTACTTAGATTTGCCGAATAAATTATTTTATAAACGTGGGTTTTTTGTTTTACTTAATTGACATCCCGTTATAATTGTGTAAAAATTCCACACTAAAGAAGAAAAAATATATAGAAGGAATGTTTATCACATCATGAGAATAATTTTTTCATTCTATGTCCATTTTATGTGAAAATATAATGTTTTCTCTATAATATATGATATTTGGTTCATATTTTTCCTAATAAAAATAATAATTATAATAAGTTTTCCGATATTTTGCACAATATTAATTATCAAATAAACTAATTTTTCTTTAGATGAGATAGTTGAGTATTTCGAAATTATTTTATTTTGTTCTGAACATACCGTTTTTTGTTGTTGTTTCTTTTTCTTTGCTTTTCTGTAATAAAGACTTTTGCCACCTTGCAGCTGTTTTCAAAATCTTGCTTGTGTCACACCGTGAAAGAATGTCACAGGATTGTGTTGGTTTGTTTGTTTTTCGAATTTCGCGTAATGCGACACGAGGGCTATCGGCGCTAGCCGTTCCTAATTTAGTAGTGTAAGACAAGCGGGAAGGCAGCTAGTCATCACTATCTACCGCCAACTCATGTGCTACTCTTTTACAAAGGAATAGTGGGATTGACCGTCACCTTATTAAGGCCTCCCAGGCTGAAGGGCTAGTACGTTTGCCTTTACGGCGATTCGGATCCTCCACCCTCAGAGTACGAATCGTATGCTCTAAACACCTGGTAAACAAATTAATCCTCCCACGGAGCGTGCGATTGTTTATGCGCATGTGCTTACTACTCAACTTGTAGCTGTACCAGCTAGATAAAAATAAAGTTGACTACGTATATTTTATAGATCTAGCTACGATATAACTTATGAATTTATTTTTATATATATCTGACTCAAAGGTTTTATATTGGATAAAACAATTTTATCGTAGAAGTCGGTGCTGAAAACGTGTAGACAAACACTATCACTCCCATAGTCTGGCACGGCTTTCCTCTAATGCTCCGGACTGAAAAACAAAAACGGTAAGTTGTATAACTTACCTTCGCCTTTTTTTTATGAAAATGTAATTTTCACGATAAATTTTTGAAACACTATAACGTTATTAGCTATGAATGTCCGTATACAATATATAAAGATGTATATCCATGTTAAGGGTACACTTATATGATAACGAAATCTATTTAACTGAGCGTCTACTAGAAATTGAGTGTTTAAAAATGTGACACAAACTCAGTTTGTTCAAGGTAATAGGTAAAGTTGTTTTGACATCGGTTTAAAAAAATAACGAGAACTTATATCAACCTCTATAAATTGTAACGGGTTTTTTAAGTACATAGAAAAAATAAATAAAACTGGTAAAACTGTTTCCAGATAAATACAACTCACTCTTTGTTAACATGTTTCCTCGTTTAGTTACTAAAGCAACTCTCTACATGAGTACTTGATATCACAGCAGGTGTTTACACAGAAAGTATATAAAGTGTTCCACATACATAAATTACCACAAACTCAGCGTAAATGCATTGTGCAAACTCCATCACGATCTGTTTTGTATTTTAACCTGAGCTAACACATAGAATTTTACTTTAAGCAATGTGTGAAGTGGATACTCAAAACAAAACCTTACAACAACAAACTTGAAGATTAAACGCAACATCGTTCCAGTTTTCATACATTTCTCAAGTTTCAACGCACATATGATACTAAATACAATTTCAGAGTGAAAGATCTTGTTGTAATTTTCATATGTGTTGTTGAAGTGTGAGTTTCATGTTACACAAAATGTGTGTTAAAAATAGTATTCCGTAATAATTGTGAGACATTTCTTCTGAGGGTCGCGGGTTCGAATTCCCTCAACCCTAATTATGCTCGCCCTTTCATCTGTCTGGGCGTTATAAATTGTAGATCAATCCCACTATTCTTTGGTAAAATAGTAGCCCAAGAGTTGCCAGTGGGTGATGATGAAGTAACTGCCTTCCCTCTTGTCTAACACTGCTAAATTAGAGACGACTAGCGCAGATAGCCCTCGCGCAACTTTGCGTTAAGTACAAAACAAAGAAATAAATATTCTGTGTTACCATATTTCGTGATACAACAATATCATGACAAGAAATATTTAATACTTTCTTTAATTAATTTATACTTATAATGAACTAAACTTTGTTAATAAATTGCTTTTTTCAATCGGCGTCACTGCAGAATTATATAGAATTATATAGCTTTGAGCGAAACTGAAAAATGTACACCTTTAGTTCAACAAAGACCATAAGTTTCTGATATTTTATTTAATCATGACAATTTCTGCAAAATTTCACACAGTTACAGTTTCAGTGACTTTAGAAGCCAAATTAAAAAACAAGTAATTCTTTTCTACTCTGTTATTACAATACAATCCGTGATTATTACAATTTAAAAGTCATAACAACACACTCTTTAAGCCAAAACTCGCGACTACTCAGACTATATACTTTTTCATCTTTTTATAATAAAAACGTGTAAAAACTGATAAAAACTTATCAGTATATATATATGTTCGCAGCAAAAATCTACACACTACTATATATTATGTGATACTACTATACTCTACTAAAGAAACGCAAAAGACTCAAAAGGTTTAAGTAACGTGACACCAATTTACAACAATTGATCTACACAACTGTTAGGTAATTAAATATGCCAAAATTATTGCTTCTAAAATAACGTACTTGAATATTTGCACTATCTAAAACAAACAATACTCTCCTATTAAACTTAAACTGAATACTCATGCATTCCTAACGATAAGCCTCTCTTCAAGAAAATATTTACAGTATATTTTTATTTTATATACAAAAACCATTCTCAGTTCATGCACTTTGTTTACTCACACAGTCGGAACCAACATTTGCAATTCCATTGATGGCTATAATGTTGAACTAGTTGGTACAATGCTCACCTCATGATCCTTGCACTGTCGTTTTATACCTCTGAATGTATGCAAATGGATGATGGTCTATGTGAATCATGAACTCTTTTCTCTAGAGCAGTGGTTCTTAACCTTGTTGGAGGTACCGAACCCCGGAAGTTTTGTACTTGCATTCACTGAACCCTTCATAATTGCAAAAATAAAATATGATTTTTTTCAAATTCAAAACATAAATAGATATTTTATTAGTGCACAAAATGAACCATGCATCAGTTGCACACAATATCACTGTGTTCAAAGAACAAAACCAACAAAACATGAATTTCACACAAAAACAAAAACATAACTCAATGACTAGTTACTGCAAATCAATGTGACTTTTGCTGTTGCCTTTCAGAGAGAAGTTCAGAAACGTGCGGCTTCACCTTGGCAAGTGCCACTCTCATATCATTTTCGCAACAAAGTCTGTTCCTTTTCTTCGTTTTTATGTCTACCATCCTCGAAAAGATTGCTCTCAAAGATACGTTGTAACAAACGGAATGAGTATCTCAAGGGCTTTCTTAGCAATAAAATGGTACGCAAGTATTTGGTGACATCAAAACGTTGAGAGCGTTGTTGTTCTAAAAAGTTTCTGTTGAACCTGGCTCTGCTGAAGTTCAATGATTTCGTCGAGGTATTCATCATTGACATCCGCTATCGCAACACTAAACGTGAATGGCTGTCTCACCCATGCTGGATATGACTCTCTGGTGGGGAAGTATCCGTCGAGAGACTTTGCGAGCTCATCTAAGTGCATGGCAATTGCTTAATTGCTTGTTTCAGTTCCCCGGGTACAGAAATGTCTCTGATTTCAGACACATCTTTGATCTTACTTACACAGTCGTCCAGCAGGGGAAAGTTTGCGAAGTTATCATTCTCTGTTTGTCGTTTCCATAACGGTAGCTTTTTTTGAAAAGTCTTCAGGTTTTCTTTCGCTTCGATGATGTTGACTTCACTGCCCTGCATCTGTTGATTGACTGATTGAGAACATTGAAGATATCGGCCATGTTCACCAAAATGAGAATGAACTCAGATTTTTTCGAAGCAATCTGCATGACAATGTTGGTGCTCTCGCAAAAACAGGGCTAATACCACACGCATGGCAAAAACACGATTCAGCACTTTTCCCCGGGATAACCACCAATCGTTAGAATGGTACAGAAGTACCTCGAATACAGAGCCCATTTCATTACACAGCTCTTTGAAGATGCGGTGCTTCAGGGTACTATTTCGCACAAAGTTCACACATTTCACTGCAATTTTCAATACTTTTGCCAGTTTTGAAGGCAAGGTTTTCGATGCCAACGCATGTCTGTACAGAATACAGTGCGTTACAATGATGTGTTGTCCATCGGCTTTCACCAGCGCACTAAAACCAGAGTTTCGTCCCAGCATGACTGGAGCTCCGTCCGAACAAACTGCAGAAACCATATCCCACGAAAGATCGTTGTCTTTGAAGAAGTCATCCACAAGTTTCTTCACGTTGGCTGCCTTAGTTGTTGTTGTAAGAGGCTTACAAAATAAAAAATCTTCATATCTCGTCGTTCTTCACATAGCGCACGAATACAACAAGCTGGCTTAGATTGGAAACGTCGGTCGTCTCGTCAAGTTGAAGGCTGAATTTTGCTGGGCTTAAAATTATATCTGCAACTACTTGAGCCAAGATGTCATCGTTCATGTCATCTATTCTGCTGCTGATGGTGTCATTTGAAATACGAATTTGGGATAACTTATTTTCAGCAGCTTTTCCAAGCATGATATTGGCCATCTTCAACGCAGCTGGTTTTACGAGTGCTTCACCAATGGTGTGTGGTTTGCCCTGCTTTACGATCAAGTACGTAACTTCGTACGACGCGGTGAGGATCGGTTTGTCGATGGATACAAAGCCAAGAACAGGAAAAATAGCCTTTTCATCGAACCTAGCTCTATTTACCTCGAATTCAGCAAGCGTTGTGTTCTTGTATTTCCCATCTCCATGCAGCTTTAGGGAGTGTTATCTTAGTTTTGCTGGTGCTAGACTAGAATTGCTCAACTTGGCATTGCAAATCATGCATTGAGGACGTTGACTCCCATCTTGTTCCGTTATACACGTGAATCCATATTGTATGTATTCGTCCGACCACTTTCCGTTTTTGTTCGACATAGTTAGTATGAAGTGATTGAAAGATTAGAGAAAAAAAATTACCCACGATTACTACAGTCACAAGTCGAATGCTAAGCGCACAAAGTTCCCTGCAGCACAAATATTAAGGCCAAATGATGTGACGTAATCAGCCGCAGCCAATGATGGCTAAGTGGAGCATAACGTCACGAATCATACGAGTGGGGTAAACGGAATGGACACACACACAGTGTGTGTGCCTTGACCTCCGCCGAACCCCTAAGACTGACTCACAGAACCCCTGGGGTTCGATTGAACCTAGGTTAAGAACCACTGCAGTCTAGAGGTAGTTCTGAAATTTCTGGATGACAAATATGATGGCCAGATACTCTTGCACGACCACAGAGTAAGTAGTTTTTCACATTACTCAAACAGTTTTTCTACTTACGTAAATTACCTGAAAGAGTCCATCTTCAGATTCTTGTAGAGTACTGGTCCAATTTCAATATCTTAAGCATCGAATTAAATGATGAATGGTTTGTTGAAGTTTGTAGAACACTTCTAGGAGGGCTTCTGCTACTCTCTCTGTTTTCGACAATGATATGTCTTCTTGGTAACATGTTACATAGTTAATTATTGTCAGAATGTACTAGTTCCCTTGTCAAATACATGAGTTCAATCAAGTTCATACTCACTCTGCTGAATGGATATTCTATAAGAGACATCTCACCCAGTAATCTAAATATTATTCTTTAAGAGATGTCACATGACACGCAAAATATCTCGAAACCTTCTGGCCAATGGAAGTTGCTGGCGATTCTTTACGCTATCTTCTTTGTTCCTAGATGTTCCACCACAATCAATTCGTGAGCCAGTTTCATCACTCAAGGTCTCCCACGAAGTATGGAGTTGCACCTTTATTCTTTCTGAGGGAAATTTACTCACAATTCCACCAATCAGTAAACACAGATGTACCTTACCACTCATATGCCCATTAGATGCTAAACTAGTTCTCAGAAATGCACCCAATGTCTCAAAGGACGTTTTATTTCTTCTCTTCAACATAGTCTTCACGTATTGGCATGTTGGTGGTTTCTTCTCAATGTTTGTCATATGCTCTGATCCTTAGTTACACTGTTGATCTATTTACTAACTTTAGCCGACAAGCAACCATGTACTGTTTATCATGGTGAAAGCATGGCGATTCTAACAAGTTTTCTCAATTTTATTAGCAGAAGTATCCATGGTGATAATCAATTATTTCTTGTTTCTTGTCAGGAATGTCTACGTAGATACCTCCAACTGCTTTATGTTGACTTCTGTGGCTGCTTATTGGTGACAAACGTTCACTCATTTGCAATATGCTCCTTTCATAAAAAACATAAAATTTCTTTTCGCTTTTGTGTACTAATATCTTGACATCTTTGGTGACATCTTACTTCTTCACAGCCTGATTATTCTTGGACTTGCTAGTTATACTCCCTCCATGGTTTGTTTGCAAACTTTCTTCCTTAGCCTTCATGTACTGTTTTGTTTTGTTTCTTGTCAGGAATGTTTACGTAAACAGCTCCAACTGCTTTATGTTGATTTCTATGGCTGCTTGTTGGGTACATATTTGAAATGTGCCCCTTTGTATAACGAGCATAGAATCTTTTCTCTCTTTTCTGTACTAATATCTTGTCACATTTGGCGATATCCTTCTTTTTCTGAGCTTGGTTATTCTTGGACTTGCTAGTTATCCTCCCTCTGTAGTCTTTTATGTACTATTCTGCTATTTCGCTCACGTCTTAAGGTGCTCTCTCCTTTAGGAACAGTGATATGTTTGTTGAACACATGATCATTAACTGCTCACGCATTAGCAAATCTGTCAGTATTTCAAAACTATTTTCACACTCCTTCTTGTCAATCCATGTTGTGAAGTAATTTTGTAGCCATGCCTCAGACTGAAATGTAGTTTCTCCAACGTAAGGTGTGACTTCTATGAATTTCCATTGAAAACTTTCCATAATACGTTTATAACATTTTAGGAATGCCACATTTAGCTTGTCATAGTTCAAGGGATCTTTTGGTGTCATTCTTACATAGGTCTTTCGTTGTGAAAAGTGGACTGAAACAGATTACGCAGTTGTCTTTGCCCCAGTTTTGACATTGGGCAAATCTTTTATATCTCTCTACGAAGTATTTCATATTGTCTTTCTGTTCATTGACCCTAACTGCATTGTTATTTATGTGTTCTTTCTCTTTCTATCGGGTGGACTTTGTAATATCAGTTTGTATTCTCTCTAATTGAATATTACCAGTGGCACAGTGGTAAGATTTATAATACTAGCAACTGGTATTTCACACAAGTGGTGGGGAAAGCACATATATACTATTGTGTAGTTTTGTGCTTAACTTCAAACAAACGAATCTAATTTCAGTCTCTATTTATTTTCATGTATTTCGATATATTTATATTATTATTTTCTGCCTTTCTCCTGTGTTGAAACTCATTTCTCTCTTGTCTCAGTTTAACAAAATCTTATAGATTATTATCTTTGAAACCACGTCACTGAACTCTATCTAATTATTAAATTCAGTTGACATAGTTGGATAGTGTGGTGGGCAACATTTCCACTATCATTACTAGTTGTTTTAAATTAGTTTGCTATGCATTGTTGGAAGTAAATTTCAACGACAAATGTACATCATGTTCTCCACTTGTTTTACAATAATACGGTGAAAACAAGTTAAACATATATATATGAAGGTTCGTTATACACTTAACTACTAAAGTTGAATCCAGAGCTTCTTCTAATTCTTTTATCGTCCAGGTCCACACAGGCTGGTTTAGTTACTTTACAACTAAATAGACAAGACGAATTATTCTTGCCTACTCT
This sequence comes from Tachypleus tridentatus, assembly GCF_004210375.1. Lineage (NCBI taxonomy): Eukaryota > Metazoa > Arthropoda > Merostomata > Xiphosura > Limulidae > Tachypleus > Tachypleus tridentatus. The sequence continues at coordinate 217,476,791 of NC_134837.1, forward strand.
CTTATTTCAATACAATCTATGTTGAATATCACTATACACTCTTTACGATTAGACAGTTAATATCTATCTCTATTTCTATAGTACTTTAGAACTATATACAAACAACTAGAAGTTATATGTAGCAACAATAATCGATTAAAGGAACGAGAAATGTTTAGAAGGTTCGAGTAACACGAAATGAATTTGCAACAATTTAACTACACTACAAATCCCTCAAAAATCACTTACGTAAGTAAACATGCCATATCTATCGCTTCTAAATATAACTTATTTTAACTTCCCACTACGTAAACAAAATAAGACTCTAGTATTAAACTTCAAATGAACACTTGTATATATCTAACAGAAGATAACAGACCTTTAGATTTTATAGTATATTTAGGTGGCTACCCGGGATTATTCTACAAAATTACAAGTTTGTATAAGTCACGGTGACAAACCATAACGTAACCCATTGATCACATATATTGTGGTTCACTTTTATAAATATTTCTCCTAATACTCCCTTTTACCACCAGGTTCATTTGTTTGTTTTTTTCACGGATAGAAATTCTGACCTCAGTGTAAATTACATTATGGATGAAAAATTATGCACTCATTTCTTAACCAATGCGCATAGAGATACAGATAATGCTCGACCATCTTAACCAATGCGCATAGAGATACAGATAATGCTCGACCATCTTAACCAATGCGCATAGAGATACAGATAATGCTCGAGCAGAGCTCATTTTGGAATAAACTTATTGTATATACTTTTTGGAAATTTGGTTTCATTGACGGAATCTAATTACTTTAAACTTCATATAACTCTATATCAAAACACATTGTGTTTTAATTCAAATTTGATTAATCTCATAGAGATAGTTCTCTTGGGATTTAACGTATAAATATATACTGGTAAACAGACAATAGAAAGATAAAGTTAACAAATTCTGCTTAAATATTTACAGTCTCCACTTAAATGAAGCATCTTTTTTTTTTATTTTATATCTTATGATTTCCTTTTTCGGAACTACAGATAATAAAATACTTTATATATGTTTTATTCTCTGTACATTCCATTTATGAGATAGGTCGGTGAATTAACTACAATGTAAATATTAGAACATATTCTACTCTTGTAATATATAGTAGTACGTGCATTTCGTGACATTAGATGGCGAGTTCAAATTTATAAATCTGAAGGCTTTGAACTGTTATTTGAAAACTCTAGCGAAATTATGCTCTCTCGAATGCAGAGAACCAAAGGACCTGAAAAATATAGAGTTAAAGTAGGTGTTCCAATTACCTTTTTGTGGGTGTGGGTGTATTTTGTAGTTATAGTTTATAGAAATATATTATTATATTTGCTTTCAACAGAGTTAAACAACATTGTTCATTAAAGTTTTCAACCTGATTTGTCTAAATATTTTTAGTATACAAACGTTTCAGTTACCACAATTTATCTAAGATCAGTTGTCCAGTATTTCCCAGGTTATTTTTATTTAGATTTACTGTTGTTTCAAAACTCGAGAATGAAATGGGAGTGTTGGGTATTTAAACTTGGCTTAAGTAACACCAGGACGAAATTCGTAAAGGAACTACATTAAGATATGGTATATATCTAAAAATTAAATAAAGGTGTTACACTCTATGAGTCCTACATTGGATGTACTGGTTAATTTAAAAACAACTTTTTGAATATAGGTGGTGTTTCATTACCAACACGAAATTTTGGACATTAACCAAAATCTTTTGCATCTTTAGACTCTTTACAGGTCTCTGTTGAATGAGAACGTGAATAGTCCAGCTATTAGAAATTTTCCAATGGAAACACACCACTAATATTCAATCAATAGAAAATCTTTCAAAACATCTACTAAGAGCCTAAAACTAGAGCTCGAGGAAACCTTTGGAACGCGACATTATATATATATATAGGAGGTATTACAAAAACAGCAAATACATTACAACTTAGATAGGTCAACGAGCGAAAGGTTGAAAAATATCCATGTCTTCTTGAAACTGAAGGGAATAAAAGAATCTCACACTTTCACGATCTGAAGATTTGGTAGCAGAAACCTGACAAAAAAAGAAGCAGTTCAACCACTGTCTTTTTTTTATTCTGAGTTAATTAGTGTTTTTCAATTCTCTTACAATTTGTGTTTACTGATACAGAATATTTAATAGATAGATAAGGATTCAACGCTTTATACCAATTTATTAATAGTTTTCAGGTATGAATAGGTTATTGGAATTGTTTTAATTTTATTAAGGTATAGAATATGGTGTTAAAAGGAAAATTTCTGCTACTCATTAACAAGTTATGATTCTGTTAACATCCTTTAGGCTATTCTTCACTTTACTGGAATACAAGCTCTCCATTCCATTTAAAGCTGACGAAGTTTCTTTATTGTGGATGACAAATTTGAAAAATAAATAAGGTAAAGACAACCATTACAGTATCGTTGTTTCAAAAACTTTCAAATTATTAATAGATTTCCGATACTGATGGTTAAAAACATTTATAATCATATTGGACAGTCCAGTAACTTGCATCAGCTCAGTGCTTCTCTGTGACAGCGGAAATCTTTGAATTTAAAATGTTAAAATCAGGGGTTCGATTTCCCTTCCTGGTCATAATAAATAGACCAATTCGGCTTTGGTATAAGAACGTTTAGAAAAGAAAGGGATATTGCACTAATAATATCATTTTTCTGAAAATACAAACTCAACTTAGTACTAATTAAATGTTTTATCCAAAAAACACATACAACAGAGAGTTATTGCTCTAAATGAAGAAGATTGCTCCAACAAATGAGTATTGTATTAATTATAAAATATACATATGAGAGTTGTGATTAGTGTAGACTAGAAATGTATATCGTGCTCAGTAGAACATTTATAATAGAGAGTAAAACCAATTACTATACGATTAAATAATTAAATCCGGGTTTATTTCGCCAGATAGATTACTATCATATAAAGGAATAAAGATGTCTTACTTTTCAACGGAATCTCTTCCTTCTTCATCATGTGAACGAAGCTTGAAATTGTCAAGACCTTATAGAGCTTGCGACAACTTGAAACTGAAGGTTTTACAGGTAATATAAAAACAAGTTCCTTTTCTCCAATCTTACCTTATGTGAATTTCATTATTGTTTTTGTTTGCTTACAATACTGGGTTTAATATTTGATACTTATCATACCTAATGTTATATAATAACGTTATTCATTCTTCTTTCCTATTCAATCGTTGACTAACATTGTGTAACGAATTGTTCATTTATCACTCAAAATAAGAACTAGTCAAGGCGACTACTTTTGAATAGTAAATCAGGTAGTCAAGCGGTGCCAAAAAAGACTCTCCAAGTAGTCGCTACAATCGATGACTACCTAATATGACCATTAAATATTAGTCATTTGTACTATTGTGTAGTCGGGAAATAGTCAGGTGATGGTGGCAGGGATACCTTTCAAGTAGTAAATTTAACTGCTCTATGATAGGCGTTATGACTTTCGTTAGGTAGTCATTCTGACCAATGTTGACCACCTGACAATAGATTCATTGCCTACCTGCAAACCACTACAGAGTAGTCATGACATAGTCAGTGGGACTCTATTCGTCCAAGGAGCGGTTGTCATAATGACTATCCATTAACAATGGACTGTTGCCATTATGACTATCCAACGACCATGGAAGATAGGTCATGTTGACCCGGTCAGGACCACCTCTGCAACAATGTCACTGTTAGGCAAAGAGACCATCTTCAGTCAGTTGTGGTTAGCAGAACCATCACAGAACAGTCAACCCCGCTATCATCTGATGATTCAAACGAAGTCCCAGTAACCTGCCACTATCCTGAAAAATATAAAATGCATTTTAGCAGCACCATTTTTATTCCAAACTGAACACAAGTGTACATCAATATACATGTACCAAATGAAAATTCAAAATGCAGCAACAATTTGAAAATAAACAACTGAACTTTACACTTGATTTTTGAAAATTCGCCCTGGATCAACTACACATGACAAGTTACTATTACCAGATCTAATATAACTTTATGGCTTTGAACACTGTCCTCTTCCTTTACCTTTGGACGTTTTGATAGATTTCCCGCTGCTATATTTTTTGACATTCAAGAGATCAAGCAACTGAAGAACACATCTGTCTGCATCTTTTTCAGATTTGGTAATTTTCCTGGACTCATCATAGAGCTTCAGAACAACTCTTTCAAAATTGAAAGTTTTCTTGAGTTTTGTTGGAAATGTAAAGTTGAAGATATAAAAACATACATAGTGAATGCTTCCACAAAATCTTCAGTGACACAAATATCAAAGCCATCAACATATAGCTTGAATTCCTGATCACAAAACTGAGAAACTGAAATACATTGAATGTATATACCACTCTCAGCAAGTTCCCTAACATCAGTAACCACCATGATACTTTCACTTTCTTTTAGAAGAAAAGGGATACCAAGAATGGCAATACTAGATGTAACATCAGGCATGTGTGAGGACTGTTTCATAAGAAATGCAAGCAATGGATTATTTGCTGGTGATATGTTTCTGCCCTGCAGGTGAGAATTTACTGAGTTCTTATAGTGAGAGAGAAAGTTGGACACTCCTTTTTCTGCATCATTTCCTAGTCGCTTAAATTCATTCAATAGCTGTGCTGATGATGCCACAAGGAAGGATAATGCTCTATAAGTTCATTGACAGGAGTGTTGTCAATGACAAGTTTCCTACGATCATGCAGAGTTTTGTCCATAAGCAAGTCCACTTTACAAAGATCACCCTTTTTTCTGCAATGCAGATGAATTTTCATCCATTCCTTGTGTTTTTCGGTGGAAGTTTCATCCACCCACTGGCTTTTTACACAAGTATTGCTTTAATCCATATAGACTCTGTTCTGTATAGTCTTTTTCTTTCTCTCTTGGACTATAGGCAATGATGAATCCTTCCGCTTTCTATTATTCTGGAATTTCTGACGAAGCCTCATCCTCCACAGCTCCTGCAATTAAAATCGACAGAATTAGTTCTATTGAGAATGAATAACAAACCTGCCCTGGAATAACTATAATTATTTTAAACAGTATTTCTTTTAAACCACTTTTGGCATTTTTCAGATTTAATCTGAGAAACTGAAAGTCATACACATACTGGTTAATAACTCAGTTGTACGAGTTCATCTTGACAATGTATTCTCTTTAGCGTCAAATTAGTTGAGTTTCATTAGTTGAGTTATGTTACATCGTATACAAACAAAACAAATATGTCAAAGTATCAAAATAGTATTTTCCACAGCCCCTCCTTATGTACTTGTGTGTATCTTAAAAAATACAACTTCCCACAAAATTTTCACTTGTTTCTTCACTAATATTATGCAACACAAAAAATGCCATTTATTTTGTAACTAATGAATATATTTCTTGCAAAATACATTTACACCGTTACAAGTGGTGATATAGTCATTTCTGTTATGCACTTTAGGACGAATTTTATTGTGCTCATGAAGTCATGTGTATAGATAAAAGAATATATTTGTGATGAAAATATATTTCACAACAAACATAACATAATGCACATGTGGATAGTACTTACACGAACACCTTGAGGTGTTAGATTTGGCAGCCATAATAGAACAGGACTAATTTTAAAACATTACTTGCAGTTTTGTAAGTAATTTTTTGTCATTTTCATGCAGCTGCAGAATTGTTTCAACTTAGGTTCTTCACTTGCCTGTGACAACCATCTTCTTATTACCATCAACTGCCTCATCACTGTCAGAGTTTTTGTACCACTGTTCCATAAAGTATTCGGCACATTCACCACCAGCTTCATTATCATGTATACTGGTAGTAGCAAACCATCCATGCTTTTTATTTATGTGTCTTTTCAAACATCTGATGCTTTTGAATGGTCTTTCACATCCATTAACCCCACATGGGACAACAAATCCAGGCTCATGCTTATGAACCAAAGAAAAATGTGAAAGAAGCTTGCTAAAATGCCTAACCTTATAATTACATTTAATGCAAGAGAAAATATTGAAAACTTCTGACTCTTCTGCCATGTTTAACTCCAAAGTTTACCAAACTTCACAGTGTTTATTAATAAATATCATGAAAGACATGCATCCAAATGTCACGGGTTTTCATAATGGAACGTAAAATGTATAATTTATTTAACTAAATTTAATGATAAATTTCAACAATAACAACCAGCAAATGTCGGTCGCCCGCGAACCGACGGTGTATTCTCGGACTTGCCCTCAATCTAGCGAATAAAAACGTGCTTCAAAATGCAAATTCTTGCCACAATCCCCCCCCCCCGTGGGTGGCCAAAAACATTCATTGGCCAGACCTCAACCTAACTAACATATTCACCAAATTTGACAGAAATCCGAAAGGACTTGTGGACTGTAGAGGGAACACAAGGAACTCTCTGCAGACGCATATGCATGCTGATGCGTGATCCATAGTATCCCCCGATTTTCGTAAGGGTATACAATTTTCATTATATTATTTTAACTACACAACTCGGCTGCTCATGATTCGATGCAATATCCCCCGGATCCTACATTTCTCTCACCGATATGGATGTGGTATGGATTATGGGAGGGACTCAAAGTCTGAGACAATTCCTGGGAGCAAAGAAGGGAGAGAGGTTGGGGAATATTTTGCAGGATCACAGGCCTTCTATTCATAGTGTACGGCCTGGCACTGGCTCATATCTCGCACCATTCGATTTCAAAGTATAGAGTTTAACATTTAAATACATTTTGTACCTAAAGAGATTTTTAGATAGTTTGTAATATTAAATTAAAGAAACACACATTAAACACAATATATGTTTCACTTTTTCGCTGTTTTCAAATGATTTGTCTTGCCGCCCCTATTTGTAACTCCATTGTTGGCTGTGTCAGTGGATCCCGCCATGATACACACGTTGCATAAAGTGTGTACGCTTTAGCATTTGTGGCTCTGCTGATTTATTAAAAATAAGGATTTATTATTTACGTATTATTGTATGTCATCTTTCATTATCAAAGGTCTATAAAATAATAACAGACGAGGTCCCTTTTAATGAGTATACAACTTTCACCTGTGTAGCGGTGGCCGTAAAAAATCTTTTTAGCTGCGGTGTAGTTGGCGCTAAATTTAACAGAGCAGCAACATGGATCATTGCGAGCTTTTGATTCTACCACAGGATGTGCATTCACTTTATAGTGTCATCCCTACCTTCGGCTGCCGCTAAGGAGTGGACCGTGCCGTCTTCACTCTCCCCCTGTGTATGTGAGCCCCTAAATCCCCCCTCGACCACCTTGAGGAATGATCAACCTCTCTCCACAAATAACACCTACAGCCCTCCTTGCACAAGGAACTCCCTACAAATAAACTCGACCTGATACACCCCTCTGGAAAAGAGAGTCTCGCTCGCGCCTGATGTAGCTGCTTTCCATTTGTACTCGATTTGCGCTCGGACCCACTAGACGAATCAGATGCATTTCCCGGACGTGTAGTGTTAGCGCGAGTGTTAACCACGTGGGGAAAGCTTATTTCAGTCATGACTTAGATCGTTGTGCATTGTAATAATAAATGTATTTATTATTGGATTTCATATTCGAATATTCCGACACACGCACACAACAAATAAAACAGTGAAGAAATAGTAGTGGTAGATAAATAAGATTTATTTGGGTAGGATTTATTTTGTGTGAAAGAAATGTATTCCCCCTCAAATAAAAGTAAATAAATAAATAAATTCTTGTAAAGTTTAGTCCTGGTCACGTTTCAATTGTTGTATTTATGAAACAAGATGCATGTATACAGTCATTTGTTTGAACTGTGCCTTAATACTATAAGAAACATCAAGAGTACCAATTCATAAGTTAATGCTTACTGTGGTGTTGATCTTCCTAACCATAAAGTAATCCTTGAGACTAGCATAGCAGTGCTGCTATGAAGTAGTCAAGGTGACTGGGAAGTAGTCAAACTGACAAGTAATAGATCATCGTTACTACTTAATAGTCAATTTCATATCCACGACTACAAAATGATAGTCATCTTGATTATTGATACATTTTAGATAGTCAATTTGACAGCGACCACGATATCTCTAAAGCAGAAAATAGACCTGACTATGCCGTGGTAGTCATAATGAACAACTTTTATTTATAGTGATTCATTATTCTATAAAAGTGATAGTTTGAGGTTGTCCATGTTTTGTGTGTGCTGAGTGTTTGAATGATAACAGTTATTCTTCCACGTTTACTCTACAGTTATAAGTAGAAAGGCTGACCAGTCAAATTACAAAACCAAGAAACACACTAGATTGAAAAGGGCGTGCTACAAATAGAATAAATGAAAATAAAAACTTTAAAGTTTCATTGTGTCATAAGGAACTTTTTCAGGTGTTATTATTATTTTTATTCAATTAATAGTGCGTGAATTCCTTGTTTTTGGAACCGACATTTTAAATGGATTTATATTTCCATTATTTTGTTTATACTTCAAAGTGTTTAATAGCGTGTAAATAATACTCGCTGGTAACTAAACTATTTTTCAAGGAAAGGAAGCGTTCTGATTCTAAAACACCAAATTCTGATATTTTGTGAAAGACTTTTGTGAAGCGTTATCCGGAACAGATAATACGAGAATAATTAAACAAAGAAAAGTGAGATATATGAGAGTACAAACGTACAGATTGAATGAAAACGAAATATTTTCTGATGTGAAGCTATTATGAATCATTCAATATTTGATAAAAATGAATAAGAGAAGAAGAAAAAACAACAATTTGGAATCAGATAAAAGATTCAAAACATCTTAATTCAAGCGTTTCAAGAGAAACAAATAATTTAAGTAATGATGAAGCAATAAATTAGTTATTCGATTATGAATTCTGTTCACGTTCAGTCTAAGTTGGGTCAGCAAGGAGGGCATTTCTTAATCACATATTGACCCTCAGGACATAGATAAATAACACGTCTCAGCGCTGTTAGAATATACATTAAAATTTATTGTAATTAGCAATAAAATAATAAGTGGAATTTCATATCCCATACCAACAAATTCACAATTAAAGGAAAGGAAGAATAAAACAGTCAGCATTGTTATGTTAATACTTAATCACAAGCAGAAAAAATAAACCATTTTACTTAACCCTGATTAGAAATCTTTCGGCGGGTGGGAATAAATTGTTCGTTTTTTAATTCCGCGCAAAGCTACATGAGGGCTATCCGTTCCTAATTTAGCAGTGTAAGACAAGAAGAAAGGCAGCTAGTCACCACCACCCACCGCCAATTCTTAAGCTACTCATTTACCAACGAATAGTGGGATTGACCGTCAGATTATAACGTCGACACGGCTGAAAGGGTGAACATGTTTGGTGTGACGGAGATTCGCACTAGCGACCATTGGAATACTATTCGAGTGCTTTAACCATCTGGCCATGCTGTTTGGAAGCTGTCTCTCGTTGACTCTATAAAAACATTTTTTCGCATTTTTATTGGCCCTAATTAACCATCTTAAAGAAATTATTGTTTGAAAGTTGTTATTCGTTGATACCATAATAATATTTTTGGTGTTTTTATTGTCCATAGTGAAACATCATATGAAAATTATTGTTTGTTAACTGTTATTTGTTGACTGTATAAAAATATATTTTTGTTACCACTATTTAACAATTTTACGGAAATTTATTTTGGAAATCCGTTATTAATTTATTGTATTAGGATATTTCTGATATTTTTAATGTCTCTCGTCGTTAATTAATAAAAGTAAGATACAGCAGTTCATAACTGAGGTAGGACTTACGAAATAGGTCTGATGAAGTTGTTACTATTTCTTCTCAGATTCATGATTTTGATGACGAGATTCCAAATCTTGTGACCAGACAGTCCTGGAATGTTATTCCTTCGCAGTTAGCTGTCAACATCGTGAGCTCAATTCGCAGTTTTCTGGAGAATATTGATATCAAACCAAATCCAAATAAATATATGATCGCTTTATCAATTGGTGAGTTTTTGGAAATAATTTTTCCACTTGTTGTTTACGTGCTTATGTGCCTATAAAGGATGTGCAAACTTTTAAACCTGTTTACATCTAAAAATTAATCCTTAATAAAGATAAATGTCTTAACATAAAGAGTTCATAGCCTAAATGACAAATGCTCTAAACTGGTTTTTATAGAACCTTATGTCAGTCTTACGAAATGTACTTTCTTTAAAAATGGGCTAATTTAATTAATTATTTATCTATCAGGAGTTCACTATCACCAAGAAAATCGTCTAATATCGATTAGTTCAACGGGTTATTACAATTTAATTTATTATTAGATGGAAAAAGTAAGAAATACAGATAAGATAATCCACCTCTATTCTTAAATATTGTTTTATGTATTGTGCAAAGTGATACTTATAAAGAAAATTTATTACTCAACTACATCACCAGGATTGGCAAATTAAAAAACAGATCATACAAGTAAATAATTTTTAATTAAAAACTGAAAAAAATATCGTGTGAAACTTAGTCTATAAACCAGTGTTTATATTTTAAAAGAACACACCGAAATAATACAAAATATAATTGTCCTTATTCATCCATACATACCATGTGAAAGTCATTATTAAAGCATCGAACTATTTTTATATCAAAACTAAATTGAAATAAAACTTGGAAAATGTGTTTGTTTTCTTCTTTCTTGAATATGGACACCTAAAATAATTGAGAACTGTTAAACGGCCATATTTAGAGAGAGAGACGATTACTGAATGTATCACAATAGTTTTCAGATAGAACAGCGGTATGTGTACCAATTGAAAACGCTAAAATCAAGGGTAAGATTCCCCTCAGTGGATACAGCAGATAGTCCGATGTGGCTGTGCTCTGTAACAGGGGTTCCCAAAGAAAAAACACTTCGAGACCTTAATAAAAAATATATTAAAAATAGAAACAATCGGTCACTAGTACCAGATAATGTTTATTTCAAGCTTTTAAAATACAAATTTATTAAAATTATCAATATTTAAAGAAACATTTTACTTCTACTTCTTCAACAATTTCTGCTTGCAAAATTTATATCAGTAAATGTACAGTATACTTATTTATTTATTAGTGGCTGGGATGGGCTTCCTTTTGTTTACAGAGGAGTTTGATATTTAGAGTTATGATTGTTACATACAAGCGCAAATCATCTTCAATATTTAACCTCTTTTTAAATTTGGTCTTTGTAGCTGTATACAGTGAAACTGTTTGTTCACAAAGATATGTTGTTGGAAAACGCATCAAAATTTTCAAACTCTGTTACTTATTTCAGGGTATTCCATGGCCATTTGAATCCAATGTTGTGTAATTTCTTGCTGAAATTGTGTTTAGGGTGTAATCAGTTGAAATTTCTATAAGCTGTTCTTTCTCTTTCAAAAGCAAATCGTTAATATTTGTAGAGTCAACAAAGGGATTTTGAATCCACAGTATTTTTTCAAAATGAGGAGCGAAATACTCCCCAATACTCGGAAGTTGGATATTTTAATGGGAAGTTTTGGTTTCCAGATGCCGTTTTAACTTTGCTGTATACAAACACTGTTACTCAACACGCAATCCATCTTCATAACCCTTACATCTAAAAACCACATTCAATAAAACTTTCATCATACTTCCTTGTTTCTGTACTTCTTACATCATCCTGCGTTGAAGTGCTTCCACACGACGATAACGCCGATGAATTGATATTAGGCCTAGGAAGATTTTTACTCGTATCAGATTCATTACTGATATTCAGCCACTTATCCATTATAAGGATGACAACTAATAATTAATTTGTCTAAAAACGTATTATTATATCTTTGGCACTTCAAAAGTATTTTCACGGACACAAAATAGCTTCTTAATGAAAACTCCTTCAAGCACTTGAGTTTTATCATCATACAACAAAATGTTGACCTAAGATTAGTGTTGCCATAACGAAATGATAAATAACAATTTATAGAAAAAAGGCTAGGCCGCTAGAATAAAATATTTTTCTAAAGGAAAAAGTTAACATATTATTTTTACATTTTTTTTTTTTGTTTTTAACAGAAATGATTAAGCCAAATAACTAAATATTAAGTCAGTTCTAACGTGCGTCTAAATCTCGAACGAAATGAAATAAAATGAAACATGACGTTATGCGGGCGTAAAACGTCATAGAGCTCATTGGTACCAAGTATGTCAAATTAAACTACAACGAATCTAACCTAAGCTAACAATTAACAATTATAATTGTCATAAATGTAATTATACTTCATATAAGTATACTTTGAAATTGAAACAGTTGATACTGCATCTAATTGCGTCATTTTGTGTCAAATTTGGACCAGTTTCAGCTATGACGTCATGTTTTATTTTGATTAATTTCGAGACTTAGCCGCTAATCCAGATTTGACTTTTAAAAGACAGTTAGCATCACTACCCAGGGTTAACCGATGTTTCATACGAAAATTACAAGGCTATCTTGCATCTCTAATGACGCATGAGGTCTTGAGATGGTGCTATATCTTCAAGCAACCAGTGGTGCCACTGTCAAAGTTAATTGAGATTGTATTAACATTTTCACCACGAGAACTTCTCCAAAGCTAAATAAAACCGTCTGGCATTAGGCAGAATAAAATATTCAAAAATTTATATGCAAAAACGGCTCGTTTGGGTTGAGAAAATATTTTACATAGAAGAGCGAACAACGTTTCGACCTTCTTCGGTCATCGTCAGGTTCACAAAGAAAGAGGTAACTGACCGGAAGCTGACCACATGTTTAAAGGGGTTGTGTAACTGTGTGTCGAAATGTAGAGGGCGGTATTAGATGTTTGAATATATAATTTTATTTATTTTATTATATTAATATAGGTATGAAGGCGTTGCTTTATATTGTTTTATTTTGGGTTTAAGTTGTTGTATAAGTAAGGCTTCTTTAATTTTGCGTTTGTTTATGTTTGTTTCTTTATTTAGTATTTGAGTGTTTTCCATGGTTATGTTGTGTTTATTTGACTTGCAGTGTTCGAAAACGTGTGAAGGTGACTTTTTATGTTCTTTGAATCTGGTTTCCATTTTCTACTTGTTTCTCCAATATAGAAGTCGTGGCAGTTATCACGTTGTATTTTATAAATAATGTTGGTGTGGTGTTTGTCAGTGTAGTTTTTACATAGTATAGACATCAGTTTTGTGCCGGGTTTTTGAATAAATTTGGTATTAACTGGAATGTCATATTTTGTTACTAATTTTTGCCAAATGTTGGTTATTTGTTTGCTGATGTCAGGAATATATGGTATACAGCAGTATATGGTTTCGTGGTTTTTTGATTCGTGAGCTGTATTTACTTTAGTTGGTTGATTTTGCTTTCTGTCTAGGTGTGTGCGTATAATGTTTTCTACGGTTTGTGGAGGAAACTTATTGATGTTGATGAAGTATTGTTTTATTTTGTCTAATTCATCGTTAATTTTATCTGGTGAGCATAGTTTTATGGCTGTGTTTATTTGGTTTCTTAGTGTGTTGAGTTTTTGTTTTGTTTCATGTGCTGAGTCCCAAGAAATATATAGTCCAGTATGGGTGATTTTTCGGTGGATTTCTGTTTTGAATTGTGTGTCAGTTCTTGTAATTTTGAGGTTAAGAAATGATATTTGATTGCTTTCTTCCTGTTCACATGTGAAGTTAATGTTGGGATGTATAGAGTTAATGTGATTGAAAAAATTAAGTATGTGTTCCGTAGATTTAAATCCCGCAATCGTGTCATCTACATATCTGTACCAGTATAGTGGTGGATGTAATGCTGTGTTAATTGCTTGTGTTTCAACTTGTGTCATAAAAATATTGGATGAATACATCCAAAAAATGAATAACATCCTATCAGACACGAACAAGTTTAAACAAATAAACACAAATCCAACAAAGACACACGAGACACAACTGAACAAATTACTACTACAAATGAAAAAAAGCCAACACAATTTCACAAACACTTTATTCCTACCTACGTAAAACCGACTCACGCACACCGCTAATATACGGCATCCCCAAACCTGATAAACCAGATTGTCCATTACGACCAATAATGTCCACATATGAATCGTTTAATTACAATATTGGCAAATACATAGCATGGGCATTCTCCAAATATGCAACATCAGCCAGCTCATTCATCAAAGACTCGATCGTGGTGAATTCTATGAGGGTTGCTAACTGGTTACTGGGAATTTCTATAGTTGGGTTAGGGTCTCGGATATAGAGTTCTAAGGCTATCTTGCAGGCTTCAGTGGTTGGAACTTCTGTAAAGAGGGATATAACATCGAAACTGGCCATTAAGGCTTTATGATTAAGTTGATTTAAATTAGACTTGAAATTAAAAGAGTCTTTGATGAATGAGCTGGCTGATGTTGCATATTTGGAGAATGCCCATGCTATGTATTTGCCAATATTGTAATTAAACGATTCATATGTGGACATTATTGGTCGTAATGGACAATCTGGTTTATGAGGTTTGGGGATGCCGTATATTTGCGGTGTGCGTGAGTCGGTTTTACGTAGGTAGGAATAAAGTGTTTGTGAAATTGTGTTGGCTTTTTTCATTTGTAGTAGTAATTTGTTCAGTTGTGTCTCGTGTGTCTTTGTTGGATTTGTGTTTATTTGTTTAAACTTGTTCGTGTCTGATAGGATGTTATTCATTTTTTGGATGTATTCATCCAATATTTTTATGACACAAGTTGAAACACAAGCAATTAACACAGCATTACATCCACCACTATACTGGTACAGATATGTAGATGACACGATTGCGGGATTTAAATCTACGGAACACATACTTAATTTTTTCAATCACATTAACTCTATACATCCCAACATTAACTTCACATGTGAACAGGAAGAAAGCAATCAAATATCATTTCTTAACCTCAAAATTACAAGAACTGACACACAATTCAAAACAGAAATCCACCGAAAAATCACCCATACTGGACTATATATTTCTTGGGACTCAGCACATGAAACAAAACAAAAACTCAACACACTAAGAAACCAAATAAACACAGCCATAAAACTATGCTCACCAGATAAAATTAACGATGAATTAGACAAAATAAAACAATACTTCATCAACATCAATAAGTTTCCTCCACAAACCGTAGAAAACATTATACGCACACACCTAGACAGAAAGCAAAATCTACCAACTAAAGTAAATACAGCTCACGAATCAAAAAACCACGAAACCATATACTGCTGTATACCATATATTCCTGACATCAGCAAACAAATAACCAACATTTGGCAAAAATTAGTAACAAAATATGACATTCCAGTTAATACCAAATTTATTCAAAAACCCGGCACAAAACTGAGGTCTATACTATGTAAAAACTACACTGACAAACACCACACCAACATTATTTATAAAATACAATGTGATAACTGCCACGACTTCTATATTGAAATGGAAACCAGATTCAAAGAACATAAAAAAGTCACCTTCACACGTTTTCGAACACTGCAAGTCAAATAAACACAATATAACCATGGAAAACACTCAAATACTAAATAAAGAAACAAACATAAAAAACGCAAAATTAAAGAAGCCTTACTTATACAACAACTTAAACCCAAAATAAACCAATATAAAGGAACGCCTTCATACCTATATTAATATAATAAAATAAATAAAATTATATATTCAAACAACTAATACCGCCCTCTACATTTCGACACACAGTTACACAACCCCTTTCAAACATGTGGTCAGCTTCCGGTCAGTTACCTCTTTCTTTGTGAACCTGACGATGACCGAAGAAGGTCGAAACGTTGTTCGCTCTTCTATGTAAAATATTTTCTCAACCCAAACGAGCCGTTTTTGCATATAAATTTCTCAACAAGTGGGTTTCTCGACATCACTGAAAATATTCAAAAACACAACACGCAATAAACGTGTTATATTAAAAATATATTTTACTTTTTTGTACAGCGTATTCTCATTCACTTTTATAGTTTTGGGAAAAAATATTAACATTTTAGAATTTCCTCGCAGAGCTCCAGATAACTATAGCGGAGTTTGAGAGCTCCGCGGAGAATAGTTTGAGAAACCAAAAAACCATGTTCTTAAATACATACATATTACAATAAGCCTGTTAGATTACAATATGAAACAAAATTTTTATTTTCTCTTGTTCCTGGACAGAAAGTGTTATTTTCCAATTGCTTATGCCTAAAGTAAATGGAAAAGACCTATTTTTCTCTTCAAACTTTGCTTTTGTGACCTGGAAGCGTATAACGGAAACATGATGGGAGACTATATTTGGGGTTTGATACATGAAAGCGATTTACATTACAGTCGCAAATCTCGAAAAACTACTCACTTCTAAGCATTTTTGTTTATTTTTGTATGACTTTAGTATAAATACATGTAAATATTATTCATATGTTGTTTTATTCAGACCTTATGTAAATCAAAATGTGCAAATTTGCTAGTTTTTAAACAGAAAATAGATTAATTTCTAAATTTCATTATCTAGGTCACAAAAGCACAGTTTGAAGGGAATAATGACCATTTTCTGTACTTTTACAACATAAGCAATGTAGAAATAACACATACTATCCTGGAACAAAATTTGTGTTATATAGTGTTATTCGTGCTTTCATTGAAACGAGCTGAACCGAACTGGAAAGGTTGCACTGTACCATATTTATACCCATTAACTAACTATCTTATAAGTTACCATGTGACGTTGTAAAATTTACATCTGTATAGAAACCTCACATGATAAAAATAAGTTTATAAAATAAAACAGATTTCTATCTCTTAACTGTTTGTTAATTATATCACGTTTGTCTTCGAGGGTTCACATAAACTCTACAGTCGAAATATAAAATTCTATTTTGTTTGTTGAGAAACAGAAATTTATACACAGCTACCCGTTTTCCTTCAGTGGGTCATTCAGACCCTCTAAAATATGAAATTCCATTTGGCTTATTTGTTTTTCTGTTAAGCATTAAGCTAGAGAAATGTTTCTAGTGTTATAAGCCACCTGATTTACCGCTAAACGCATTCTATTTGGTTAAGATAACTCTCCAAAGTGAAAGTAGTACATTACAAATGTTATTGAAAAATTAAATTAATTCGTTATATTCATACGGACTTGACATATTACCATCTAACCTATAATAACCCGACGAACAAGAGAACCCTTCATAACCAAAAATAAGGAAAAAACAAACAGTTAAACAACGTCATTATGAGATTTTTCTGTGCTATTTTATAAAACAAATTATGAATATTTATAAGTAATTATTATTTACTAGTAATTCAAAGATATCAATACCTTACTTTATCATTATTTCTTTGCAAAATATTGTTTTTTGTTTTATACATTAAAATAAGATTTATTTGATTTAAAAATAAACGTAAGCAAAACTTACATGTATCTACTGTTTATTTACCAGCTTATTAATATGTTATACATTCCATGTATTGCGAATGTTTTCTGCTTATAGTATAGGTTATGTTTATTATATAGGTGATCCCACAGTATATGGCAACCTGAAACCACATGAGAAGATCACAGAAGCTATTGTAGATAGTGTGCGCTCAATGAAATTCAATGGTTATGGAATATGCGTAGGTAAGATCCCTGAATTACTACTACTTTCTACAATTATCTCACTTAAAAAACAGATGTGTTTAATATCTAATTAAAAACACTGAACATATCTGTACATCTTTGGGTTTTACTTAGACCTGCATCAGATATAACAGTTACTGAAATTGAAACTCGGTCTTTTCACTTTTGCGCTAGGCTTACATAAGACGTTGGGCTCACTGAGACTGCATTCTAGCCCTACTTTAAGAGCTACATCAGAAATTACACTTGTGTTATTTTGGTGATAGGTAGTTATGGAATGTGAAAGAGTTTGTTTTCAAATTCAAAATAGTGTTCTCTAATCTAAACATAGTACTCTGCTAATAAATACTAACTCGTTTATTTGATGGTAGATCTCATAAGATATTAATGTAGAATCTACTTAAGTGACGTTAAGACCTCTTTCATCTTATTACTGTATCTGTGATGGTTAGTTGTCGTTCATTTCGCGAATACTGTTGTGATTATATTCGTGTATGGGAGATGACATGTGATGTTACTGACATTTTGATTCAGCGATATCCAAAGTTTACCTAAATTGGATTGCTTCAGTTTCACAATTTAACTTCTTTTCGAAATAATTACTTTATTTATAGACGTGCAACCAATCATGTCAAGAAACACGAAAACCGATTGAGAAGTTGATAATTCAGAGTGTCAGTCACTTCAATAAATTATATGCTGTTTTATTCTTTTTTGACAAGTAATGACGTTCTATTTAGCAAAATTCATGCAATAATTATAAACGTTTTTCTTACTTGATTTTAGTTTCACCTCTAACATTACAAGAAAAACTCACAAATTTTAATACTTTTAATTAAAAAGAATAATGTGCAGTTATTGTGTATACGCATGCTCAGACTCAAATCATTAACCTGACAGGCAGGACATATTTTGTACAAAATCTCAGGAACTTGTTTAACATCGAACCAGTTCTTTGAAGTAATGAGCTTCTATAAATTAAAATTATATTGACTAAAAGAGATTATTTCCAAGTAATTTGATGTTCTATTGACGAATACAAGAATAATTGTGATACATGTGTATGTAAGAAATCAGTAAAGATAACAAATTAACGTTAATTGTATAGTTGTTTAATGTGAAGCCGATTTTATGCTAATTTTATATTTTCTGACTCATATTCCTGTCAGGTTAACTTTGGAATGATGATTATTGAATGTAAACATATTAAAGAGCGCTATTATGTTAAAAGCATTTTTCCATAAATTGATTCTCTTTTACATCAGTAAATGACATATAAGAATTAATTATTTATGTACGTATAAATCAGAGAAAGAAAAAGTTCACCGAGATCTTATAAAATGAACAAACTAATTGGTATTTTTTTTTCTTATTCCATAGGTATGGAAGAAGCACGCGAGGCTGTGGCAGTTTACACTTCTTGTCCAGGAGCGTCTATTGAGGCCAAGGTAAAGTAGACGAATGGTTTTTGTTTTTTTTCGGTGTTTATAAATATTTTCTACATTCTGCTGGTAGAAACTACCCAAGGCTAAACTTATTATTACTTAGATTTTTCGTATCAGTTATTAAAGAAATGCGTGCTTTTGGTTTTTCTTAATTGATGTCCGGTTATGACTGTGCTTAAGAAGAAATCGATTTTCCAGTTTTTACATTAATAGTAAAACGTAATTTCGTATTTTTCTTCAATAAAACTTATTTAGATAACAAATTTGATACAGATGCTCAGCCTGAAGGAAACCTATTCAGTAGCTTAGTGTTTCGGCTTGGATGAACAATAAATTGCGTATGAATCATATTAATAAGGAGAGTTTTCAAATGGATCTGATCACAGTGTTACCAAAATACACTGTTCTTTATTGTTTTGGCTATTTTGTTAGTACCTAACACTGTTCTTCGTGTTTCTGAATATTATATAACTAGGGAACATTGTTTTCACTGTTTCTCGTATTGATGAGTCAGATTTTATTGCAAAGTTTGTTTTCAATTGTGGATAAATATGAGACAAGCATTCTTGGCAATATTTACCAGCATGTCGTTTCTTCCATGGTATATCAGTTCAGCCATCACTGAAAGTCCAAGATATGCGGTAAAAGCCTTAAAGTCAAAGTGAACTCTTAGTCCATAATGGACTTTCTTATTAACGATCTTGAAATACACTACAAATGTTTTACCTTAAAGGTTTTGTAGGTTATTTGACGTAGACTGTCTCCTACATCATTTTTCTCTTAAAAATTCGAAAAATATAAAAATTAGCCAAAACCAAGCAAAATATATGCTAAGAGTTTCTGTAGCACTCATTTTCTAAACAACTGTTGTAAAACAGGGGAGGTGGGTTGAAAGTGAACAGATTTAGAAATTGAGAATCTTGGAAGAAATGGAAAAGCAGTTGCGCCACGTTTCGTTAAAATCAGCTTGTTTTGCAGCAGAGATGCAGTCAAGATCTCTATTCTCTGGATTTGGTACATTTAAAGAATTAAATTTAATAATCTTGAATTCTGCTTTTATGGAA
This sequence comes from Tachypleus tridentatus, assembly GCF_004210375.1. Taxonomy (NCBI): domain Eukaryota; kingdom Metazoa; phylum Arthropoda; class Merostomata; order Xiphosura; family Limulidae; genus Tachypleus; species Tachypleus tridentatus. The sequence continues at coordinate 217,496,929 of NC_134837.1, forward strand.
AACTATGTTGTGCACCAAAGAGTAAGAAACATCCTAAAATATTTAAATTATTAAATTATTCTCTAATTTAGGGCTAAGCATTTAATCTAACCTTAATATAAATCGGAAATTAAATGGTGTGAATCAGAAAAGAGAGGAAAACTTAAACATCAACATTATATTTATTCTCCACACTGAATACGTGAGTATACTACTACAGAGGGAGGGGTGGTTTACCCTATACTCTTCATCATGTATGTAAAGGATATGCCTTTAACAGATCCAAATTATAGTCTTGCTTCTCAATTCGCAGAAGATCTGGTGGCAAGAAAGAGTTCCACGACCCCTACAATAATCGCCACAATTCTACAGCCAATAATAAATTAAATAGTTGAGTATTGCGAAAAACATAGAATTCAAACAAGTGATCCAAAACAAACTTAGTTCTATTCTCGGAGTCAAATAAAATACATAGATATTTACCACAGTTTTACTTAAGGAAATTCTCGTTCATGTTGTCACATAAGCAAAAATTCTACAACTAACATACGATTCAGATTTAATATGGATAAATCATATCACAAAAAATTAGAAATAAAATATACCAAACTTCGCTTAGTGTCTGTCGGGTAAATATAGAGTAACATAGCCAAGAAACTTATTAAAACACTTTAGTTCAGTAATAGAATATACCTGTCCAGCATGGACTAACATCGTACCATCACATAATAAGAACATACAATAGAGAATTCACTATTTACCAAAACAGTTAAAAGTGCCCAAACAACAAACACAAAATTTATGAAGAAATGAGGAAACATACACTTTCCACATTGCTTATTTAAATATTTTTACGAAAACCTTTACAAAAATAGGTTATATCGTACATAATGATGATTGCTATAAGAATCTTTCTTCGCTCATTATGTTCCATAAGCAATAGTCCATGTACGCTAAACCATAATATATCACTTACATTAAGATATTAAAAGTATATTTAAAAGGTTATTTATGTCAAATGCGTCTCTGATAACGTAATCTAGTGAAACGTGATGATTTGCCAATGGAACAATTTGTTATTATAGGACCATTACACAAGTAAATGAATAGAAGTTGCAAGTAGTACTTAATGATGTGAGTTTAACATTCATGGTAATGGCCTTAAAGAGGGGCATAGGATGAGTGTTTTAACTTAGTGTTTCAGCCCTTATCCTGTAAACGATTCAAACATCATTTGACACTAATATACCAACTGTCAAGGAGTTAGGAAGGATCTGGCTAGCACCTGGCTCTCCCAGGTTGTGCAAACCTAACCTATTAATTCTATTCCGCATCATAGCTGGATATGTTATTGCTGTATATTTCGTTTATTATGGAGAACAAGCTAAAATGCTGAATATTTCATTTACAGTTTTTGACTTGTAGAATTGCCTTATGGTTTGAGCATAATTCAAGTTCAACTATATACAAATACATACTGCGGTAATGATATAGGAATTATTGAGTAAAAACTTTTAAGTGTTTAAAATATGTTGGAAAATTTAATATAAATCTCATTTGTCAAATTTGATCTGGATTGGTTAACTCGGTTAAGGGGAGTTTACATGTGACAAGTTTTCCTTGATATTATATATTTCCCGCATGTGTAGCGGATATTTGAAGAACTACAGTTTTCATGCTAATCTTTGCCTCGATCTGGTTGCTTGTGATGTATAATATTCATACAGAGGGAAAACCTTGAAGAATATTTTCATTCCAACATTTTAATAATCTGTGTATACAGGAGGATACATTCTTCAACAATGCACTTTTATAATTTGTACGGACAGAGTAATGCTACTTAATGAAGTATTTCAAATAACGTAGTAATGAATTAAATGTAGAGTAGATCAATGTTGAGGGGTATTAAAAGAATATAAATTTTACCATATTCTTAAAATAATTTATACGTTGTCTATCCTCTTATATTTTTTTCTCAATTATCATCAACTGATAAGCCTTTTCAAGGGCACGACCACGTAAATTTCTAGCTAATAAATGATGTACTTTGATAAAACCATCGACCAAATGTCTTAGCAGATTTTTTATCCAACTGCTGCTTTATGCAGATTTATTGACTGATATAAGTTATAGTTCATTAAATACTTGTAACATCTGTAATTTATTGGATAACATAACTATTTCAAGATCATATCAGTTTGTTTCATGTGGTGTTTTGTTTTTGTTTCGTTTTTCGTCCTTGTTTTTTTACGGTGGTTTAATATAAAAACAAAATAAATAATATTACCAATGTTTTACCATTCTATTTAAAGGACGTTATTTTAACCAGTGGCTCTTCTTGTGCTTTGGAAATGTGTATCACTGTGTTGGCCAATCCTGGCCAAAATATCCTCGTCCCCAGACCTGGGTTTCCTTTTTATCGTACTCTGGCAGAATCAGCTGGAGTAGTGGTTAAATATTACAATCATTTGGTAAGCTTTGAAATAAGAATTATTAGATCATTAAATTATATATTCATGAGTAGAGCAAGAAGTAAGTTATTATTCATCCACTAATGTTTTTAGGATTTTAAAATCTCAGCTTTTACATTTATTGTGTCCGAACTTATTTAAAATTTTATAATTTTGAAAGAACTATATCGATATTAAAAATTCACATGTTGAAATAAGTTATTATAAAGGTTCATCAATTTAAGACAACCCCTATCGAACATTCTGAGAAACAAAATTTTTTTCTTGGTTTATCGTCAACATTGCGTTGCAGGTGGTGACACTAACATTGAAAATAAATATTCTATTCGCTTACAATAATTGCTTTAAATGAAACAAATGGATTCACTAACTATAAAGGTATTAATTATACACTTTTTAACACTTTCCAAAATTTGTTTGCTTTAGCTCAAAGCTATACAATAAACTATTTGCACTCTGCCCACAGTGAAGAATCGATTTTAGCGGATTATCGGTTTGTTAATCTGTAAACTTATTGTTCATCATACGTATACGAATAAACAAACTTTAGTGATAAATTAATTATCTATTTCGTTTTTATTAGGTTTCAGATATTTGGTGTAATTTTATATACTGATTAAATTAGTTCTACTTGGTTATTTTTAAGGGGTAAAACTAAACTTTGAAGTATAAAAATAATCAGTAACATGAAATAATTATTAACCATAATTTTAATTTTCTATATAACGTTATATGTGACGTGTATCAATAAATTGATGAAAATTATAAATTTTTGTTTTAATATATTTATTTTTACCGAACTACTAACATTTTTTTCCATTCAGCCTGAGCAGAATTGGGAAGTGGATCTAGCAGATCTTGAAAACCAGGTTGACGATAATACTGCTGCAGTCATCGTGAATAATCCATCTAACCCTTGTGGATCAGTGTTTTCACAAAACCATATACAAGCAATCCTAGATGTCGCTGCCAGAAACTTCGTTCCTATAATTGCGGATGAGATTTATGAACATTTTGTAAGTTATCAGAATTACGACCTGCTTCATTATTATTTGTTTCTTACCTAGTAACATAAAAGAGGTTTAATTTCCTCAAAGTCTAAGTTCTAAATTTATATGCGTGTAAGGAACAGGTGTAGATATTACATTGGAAGTAAGAATTGTTTGTCAAAGTGTAAGAATTTGTCTAAAGAAAGTGTATGTGGTTTATTACACTTCGCTTTTGTCATTACGTACGATGTTAGGTTTGTAAAACCCTACGGAAGTACTTGAATAACAATCTGTAAAAAATTAAGTTTAAAATGGTTTTAAATCACACTTTAAAGTAGTTCTGTTTTAATACCAGAATGAATGATGTGTATGACAAAGGTAACAGTTTAATCCTGTAACAGTTAACAACACTATAGAAATTCCCTAGCACTGCAGCTCAGTCCTAGAATATGTGACTTCGGCATCGAAATGCATACATGCGAAAAAATTACTAACCGTGACTTTTACCGGTATTAAGAAGTGAACATATTCAAAGTAAGCTATTTTACAGATAAAAATGAATTATTGTTGTTACTATTTAAGTTTATTAAATATTTATCTTTGATTTTTTAATGAATTTTGAAACTAAGTGGAAATTGAATCTCAATAGTACAACTTCTTAATGGTCAACCCCGTCTCAGATATTGTTTATAAAAAACAGATAAATTTATATCACGCCGACTTTGCATTCATAGTATCTTACCTTCCACATGGAGATCTTTCTGTATAAAACTTATAGACTAGAATAGATCCGGGTTTACTTAGGCGTAAAGTTACTACTATTAAACACACAGCATTGTTTAATTAATGAAATTTCGGAATTTATACTTCAGATTCACTTTCGTTTTGCTTATGCTTGACGTCGTTAACCTGAAATAATAACTTTTAAGCTGAACTTCCCCTTACTTTACACATTTTTTTGTTGGCAACATCATGTTTTTATATGTTCGTCCTGTAACAGGTGTTCCTACTCAGGACTCAATAAACGTACTTTTCAGGTGTTTCCAGGGTACAACTACCACTCTATTGCTTCTCTGTCAACTGAAGTGCCTGTTCTTTCCTGCAGCGGTTTGTCCAAAAGGTAAAACAATTTTGTTCTGCTTGATAAACACCATCTTGATTGGTTAGTTGTGAATCTACTGTTTCGGGATTATCTATTTGTTTTGTTTAACAACTTTTATACACAACAGACCTCTTGCATTTATAGCCTCACTGAACTTACAATGGATGAAATAGAAACAAGTTTATATTATTATCTGTAGAGGAAGGTAGTTTTTCTATCTTTATTATCAAAATATCTATGTCCTATCAGCATGCACAGTAAATTCTGAAAAAGAACAACATATTTAATTGATATACTATAGAGATATGTATATTACACTTAATGAAATAATAGTGGTAATTAATATTTAATAATAAAAGTAATTTCAGTAAGATTCAAAATCATGTAATTAATAAATATCTACTATACATTGATCTTCAGTTATCTGTTAGTGCTGGACATACCAGAAACATATGTTAGACATCCTCATTAGGAAATATGTTTATTTATTGTTATGTATTAACTGGATATCAGTTATCAATTTTATTCATTGTCAGCTCAGTTGCATTTAAATTATATTTTGTTACTCTGGGTTTAATTGATTTTGCAATGGTTGATAATGATAGTCAAGCTGGTTTATTGGTGTGTGGGTAAAATTACGTTGTAAAACTGTATTAGCGTGTATTGTGTTGGAAATGTTTGATGTGGGGGAATGATGCATTTGGCATCTTCATAAAGGGACCAAAACATTCTCGCGTATTCCCCCCCCCCCTAATGGTCCTTTGCCATCGACAGCATTATTGACAAACTCTTAGATAAAATAGTTAATACTGAATTATTCTGGTGTTTAGAAAGGAATTAAACTTTTATCTGAAACCAGAAAGGCAACACGTAAAAAACAAAGAGCTCATCTGTTAATCATTGTGAATGCTTGACGTTTTAAAGGCTTTATATATTGACGTGGCACGATATGAATAATACGTTGAAAGCTTTTCTATTATTAAAATATTTTTATTCAGTTACTTATATTGATTTGCTCTCTGATTTAATGTTTTATTATTTTACTAATCAGGCTGTTTATTAGGTCGATATTATAATTTTAAGCTAAAACTAGAATGATTTTTTGTGCTGTTACTTAAGTTCCAGTAATAACAGTGAATGTTGTAATTATTCAGATTTATATTTATGAATAAAGAAATTTAGTATGTTGTGGTTCAATCATTAGATTGTTTAAGTTCCGGTACATCCAACACTACGTGTAAATAATTAAAAGACAAAGGTACTTAAACTTCCATCTGCTTAGGTTTCTTGTTCCAGGGTGGAGATTGGGATGGATAACCATTCACGACAGAAAAGATATTTTTGGGCATCGTGTACGTATTTTTTTTAAATATTTCTTATATGATTATATATTTAGATTTACTTGTACCATAAAAACGGCTTTATCATGTAATGTTCTGTATATTATTAACAGTTTACTTTAAAAATTCATCCTTTCCAAACATCGAGACGTTTCGTCTATCTTTCTCTTTATCTCATTGGGTTCACCAGTAAGTTATGAACTTACATTGATAAAAGCCTCCTAGTGGCACATAGATATATCTGTAGACTTATGGTGTTAGAAACTCGGCTTCGATACCCGTTTTGGGCAAAGCACAGATAGGCCATTGTGTAGCTTTGTGCTTAACTTTCAAACAAACAATGTTAAAATCTGAGGTTTGGTTCTCTCTAGTATACAGAGAACAAATAGCCTATTGTGTGTTTTTTTCTCGAAAAGAAATAAAGCATTCTCGCAGTGACTTCCACATTTCTCGAACAAACTCTCTCCAACTTCCATAAAACAGACATTCATAGAGAACTCAACTTTTATCTTTCAGAAGAACTACAACGTGGATAAAACTCTTAATTATTCACAAGGAAACTGACAGTATTCTTAACACATTTTTCTCAGCTTCAGAGAAACGTACTTTTAATTCAAGCATGAAGTTTATACTAATTTCTTTAGTATGCTTGTGAATGTGCAGATAGTATTCACATCCACATGCAAAGAATTCTTGACACCTTATTGGACAATTTCTAAATCTTCCTGGTTTTTCCAGAACCACAACCAAACGTCTGTAATGATCGGTTGCAGTTAGAGTTGGTAAATTGACAGTCTATTTACTTATATTTCTCGTCCCTTCTCTTGACATTAATTTCACTTCAAATTTCCGATTACATTCTCTAACATAAATTTTTCTCTCTATTTTTTTTCTGCTATAATGGAGTCACTCTGTTGAGGATAAACCAATACCTCACCCATGCACTGTAACAGTTGTAGGTGTGTCACTTTCGTAACTCTTAACGTGGAACATTCTACTCTGATTCTGTGTTGAGCAAGCATTAGAATGTAATTGTCTTTCCTATGTATTCTCTGTATTACAAAACATAATTTGTTGTAGCATATATTCATATATTGTCTGCGTTTGAACAAAATGTATCAGATCTTCTCATAACTAATGTTCGAAAATTTAATGGAGAAAGTGCATCAAGATTTCTACCTTTGTAAAAGGCTTTAATAACTAAAATATGTAGCAGGACGTATATAAAAATGTTCAGACAAATAAAGGAAACTCACCCAACTCCACTTTTCCAGATTATTAATCAAATAATTCCATATGAAGATAGTTGTTTCTGAGAAGCACATCAGGTATATAATGTTTTATGAGTTTAAAAAGACAGTAGTACAACAGAAACTACACGAAACATTCAAGGCGTTTATGGTGCGGAGTCTCTCAATGAAATAAAACGTCGATGGTGATTTGACAGAAGCCAACCTTAGAGCACGAATGGGCATTTGCACTTCTCTACACTTTCGTGAACGTAACTCACCTTTTTTTGGACAGCTTAGTGACTGGAGATGAAAAATGGATGTTTTATAAAAGGTTTATGCGCCGCAGACAATGGCTCAGGTAAACTGGCTAAAGCACAGCCTCAATGGGCTCTCCAAACCATGTAAAGTCTTGTTAAACGTCTGGTGGGATATTTTTGGTGTGATCCACTTTGAGTTGCTGCCACTCAATGTAACGATTACATCAGACTTCTATTGTCAACAGTTAGAGCACTTGAATGTTTTATTGAAAGAAAACATGCCTGCTTTGATCAATCGTAAAGGTGTTGTGTTACACCAGGATAATGCATGGCCCCATACAGCAAGGATCACATTTGCAAGGATTGAAGAGCTAGACTGGAAAAACTTCCACATCCTCCTTATTCTCCAGTCCTCGCCCCATCTGATTATCATCTATTCCGAAGTTTGCAAAACTATCTTGATGGAAAAGAGCTTGGAACACATGAAGATGTCAAAACTACCATCTCTACATTGTTTTCCTCCAAACTCCAAGAATTTTACAGAAGTAACATTCAGAAGCTTGTGAATCGTTGACATGATGTAATTAATAATAATGAAACATGCATTATTGATTAAATAACATTAAAAGCGTTTGAAATCTTCTTTTTTCTGAAGAAAAAATCAGACATTATTTAAGGGATGACCTGATACATATTTTCATTAATTATTGAAACATTTGACATATAGTAACTGCTTAAGTATTCGCAAATGTTTGAAAGTTTTTATTCAGTTCGCTACCTTTTCTCTTATATGTTTTCATGTTTCATCAGTATAATGAAGTGTTTTTGCTAATTTAAATGAATTATATTTTCTCTACCTGCATTGATAAACAATTGTTATTATCATTACCGATATGTACATAATTCTTCTCAGTTTCCTATTTCTTCACTATTAAGTATGGTAGTACTTAATAATAGTAGGGATCGATAACTGACACACTGAAAATTCACCACATGGAATTCTTTAACGAAAACCGACCATTTAAAGTATTGGTTACGATATAATCTGTGCATTTAAACACTAGTAACATGTTAAAAAGGTGGCTAACATTTCTGGTATGGTAATTGAAAATTTTTTAAAACGGCAACTGTTTAATCTATTACCTACCAATCTACCTGATCACGTCAGCGGGGCTAGACCCTAGACTGCTCATAAAATTGCTACAAGATTTCTCCAGCCTATATAACTGTTCTGAGATTATCCGCCTTTGATGTTTTGATGAATATATAGAGAATTGTTTCTATAACTAGCAAACATATCATTGACATACTTAAATATAGAAAGCCAGTTGAACCAAACAGATGGCACTGCGTATCGAATATTTGAAAAGCAATGGTTTTTGGAGGTAAAGTATATGCTTAATACAGGAATAACATACAAAGTAAACAAATGTGTATTTTAAAGTATCCTGTTAAAACAGTAATGAAACAAGAACTAGTACCATAGTTACATGCTCACTAAACTTTAAATCATTTAGGCATCAAAATGTCTTTTTGACATTACATAGTGGAGATATGAACTAAAAACTGAGCAATTTGTCTTTGGGAATAATTTTCTGATTTATCTCTTCTTTTACTTGATGTATTGTGAAATATGTATTCGTCAAATGCTGAACTAATGGGTCAAGAAAAAGTGTATGGACTTTTCAGTGATGTCGAGAAAACTCACTTGTAGAGAAATATATATGCAAAAACGGCTCGTTTGGGTTGAGAAAATATTTACATAGAAGAGTGAACAACGTTTCGACCTTCTACGGTCATCGTCCAGTTCACAAAGAAAGAGGTAACTGAACGGAAGCTGACCACATGTTAGGAAGGGGTTGTGTAACAGAGTGTCGGAATGTAGAGGGCGGTGTTAGTTGTTTGAATATATAATTTTATTTATTTTATTATATTAATATAAGTATAAAGGCGTTCCTTTATATTGGTTTATTTTGGGTTTAAGTTGTTGTATAAGTAAGGCTTCTTTAATTTTGCGTTTGTTTATGTTTGTTTCTTTATTTAGTATTTGAGTGTTTTCTATGGTTATGTTGTGTTTATTTGATTTGCAGTGTTCGAAAACGAAAGACACCACGACAAACCGTTGACTAACCTGATAATTAACAGATCTGACCGACAATTAAACACAGACGAGATACATCTACTTAACAAGGGACTCAACTTCGCAATAACACCTAGGTACATTCCAACCATAGAAATCAAAACAAGTTTAGAAGATCTAACCAGGAGACTTGTGATACTTTCTACAGAAAACAAAAATCAACCAACAGAAAGAAGACAACTTAGATAATTTTATTGAAATCCAACAGCCAAACTTCCCAGGTAAAATTAAAAATTTATATTTTCCAGAAACACCTAAAAACAACATCTTAAACGATTTTTTCAAAGACTTTTCTCACAAAACCATCAACATACTTTCACAAAACAGAAAACTAAAAAACAATCTTACAAAAAGAGACATTAATTCCATTAAAAACCTAAAACAAAACAAAAACATAAAAATAAAGATAAAGGTAACGCTACAGTCATAATGAACACGAATGAATACATCCATAAAATGAAGAACATCCTATCAGACACGAACAAATTTAAACCAATACACACAAATCCAATAAAGAAACACGAGACGCAACTGAACAAATTACTGCTACAAATGAAAAAAGCCAACACAATTTCACAAACACTTTATTCTTACCGACGTAAAACAGACTCACGCACACCACAAACATACGGCATCCCCAAACCTCATAAACCAGATTGTCCATTACGACCAATAATGTCCACATATGTATCGTTTAATTACAATCTCGGTAAATACATAGCATAGGCATTCTCCAAATATGTTACATTAGCCAGCTCATTCATCAAAGACTCTTTTAATTTCAAGTGTAATCTAAATCAACTTAATCATAAAGCCTTAATGGCCAGTTTCGATGTTATATCCCTCTTTACAGAAGTTCCAACCACTGAAGCCTGCAAGATAGCCTTAGAACTCTATATCCGAGACCCTAACCCAACTATAGACATTCCCAGCAACCAATTAGCAACCCTCATAGAATTCACCACGATAAAGACAAACTTCATGTTCAACAACCACAACTATATATAAACAAATGGCCTAAGCATGGGCAACCCAGTATCACCAGTTCTAGCCAATATTTTTATGACACAAGTTGAAACACAAGCAGTTAACACAGCATTACACCCACCACTATACTGGTACAGATATGTAGATGACACGGTTGCGGGATTCAAATCTACAGAACACATACTTAATTTTTTCAATCACATTAACTCTATACATCCCAACATTAACTTCACATGTGAACAGGAAGAAAGCAATCAAGTATCATTTCTTAGCCTCAAAATTACAAGAACCGACACACAATTCAAAACAGAAATCCACCGAAAAATCACCCTTACTGAACTATACATTCCTTAGGACTCAGCACATGAAACAAAATAAAAACTCAACATACTAAGAAACCAAATAAACACAGCCATAAAACTATGCTCGCCAGATAAAATTAACGATGAATTAGACAAAATAAAACAATACTTCATCAACATCAATAAGTTTCCTCCACAAACCGTAGAAAACATTATACGCATACACCTAGACAGAAAGCAAAATCAACTAACAAAAGTAGATATATCTCACGAATCAAAAAATAACAAAACCATATACTGCTGCATACCATATATTCCTGATATCAGCAGACAAATCACCAACATTTGGCAAAAACTAGTAACAAAATATGACATTCCAGTTAATACCAAATTTATTCAAAAACCAGGCACAAAACTAAGGTCTATACTAAGTAAAAACTACACTGACAAACGCCAAAACCAACATTATTTATAAAATACAATGTGATAACTGCCACGACTTCTATATTGGAGAAACAAGTAGAAAAATGGAAACCAGATTCAAAGAACATAAAAAGTCACCTTCACACGTTTTCGAACACTGCAAATCAAATAAACACAACATAATCATAGAAAACACTCAAATACTAAATAAAGAAACAAACATAAACGCAAAATTAAAGAGGCCTTACTTATACAACAACTCAAGCCCAAAATAAACCAATACAAAGAAACACCTTTAAACCTATATTAATAAATATATTCAAACATCTAATACCGCCCTCTACATTCCGACACTCTATTACACAACCCCTTCCAAACATGTGGCCAGCTTCCGGTCAGTTACCTCTCTCTTTGTGAACCTGACGATGACTGTAGAAGGTCGAAACGTTGTTCGCTCTTCTATATAAAATATTTTCTCAACCCAAACGAGCCGTTTTTGCATATGTATGGACTTTTATCACTAAAATTCAGTTATAATACCATGTTGGAAACCAAGTACAGATAACCCGTTGTGTAGTTTTCTGCTAAGAAAAACAAGAACAGTCGCATCAACATCAGGTATGTCATTATGATGTACTCTTGCCACAAGAAAAACAAGAACAGTCGCATCAACATCAGGTATGTCATTATGATGTACTCTTACCACAAGAAAAACAAGAACAGTCGCATCAACATCAGGTATGTCATTATGATGTACTCTTGCCACACGCAGAGCGTTATATTAGGAATTCCGTTATTCTCTGTATCTATTATTTGTTTTTGTTATTTTTAAATATAACTTATGTACATTGTTGTTTTACATGTTGCATTCTTAAAATATGTATATTAATAACAATCTAATGGCAATACTTTGCAACTACAGATACGAAAAGGTTTAGAGTTACTTAGTCAGAAGTTCCTGGGACCGTGTACATTAATCCAGGGGGCGCTTTCTACAATCCTGAAGGAAACAACTCGACAATTTTTTAACGGAACTGTGGAAAGTGTCAGGGTATGTGTTATGTATAAATCTATTTTATGGGAAGGTTAACTTGACAAAATAAGGGCTACAGTGCAGGAATACATGACTTGGTGTAGAAAATGGTTAACTGATAGTTCAAAGAAATTTTTTATGTAATAATAAAATTACAATTATAGAAAAATATATTTTATATCATAAGACGCAGCTTCCTAGCTGGGACAGCAGTATGTTTATTGATTTACAACGTTAAAATCAGGGATTCGATTTCCCTTGATAAACACAGCAGACAGTCCGATGTGGCTATGCCATCAAAAAACACATTATACAGTGATTTTTGAATATATAATGACACTGTTATCATTCTAGTGTGTGAAACCATAAATTTGACTGTAATTAAGTTTATAAACAATGTATATTAATAACATATTCCTGGTAATTATATCCAGTACCATTATAATTTTTGTACGTACAACTAATAAAAAAATATTAGTGACATTTTAAGTAACGTACGGTTTGGAAGATTTGTTGTAGGATAACTCAATAAAGAATAAATATATAATAATAAGTCTGAACAGTAACCTTTGAGGTTCATAACATTGTTGAATCTCGGTTTCAGTCCCCATGGCATGAATACCACAGATAATATATTATGTAACTTTGAACTTAAAGTGAAGCAACTAAACAGAAAGTGAATTATTTGTTTGCCATCAGTCAAATTGAATTAATTAGTATGATTAATATTTATCAAGTTTTTAAGTATCTGTGGGACAGATTCTTTACAGTAGGAGTCTGTGACTACTTGGTAATAAATTCCAATATTAAACAAAGAGCACACAGTTCACTTGTTTAAAATGATATTTTAAGACATACCAAATGTATATATCTATGTTTGTTACACACTTAATTATTACAGTTATATCTAGAACTTTAAATAATCCTCTCTTCTCGTCAAAGTCCACATACGCTGGTTCAGTAACTGTAATACACAACTGATAAGACAAACTATCCTTCTTTACTCTGTTGTTACAACGTAATCTCCAATAATTTCAATTAACAAAAAGTGCCACTACACGGTCTTTATGGCTAAACTTACAAGCATACAGTCTAGATTTTTTTATTATATTTTTCACTATCTTTTTGTAACTTGAACAACATTTTGGACACATGATTATAAATAGTTAAACTAAGGCCTAGGACTTTCCAGATATTATGATGTAATAATACTAGAGAAAAATTTAAAAGGCTCTTGTAATATGATGGAATAGTACAATACTTGCCGGCTTACTACAACTGTGCTACGCAACATATGATTTGCATAGTTACATAAACAAACCTGTGATAAACTATCACTTCCAAAAATAACTAAATTTAATACACGTTCTATGTTTAAATTAAAACATTCATGTTTATCTGAAAATAAACATCTCTTCCAGAAAAAAAAATATTTACTATGTAGACGTGGTTTGACACATCCCTCTTCTGAATGGTTATGACAGATGAGCAGTGGGTTGACTTCAAAGGCTCAGTGATTCCAGTTTCTGACATCACTACGCCTTCCTCATAGCTTAGTGTATCTGGTAGGGCTTCGCCTCGAGTGGATCCCTGGTCGTGATCTCGATCTTGTATTGTACGTTTGTCGTGCCTGTGAAGATGCCTGTATCATGTCAGAGTAAATCTTACAGCTCTTTGTTGTTATTGCTAATGAGTTCTGCTCTGGTGTTGACACCTTTGTACAACACATCTCCATGTAGTAAACTTAAATCTAATAGGTCTTCATGTTCTGTGACAAAGGCACCACCTTCTGTTTTTGAATTTATGACAGCTAAACCTAAATGGCCTTTTGCGCTTCAATAGTTGCACCCATCGAGACGTTTTCCCTCTAAATTAACTTCTTCAACAGTTCGGTGTGGTAGATCTTAATGTTTCCATCCTATTTCACCTTATAGTCCATTATATTACTCTCTGCACAATGTGATCGCATTTCCAATGATTCCTGGCCAACTAAGTGTATTGGTGGTTCTGTCTGCTATATTTTTTATTTCAACCATCGACTCTTGATGCAACTTTATCGCTTGAGTTCAGTATTCTGTTGTAACTTCCCCAGTAGAAGTGCCTTGATAAATTTGATACAGCAGAATAGGTCAGTATTCACTGTTGCACACTTTGTCTCATAGGACGTTCACTTTTTTCTCCCGAGTATAGTTTTTACCTACTGATATGTTGTAATTTGTTGGTACCTATGGTACTAGACACTTTAGTACCATATGCTGTATATTGGTATTTCCGCTGTTTATCGTTGGTGGCAGATTTGTATTCATTCAAAACTCGCCCGATTTTATAATAGGAATAACATCACCTCTACATTTTGTCTTTTGAGTTCTTATTACTTTTGGTAGTACCTTGCTTGTGGTGATCCAGTCCTGGTTTCGACTGTGATTATTCTTGCATTTGGCAAGGAGTTATGCTCCTTCCATGTGCTTCCATATACTGTTTTGCCAACTTTTACATCTTTTTCAGTACACTGTCCTTTAGGAACACTAAAATATCATGAAGCGTGTGATAGTACCCTGTCCGTATTAGTAGATTTGCTTGTAATAGAAAACTACTTTCAGTTTATTATATGTCAGTCCATTTTGTTAAATATTGCCGAAAATGAACCACAAACTGAAACACAGTTACCGCTGTGTGTGGTTTGACTTATCTGAACTTCCGATGAAAATCGTCATATACCTTATATATACATTGTTCGAATCCTGCAGATGTCTGTGACTTGTTGGTAATATATTTCAACAATAAACAAAAAGCACATAGTCCACTCGGGTTGTAAATAATATAAGACAATTAAAACCTATATACAAATGTATTCACACAGTTAATCTCCACAGTTGTATCCAGAGCTCTAAATCATCGTCTCTTTTTCGTCAAAGTGTAAGTTTTGTTACCACAATTTCTACAGACAAATGTTTTTTTCTCTATTCTGTACTCTAAAGATAGAAATACGCTGTCTAGATCCATTTGAATATATCTTTCACTAACTTTGTCAAACTTAAACTATATTTTGGACGCGTATTTACAGATAATCCAATTAAGGTGTGGAATGTTTCATTCATTGTAGGATATTATGATCTAATAATATTCGAGAAAATATCTAGTAACATGACGCAAAATTCCACAATCCGAAATTAAACTAAACATACAAAAACACCGGACAACATTTTATTGTACATTTACTGATTGTTTGATCTCTAACTTGTAGACTTCGTAAACTCAAATCATTTTGTTTTATTGATGAATTATTTATCATATAAAAATACAAGATAAATGAAACTCTATTGTTATTTGTGAATACAATTCCTTCTGTACTGTTGATGAATTACTTATTACGTAAGAAACACAGAATAAATCACATACTAACATGATTTTATGTTAACATTAAATATATTAAAAAATCCTGTGCACTAACTAATATAAAAAACACAATAAAATTTTCCTCGTCTTCTTCTACAGAGAAATGCTGAATTGTCGTACACAATCCTTTCTCAGGTCCCTGGGCTGAACCCCGTTATGCCAGCTGGAGCAATGTTCATGATGGTAAGTTTCATACCACCAAGACTCATTGGTTCAAGACTAACTTTACTTAAAGTCTTTCATGGTACTCATGTGTAAGAAAATAACTTGAAAACCTTTCGTGAGGAAAGAAGTTAACTGTTACGTGATAATAACATTCGAAACCAATCGTGACAAATTTATAGATCCAAGCGGCAATTCTCGAAAACGTTTTCTAAATATTATGAAGAAACATAAGTGTATACTTTGGACAAAAAGAAAAGAGAGGAAGGAAATAGTCATCATTATATAATTAGAATATAATATTTATTTTGAACATACAATTTAGAGTTTACCATGATACTTGTTGTAGTTTATTTAAAAAAGAAGAAAACATTTCTATCAAGCATTACATCGTGTGTGGTATTTAAATGAAATTATTGTGGTAACTGAAATCATAGCGAAGACACAAACACAAGCATCATATGAACTTCTTTAGTGTTAATAATGCATAGTTTGGAAAGAACTTTATAATTTATTTTATTTGTTCTGAATTTCGCGCAAATCTCTACGAGGACTACCTACGTTAGCCCCCCTTAATTTAGAAATGATGGACTAGAGAGAAGATAGCTAGTTAACATCAACCACAACTAACTATTGGTCTAGTTTTTTGTCAACGAATAGTGTTATTGATATTACATTATAACACCAGCACAAATCAAACGAAAGTCAGAAATAATGTTTTATGTATCTTATCTTCCATATATATTGATTAACCTGTGACATTACTGTTTATATTATTTTGTTTTGTAATTACAGGTGGGCATTGATATGGATCGGTTTAGGGAATTTACAAGTGATCTCGAGTTTGTGGAACGCATGGTTAGTGAGCAATCTGTGTTTTGTCTTCCTGGAACGGTAGGTGGCGTGTTTTGAAATAATACCAGACGTTTGTCTTTTTTCATTTAATTATAAAGACTCGATATAGATTTAGTCTGTGTGTTTTAATATTAAGTTTTCAAATGAAATTGTCTACGTATAGAACGAGGTTTTTCATTGGTTAAGGTGGCATCTCTTTCGATACATATAACGAGCTTGCTTTCTTCCGAACTGAGATTAGTGGAACATTGGAATAAATTATATTTATGTTTGTCTCTAAGTAAATATTAAATTTGGCAAAAGTTGTCTTCAATCTTTTACATTGTCTAAGCTCGATTATCAACGTATAAGAACGATCTTTCTCATTGGTTAATTTGATTACTGGTATAGCTTGCTTTCAGAAAAGTTCAGTAAGCTTTGTAAAGCCCTAAATATGGGTTTCCTTTAATAAAATAAAATTACTTAGTTACACCAAAAATAAATTATCATAATAATTCCTTCATTCGAAGATGATGTTAGAAGAGCTTTAGAGAAAACCTCTAAATTATGTCTAGGATGAATTAGGATGGTTGCTTATTTTATATCAAAATTACATAGGGGGAATCTGCCGTCTCTACAGTGGTGAATCAAACCTCGGATTTCAGCATTGTAAGTTGGTAAACGTAAAACTGTTAATAGGAGATAAGATGAATAAGAAAATAAATAAAAGTTAATAAAATTTTAAAAACAACCCCAATTAATAAAATAAAATACAACTAAATGATTAAATGAGTAGTTTGTTCCAACAAAAAAACCTTTTTTTAAGAGCTAAAGGATAAAACCAGAAATTTCGAAAGGTTTAAACCATTAGTCACCACTTACTTTGTTCATCCTCAGAATGTAATGGAATTGATATTTATAGTCTCAAATTCATTTTTGTTAATTCATTCATAAAAAGAATGTGTGTTAGGTAGTGTCTAGTTAGGTGGTATTTGGTAGTTTGTGTAAATGAACTGTCTGGATTTGTAACATTTACTATTCAGTTCCCACAAATTACTGATTAAGAATATATATATAACATAAAAATGTTTCTTTTTATGCTCAGTGCTTTAACTACCCGGACTTCATGAGGATCGTGTTGACTGTTCCAGAAGAACAAATGCAAGAAGCTTGTGAAAGAATTGCTGATTTCTGCAGCTGCCATTATGGGGACTGTGACAACCTTAACGAGAACGAGATCAGTCAATTTTCAGACGTCTGAGGACAAAGACTTGAATTTGTAACTCTTATAAATCATGCCCACGCTTTTTTGACATACATATCTCCGAATGGACTTTGATCTATATTAAACTACGAATGACAATTAAAAACTTTCAACAGGGAAGTTGATCACGACCTCTAGCTTAGCTTACCAGTTAAATGTTTCTATAATACACTCTCTTGTAATATAAGACTCACCTATCAGATGTTAGCAGCTGTAATTTTATGAACTCTCCTGCTTGTTAAATTTCAAGTTATTGAGCACAACTGAATAATCTCCATATGTCTTGTGAAAAGTAACGTGTATTTTGTGATGTCGGTTTCATATACTGAATCTTTTACTCGGTGTTGAACTCTCACAATATTTACCTCTAATTCAAATGTATCTGAAAATAAACTAATACATGTCACTTTATATGGAGTTTTTATGTTTAGGGAGTTGTTACAGGGAACTTGGGTAACAATGTTGTTGCTTCATGTTAACTACGTGTGTGACATTTTGTTGTTTTTTTTTAACTCTGAAGAAAGTTGGTCCTATGGAAGAAAAATGCGTGAATTGTGTCTCAGAAATGGTAAAATCTTCGTTTGGCTTTACGGGAAAACGTAACTGTAATATAACAAAGTCTAAATTATGACTTGTTGTGTAAATTACATTTGTTCATCCAGAGGAAACTAATTTTAAGTTTTGTACATTATACAGAAAATGTCTGTTATATTATTACTGTTCTGAATCATAAAACCGTTCGTTACTGTATTTATGCTAGATTATGCTACTTTGCAGCACTGTTGTCTCGAGGAAACAATACGAGGATATAGTGTAAATATGTACTGTTCTTCATTAGTTAACACTGTCATACCAGACTATGGTAATCTTAATTAAATCGTTTTCTTGTAAGTATAGCCAGCTCCATTGAGTTGTAGTTTTACAGGTTTTCTCGTTTTAAGTTCATGTTTCTAATTACCTGTAATGTTCCTTCGCTGTATCATTTTGTTGGTAAATAAAACTACTAGCTTCTTTTGTTGAAATTATAGTACGTGTAATACTATTGCCTTGCAACATAAGTAATGCCTTCAATTTAACAATTATTCTATATTACAAGTTACAGATTTTACATTATGTAAGAGATGTTTTAGAACAGGTGTGACGTTTCGATCACTCTCAAGTACACATTTTTATTTATTGGTTCCTTATTTTGCCTAGTTAACAGATGGTGAAAGTTGTTATTAATCATTTTTGAAGATCCATTGGTCACAGGGAAGTTTACATTATGCAGATTAGTGAATTTTGTAAATACCGGTAAAGAGTCCTTGCTAATGTTAAAAGTTCTCTTAAGAAGAACAAATCTTTGTCCCCTGTAAGTAAAGGTGCAGTGTTTAAAGTTTCATCATTACACTGAATCCATTTTCGTTTCACTGAAAGGACACATACTTAACCAATCTTTTTGTTATTCCTGGTGTGCACACTTGATTCCAAATTAAACAGACGATCTCCTACGTTAATTGAATTATTTCCGAAAAGTTATCAAGTGTTTTTTCTTATACATGAGTACCATGAAAGGAAAATAAATCTTGAACCAATGAGTCTTGACAGTGTGAAACTTACCATCATGTACATTGCTCCAGCTGGCATAATGGGGTTCAGGCCAGGGACCTCAGAAAGGATTGTGTACGACAATTCAGCATTTCTCTGTAGAAGAGAAATGTGCGCAGGATTTTTAATATATTTAATGTTAACATAAAAATATGTTAGTCTGATTTATTCTGTGTTTCTTACGTAATAAGTAATTCATCAACAGTACAGAAGGTACAGGATTTACAAATAACAATAGAGTTTCATTTATCTTGTATTTTTATATGATAAATAATTCATCAATAAAACAAAATGATTTGAGTTTACGAAGTCTACAAGTTAGAGATCAAACAATCAGTAAATGTACAATAAAATGTTGTCCGGTGTTTTTGTATGTTTAATTTAAATTTCGGATTGTAGAATTTTGCGTCATGTTACTAGATGTTTTCTAGAATATTATTACATCATAATATTCTGCAATGAATGAAACTTTCTCCGCCTCAATTGGATTATCTGTAAATACGCGTCCAAAATATAGTTTAAGTTAGACAAAGTTAGTGAAAGATATATTCAAATGGATCTAGACAGCGTATTTCTATGTTCAGAGTACAGAATAGAGAAGAAACATTTGTCTGTAGAAACTGTGGTAACAAAAGTTGCACTTTGACGGAAAGAGACGATAGTTTAAAGCTCTGGATACAACTGTGGAGATTAACTGTGTGAATGCATTTGTATATAGGTTTTAATTGTCTTATATTATTTACAACCCGAGCGTACTGTGTGCTCCTTGTTTATTGTCGACATATATTACCAACAAGTCACAGACATCTGCATAATTCGAACTACGTATATATAAAACCTGGCATTAGTGATCCCACGAGAATATTCAGGGGTAAACGGCAGTAGAAAAGACGTAAACAATCGTCAAATACACCTATTTATATACACAGCTGTAAGGGTGGCAAAAATATTGTAGAGGTCCTAACAACAATACATAACCATGTTGACTGATTTTTGATAAGTGGAGAGAGAGACGAGCAACATGGGCTTAAAAATGGTGACCCATGAGAGTTTATGAAACAACAAAAGAGAGTAAAGTGTAAGCAGAGAAGAGTGGAATAAAAAATTGAAAGAATAAAAGAAGAACAAGAGAGAAAAGACTGAAAATATAGAATAATAAGAATAAAAATTGAAAAAGAGGAAAAGAAGAGACTAGAAATACAGAGTGAGAGAGTGGATAAAAACACAAACTGAGATTATTAAGATCACTCAACAAAAAGATGAACGACCCAACCTACCCAAATTTAAAGAACAGAAAAACGACATGGATGATTTCCTGATTCACCCAAAGTCAGAAATAGGACAAAAGCGACTCAGCAGTCTGTCTTAGTTCAATTCTGATAGCAAAGGAACTATCAGTGTTTGCAGGCATCACGCCAAATGATGTTATCGATTATGACAAGTCAAAACTGGGCTTGTTGAAATGTTAAGAACGTACTTATGGAAATTTTCATCGGAAGTTCAGATAAGTCAAACAACACACGATGGTAACTGTGGTGCATTTTCGGCAATATTTAACAAAATGGACTGACATATAAAAAATCGAAAGCAGTTTTCTATCACAAGCAAATCTACTAAAACGGAGAGGGTGTTATCACACGCTTCATGATATTTTAGTGTTCCTAAAGGATAGTGTACTGAAAAAGATGTTAAAGTTGGCAAAACAGTATATGGAAGCACATGGAAGGAGCATAACTATCAAATTCAAGAATAATCACAGTCGAAACCAGGACTGGATCACCACAAGCAAGGTACTACCAAAGTAATAAGAATTCAAAAGACAAAATGTAGAGGTGATGTTATTCCTATTATAAAATCGGGCGAGTTTTGAGTGAATGCAAATCTGCCACCAACGAAAAACAGCAGAAATACCAATATACAGCATATGGTACTAAAGTGTCTAGTACCATAGGTACCAACAAATTACAACATATCAGTAGGTAAAAACTATACTCGGGAGAAAAAAGTGAACGTCCTATGAGACAAAGTGTGCAACAGTGAATACTGACCTATTCTGCTGTATCAGATTTATCAAGGTACTTCTACTGGGGAAGTTACAACAGAATACTGGACTCAAGCGATAAAGTTGCATCAAGAGTCGATGGTTGAAATAAAAAATATAGCAGACAGAACCACCAATACACTTAGTTGGCCAGGAATCATTGGAAATGCGATCACATTGTGCAGAGAGTAATACAATGGACTATAAGGTGAAATAGGATGGAAACATTAAGATCTACCACACCGAACTGTTGAAGAAGTTAATTTAGAGGGAAAACGTCCCGATGGGTGCAACTACTGAAGCGCAAAAGGCCATTTAGGTTTGGCTGTCATAAATTCAAAAACAGAAGGTGGTGCCTTTGTCACAGAACATGAAGACCTATTGGATATAAGTTTATTTTTTTAAGGTTAGATGTACAAAGATGTCAACACCAAAGAAAAACTCACTAGCAATAACAAGAAAGTGTTACATCAAAGGCACGAAAAGTGTTGTACAACACGAGATCGAAACCACGACCAGGGATCTACTCGAGGCGAAACCCTATTAGATGCACTACGCAGTGAGAGATCTGGTGAAACAGGAAGTCGTGGTGATGTTAGAAACTGGAATCACTGCGCCTTCGAAGTCAACCTACTGTTCCTTAGTCATAACCATGAAGAAGAGGGATGTATCAAACCACATCTACATAGTAAATATTTTTCTCTGGAAGAGATGTTTATTTTCAGATAAACATGAATGTTTTAATTTAAACATAGAACGCGTATTAAATTTAGTTATTTTTGGAAGTGATAGTTTATCACAAGTTTGTTTATGTAACTATGCAAATCATATGTTGCGTAGCAGAGTTGTAGTAAGCCGGCAAGTGTTGTACTATTCCATCATATTACAATAGCCTTTTACGTTTTTCTCAAGTGTAATTAGATCATAATATCTGGAAAGGTCTAGGCCTTAGTTTAACTATTTATAATCATGTGTCCAAAATGTTGTTCAAGTTACAAAAAGAAAGTGAAAAATATAGTCAAATAGATCTAGACTGTGTGTTTGTAAGTTTAGCCATAAAGACCGTGTAGTGGCACTTTTTGTTAATTGAAATTATTGGAGATTACATTGTAACAACAGAGTAAAGAAGCATAGTTTGTCTTGTCAGTTGTGTACTATAATAACTGAACCAGCGTATGTGGACTTTGTCAAGAGATAATTATTTAAAATTCTAGATATAACTGTAATAATTAAGTGTATAACAAACATTGATATATACATTTGGTATGTCTTAATATATCATTTTAAACAAGTGAACTGTGTGCTCTGTGTTTAATATTGGAATTTATTACTTGGAAGTCACAGACTCCTACTGTAAAGAATCTGTCCCACAGATACTTAAAAACTTGATAAATATTAATCACACTAATTAATTCATTTTGACTGATGGCAAACAAATAATTCACTTTCTGTTTAGTTGCTTCACTTTAAGTTCAAAGTTACATAATATATTATCTGTGGTATTCATGCCATGGGTACTGAAACCGAGATTCAACAATATTATGAAGCCCAAAGCTTACTGTTGAGACACATTATTATACATTTATTCTTCATTGAGTTATCCTACATCAAATCTTCCAAAGGGTACGTTACTTAAAAAGTCATTAATAATTTTTGTTAGTTCTATGTACAAAACTTACAATGGTACTGCTTACAATATCCAAGAATATTCTATTAACATACATTGTTTATAAACTTAATAATAATCGAATGTACAGTTTCACACAGTAGAATGATAACAGTATCATCATATATTCAAATATCACTGTCGAATGTGTTTTCCAATAACATTCCACATCGGACTATCTGTTGTGTTCTTCAAGGGTAATCGAACCCATGATTTTAACGTTGTAACTCAATAGGCTTAATGCTGTCCCAGCTGAAGCTGCGTCTTACGATATAAAATATATTTTTTTTTAATTGTAATTTTATTATTAGTTAAAAATTTCCTTGAACTATCACTTTGAACTATTCCTTAAACTGAATTTAATCATAAAAGCCATAAACTTTTCCTTGGCCCATTAGTGCAGAATACACGAATACATATTTTCATAATGCATCAAGTAACAGATAAGACAAATTGCAAAATTATTCCCAAACACAAATTGATCAATTTTTAGTTCATATCTTCACTATGTAATGTCAGAACGACATTTCGATGCCTAAATAATTTAACGTTTAGTGAGTATGTGACTACAATACAGATTATATATAACATCTCAGTGTTCGTACGTTAGCACAAAGCTGCACAAAGGAGTATCTATGCTGTTCTCACAACGCGATTTATAGCAGTAAAAGCTCACAGCCTTCTATGTTTACAGATTTATAACATTAATTAAGTTAATTTTGGAATCTTTAATTATCTCTGTTTCGTTCGTTGCTTTTATCACTGCTACCAAAGTATGGATTGAAAACCGTATCAAAACCTGTCCAACTAGAATCATGGTATCATCTCGTGTATCGAAATTCAGTTCTAAGATTATAAGCACAGAGACAAATGTTGTGCCACTGAGGAATATGTCAGTATAAACATATGCGTGATAGCTATAACTTTTACAAAATTTAAAATTTCAATCACAGATTTACAAAATGAAATTATTTCTTTACCTTTTTAAACCACTGCTTTTCTAATATTAAATACGCACCGCCATCTATTGGGTTCAATATGGTTTAACTGGCTTTCTATGATATTTAAGTACGTTAATGATATGTTTGCTATTTATAGAAACAATTCTCTCTATATTTATCAAAAGATCAAAGGCGGATAATCTCAGACCAGTTATATAGGCTGGAGAAATCTTGTAGCAATTTTATGAGCAGTCTAGGGTCTAGCCCCGCTGACGTGATCAGGTAGATTGGTAGGTAATAGATTAAACAGTTGCCGTTTTAAAAAATTTTCAATTACCATACAAGAAATGTTAGCCACCTTTTTAACATATTACTAGTGTTTAAGTGTACAGAGTATATCGTAACCAATACTTTAAATGGTCGGTTTTCGTTAAAGAATTCCATGTGGTGAATTTTCAGAGTGTCAGTTATTTGGAATACGTATCGATCCCTACTATTAAGTACTACCATACATAACAGTGAAGAAATAGGAAACTGAGAAGAATTGTGTACATATCGGTAATGATAATAACAATTGTTTATCAATGCAGGTAGAGAAAAAATAATTCATTTAAATTAGCAACAACACTTCATTATACTGATGAAACATGAAAACATATAAAAGAAAAAGTAGCGAACTGAATAAAAACTTTCATTTCAAATATTAGTGAATATTTAAGCAGTTACTATATGTCAAATGTTTCAATAATTAATGAAAATATGTATCACATCATCCCTCAAGTAACTTCCCATTTTAGGTTCAGAAAAAGAGGATGGATTTCAAACGCTTTTAATTTCTTATGGGATGATCTGATACATTTTATTCAAACCCAGACAATATATGAATATATGCTACAACAAATGATGTTTTGTAATACAAAGAATGCACAGGGGGGAGAATTAGATTCTAATGCATGTTCAACCCAGAATGAGAGTAGAATGTTCCACATTAAGAGTTACGAAAGTGACTGTCCCACAATTGCTACAATGCATGGGTTAGGTATGGGTTTATCCTCGATAGAGTGACGCCATTATAGCACAAAAAGGATAGTGAAAAAATTTATGTTAGAGAATTTATTCGGAAATTTGAAGTGAAACTGAAGTCAATTTGTCCTTTGTATACTGGAGCGAACCAACCTAAGATTTTAACATTGTTAGTTTGAAAGTTAAGCACAAAGCTACACAATGGGCTATATCTATGTGCCACTAGGAGGCTTTTAGCATTGTAAGTTCATAACTTACTGGTGAACCCCATGAGACAAAAGATAGACGAAACGTCTCGATGTTTGGAAAGGATGAATTTTTAAAGTAAACTGTTAATAATATACAGAACATTACATGATAAAGCCGTTTTTATGGTACAAGTAAATCAAAACAATAATTAAGTAATTTTGAAAATAATTACATGAGAATTATTTACAAAAAATACGTACAGAAGGCCCAGAAATATCTGTTCTGTCGTGAATGGTTATCCATCCTAATCTCCACCCAGAAAGAAGAAACCTAAACAGAAACAAGTTTAAGTACCTTTTTTTTTTTAAATATTTACACGTAGTTTTGTATTACCGGAACTTAAACAATCTAATGATTGAACCACAACATACTAAATTTCTTTATTCACATAAATCTGGATAATTATGACAATCAGTGTTGTTACTAGAACAGCACAAAAATTATTCTAGTGTTAGCTTAAAATTATAATATCAACCTAATAAACAGCCCAATAAGTAAAACAATAAAACATTAAATCAGAGAGCAAATCTATAAAAGTAACTGAATGAAAATATTTATTTTAATAATAAAAAAGCTTTTAAATATTAAGTTTTACAAACAGATACGAAAACATTAAGGATAAAAATGTAATTAAAACATAAAAATTACAAGAATGCCACATCTCTCTCATGTGAAAATTAACTGTTCCAAGGTACAGCGATGTGCACTGTGACTGTAATTGAGCTACTCAAAAATTGCCTTTAAAAGTTTAGGTTCCTTTCTAAATACCATAATAATCATGTTCTAATTACTTTCTCTAAAAGTTTGCCAATAATATTAGGTTAAACTCAATATTTGTATTGTGATTCTGGTCCTTATTCCACAGGTTAAAATAACGTATGACAAGTATACAGAAATAAATGTTGTTGATAGTCAAGAATTACTGGGGGATATACACATCTTAAAACATGATTTTTACTCACACACTGAACTTAGCAACCTGCCCCAAATGGTAATTCCTTGGAGTCATACCGCTAGAAACCAGGTTACGATACCCGTGGATGGCAGAGCACAGAGAGCCCACTGTGTAGTGGTGTGCTTAATTCCAAACAAAACGAAGAAACCAATCAGTGCATGTGAATGCGCAAACTGCACATGTATATGAATGAGAAAGATATTCCTGTTGAAAGTTTAAAACTTCCATTCGTTGAGGAGAAATGTTTGTGGATCAGTATCATTTAAATTTTTCAATTTATTGCAGTACTGAAACAGCCAAAAGACAAAGTTCTCATGGAAATAATAATAATAAAATATGATTCAGGTGTTTCTTCAGCTGCATGGGGTCCTAAACTACTAACTCCTATCAATACTACTGTTAAGTCTTCATACAAACTGTAGTGATGAGATTCATGTAACAAAAGGAGGTGCATTCAACTCCAAAGAAAATATGTAAAATTGACACAATTTATAATAGATATGATTGAAATAAAAAGCAACAACCTTCCAAAGACCTTGCTGGAAATACAGAAATCAGTATTACCGAAAATTGTGTGTATGTGATTTTCTAATGAGAAAGCTACATCACGCTATCTGATGTGTCCACCAGGGGGAGCTGATCCCTAATTTTAGTATTGTAAATCTGTAGACTTAATATTTTCCCACCTTTCAACGGCTATTTAGTTCCTACCTTTATCACATTTAAATCATTATTGTTGGCATTCAATAAACATTGAAAAGCAATTAAATATACTTTCAATGACAAAGACAATTCCAGAATTAACAGAAGATCAATGTATAGCAGATATTTATTAATGACATGATTTTGAATCTTACTGAAATTAATTTAATTGTTAACTGTTAATTACCACTAATATTTCATTAAGTGTGATATACATAACTTTATAGTATAGCAATTAAATACGTTATTCGTTTTCAGAATTTATTGTGTACATTGATATGACATAGATATTTTGATAATAAAGATAGAAGAACTACCTTCACTGTACAAATAATAATATAAACTTGTTTCTATTTCATCCATTATAAGTCATGCATAAGACAAAGCCATTTTTCCAATAATGACATGAAACATATGGAAGAAAATTCTTTTGGTCATTCGATGCGATGATTAATACTTCAAGAGCTCTTATGGGCAAACAGTATATAATCTAGATTCGCTGTCATGAGAATTACAATGGGCACATAGTAAATATAAGTACAATGTAAATTTTACAAATTAATGCTGTATGTTACTGATCAACACTATGATTTACTGAGTAGGCCAGGAATATGAGGTCAAAATTCTGTACAAGATAAGTTAAATAAGTAAGACCCTGGAGAAAATGTTCAAAATAACTCTGGTGATTGGTATGCTGGTTGTGACCTCATTATCCTCAAAACAGGGTTTAAATGCCAGAGTAGAAACTACAACATGCATTGATTGTAAGTAGTATTTTACTATAAGATGTTTTCACTATACTGCATGACAACTGAATTTTACAAAGTTATGAGGCTTTATTGATTACAAGATCAAATGTAATTAAAGAGGATATTTGTCCCTTTCTTTCCAGGTTATACAGAAATTTACATTTAGCCAATAGTGGCTCAGTTCTTCACAACATTTAAAATGGGTGATGTCATTCGTGCATTCCTACACACCAAAATGTCAGCGTTATAATTTTATGACTGAAGATAATTACTAGCCCAAAAGTTCATTGCAGCCCTCACTTTGCTAAATTAGGGACGACTAACTATGGAGTGATTTTCTAAGAGAAAATATCACTATTTAAATATGTATCGTTACTACGTTTAAGGGTGTTCATAAACCTCATCCATGTACAGTAAATACGTTGTGTTCCTTCTAAGTACAAAATTTTAATGATGTTGTAATAAATAAAACAGGACTGGTCCATGGTATATTTCACTTGTCTGTATTTAATTTTTTCCTGATTAGAACTGTAGTAATTGAATTGACTTACAAATTGTGAAATGTTACTAACGAACCAATAAAAGACCTTGACTTGTCTGATTGTTTATTGATTTCTACAGTAGTGACAACAGTAACATTAAACCTGGATAAAATAATATTTAGCTGAAAAAATTAATAAGCCAAATTCTGCTAGTGATTATTTATTCTGTGATGGCAAGAAAATTCAAACAAAACATCCCACAACATAAATAAACAAGATTGAGTCAATTTCTTCGGAGAATAATATAAATTAAAATAGTTATATAATCTGCTGGTTTGTTATCTGTATTTGCTGTTAAGAGTAGAGCCATAAAACGTGAAAAATGAACTTTCACAAACAGAACAAAACAAAACTTTTTACAACATAAAAACTCGAACAACACAAACAATAAAATCCTGAACAAAATAAACATTCAGCAAACAAAATTCTACACAACAAACACAGAAAGAATAATACTGTATACAACACAAAAACACTAACAACACACATAGAGAACAAAAATGTATATATCATAATAACTCCTACACCAAGAAGAAGAAGAATTGTGTACACAACAATAAAAGTCAAGCAACAAACGTGTAAATCACCTTTTTAATGTGCAAACAATGGACGCCGGGGTCAGGATCATTGACATTTCTCTTCTCCTTAACTATGTCCACGAAAGCATTGCCCCAGGGTCATGTTTTAAGCTTTAAAAAGTAGGAAAAGCAGAAAGAACAAAATCGCCGAAGAATAAAATGTTCTTAATACTATTATATACTAACATGTCGAACTTATTAATTATTTACATGAAGTCCAGGTAATCTTTCGTAGAATTACCAATGAAAGCACTAATATAAACTGCCAAAACTGTGCCAGTGGCACAGCAGATTGTGTGCGGACTTTGCATAGCTTTGTGCTAAATGACAAATAAAAAATGGAAAAGCACACCAACACTTAAACTGTCCCCCGGTAACACAATGGTTACTTTACGAATTAACGCTAAACTCCGGGATTCGATCCACCACAATGGACACAGTAGATAGTATGTCTTTTCTCTAAATCTATATTTCAGAAAAAAGAAGTAATGGTCAGTGTGTCTTATGTTTTCTTGTTTAAACCTTTGAGCTGTAAGATGTACGAGCTAAATCATTGAGTAACAACAGGTACTTCAGTTGACAGAGAAGCAACGGAGTGGTAGTTATACCCTGGAAAAACCTGAAAAGTACGTTTATTGTACCCACTGTTAACTGTGATAAAAAGGAACATCACCCGTTGACGCCGGTTCTGGTACTAAAACAAAGCTACTTTAAACTGTGATTTAAAACCATTTTAAACTTAATTTTTTACAGAGTTTTTTATTTTGTTGTTGTTTTTTATTTCGCGCAAAGCTACACCAGAGCTATGTGCGATAGCCGTCCTTAGTTTAGCAGTGTATGACTAGAGGGAAGGCAGCTAGTCATCACCACCCATTGCCAACTCTTGGGCTACTCTTTTACCAATGAATAGTAGGATTGGCCGTAACATTATAACGCCCCCACGGCTGAAAGGGCGAGCATATTTGATGCGACGGGAATTCGAACCCGCGCCCCTCAGATTATAAGTCGAAAGCTTTAACTCACCTGTCCATGCCGAACCTTTTACAGAATGTTATTCAAGTATTCCCGTAGGGTGTTACAAACCTAACATCGTAAGTGAGGGCAAAAGCGAAGTATAACAAACCACATACACTTTCTTTAGACAAATTCTTACACTTTGACAAACAGCACTAAATTCGTGCTTCCAATGTAATATCTACACCTGTTAATTATACGCATATAAATTTAGAAGTTAGACTTTGAGGAAATTAAGCCTTTTTTACGTTACGAGATGAGAAACAAATTATAAAAAAGCAGGTCGTAATTCTGATAACTTACAAAATGTTCATAAATCTCATCCGCAATTATGGGAACGAAGTTTCTGGCAGCGACATCTAGAATTGCTTGTATATGGTTTTGTGAAAACACTGATCCACAAGGGTTAAATGGATTATTCACGATGACTGCAGCAGTATTATCGTATAACTTTATACATTATCAAACCGAAAATCCGTTAAAATCGATTCCTCACGGTGGGCAGAGTGCAGAGTGTTAAAAGACGTTAAATTAATACCTTTCTGGTTAGTGAAGCCATTTGTTTCATTTAAAGCAATTATTGTAAGCTAATGAAATACTTACTTTCAATGGAACAGTTTTTAATTTCTAGTAAGTGTCAGCACTTGTTATGCAATATTGACGATAAAAAAAAAAAATATTGTTTCTCAGAATGTTCGATAGGGGTTGTCTTAAATTGGTGAATCTTTAATATCACTTATTTTAATATGTATTTTTATACCAATATAGTTCTTTCAACATTATAAAATTTATAACAAGTTCGGACACAATAAAGGTAAACCCTGAGATTTTAAGATCTTAAAAACATTCGTAACTGAACAATAACTTACTTGTTGCTCTACTTATGAACATACAATTTGATGACGTAAGAACTCATATTTCAAAGCTTACCAAATGACTGTTGTGTTTAACCACTATACCAACTGATTCTGTCAATGTACGATAAAGAGGAAACACAGGCCTGGGGACGAGGATATTTTGACCAGGATTGGCCAACACATTGATACACATTTCCAAAGCACAAGAAAGCCACTGGTTAAAATAACGTCCTTTTAAATAGAATGGTAAAACATTGGTAATATTATTTATTTTGTTTTTATATTAAACCACCGTAAAATAAACAAGGACGAAAAACGAAACGAAAAACAAAACACCACATGAAACAAACTGATATGATCTTGAAATAGTTATGTTGTCCAAAAAATTACAGATGTTACAAGTTTTTAATGAACTATAACTTATATCAGTCAATAAATCTGCATAAAGCAGCAGTTGGATAAAAAAATCTGCTAAGACATTTGGTCGGTGGTTTTATCAAAGTACATCATTTATTAGCTAGAAAATAACGGGGTCGTGCCCTTGAAAAGGCTTATCAGTTGATGATAATTGAGATAATAGTATGAGAGGGTAGATCAATTATAAATTATTTTAAGAACATGATAAAATTTATATTGTAATAAATACTTCTAAAAATAGATCTATTCTACTTTTAATTCATTATTTACGTTATTTGAAATCCTTCATTAAGTATTGATTTTTGTTTGTTTGTTTGTTTGTTTGTTTTGAATTTCGCACAAACTTACTCGAGGGCTATCTGCACTAGCCATCCCTAATTTAGAGTGTAAGACTAGAGGGAAGGCAGCTAGTCATTACCATCCACCGCCAACTCTTGGGCTACTCTTTACCAACAAATAGTGGGATTGACTGTCACATTATAACGCCCCCACGGCTGAAAGAGCGAGCATGTTTGGTGCGACTGTGATTCGAACCGCGATACTCAGATTACGAGTCGAACGCCTTAACGCACTTAGCCATGCCGGACCCTTCATTAAGTACCATTACACTGTCCGAACAAGTAATAAAAGTGCATTGTTCAATAATGTATCCCCCCTGTATACACATTATTATAACGCTGAAATGAATTTTTTTCCTAAGGTTCCCCTCTGTATGAAGATTATACAGCGTAGTTCTTCAAATATCCACTACAGATGCGGTAAATATACAATATCAAGGAAAACTTGTCTCGCGTGAATAGAGACACGAGATAACCCTTAATCGAGATAACCAGTCCAGACCAAATTTGGCAAATGAGATTCATATTAAGCTTTCCAACATATTTTAAACACTTAAAAGATTTTACACAATAACGCCTTTGTCATCTTTAAAGCCATTTGCATGAATGTTAATCTCACATCATTAACTTGTGCTTGCCACTTCTATGTATTTACTTGTGTAATAGTCCTACATCACAAACTGTTTCATTGGGAAATCATCACTTTTCACTATATTACGTTATCAAACACGAATTTGACATAAATAATCTCTTAAGTACACTTTGAATATCTTAATGTAAGTGATATTTTACGGTTAGCATAGATGGAACATTACTTATGGTACATAATGAGCGAAGAAAGATTCTTATGGCTATCATCACTGTGTATGATTAATCTATCTATAGGAGTTAATATATCATCTTTGTTAAGATTTTCGTAAAATATTTCAATAAGCAATCCAAAAGTTTGTCGTGGACTGATTGTATGTTTCCTCATTTCTTCGTAAATCTTGTGTTTACTGTTTATGGACCTTTTAACTGTTTTGGTAAATAGTGAATTCTCTATTGTATGTTCTTATTATGTGATGGTACGATGTTAGTCCATGCTGGACAGGTATATTCTATTACTGAACTAAATTGTTTTAATACGTTTCTTGGCTATGTTACTGTATTTTTATCCGACAGTCTCCAAGTGAAGTTTGGCATATTTTAATTCTAATTTTTTGTGATATGATTTCTCCATGTTAATCCTGAATCTTATGTTAAATTTAGAAGTGTCGCAAATGTGACAACGTGAACGAGAACTTCATTAAGTAAAACTGTGGTAAATATCTATGTATTTTATTTGACTCCGAGAATAGAACTAAGTTTGTTTTGGATCACTTGTTTGAATTCTATGTCTTTTCGCAACACTCAGCTATTTAATTTAATACTGGCTGTAGAATTGTGGCGATTACTGTAGGGGTCGTGGAACTCTTCCATGTCGCCAGATCGTCTGCGAATTGAGAAGCAAGCCTACTATTTAGATCTGTGATATCAAGAAAACACACTTGAAGAAAAATATATATATATATATAAACGGCTCGTTTGGGTTGAGAAAATATTTAAAACAGAAATCCACTCAAAAATCACCCATACTGGACTATACATTTCTTGGGACTCAGCACATGAAACAAAACAAAAACTCAACACACTAAGAAACCAAATAAACAAAGCCATAAAACTATGTT